>NW_026126418.1:5157500-5757500 GCF_943737965.1 Phodopus roborovskii | reverse complement strand
CCTGTTTGAACAATAGACACCTGCACAGGAGCTAAAGCAAAAAGACTAGTTCCCACCCACCTGATTCTCACTTCAAGCAAAAGCCCAAGAGGCCAGAAACAGCAGGCTTCCTTGCGCCCAAGAGCTCCATAAATCCATTCAGGGGTAGAACAGGCCTGGGGAACAAGTTTTGCAAAGCAGGACACTGGGCACACCAGTTTGGACACGGGGCTCCAACACAGACATGGGCAGAGATCATTCAGTTGGCTTTAATGGTGAGAAGGGCAGTGGAGAATGGAGCATACAAAGCAGCTGAAGTGGGGGGAGGAGCTTAGATAAACTCAGACCCTGATCCAGTTTGTGTCTGGATAGGGCAAGATTAGACCTTCCCCAACAAGCTTCTGTGTGCAGTCTCTGCAACTGGTCCACAGACCACACTCACAGTAGTAGAGGTCTCTTGGTTTTGGAAGCTAAGCCTTCTAATTTAACTGCTTACATCCTCAACCTCAATACCATGTTCCACATGGAACCTCGATTACTCAGGTAGGTGGCATGATCTTTCTTCTTACTGACAAGGAAACAAGAGCTGGAGAAGACCAAGTAAGTGTGCTAAGGACCCCAGTGAGCTCAAAACATCTGTCTGTACTTTAGGGTAATTTCTAATGAGCCCTACACCCCAGAGTTCCTACATTTAAGGGATGTTATCAATGCCACCTTGTAAATATTCATCCTCAGATTTGTTTGAAACCTGGAGGCAGGTTTATTCAAGCCCACACCAGAGGGTGCTAGTTTATATGGATTTCCTGTCCCCTGTGGACCACATAGATTTGTGATGATCAGGAGCTCATGGTAGGAAATGCTGACAGAAACCTCTCTTAACCCCAGCATCAGGGATTAAAAGTAAGCTTGCCTCATGTCAGATTTTGCTGCCTGGAGTAATGTTTTCAGGGGTTGATCTGAGTCATGGCCAACAGCAATCTATTTAATAATGCATGTCTGGCTGTAATTACGGTCATTATGGAATTTTCTTCCTGACCAGACTTAGGAGGGGCAATCTAAGACCCCAGGCCCAAAACGTGGCTCCACCATTCTCTGGTCATATCAAGTTAGCAAGCTGCTTACCTTCTCTCACTTTCCTTATTCTCCTCATCAGTAATAAGGAGGTGATAATACTGTTTTCATATATTACAGGGTTTGCAAGGTAATTAGATGAGTTAATAGAAAATTAACTATGAACTCCCTGGCATTGAGCTTACTTACTCGACTGAAATATCAGTTTTATGTACTTCAATGTACAAATGAAATGTGCTTTGCTTAATTTTTCTGGCATACAGTAAATTCTGAAATGCTGGCTACTTTATCAGGTACCAGGATTATGCTAAATACTTTCCAGGTATTCATTGTCATTTGTCTTGAAAGGGCACTATCAGCTAAGACACTGAATCTCAGACCCTGTGATCATCTTGCTCAGTTTATACACAGAGGAACGAGAATCAACCACAAGCTATTTTATGTCAAAAGAGTTCTCCTAGTGATTCTGGAATGGGGGCAATATTAGATGGGGGGCTGTCTTAGTTAGGGTTACTATTGATAAAACACCATGACAGAAACCAAGTTGGGGATGAAAGAGTTTACTCGGCTTACATATCACAATTGAAGAACTCAAACCTGGCTGGAGGCAGGAGCTAATGCAGAGATCATGGAGCAAAGTGCTGCTTACTGGCTTGTTCTTTCGTGCTCGTTCAGTATGCTTTTCTATAGCACCCAGGCCCACCAGCCCAGCAATGGTCTCAGCCACAATGTGATGGCTCCGCCCACATCAATCACTAAGAACATGCTCCATAGGCTTGTCTACAGCCAGATCTTACAGAGGCATCTTCTCCACTGAGCTCTCTCCTCTCCAATTACTTTAGCTTGTGTCAAGCTGATACAACCATAGCCAGCATGAAAGTACTGGTGTGTATTCTTCCAGACCCTTTCAGATGGAAGCTCCTTTTCTAGAGTGTTGGTTCTCAAAGTGTAGTACCCAACCCAGCAGTATCAGGGTGAATGGGAATTTATTAGACACACAAATGCTTGGGCTCCACCCCAGACCTACTGAATCAGAAACTTCAGGGTGGGGTTGAGCAAAGTGACTTAATAAGCCCTCCTTATCCCTCAAAATACAAGTGTTCTCTTTTTAAAGTGTGAAACAATTCTCTAGGGACACTGACTCATGCTTCATTAACAACCATTAGGTTCAGTGATCATAATAGTAAGTGACTAAACATTTCAAACTCACCAGCTAATTCGGATCCATTGGTTACAGTGTGGTAATCCCCACTGGGGTCCATGGATGAGTCTTGGTCTCCTATAATAATAGGAAATAAAAAATAGTCAGTACTGTGTGTCCACTCACACTGTCATCTTCATTTCCGTGGGGTGTATTTTTAGAAAAACATCGAAGAAGTCACTGCTCATCTTTAAGACATTGATGAGTGAACTAGAGCCTTAATCAAAATTAAGTAAACTGAGGCAGCACAGGCCCAAATTATCACTAAAAGTATGGCGTGTGTAGAAATCCAAGAGCAGAGCTAAGGAATATTGTGGAGGGAAATACTATGATGCTTTCCTGGGGGCTGGGTTTTGAATGGGACACTTCTTAGCTTGGATAAGGGCTATGATAATGGGATATAATCACTTAAACAGGACTCTGACTCAGACAATGAAAGAGGTTTCTCTGAGTCTGAAACAAAATAATCTTAGGGATGAACAAGGCAAAGACTCAAAGGGAAAAATAAACTATCCAGAGAGAAGAAAGGTCAAACTTAAGTGAAAAAAGGAACTGTCAAATAACATAATTGACACAGAGCTGGTATCAGAATAAATCTCAACTGATAACTTTTCTTTCCAAATTTACTTCTGCATTTTCAAAAATTGTTGATATGATCACATCTTCTCAAATATCTATCATCAGAAAACTATAGGTTGTGACAAACTCAAGAGGGGCTAAATTTAAATACCAAGATGAAATCTTAGATTCAGCATGTAAGAAACATACACAGGGCTCCTAAGGTTGGTACAGATCATCACAATGGTGCCTAGAAAGAGAATACATTCAGCTGCTCATCACCATTCCCTGGTTAAGAGAGGGCTGCTTGGAATTGCTCCTAACTTTATGAGAGACTGCTTTTTTTCCCCTTAGATAATGCTTATAATAATGACAACAGTACTTGCTTAAACACCACATGAGAGTCCCACCACCAAAATCACCGCTTCCCAAAGCCATCACCATCACCAGGCCCATCGGCATCATGCATTGCATGGTCCAGTGGTTTACATTGAGAGTATAGATTGAGAAATATGTATGGACAGAAATATCCTTTGTTAATCTTCTAGAAGGAAACAAGGAATGAGAATTAGGCCATTTACTAATCATTGAATTCACAGAGAACAGAAGGAAATACAGACACCATTGCCTTTCTAACACTGATCAGGTGGGATCAGCCCATGTGCATACTAATTTGGTATAAAACATTTTACTTGCTAGCAGTTAGATTCAGCAAACCACCTAAGAAACTAGAAATGGCATGATGGATGGGACCATTTTTGCATGAGAACATTGCTGGCACTCTTAGATTTGATTCGTTCTGCAGGAATCTGACAGCAGCACTTGGAAGTTTTAATGAAGAAAAGAAGGTTATTAATAAGGACACTAAGCAAACGCCTTCAGAGTGTAAAGGGGCTTGGGCTTGCTAATTCTGCTGAATTTAGTATTTTTAAAGCTCCTTTTCTTGAAGCCCTGGAGTGGGAAGCCAAAAGAAATATGCCATGCATATGACATCCTGGGTTTTCTTTCCCTTTGTTAATCAGAACTTCACCACTACCATCTGTTTTGCATATGCGATTCTCATGAAATCCTCTTCCTGTCTTTTGGGAGAGTGGAGAGAGAGGGAGTGTGTGTGTGTGTGTGTGTGTGTGTGTGTGTGTGTGTGTGTGTGTGTTTAAGGTTTTTAATGTGTTAGTGGTTGAGTGGTAGAGGTACCTGGACTATAGCCACAGAAAGCTCATTCCCCTTTCTACAGCATTAGTTTCTTAATACAAACAAAGAAATAAAGAAGAGACATAGAGAACATTGCTTATTTGAGAGAAAGGTCCCATGCTGGGTCCATGACAGAAAAGTGAGGATCATGAATCGTGAAGTACATCATACGTAGAAAAGGTTCATATACCAACCCATCACCAGAAATGAAATGAACCAGTCCATCACCAATTAAAGATAATTTCAGAGGAAAGATACCAGTATATGAAAACCATTTGAATGTTTGGTAAAGCTTTACTAAATAGGCAAAATATATTAGCTGAATTAAGTGAAATTGCTAATATTCAACTATTTCAATCCACAGAAGAATCAGTTTCACATAGTTCAAGTTAATATACCACAGAATGAAGAAAAGACAAAGCAAGAAAGTCTACCATGAGCACCAAGTCACAAAAAATAAATGGAGATTACACCATGAAATGGAAGCATTATTTTATCTCAAATAAGTTTGCTGGCATTATAATTGATGACCAATGGTGAAAAACATTCCCATGGCACAAAGTAATCTAATCATAGCCTGCCCAGAAAATATTCCCTAGAATAGGAAAAAATAGATATTGTTTCTCCAGAGAAGCAAACCAGATGACAAATGGCCAAGTTACCTGGTAAGGAGCCATCAACATTAAAGTTGGAGTCTGCAGCAACAGTCACTTCAGTTTCTCCAAAGACCCCAGTCTTAGCAGGAGTCACTGGGGTGAGAGTCCCATTCTCCATTGGGTCTGGGTAATGAGGGGTGTAGCCTTCCAGAGAAGTAGTTGTGTCTTTGGGAAGGCTTGTACCTCTTCTTCCACTCCTAGCTGTGTGGAGGTGGAGTCAATGACAAGCCCACACCTGTATGGTCACCACCCACCGTGTGCTTGTCTTCAGAAGGTAAAAGTTGCTGAGACATCTTTCTACTTGTTGTCCAAGACCAAAAGCAAATGGTACTGAATAAAAACAATGTTTTACAAAAGATACCAGCCAGATAACACTCAACAGAAGAGATTTTGGTGACTACTACCCACAAGAGGCATTTCTTACAAGATTTGTCTGAGTCATTAAGGGGACCTTAATTCCATTGTGACCTTGAACTCAACTCAGGTACTATAGGATTTTGAAGTTTTTTGTTTTTTGTTTTTTTTTTTGTTTTGTTTTGTTTTTTTTCCTCAATTGGATCCACCTCTGAGGAAGAGGAAGAAACAGATTTCCATCTGTCTGCAACTGGAATAATAAATTCAAGATCCAAAAGACCTGACATAATCATTTGTGTGCCAGAAGGGCATTGCCTCTTAGTCACCAATATTGTGGAGTTGTGGTTCAAAATGGAAGTAATGTTAATGTTAATGTAATGAATTTCAAGAAAATCTTATAGAAACAATCATCATTTTCTAAACCAATTCAGCAGAAAAGTTTGCACCTAATATACAATGGCTTCTAAAGGGTCTATAAAGCAGGAGAATCAGAGACCACCACCAGAAACACCAGATATATTAAGATTAATGTATAAAAATCAGCAATGGATACCACCACCAAAGATATCAGAACTTATTGATTTCTGCTAAATAGCCAAAGGCAGTTGGGCTTTTTGATCCTTACTGCTAGATGGCAGAATAGAAGTTGTCAGGTGGTCTCTGTCTTCTTCCAGTTCTCCATGTGATGTAAAGAAGTTCTGAGAATGACTCTGTGCTGTTTCAATGAGGGATGAAGTTAGTGTTAGATAGGAACCATGACACAAGTCCTTTGCTGCCCATTTATATGGATAACCTAGCTATAGGATAGCAGCTGGACAGATACAAAGGGAGAATGACACTTGTGCCCTTTGTCATCTGCTGATTGATAGAAATATATAGAAAAATTATACTTTATCCCTAGTTAGCTTCTTTTTCTCTAAGTGCAGTTCCAAAGTGAAGCCCAAGTCAAAACTTTGCCCTGCCTGGAGCACCTTGACCCAGCTTTACCAAGTATCCCCAGGAAACAAAAATCACAGAGGCCTGGAAAGTGAAGCTTTAATTTCAGTTTTTCCCCAACCATTAAACTTGCCAAATTGTGAACAAAGAAAAGTCATAAAGAAAACAGTGTTATGTTGTGTGTCTGTGAACACAAAAGAAAAAGCTCATCTCCATCAATTAAGTCAGAGAGATTTTACAGGGGAATACATGGTGCCCTTGTAGAGAGCATTGCATTCTAGTTACTGCTTTATTAGTAGGCTGTGATCTCACCTATAACAGGGTTTCTCTTCACTGCACCAAGGAAATGCTTGCCTGGGCAAACACAGGACCCTCAGTGACATGGATCAATTTGAGATTGAATCATTGCCCAAATCTGAAATTACTTTGATGGTTTTAAGTTCTTTTCTTTTGTGTTCTTCCAAGGAAGGCACTGACTGACCTCTGAGGTGCGGGTGCAAAGGCTGCATTAAACATGCACATGAGCCATGTCCACCACCAAATGAAAATAACGAGGAGAGAGAGGCATTCACTAAATCCCAGTTCCAACATCAAAACCAAAGCCAACAGTAACACAAAATGGAAATACAAGTCCTGCATTGGCAAGAGCCATTTATAGGCTTATTTTTTTCTCCTTTGATGCCTAACACTGATGTTTACATTAATGATGGTCAATACATGCATGCTGGCTTTTTTTTCCCCTATGCCTAAAGGGTTCCTATAAAGGACTCTCCCCACTATATGTAGCAAGAAGTGAAATGAAGCTGTCTTAATTTGGGGATTTCTTTGATAATCTTCCAAGGATTTGTGAATGACTTAAGTTGATCCTTGGGCTATCCTTATACACACAGTAAAAATTAAGGGAACTAAAAATTTCATATTTCTTCTTGGAAGATGTTTAAGGATAGAAAAATATGTCAGGAAATAGTTCTTTTTAATCCCAGGGACTCCGCCACCCTGGTCAGTTATTAACAACATGCCTTGCTCCTCCTCTCAAATCTAAATGCAATTTCTCTAATCACTATGATAATCTGGCCCTCATATTACACCATCATTAAAGCAATCTTTCTCCTTCCTTGGCTGGAAGATGTGTGGGAATCGAAAGGAGTGTATTAAAATATAGAGAAACCACTCTGCTAGTGATGGTCTTCAGTGTCATTCACATGAAGAATTAGAGATGAAACATGGAGATGATTAAGCCTTCATATCCTTTTGTTAATAATAATAATAAAAAAATCATTGGCTCTGAAGGAGACCCTGAATGAAGATAAAGCCAGGTTTAGAGAACCCCCACAAGAAAGACAGACAATAAAAACAGATTCACCCCCTGACTAAGCTGAGCCACCTAACAAAGACTACACCATTCCACCACCAAATGTGACATCTTGGCCAGTGTGAGCAGAAGTGAAGCAGGAAGACAGGTCAATAAAGGAGCTGTGTGTCATTGTCCTTACGAGTTGTCACTGAAAGTGGTTCTGTCCTGTCCAAGTCTTCCACCAAATGGGTATTTGGAGCTGCAGTAGGCTGAAGGGTTGTACTATGACTGAGGTCCGTATCTGAGGGAATTAAATCTGTGTTACTGCCTTATTCCCTATGCTATTGCCCAAAGACCATTGTCTTACAGCCAAGTAAATTTTACATTCAACCTGATAAGAGGAAAGAAACAAGTTCACCACATGTTCAGACAGTGACAAATGATTGGTTCTTTAAGAATACCGCAGTATATGTGCACATATTTGTTTGCTTGTTTTGTTTAGTCTGGAAGGAAGTCGCACGAGCACACAAGGAGGCTCACAGTCTTTGCAAAGGGACAGAAATGTAGCCCATGTGTGATTTGCTCAGTTCCAAGGCAGACAAGTACAGTCAGACACATGGAGACAAATAACACACACACAAAAGCATCATTTTGTCACCTCCTGCTCACCAGGCCAAACAAAACAAAACACCAATGAAAAGTTTTTAAATAGCCATTGGATTATCTTATTTGGTTATTTTTGTTCTTTTGTTTTTGCTTTACAAAGTAAACATGAAACACAAGAACATATATACATAACCCACTATAACTACATTGAGACAACAGGAAGTACCCATAGACAAACAAGAGTCATTCTTCCCATAAATACAAGAAAGAACCATCTTGGCAGTTCTGATTATAGTGTTGAGCTGTGTGAAACATCCCTGAGGTAATTAAAAAGACTGCCTTTTTTCTGATGGTTATCACAGCTCTGTTACTGGCTGGAAAAATGAGTTCAGAGTGAAATAGAGGCCATACAGCCCTTAAACACCATCAATATTGTTAACTCTACAATTTTCTCAGTTACCCACACCATTGCCTCTGGGAAGATCTAATCAGTTCCAAATGGCTTCAGTGGGAAACACTGGGATATGGGGCACCTCCCTGGGGACTCCAGTCTTTACATGTGAAAAGTAAAGACAGACAAGATCTCTGTTAGAGAAAAAATTTGTGCCTCGCTCTACCATCCCGATTTTAAAGAAGAAAGGCCAGTTACCCCACTCAAAATTTCAAATGGATACCCTACCAGAAAATGGCCTTGTCTGATGAGTGTCTGCATCTACCCTTGCTCACTTTTCCTTGGATGAGTAAAATTCTTTGATAACTACCATGTCATTGTACGATTGAAGCTGTCACGTGTATGTGAGGAAATGATGTAAAGAAACTGCAGACTTGACCACCAGTTCATCACATGATTAAGGTTTTTGTTGTAGATATGAGAGAGAGAGAGAGAGACAGAGAGAGAGAGAGAGAGAGAGAGAGAGAGAGAGAGAGAGAGAGAGAGAGAGAGAGAGAGAGAGAGAGAGAACAGCCAGAGGCATTTGGAAGAGTCCGGAGCAGAGAAAGGAAAAAGTAGATGTTCATGGCCAGCAGACTGGACATAGCCAGGGGCTAGGAAAGAGGGGGAGTGGGAAGAATAATGGTGATAGCAAGATAGCAAGAGATAGATAACAAAACACTGACAGAGTGAAAAAAAAAATAAGGAATATGAGGAGGGTGAGTAGCTATGGGGAGGGGAGAGCCAAGAGACTGGCACAGGGGACTTTGAAATGTAACAAGTACTTGTGAATTGTGATGGAGGGATCTTGGAGGCCAGCATGGGCTTTGATTTGCAGCCACAGGTATATGTCAATGGAGAGTCATATGTCCTTCCTGCCATAGCTAAGAGAAATGACTCCTTTTGACAGATGGGAACTGGTTTCACAAGTTCCTGAGGAATCCTGAACCTTATCTAACCACCAGAAATCCTCTTATAGTCCTATCTGGATATTTGGACTGCCTATGAGATCTAACATCTTTTTCTTGATGTATTTACCTATGACATGTAATCTTTCTCTCTTCTTCAGGTGGGACACCTAATAATGATTCTGGAATTATCTCACTGAATGTATTTATTTATTTATTTATTTATTTATTTATTACCATAAATCTCTTCAGAGTTCCACCCACAGGAGCTAAGTACATAAAACTGTGTGTTGGGTCATGCCTATGGCACATCAGTAACTCAACAAAATGGTCCCAGCCATTTAAACACTTCCTCTCTATTAGGACACATTTAACTACTCACAGTGATGTACTCCTTCCTTGACTTTTCTTCCTTTATAGATCTGTTCACATGAGTCTTCTTTTTAAAACATCCTCCATCTTACTTCCTTTTTCTGACTAGCCAGGTCTTCACATTTTTTTTTTTTTAAATCACATTAAGACGTTTGTTCTTTAATAGTCTCTGGGAAGTGTGTGGTCCTCTAGATTTCTGTGTTCATTATTGAAAACATAAGTTTTCTATCCATTACTGACTCAAGTTTTTCAGATTTATTGTGCTATTTAATATTTTCTTTTGTCTGCTGACTTTGAAGCTTCTTTTAAGCATGAATATGAATTATACATCTGTGTATCTCCATGATGTCTTATGCATCTAATCCTTATCTCACATACGTGGCTGTTTATGGGATATGTGTTAACTAATATTTAACATAAGGTAGTATTTCTTAAAAACAGAAGTTTTTGGATTTACTTTGGAGATAATTTTGTAGCTATCCAATATGGAGATATACTCATTGAGCTATTAGAATGTATTTCAGTCAGATATATGTAGCACATATGGTTGGTAATTTATATCCAGAAAATACATCTAACTGAAACTTCTCTGGAAAAATTTACAAAACCTTGCTTTTGGTTATTTTGGGATGTTACATTAGTAGAAACACAGTCTTCTAGTTGTTGAATCCTAAGAGGACAATAGCCACCCATTCTTGATGTTTCTCTCAAGCAGGTTGCTGTTCTTACTTTAAACAGGAAAGTTGCTTTTAAATACGAAAATCAGTCAAATACTTCACAACCTTCATTTCTTGCAAAACTATAATACATTTTGCTTTCTGCTTTTAAATTACTTGCGTGTAAATAAAAATGAAAGGCATTAAGAAAATAGAAGTTTTGTCTCATGTGCAAGTTGTCTATTCATTAAGTTCATAGTCATTCAAGGAGGGCCCAGAATGGTCTAAATACTAAATCCTTTAATACCACATTATCTTTAAATGAGGCAACAATAAATAACTTTACAGTTTTCTGAGTTATCCCATTGTTTACTTGCATTAGCCACACCATTTTCTTTTTCTTTCTTTCTTTCTTTCTTTCTTTCTTTCTTTTTTTTTTTTTACCACTTAGACTTGTCTACCAAAACAATAATTTATCTTTGAATCTATAATGGATGCAGTCACTGGATCCATTATTTATGTTTTCTTTTGAAATCTTTGTACTTAAAAAGGAAAGGAATCTTAAGAATATCCCTTTCTTAGCCAGGCATGATAGTACATGCAATCCCAGCACTCAAGAGACTGAGGCAGAAGGATCATCAAGAATTGATGGGACATGTAGTAAGAAAGACCATCTTAAAGTAAGAAACAATGCACCTGTGCCCTAGGTTTAAATAACTTCCACTCTTATCAGCCTAAGACTGACCAGTCCTTAATCTTCCTGGAAAATTATTCACTCTCTAACTAGAACTGTGCACATAGATGAGGTGTATATCTATCTGCTCCTTACCAACTTGTATCAGCAACCTAATTTTTGAAAGTACACCAGGATGCTTAGAAAAGTAGACTGAACTAAAATCAACAGTACATTTCAAAGGGAAAAGACACATAATTGATTCTAAGAAACAATATATATTAAAAAGTCTCAGATGCTGTTTACCCTTCCTTTCTGTTTGATGACCTTGTCCCATTGGATGTGAGATTGGGTTGAGGAACTCAGTCCAGGAGACATTCTCTTGACTCTGTGTTGTCATTCTTTGACTCGGATGGTTGTTGTGGGCTGAGGCTGTAGTCATCATGCAGTTCAAACAATTGTCAAAATGTTAATTGACATTTGGGCAGGGATATATAGACTGACTTAAAAAAAAAAAAAACCACTTTATTCTCTAGAGAAGATAATGAAAACAAGTTCCTAGCACTGAGGACAAAGGAGCTGCATCAGTTTAGAAAGTTTTCCCAGGTTTAGTTCTATTTGTGCTCCTTTTCGTGGTCACCAGCAAGTTGGAGGAAGCATAGCATTAAGTGCTGTAATGGATAGAGGATGAGTTATAGGCATCAAGGGAAGATGAAGTAATTGTCAACACATGCTGCCACAGTCCCCTAAAGGAAGCAGTGTAAAAGCTCAAGTGCATGATGTCACTCTGAGACAAGTACCACCCGCAGTGGAATGCATGAGCTGGTGGTGATAAACAGAGTACATCAGGTAAAAGCTTCCCAAGGGATGAGCATGAAAGTGCTACTCATCACAAAAGCACAGAGGGAGTCCATCAGAAACATTGCCTTCTAACAATGAGACATGGCATGTGATTTATGCCTTTGTTTCATTCTGTGCCATTGGAGAAGTATAGGAAGAAAGATTACAGTAGCATTCCCCAGAAACAAACACACCAAGGAGCCAGTCACCAAACCCACTGTTCTGCTAGTGATTCATTTACAAGTTGCCATGCACTGCAAAGAGGTTATGTGTCAGAATCTATTTTGCAGATGGAAACACGGAGATATTTCCCACTGATACCAAATGGTAATGTAGAATTCACACACTTTGCAGGGCAGGGTGAATCACAATGCTTAATGTCATGCAGACAAAGGAATCATGCACAGGGTCTTGCAGAGACACGTTATCATCTGGCATCCTTCAGAGATGTAAAGACTTAGGTCTAATTCCCACAACCCCACAGTTCCAGAATGGAGAAGATGACTTATTTGTAAATGGGATTAAACAGTTGTACATTCGAGGAGATATTCAAAGCAGGTAAGAACAAAAGTTCAGATGACATCACCTAGGTATCTTTCTTTTTCTTGTAATGCTTGAATCTACCCACAACACTAGATTTCTAATAAAATTCTTTCTTATATTTTTTATATCTTATATTTTGTTTCACAAAAATATAAGGAAAAAGCAGAATTGTGTTATATAGTAAATTTTTTAGGAAGCAGAAAAGGAGTTTTCATTAGATAGTTGTCTCTGTCATTGTCTCAGTAGGTGATGCCTCAAACTAGATGTGAAAATCACACACTTAGAGATTAAATCTGTTTCTTTCATGTGCTTCTATCTATGTCTGGCCAGGTAGCTTATTAAGAACATTAACAGTCTGGATCTATGTTTACTTCAATATGATGTATTAAGAGACTGAACACCCTGAACAATTTCTTCAGTGTCTTTTTTTGTGTCACGTTTTCAATGCCCAACATTGAACTCAGAAGGTAGTTTCCACCCACATTGTAAAACCCTCCATTACCAGTTGCCCCTGATGTTACATGGGAGTCTTCAGTTGGTGTGGGGGAGTACTTCCCCTGCCATCCATTCTCAAACTGTTCCTGCTGGGTAGCTGCTTCTTCTGCTGTACTACTAGGAGCTGCCCAGGCTGTGAGGAGAATGCTGATGGTGAGCCATATTGTCCAGGTTCTTAACAAACCCTTTGATATGTCTGTCTACATTAAGGGTAGAGACAGATATGTAGGTAGGTAGATAGAGAGATACACACATACATACATACATACTTACATACATACATACTACATACATATACTATAGACACATAGATGATAGATAAATGCTATATACATACCTACATAGAAGATGGATAAACACATACATTCATGTATACATACATTCATTATAGATGGTAGGTAGGTAGGTAGGTAGGTAGATAGATAGATAGATAGATAGATAGATAGATAGATAATGACAATAGTAGTTGGGGATAAGCTACTTATATCCTGAAAGGTAGATGATTCTAGAAATAAAATTTTTAATTTTCCAATCCTTTAATATTCCAGATAGGAAAAGAAGTTTCATTTGCTAAAAATGATGTACCCAGAGTAGCACAAAGTCAGGACTAGACCCTAGTCTGTAGATTATGAATTTTAAGTCTTATTCTTACTTTAATATTGTTTATGGCCTCATATTCTGCCAGAGAGAGCTTCTGTTGGAAGAATAATCTCTGTGATCCAATGATTTTGTAGTGGGAAATGTGTTACATGGCAACCCACAACACTATTGTAGTAGGAGACATCTGCAAATGGGCTGCATGACTTATCACCACACTCAGCAGAAACAAGATAGCATGCAAGCTGTGGGAATGCCTGGGATGTTACTGTCATGTGATTGTCTAGGGACATTTTAAATTGTAAAAATCTCTTCTGAACAAAGCTAATTCAGTGGAAGAAAAACAAAAAACTATTCTAGCCAGTTGGGAAATTATATAAATGATAACAGTATCAGATAGGCTTAACCTTTCAAATGCTGTTTAATAAAGGCAAGATGACTGGGATAGAATCCCATTAGGGTGCTTCCTGGAAAAGTCAGAAAGCCACTGACATTTTCATCTGTAACAGTTCATAGCAAACTTCTGACTCATCAGGAAAATTAGAGCCTATAAATTGCCAAACCAAAATAACTTTCGTGACTTACAAAATTCACTGTATCTCATTATCTTAGAAAATTATGTGTGTGATTTTGTAATAGCAAATATATTTTTAAAATGAAACTCATGCTAATTTTGCCTTTTTCATTTTCCAAACCATTCCTGGGATTAACTGATTATCTAAAGAGAGGGAGACCCAAATCTTTAGTTATTTTTCCACTAGTTAAGTCACTATCTCTCAACAAATAATAAAGCTAAATATGTATGAATATAGTTATTTTTAAAAGTAAAAGTTAAGAATTAGACTTCTATGCTACTCAAAGAATAAGTAAGTATACATGTGTGCTCGCAAATACACACATATGTCTACATTCACTCTATCACTTATTGTATAAATATAATGATCCTTCAAGTGTCCAACCATGCCCTGGCATTTTCAGTATAGTCAGGAATGGATTAGGAAAACAGAGAACTTCCACTGTAAACCATAAGGGTTGACTATTTTTTAGAGTTGTAATGTCCTCTTGATGAAGTCTACAGGTTACCACTGTGGATTTTGCAATCACTGATGATAACTTCTCTTTGTTAACTGTATCTAGATTTTTAAATATACCCTAGGAAGGATGTCCCAAGTCCATCATATTTTGACATTAGATGCATTGAATCTAAGCTTCTTAAGTAGCATTCTGCTTAAATGCAAACTGTTTTACAATTATTTATAAGAGAGCTATTAGAACCCAGGGAAGACTGGGATGGGTCCTGTTTCCTCTCTACACTTTTTTTTTTTCACAGTCTATTTCTTGGTTAACTCAACCCCTTAATCTTTATGCATATATCAAATTAACTGGGGTAAGTAGGCAACATCTGTCAGACATACAGTACAATGCCCAGAACTTATTAACCCATATCTCAAACTTTCCTTGATTGACTGAACACATCCCTAGAACCAGGAATTTCTCAGATCTTTGATTCCTACACCATTGTTTCTTATATTTCCCTTTTAGGAATATTCAAGAATATGAAAATGGTGCTTGAGCCATATTTTTAAAAGTGCTACAAGATGTTATTGCAAGGATTAGTTTTAGTCCAAATAAAGTAGGCATCCCTCTGAGATACAGATGAAATATGAATACATTTCACTTCTTTGTTTTCTTGTCCTATGTTCATAATCCAGTGGTGAAACACAATATTGTTTTTGAAAAACCTGAGATATTTGTCTGTAAGTAGAAATAACAATAAGAGCATCAGGGCCTTTCCCACGTTGTCCTGATTTTTTTTTCTTTTTAACAAAAGACGGGTAGCTTAGCACTTGAAAGGAAACCATGTGAGGCCTGATTTTCCACCAAGGACACAGTGGTACCATTCTACCACAGGGCAAGGAAGAGAGTGTGGAAATAAGAAACTGGATGTATCACAGGTCTTCATTGAAGATAATTTCAAAGATCTGCCCACACATGAAGCTTTCCTTCCAGATCCCACACTAAATACCTGAGGAACATATTCCCAGAACACATCTCCAAAACCACACACCAACCATCAAAACAGAATCATTAGGAATCATTAACACAAAATGGCATTTCATATTCACTTTGGAAGCATTTTCTTCTCTCAGAAAGCCTGACAACTTGTCATCTTTCTTCCTTATATTAAAAAATTGTGGGCAGATCTGGCCCCTTTCAGGCTATGCAGATAAATTACTTTGCAGAGACAAAAGTTGTGGCCAACAGCTAACAACATCTCTGCTAACTTGGGTACTAGAACTTCAGAGCACCATCCTTCTTACTTGTACTTGTAGCATGTGGGGTCTCCTCTTCATCCTGATACTCATGGTGATTGAAAGGAGGCTGTGGTTCCTGGGTCGAATTTTCTCCATGAACAATAGTGCTGTTTCTGTCTACATCTGTTGTGATGATGGTTAAGTACACTGTGACTTTTAATCAAATAGTCTTTAATAATCCTTTTCTTCTACTAAAGAACATGTTATCTACTTGTCCCATGCCTAAGGACTATCTCTAAGCACTTACTCTCAATAAATCTGAGTGATTTCACTAATCCTTCTCCAAAGAAAATAAACAGGTACAAATTTCTATAATATTACCTATTATTCCAGAATAATCACTTTGTCAGAAACAGTACCATAAACCATATGGATTCATTTTTATAGCAAAATGACATAAAATACCTTGTATCTAGGTAGTATGGTTGGTAAATGAATCCCATGTGGAGTTAAGTACCCTCATGAAAGTTCACTAAGGATTTGCGATGAGACATTAACTAAATTTCCCACTGAGTCCGGATGTTTGACCTTCACAGCATCATAGGCTTTGAGGGAGAATATCATTAACAAGTGTGCATAACTCATTACCAGTCATCTTGGTGGTTGTCTGAGGTAGTACTTCTGGGTTTGAATGGCTTGGCTTCCACTGGATCCAGTCTTGGTTTGGTTTTGTGTGGTCAGAAACCCGTGGGGTGGATGAAACTGTGATAATGATGATTGAGGCAATTAGAAAAATGTTATTTCTGGAGCCTTCACTGTTTGCTTTGTGCATTTCATTCTTCTGTCGTCTACACACCAGCTCATCTATACAAGGATGTAGAGATGGTTGAATGGAAATGGAGAGAAAGGAGAGAGCCTTCAGCTTCATCCACCATGTTGTTTTGTATCTCAATGTCCTTTCCATTTAGAACATGAGATCTTCTGGATAAAATAGCCAAGGAGGTTGCAGCAGCAGGAAAAACAGCTTTGAAGATATTAGCCCTCCACCAAGAATGACCAAAGATGTGAAGAGTTTAGCCCATCCATGCAAACTGTAGGAGCCCTCTGCATCTGGAAGGTTTAAGCCATTTGTTGGTATCACTGGAACGTACACTAGCTGTAGATTCTCAAGCTGAAGAAGTTCATAGCTGAGTTGTACACAGGAATCACTATTTTGTTAGTGATTTTGCGGGGGAGGGGGGGACATAACCACAAGAGCCAAAGCTTTCATGTAGATGGTCTTTGGAAAGAATCTCTGCTTAACTTTTTTTTTCCAGAACATAACCCAAAATGAGATTCTCATTAAATACAGAACATCTTATAAGCAAGCCATTCACAGCCACTGAAAAAGGACCAAGATGTACACTTTCATAGAAAAGAATAAGAAGTAATCACCACCATCAGCACAACACACTGGAAAACAAAGACATGTCAGTTCACCAATGCCCCGATATCATGCAAAATAGGAAGCCTGGAACAAAAGGTTTGACAATGCCAGAAACTATATCTTTTTTGAGAAGGTTATTTGCAAGCTCATCTTCCTTCAACTTTTACTTTGATACCCAGATAACAAAACCATTTCACAAGTTAAGAAAATACTTGAGAGTAATTAACCACATTTCTAATAAGCATAAAAAGATGGTAGTTATCCCACTTTCCTGTTGAATTAAAAGGCTTAGGTGCTAAGTAGAAAAGTGAAATTGAATACACACTATAAAGATGGGGGGAGATGACATGACAACTACATCCCCTGGAGTGTGACCATATTAACACATTTGTAAGTGGTTCTTTTGAGATTGATATCTAGGGAAGCTACATCCTGAATCCAGAAGATACTGTCATGGTAATGCTCAGTGTGTGGGGTTTTTTGGGTTCTTTGCTAATGTTCCTAAGCTCTGCAGAGACTCCAGCCTGAGAAATGCACCACTTAAATCTGGACATAGAATATCTGATTTGTCTCTAGTATTTGCTGTATCAGTGCTACACATTCAGATGTCTTCAAGCCACAAGCTGCTTTTTAGCACCTACCCTAGGTGCTATTCACTTGGCAATTAAATCCTCCAATGGGATGGATAAAGTTCTTGCTGTCTAAGGTAGCTGATGCAATACCCGGAAATTCCTTCTCCAACTGTTAATTGAATCAGGTTTATGATTCTCATCTCTGTCCAACAAAATCTTAGCTTATGGCAAGTTTAGGGAAATCAGTCATTGGGCAGAACGGGACATTTTTCTCTACATTCTCCATTCTCTCTCTCAATGTCCTTAGGAGATATTGTAGAGCTCACAAATTTGCATATGGTTACATAGTGGTGTCACTATCTGCTTTTATTTATTAATACTGTCTTTTTAAAGCTTAGCTGGAATTTATTCTTCCTTCTACTCTTATTCTGTTATATTAGTGTCCAGCAAGTGGTTTAAACTTTTTGAATTTTTTCTTTTGATTTCAACCTTTTTTTTTTTTTTTCTTTTGCTTAATTAAGGAAGTTCTTGAGTTCTGGCTTCTATGTTTTAAGCCATTCCAAGGCCTCCCAAGCTTTCAATTCAGAGTCATATGCAACTTTTAATCCCTGCCCTCCAAGTCACATTAACATGCCCCAGTAGTCCATGAGCCTCCTTTAGGTAAACATTTTGGTCTTTCCATCTTTTTGTTCTCATCGTCTGGCACAGCAAGGACACAGTGAATATTTGTTATGGTGTTTTAATATGTCATTCTCTAGTCACACCTGTTAGAGCAGATACTGATAAACAGAACACGAAGTATTGGAAACTTTGGGATCTATTTTTCTCAGCAATATGTATTGGTTTCCATTTTATCTCCTCCTCCAAAATCTCATCAGAATGGAATTAAAGTAAAATATAGATTCACTCATTTTTTACGTCATCTGCTTCCCAAGAGAGATACTGTATCATCACTTAGGTCCCTCAGCAAACCTTGCATATATGGTTCTACTGTAATTGGTTATTCTTACTGGTGCTGGAGATAAAATCTTCATCATCATCAATGCCTGATCCAGAAAAACTGGGGAATTTGTCTGTTTCATCTTCATTTTCCTCATTTGGCTCCCAGCCTGTTGGATTGGTATTTGACTCCGTACCTGTTGTGGTGACTTGCATTAGTAGTTGAGCTGGCTACCAAGGAACCCATTTCAACCAAGGAGGAAAGCCAGGCATGGGAGGCGTTATGGAGTTCCCAAGATTTTAAGAAGAAAGTGAAAAAGTAGGTTTGTATATCTATATAGCCTCATATCTGAAGCTGATACCTGGACGTTAAAACAATTGGCTATGATCTTTCAACTCAACATTCTTTAAGGAGGCTAAGAATAACTACAGGTAGAGCCTACCTAAGAAGTTAGAGAAAAACACAACAAAACACAGATCCATGCAAATTCCGCATTGCTTTCAGATGTCTTTCTTATTCCATCTTTATAATATTCTATTAAAGCTAAGGTGTCAGGACAAGAATGGGAAGGTTTTGCATATCCCTATTTGCACAGTCAAGACACTTTCAGTAACACCCCAATGTCAAGTTCCTAAAATTCTATAGTTACAAACATATTTTTAAAATTCATTTGTTTTCTTTTATTATTACTCCTTATCAGGGTTCATTGGTTATATGAAGTAAGGGGTTTTGTTTCAACATTTCTAAAAAGGTACCTGTGGTCTCTCAGTCTTTATCTTTCATCACATGCTGTGTTCCTAATGTGAATACAAGGAACACTATTCATCCTCTATAAAACTTCCCATGGAGGAAGAAAAGGTCAGTTAACAGAAATGTTCTTGTCATTTATTGATCAACCAAAAGGACTGATGACAGTGAACTGCAGTCCAGATTTTGAGAATTTCTCACTTTCAATTTGGATGCCATTTTTAAAAAGAAAATGGAAATTTTTGACCTCTTCTCAGTATATATACTGCAAAAGGTGTCTTCTTACTAAAAAAGGATTCTTCTAACTTTCGAATGCAATTGAGGCTATCTTATGAGATCACCATTTGGTTTTCTTACTATTGGTGTCTAACTAAATCAATTGATAAAAATCTACCATATTTTGGTAGCTATGCCTTTGTTATTTTACATTCTCATAATTTTTTTTTGATTTTGCTAATTTGAGAATGTGCCAAGATAATCTTTTAAAGTTGAAATTTTGTGTTACCACCAAAAACTTACCCCACTTTACAATTTCCTAATTAATTTTATCCTAGGATATATCTACTAATATAAAGTATAGAGAAGAAAAATCATGTATTAGTGATATTAAAACAAAATAAAGATGTCAGAGTTGATATTTCCTAAATTGACAGATACACCTGTAAGACAGAATGGCATTTAGATTTTAACCACATCCCATAGGTTAATGAGAATTATTAAAGGCTGTCAGGCAGGCATATAATATATAGTATCTGTAACTTATTACCAGGCATCTTCGTTGTTGTATGAAGATGACTCTTGGGTTCTGATGTTTGAAAAAACCATGAAAACCAGTTCTGGGCTTCTTGCCTCGTGGGCGGTGTTTCAGGGGTGGTCATCAAGGCTGTTGTAACCATGATTGAATTGATTGTTGAAATGTTAATTATCAGTTCCTTTAGAAATAGCATGGTAAATGTTTCCACTCTCTCCCTACCCAAAGAGACATCTATTCTTGACATAGGTAGTAGAAAGATAGGAAAAACAAGAAAAGTTCTGTTTCTTTCAGGAGCCCAAATGGAAGTCAATAAAATGTCAGAGGTGGAGGAACCTTAAACATCAAGTGGTCCATGCTTTCATCATAAGATGAAAAACCGGTGCCAGATACTTGTCTGAAGTCCAGTCAGCAACAGAGAAGTCTCAAAAAATGCATGAGAATTATCTAAAGTTCCCGTCTATAAAATGAAACAAGGGTTGAATATTTGTCTCCTTCCCCAGGAAGCCAAATTAAGACCTGTGGTGAGAATTTCAGAAATAGAATGTGTTTTTAAAAACTAGAATTAAAACATCAGGTGATATTTTACACAATTTAAGATTGAACTAAACAATTTAAGATCCTCTCCAAATCTGAGCATTTGTGATTTTAGTGGCCAGCTCTTAGGAACCCAAACCCTTTGATGTTCTTCAAAATGGAAGGTGGCCAACCAATATCATTCCCAGGAGTTTAGGGTATGATATTCTGCCGGAAGTCGCAGGCATATAACCCCATGAATCCCAAATGCAAGTGAGAATGGGACAGGAAGAGGGACGCAGAAGAAGATGGCTTCCCAACTTTTTCCAAGGAAGGTGTATATACCCTAGAGACACTGCCCATAATCATTTTCATGTCAATGCTATACTTTGCAAGAAAGAGCAATGTACCAAATGTACCAAAAAAAAAAAAAAAAAAAAAAAAGGAAGTAATTAAGGGATCCAATGACTTCACCAATACCAAAGCAATAGTCTTGATTTGAACAATTATGTCATCATGATGCACATGAGAATATGAAATAATAGAAAACAAAACAAACAAACAAAAAAACCAGAGTAAGTTCAAGCAGAGAAAGCTGAAGCCATCAGTAAGTTTCACAACAATCAGTGAAATTTCTTTTGCCAGTTTTCAAGAAAGCCGAGAAACAATTAAAGATGAAACACAGTCACAGAATCCCTTTGTTCACACTATTTGTCCTATGAAGATAAATCATACATGTCAGCATAACAAATAGCATTTTCCTTATTCCTCCATTTCTTCCATACACCTGCCCACCTCAGCATGATATTAATCACTGTGATGTGCTAAGCACACAGAATGACAGCAGAGTTTCCTTACATGATTGTAGAAGGAAGTATATAGTTGATCAGTGTCTTACAAGGTAAGCAAATGTCTAAGGCCAAGTTTCTATTTTTATGATACCCTTTCTACAGAGAGAATGCCTATTTAGAAAGTTGGCCATATTACCTGTCAATATAAGTTAAATGAAGAAATCTCTATTACTTCCTATTATTTTAGACTGATTCTCTTTCCCAGTTTCCCAGGCAAAGATTTCAAGTCAAAATGCCTGAGAGCTAATGACCAAATATCCCCAGAGTTTACTTGTGACCACTAGAAGCTAATATAAGGCAACAGGCCATTGTCATTTCTTAGATCTTTCATAAAAGGTTTTCAGTATTCAAAGGAAGAAGAAAAAAAAATCTCTGCTTACTATTCATGCCTCAGTACTTCTCTCTTTTATTGATATGATAATTTGGTCAGTAGATGTCTTTCTAGAGGTCACCTCCTGAATGGCTCTCCGAGTCATGTTGCCAAAATGAAAGTAAGGCATTGAGGAGGCACTAGATCCATGGGTCTCCATGGTTACTGAATGATATCAGAACCTGATGCCAGCAAGGATGCTGTCTAGTTATGACAATGAACAACCATTCTTAATACCTCACTGAAGGCAGTGGCAAGCAAAAGATGCAATAGTTTACCTGTAGTTGCTGTCGTTGTAGGCTCCTGAGTCTGAGTCGTGGATTGTGAATTACCAAACCAAAACCATATCCAATTATTTTGTTTCTGAGTTGCTGCATGGCTGTTTGAGTGCACAGTTGAGGCAACTGTATTAATTATGAAAATATCATTTAGTGAGATTCCCCTGTCCTCTATCAAGGCTGTACTCCCTGCCCTATATGCGATATCTCTACTATAGAATAGGACTTAAAAAGGGCAGTTATGGCCCACTTTTATCTTTCCAGCTTCCTAACATTTCACAGAATCTTAGGACAGAATCAAAAAGGCAGATTAGGGCATCAGTTCAATAATTCTGAGTCTTCTACTCAGACCCCCTCAAATCATGACCAGGGAAAACTAAAGCAGCAAATCAATTGCGACGGAGAGAGATTTGCTCTTCTCTTATGGCATAGTCATTCAGCCATGATCTGGAGGTCTTCAGTGCAGTAGAGCTTACAACGACTTCCATTCATTTATCTTTAGGTCTTTGTGGATGCCTGCATCTTTTCTGTTTGTTCAGCATTGTACCCAGGTAGTGTGTGACAATGGCCATTTCAAAGCTCCACCCACACTTATTGAACACAAGTTACACTTCATAGTTGGAGAATTTTGGAGAGAGTCCATATTTAAAAATGTTGTCACTAGATGACATTTTCTCCACTATCTGCCTATCACTTTCTCATATAAAACCCATAAAAGCAAAGACTTGTTGAACTCTATTCAAGTTAGAGAAAGGATAATAAAAAGTTTTTTATTAAGTTAAAAAAAAAAAAAAAGGTCTTCCATCTGACTTTCAAGTTAGACTGGTTTCCAGAATGTTTTGCCATAGGAACAAAAAGGCAAATGCCATTGGGATAATTGTCTGAATCCACTGGAGCTTTAAAAAGAAAAACATTTTAAATCAAACACCTCTCTTAAGATCTATGATCTCATACTGCAGGTAGTTTTCACATAGCACAGAGAATCTACTGGATCCCATGTGAACTCCAGTTTAGAATTGGGACAACACACAATAAAAAATGCCAAAGATCCCAGCAGTGAGAGCAGAGTTATCCACAATATTCCCAGTAAGGCACCCACAAGAGTCTACAGACTTCTCATTACCAGAAATTGCACTAAAGATGCTCAGTTTCTAGTGCTCACCCTGGAGTACTCCAGAAAAGGCAGCTAACAAGAAACGGACACATAGAAACAAATGAGTATGACTTCTGCCTTCCTACATGGAGTTGTGTGAGAGGAGACAATGAAAGAAGTGTCAGTCTAGGCATCAGTTTCCAATTTGCCCCACCCAAGTAAGGTCATGCGAGACGGAAAACAAATTATTTCATTTGACACCCAGAAGACAGGAAGTGGAGCTTTCCAAGGCAGGAGCCTATTTCCTAAATTAGTTTAGGCTTCTTGATTTCAGAGAATTCCAGATGACCAATAAGAAGGGACTGATGACACACCTCTAGTCAGATTCTTCCAAAAACAACATTTATAAATCAACAGCCAGTGGGAAAACCCAAGTCTAGAGAGCCTGTTGTTCTTGCTAGTTTTCCCTGTTGCCACCCACCGAGCATCCTTAAGGGAGGAATGAGCTGGTGAAACCAAGCACAGCTTCTTTCCATGTCCTCAGCCAGCCTAGCCCTTGACCTCTGCTCCCCTGCATGTTAATCTGCATCCACTCCCTCTCACTATGTCTCAACCCTCTGCCCAACAGTGATAAATTAGCCCTTGGGAAGCTCCTCTTTGGGCTCAGAAAGTAAATTCTGTGCAGAAGCTTATCAGTGCTATGTCCAAGTAAACTTAACCTGGGGGCGAATTAGCCTTTCTTCCTCGCCCATTAAAAGGAACTAAGCTAAGTGCTCTGTAGCAAAATTCCTTTTCCCCTCAAATTCTCAACTCTGTTTATGTTAAGCCTCACATATTCCTTTCCTTTGATTTCTGAGCTAGGATGTCGTATCCATGAAGGTGGATCCACCTCTGACCCTCATAAACTACTGCAGTGTCTGGAGCAGAGAAGACACACGATATGGAATGAATGGATAAAAACCTCACTTGCCCTGGCTTCTTTTTGATATTACTCTCTAACTGTAGTTACCATCAGAGAATGAATGACCTGGGAGGGCGTGGGATGCTTGAACAGATATGCCTTGTTTGTAAGACTGAAGTCTGTGTATGTGTGCACATGTGTAGGCCGGAGGTTGATATAATGATGTTTTTCTTGATTGCTTTCCACCTTAATTTTTGAGATAATTATGTCTCATTGAGCCGGCAGCTCACTCATTTGACGAGACTGGCTGGCCGGCAAACTGGGGGCTCCTCCTGTCTCTGTCTCCCTAGTATGAGGGTTGCAGGTTCATGTTGTCATGGTCAAGTTTTTACGTGGAATGTCAGGGATCAAAAAACCTAGGTCATCATGCTTGCAAGGCAAGCACTCTACTCATTGAGCTATCACTAGGCCCCCAGAATCTGATGGAGGATTTTTTTTTTTTTTGGACAGACTTCAAAAAATTTTCTGGGAATGACTGGAATCCTGCACCTGTTTGCATCACCCCTTCCCCTCACTCAGCAACTTGATAACAGAAATTGAAAACACTGCTGAGTGAATTCAACTTATATCAGAGTGCTGTGGAGGCTTCCTGGCTTCTGAGTGACTGAGTAAAAAAGAGTCCTATCTTGAATATTCACAAGCCAGTACATTCCTGCCAAACCACAAAGAAGCCAGAGCACCACCCCTTGTGAGTTGCAGCCAGGAAAGGAGAAAATCCACACCATACTAGGATATCCAGTGAAGACTTAGCTCCCCTTTTTGGTTTGAGTAATTCGCCACAGAAGGAGCCCAGACAACTGAAACCTCATTCTAAAACAAACAATAGAGGAAGTACAGAGAGGAAAATGGAGGAGATAAGGAGCTCTGAGCACCTTTCTACCAGAGCCCAGCTGCCCAAACCCAATATCATCTAATGCAGCTGCAGGTACAGCCTTCCCCTGCTGTCAACCCCACATACCCAGAGCTTCGGGATCTTCCCTAACATACTGAAATCTAGAACTCTGCAGCTGACGAAGGTGCTCAGAAATCCCCTCACACCACTGAGTTTGACCATGCTCCAGCCGATATATGGGCAACACAACGTGGGCTTGGTATATTGCTTCCTTTTCTTCTTCTTTTTTTTTTTTTTTTTTTTTTTTTTTTTTTTTTCTTCAGAGATCTGAAGGGTGGGAAGTTGGACCTGGGAGGACTGGGAAGGGAGTGGGATCAGGGTGCATTATTCCCAAATAATCAATAAAAACGTTATGTTTGAAAAAAGAAACCCCTTCACATTTGTTTCCTTGGACCAAAAGAACGGAATGGTTTAGAAAATTCTGGTTAAGGAATATATATAACTGGATTATTACACAATCAGAACCTTGAGAATAAATCAGGTTTAAACAGGATTTCAAGGCAGGGTTATAAAAGGAACCGGTGGAATGGAGTGGACACTCTGCAGCTGTAACTTCAATAGAATAGTCTTGTGCATAGTGAAAAAAAAATAAGGATGAAACAAACAACACCAGAGAGATTCTTCTTGTAAGAGGTCTGAGGCATTGCTCAGTCATGAGGAACGAGAGAAAAGAGGCACCTCTCCGGGGAAACCCTTCCAATACGGCACACACCTTATGCTGAGACAAGAGGAACAGAACTGAAGATGCAGGCAGTGTGAAGAACAGTAAGTGTCAGTGCTCACTGACCAGAAACATGGACAGGCACAGGAGCCCGGCACCCAAATGACATCACCGAGATCTAGACATCTAAGGACAGCAGAAAACAAACACTGGAGTGTGCATCACTCACGAGGGTCATTGGCATTCTGTCAAAGAATGGCTATCGGACAAACACAGCAATTCCCTTCTCCTTACTGGTGGCCGGGGTGCTCCTGATGAAGTAGGGACCATCCTGGTCTCCAGTTGAGTGTATAGTGGGAAGGTAGGTGTGGAAAACGTAGCCCTCTGAGGTGGTCTTCTCACTGGAGGATCCACTACTGACATCATCATCGATGGTATTTGAGGCATCGATGTCTGCTTGGTGTGTTCTGTACTCGCCTGTCTTGCTGTAACGGGTACCATCACGATTGACAATAGCTGAAGAGGACAGAGAGGCACCTTCAGAACTTCACAGTTGATACTTACCTTGAATATAGGAAAGACGGAGCATCGTCGTATGACATGACTTTGAAGCTATTTTCTTTTGCTTTAAACACATCTGTCTGGTGCTTGCTTTGGCAGCATGTGTAGTAAATAAAATATCTGTATGTCTAGTGCTGAGATATAGAGGGTAAGTGCTGAGATGTAGTGGATAAGGTGCTCTGGAAATGCGGAGGAGAACATTGAGGTACTAGGAAGCCCCCACATTTGAATCTGAGCTTCAGATCTCTCTGGACAAGGTAACCTTGTGAGCTTCAGTGTCCTCATTAGTAAAGGAAAGGCACTGCCTCCTGGATGGGGTCATGAGCTCCATGTGAATCACTATGATTAGTGTCCAACATAGTTAAAAATACCTGGAGGCTCCATCGGTGATACCTCTCCCACCCTGTGCAATCCCTTCTGAAATATGTGTAAATGTTATCACTATTAATCCCACCCATCTCCAGTAAGGATCTGAAATAGCAGTTGTAAAGCCTTTACAAAGAAGATATATTTGCAATCCGTTAGAAAGACTCTTTCTAAGGGGTAATTTTTACCATTTTTAGCAAACACCTACTTCTGGGTGGAAAACTGGTTTGTCTAAACATTGCCAGAGTTTCAATCATCCTCAAGGAAATCCAACCTTAAAATTGGTAAACACCTACCCCCCCACACACAAATATACATACACATACGAGTCTTTGCTTTAATAAACAGTTGACCAGAATGAACCAGAGGAGAAAAGGTAAACTTAACTAATTTATTATCCATCCTTAAAATGTATTTTCTGTCTTGAGCCTCAGCCATTTTCTATACACAGCTATTTATTTGCACTTCACTGGGAATATTTCCTGCTAAATTGCAAGTGTGGTACTAAGGACTCTTGTTTCACTTATCTAGTTTTCTTAAATGAAGCTATTAGTAAAAACCAATGTTGGAAAACATTCCAAGGTCTCAGTCACCCTGATAGTGTCTACAGAGGAAGATCTGATGAGATTACTGACTATTAAGGTCTATACTCTTCTGCTGTATTTCAAGTCAAGGCAATTTATATTACCTTACCATTTAAAAACACATTATTTATTTAATATGTGTGTGCTCACACCTGTCTGAATTTATGTGTACCATGTGTGTGCAAAAGCCCAGCTTTCTAACCCAAAGACAATTTATAAAGAATGGAGGTTTATTTTGCTCATGACCCTTGAGTCCTGGCTGAGAAATTCTGCTTAGGATCTCCTGAGGGGCTTTTATTTGTCTGCCATTGTATGACAGAGAACATCCTGTGGTCAGACAGAAAGTGAGCCAGCTCAGGCCTCTCTTCTTCACCCTATAAAGCTACTGATGTCATCGAGCTTCACCTTCTTTACTCCATCCAATCCTAACTACTTCTCAAAGAGCTCAACTCCAACTACTACTAACGTGTGAAATTGGGAGTTATGTTTCCAAAACATGAACCTTGGGGTGGGCATACACAAACCATGGTATTGACCAAACTTGTAGAAATCTAGAGTTTGGAGGAAATGTTCAGGAACCATGGGAATTGGCCATTTCCTAAGCATCTGATATGGATCTGACACACACAAGACTCATTAGTCACGTGATAATACTTATATGTTACAACTTATACATAAGAGGAGCTTGAAGCTCAGGAAATGGTGTGGCTCTAGTACTGCATGGTAGCTGCTGGGATGTGAAGCATCCTCTGGCTGCTACAGCATACAGGCCAAGTGAGATTCTGGACTTACACAGTCTAGGGAGAGCTCATTGCACCTACTGTTGTCATTGTGTCTGCACACCCTGCTGGGGACTGACTCCAAGGAAGCAGAAATAAGCTTAATAATGTTTATAAGTTAGCCTGTTGAGAAGTTTTGATGAGTGTTTTCCATCTTCTAAATCAGTACATGCAATTTTTTGTAGATGATCTGAGATGGGTGTGGTATAGATGATATTGAAACACATACCAGGAAACTCGTGGCCTTCATAATTATGCACTTCAGTTATGGCAACAAGAAAATTCTCATGTGGGTACCTGCATCTCTGAGACTACTCAAGCCTTCTCTATTAGACAGAATGCAGCTCAAGTGCACAGTGATCAACAGCTAGAAGTTGAAACCTATTATTTATCTTATCTTGCACTTACATTGATTTTTATGGTTACCTTTAATTTATGGCAAGTAGTAGCATTTTTTCCATTAGCAGTTTCTTTTTAAAAGCAAATGTATTTTATTTAGAAGAGGGTGATAAAGTAAACGATGGTGCAGTGGAGTACATAGATGGGTTCCCAGTGTGTGAAAGTGTTTTTCAAATGACTGATGTTTCAGGAATGGGGCATAGGGGTAAATCAGACAAGTTTCAAGCCAGCATGGAAAAGGAGAATGGGGTGTGGAAACACAGCTGTTCTCCCCTTAGGGAAACAACTTAATAGCCTATTTGAATAGTATCAGTAGAGAACACACCAGATGCCTTTCCCAAGAATGAGACAAATCACCTGAAACTAGGAGGGGTACGTACTTATGGTAACGGGTCCTTCGAAGGAATTGGGCAGGTCTGTGACAGATGTACAGTCTTCTTCCAGGGGTGCTATGGGGAAGAACAAAAAAACATGAAATAAAAACAAGTAATTTAAAAAAAAAAACCCTCACCTCACAGCTAATGTGTCCTACTAATCAGTTAGAATATAGTTTTACTCTAATTTGTCCTAAATAACTTTCTTTTCTTGAAACTTGATAAATCTATGAGGAATTCCTCTACCCTTTTTGATGTGTTTTTACTATCTTAATTTCAAAAGTTCCAATAAACTTGTTATTCCCACCGCAGCAACTTCATTCATTAAGAATCACATATGTTCTAGGACAAGTGTGTTGATATTTGTAATCCTGGAGCTAGGGAAAATAAACTGGGCTATACAAGGACAGAGGGAGGCAGGCAGGCATTCTATATCTGGCACTGTAGCAAGTCTGATGTTTCATGTTTAATTAGGAATAAGATAGACATGGCTCTTCTCCAATTAAGCATATTATAAAAGAGGATTCTAAATCTCAATTGCAAAAGAAATGTGTAATCGTTGTGAAAAAATTTATAACGAAGCCATGTACAATCATGAAAAATCATTTGGGATTCCAGACATCAGCATAGATGTTGAGAAACTGTGATGGCCACATGATCGATGTGAACATCAAAAGACTATGAAAATTAAAATAACATAAGCAATGAATTTACCTAATAATCAACAAATTCCCAGTCTTTTATTAAAGGATCAATGGCTTCATTTATTTTGCCTAAATTTATGAGCACTTCCTCCATGTGTTGGGCTTCATAGCAGGCAGCTAGGCTAGACATCTTTGCCATGGTCACCCATGGTCTAGGCTGGCCACCTTTGGCATGGGCACCCACATTGTCTAGGCATATATCATTTGACTTCTTTTTTCTTTTCTTCCATTTATCTTCTACTCCCACCTACCTCTTCTTTAGGATTCCATGCTATGACTTGGCTACATGGTCACCTCCAGATGTTTTTAGGAGCTTTCTGGCCAGTATTTCCCGACACCCTCAGAAACCAGGACCTACAATTCCTGACTTGTGCATTACTACTTCAGACTTAAAAGCAGACAACAGCAACTTAAGCACCACCCTGTCATGCCCATGTGCTCTATCAGTAAGTATGGAGCTCCTGCACGCCAGAAAGCTATAAAGCAATGGCTTTAATGTAAAGGATGGTTCCATTGGTATACTATAGGGCTACCTCCTTCATTTGCTTTTCTGAGACATGGACTCTTCTTACTCTCATAATCTACCCACCTAAACATCTTAAGTGCCAGGGTTACAGAAGTGTTGCCGTCACACCCAGCTGCATTACAGCTTTTAAGGCATGCATGTCTGCTTAAATAGCTTAAATATTAGGAGACAGTATCTTCTAATTGGTTTCTTCTAGTATTGCTTTCTAACAGAGAAAGGAAGAAAGAGCTTGATGGGTGGGTGGATGCACATACATATGCATGGAGGTTTGGAGGGCCAGGGGCAAATATTGGCAGACAGCTGTCATAAGGAAAGCAGGTTTCAAACATTTTTAAATTCCCTGCCATAAACTGTTGCACACTCATAACACAGGTAGAAACAGAAATTGGGCAAATAGGTAGCGGCTACTTAGCAGTTACTAGAAATATTTTGCCAAACATAGACACTGTTGGGTTTTTTGTTTGTTTGTTTGTTTTGTTTTGTTTTCAATCACTTATTTTAAAGCAAAAGCTGCTGATGCTGTAAACATTTAACAGGGGGAGTGTGAATGTTAGGAAAAGTATTCTTGCAAAAGTTGCTGTGAAAAAATTCACAAGAGACCCTTTAAATGAAAAAGCTACCAATGGTAAGGCCAGCATTATACCCCTTCCTGATGCCTGTCACCATGGCCTCTCACCTTTTCATTTATTCTGCCTGTGCACTACGATCTAAAATTGTTCATTTTACTTACTGCTAATTCATATGAATCTCACACCACCCACCTCCTGCTTTCCACCCTGCCATAGTAAGTTCATTTGCTTGGGCCAGAACATTGTGTGAGAACAGAGAGACATTTAACATGTATTTGTCAAAAGGAGGAAAGATCTCAGGTCTCCAAGGAAGCACACCTGAGATGCTATCTCCTAAAAGAGTCCGCAGTGTCAACAGCTCCAGAAGCCTGGAAAGCAATGTTCTCAGTAGTTATTAAAGTGTTAACTGATTCTTTCTAAGGGCCACTCAGCATCTGCAGGCCAGCTCATAGAAGAAAAAAAGCAGAAAAAAAGATGAGCCTGCTTCTATCCCTGGCTTCAAAGAATTTATAAGTCGTCAAATATATTTCTCTAACTCTTTATTCCTTAAAAATGTTCTTCAAAATCCCCTTATTGATAATGTAGCTACTGGAGAGATTTGGGAAGTCTCTATTCTCTTTGTCTTAGGACTGAGATTATCTGTGAGTTGTTTGTGGTATTTTGATATGTAGCATCTCCAGAAATGGGCCTGTGAGTTTCCAGGAGTGAAGTTATAATGAGCCGGGCATGTCAACAACACTGAAGCTAGTCTGTAAATGATGAGAGTGTGTTCCCACGGAGCCTCTTCATGCTCCATTTCACCTAAAATTTCATAGAGAAGCCAAATCTGGCCAGGATGCCAAGATGCATGGTGACCCACATATGCAGTTAACACATTTGTGCCAGTGTCCACTCATGTGACCTCATTAGATTGAGTTTCACTCTCTCAAGCAATGTACTGCTCTGGCTGTCCCTGAGCACAGGGGCTTGCTAAAGAAACACTAAACTGGCTTTCCTCGGGGCTGTATTCTCAGAAAGTTTGGCTACTGGCTCCAAAGGGCTAAGATAGCAATTATTCAGTCTTGGTGTCAATCTCTGGATGCCAGGTAGAAAGGGTAATTCCTCCAGGGTAACTTGTAGGTGTTCCACAAGTAAATTTTCCAAACATTTCTGAAAGAAACGAGTGAATGGAAATCATGAATGCAAAATCTGCTCCTTAATTCTACCTGAAGAGAATGAGACATCTTACAGAAATCAAGCTTTGAAAATTGGGCTTGATTTTGTTGCCTTTGTCCCTGGTGTCCAGAAGTTACCAGGCTCACTCATGTTGGGCCTTAGATACTAAGAGATGTGGTAAGAAAAAAATAAAAGATCACAAAGCCTTTTCCTGAGGGCTGCCTTAATTTTCCCTGGGGATTCACAGAAATACTCTTTTAAGCTTGTAAAAGTTATCTGCTATAGTATTGCTGGCTCTTCTCCCTGTTGCTAGTTTACAGGGCTCCTTCCTCTGGGACCTCCTGGTTGCAGTCCCTAGGCTAGGTTATAAATTCTTCCAAAGACATTCTTGGCAGCAAGGTGGAAGCTGCCAGGTTCGTCACTTCATGTGCCAGGATATGGAAATTGCTTATCTCCAGCCTCATTATTCCAGCCTCTCCTTTCTGTATTTTCTGTCTTCTTGCTTCAAGAAGATGGTTAATTCCTTGAAGACAAGAAACACACTTTTGGGTTCTTCCTGACCCTCAATTTACTTAGCACAATAGTGTGAAGATAAATATTATCTTTAGACTTATTATAAAAGCTTATCAACATATAGAAAATAGAAAAAAAAATGAGTAGTACTATTTTTCAACTTTGCTATTTTAACACAGTCATTTTGGAATGAAGCAGATCTCTAGTACTTCTCCCGGTTTCCAACTGAACTAGCACCTGGCTGCTTCTCTAAGGAGAAGAGAGTTGATTCATCAACACTGTTGACCCTGTATTGGGGACAGACCCAAACTCAGGGGCAACGGGAAGGAAAGGAAGAACAGTTGTTTGCCTCCATCACTTCCATTCCTGCTCATAAAACAGTACGTGCTTCTGCCTGCTGCAGTTAAATTTCTCAGCACCTTAACTCAAAGCGACACCAACTTGTAAAGCAGCCGAGACAATATGGGAACACAGCTGTGTGATTTACTGTGTACGTTCCCTGAACAAGACTCAGCAGGAGAAGCAAAAATAGAACCCAAAGTCTGAGCAACTGGAAGGATCACACCAAGCTGAGTGAGCAGCTTGTAGGATCACACCAAGCTGAGTCTTTGCCACCTGTTCAACCCCTTCATTCCTGACCCCTTGCACAAAGATGGAAGAGGTTAGCCCAGGGTGCTCTATGTCTACTTCCTGTTAATCCATCTGTGCTTTAGTTCATTACATTGAGTATGGACAGTGACCTATATAGTTTTGAGTGGACTTCCCCATTTTGATTGAACTCCATGTGTGTGTGTGTTTTGTTCATATGACAGGGAGAGGCAAACTTGCTGCAATTTTTCTCCTTGTCTTGTGTGTGTGTTCTCCATGGACCATGCATTCTTGGGTTCGTTTACTGTATTTCAACTACTTGGCTTCAATACATCCTCTTCCCCAAACTCTAGATTTCTCCTCTGAATTCCCACCCTAATCCTCAGTGTTTGTGAAACAATGAGTAGGTAGCACAGTCTAAGGACACTGACATAATCTCTTGCTGCCCTTGATGCCCCCTATTACCTTAAAAGTCCACATAGTTTTATGTCCTACCACCATATTATATTAGCTATGGTATTATAGGGACAAAGTCTTTAGCCACTTTCCAGCCTATTTAACATCTTCCTTCCATATATAAGGAAAATTTACAGTCCTAGAAGATGTGACAAGTTCACCTCAAAGCCATTTCTTTCTCTTTGGGGGAATAGAAGATACAGTTTGAGAACTAAGATTTTTGATTGTTGGCATTTAAAACTTTGACATTTATGATCTCAGTTCTTCTCAAAAGACTCTGAAAATGTGTAATGCATAGAATTCTTTGGTGTGTGTGTGTGTGTGTGTGTGTGTGTGTGTGTGTGTGTGTGTGTGTGTGTATGGTGGCTTGAATAGAAGCATGACTTCTAAGCTCATAGTTGGGAAATGTTCCACAGACAAAGGAGGGAGCCCAGCATCTCTATCTTGGCCTTCTTACTCCTGGTGGTCTCAACCATTGGCTAAGGGGCATTTTCAAGAAGGTCAATGGTCTATCATATCCTCCTTGCCTTTTCATTAGTTCCATTTAAAATAATACCCTCAGCCATTTGGCTTGCACCCCAAACTATCAATAGATGGATACCACTTTTCCTTCAGGAACTGCTTCTATTTCCCAACACACTGAAGGCTCTAGCCACCCCTCCTCTAAACCTCTTTAATTTCTTTGCCTACAGCTCTGTCCTTGACTGGGTATTTCTCACCTTCAATTCCATGGTATTTGTTGGTTAGAATTAAGGTGTTCCTGTTGCCGATCTACTCCTTTTCTTTGGTTGTGGCTCCCCTAAACATTTCCTCAGATGTACCCTTCCTGTTCACCTCTCAAATGACAGCATCCCTAGAGCTTGTGCCTTCCTATGGTGCTTTCTTCTTTAGCTCTCTCCAACCTCATGTAAAAGAATTGATATTTAAATCTTCATCATCTGCTTCCCAAGCCTGGCACATTAGTACCATAAATACAAGAATCTCAATCTTCCTTCTACTGTAACGACTCTTAGGACTCATCTTGAGTGGAAGTTTCAGGAAGCTCCACCCAGGCTTTTACTGAACTACTGTCAGCCAATCATGTTCCCACAGCCAATCATGTTCCCACAGGCAACCCAAAGATCATTCATTTAGTACCCACCTGAGGCGTTGAAGCAATATGTGTCGTAGTGGGAGGTGTTGGATGTGAGAATATACACCCCGGTGTTGTTGGCTGCACAGATGGCATTGGGGTGGATCCTCGGGATCACCACATGGCCTTCTATGAACCCATACCTGCCAAAGGAAAAACATGAAGTTATTAACATGCATGGCCAGGGCGTCTTTTCATAATTTCCCATCAAATGACATTTAATGCAGCACAACATTTCACTTATTCACCCTTAGGAATATTAGGAGTTCCAGCAACTGAGCTCCATAAAATCCAAAATTACCACCACAGAAGAGTGAAGGAGATTGAAGCTGACAGAAGCAAAGAGATTTTGTTTAAAGACCCAGAGCTGATGCTCTTTCTTGTTTTTAAACAAAAAGATTTATGAATAAAATTTTAAAAAATCCCTTCTATGTAAAATCTATGACCAGCAGTGTTATTAAAGGCAACAAAAAGCCTGAGTTGCAGAAGAGAGAAGCTGTACTGATTTGACACTGAATTAACTTTGTTTTTTCCAAAAATGACATAAAATGATACAATCTCCTAAATTAGCAAGTGGATTAGCCTTCCTTTGAGTCTAAGATTACAGACCTGCCTCATTTCTCTTCCTCCTCTTCTTTCTTCTCCTTCCATTCTCCCTTGAGCCCCTCACTCCTTACTCCACTATTGCCCACATGAAGCCTTGCCCCTGTGCTGAGCACACAGCATGTCTGACTCTGTGAGCAATCCAGACCCATGGAGACAAAAGTGGCCATCATTGAACTGAGGGTAAAAGCAATTAGGAAAGAGGACGGCAGTGGCTCACTTAACAAAGTTCTTCAAGCAACACACCACCACTCCTACATCTATCTAGGTATTTCTGGGAGTACATTGGGGCTGGAGGCCTTTGCAGATATAGTACACATCACTTCATCCTAGTGGCTGCCAAATGTAAGCAAGAAATGCCCCAAAACACAGCATGTGGGCTGAGAAAATGCTACTCAAAAGGAAAGGGGTGGTGTGACAGCAAGAGAACAAACCATGAGATGCTAAGTCCCTCAGGGTTTGAGAAGTACAGTGCAGGCTAAAATGCACCTTCTTTTAATCTCCCTTGAGGGGGCTACAGCACAGACTGCAGCACACTGCAAGACCGGTGGCAATGAGAGTCACTTAGACACTCCTAAGTTCCAAGTCTCTCATTATGTTGGTGTTGCAATGGAAGCTAGATGACTAATTCCCCCAAAGTCTCCTTTAGCTGTTGGTGGGACTGCACACAATTAACTGGTAAGAAGTTCTCATGGACCTGAGAGTTGTCACTTATCAGGGTGGGGCAGACAAGGCAGAAGTCCCTGCTGAGCCTTTGGCCTAGCCTGTAAGACTATGCCTTCTGTATTTTGGCAGATATCTGATTCCATAGCTACCTGAGGGAAATTATGAAAGTGAGTTTTGAAACAGTTAATACCAGTTAAGGGAGCAATGACAGATTACTGAAGCAGAGGGTTTTCTTCATATATTTTTTTCTAAATAATACTTCACAGTGAAACTATTCTTCACCATGTCCTCCTGCCTCATGTTGACGTGTGTGTGTGTGTGTGTGTGTGTGTGTGTGTGTGTGTGTGTGTGTGTGTGTTGGACATTCTAAAATTAAATACATTCTTACATTCCCTTGGTGAGTTATTGTGAATTTTTACTATATCATAATACTTGACACTTTTATATGCACTTACTACAAGTGAATTGAGAACATTACAATTTCTGTACATGAACATGACATGAATGAGTGGCTGTTTGCAAGGAGGAAAGACATATTTAGCAAGTCCTTGCATCCTCCCCTTTCTCAGTCCCTTGCCAGGGCTTGGTCATTACGTTCAGACTGATCACAACCAAGCTGAGACGTGCACGCAGTGAGATCCATGACAAGCTGTAAGCCTCTGCTGCTTCATCTATAAAAAGTCTTAGTAATAAACCGACTGTTTAAGGATTAAGATCAAGGATGTCTCGAGGATACTCCCAGCTGCTCAGCACTCTATTTGTTCCTCTGGCTCTCACAGATGAAAAATCTCTGTGTTTCACAAATACATCTTAACTGCCTTTCACAATCATAGGCCAGCTTCCTAAAAGCACTATTTTAGCCCAGTGACCTAGTCAGGGCCTCATTTTAAAATATAGCTTTGGGGCTTGAATAAGTGGTTTTGCTAACTGTCTGGCCATTCTTCACAGTGTGTCAGGTTCTATAGCTACAGAACCATCACCCATCCTTTAACATTCTCCCAGACATAGCTCTGAACACTAAGAAACAGAGATGTCTAGCTGGTGCTGCTCAAGACAACATCCTTAAACAATGGAAACATTCTTTATATAATCTATCCCATTTGATAAGGCAGCTACCAGGTATGTAAAAGGTAGCTAGTGCCATCAAAGAACTCATTTTCACATTACATAGCTGTAATGAACTTAAATGTAACTCACTGTATGTGGCTAATTGTTACTATATTGGACAAAACAAGAGTCTCATGAACCACTCAAGAGGTGGGTGCCTGAGTCTGTAACTAAGGGCCAGGATAGATGTAATTAACTCCCGTTTAATAGCTTCCATAAAGAGGGCTGCAGCTAGACTTTTTAAAGGTATTTTGTTTGCATATGTGTACACATGTGTGAGCCCTGGAGAGGAAAGGGAATCACACTACCTAAGCTGGAGTAGGAGGTGGGGATTCAGAGCAGGTGTGGAGACTACCCAGATTTTCTAGTGAAATCAAACCACACTAACCACGTGACTGAGGGTGTCACTAAGTGTCCCATTCATACATACCACTGGCCACAAAAACAAACAAGAAAGCAAGAGGCAGGGTACACCCGCCTCTTGTGATTATCGTAAAACAAAATGAGGGAAGTCCTCTTGGGCCTTAGGTAGAAAACTTCTCAAGGTTTCTGATAGCAACTTATTTTAATGTTATGGAGCCTTAAAACTTCCATATTCCTTGACTTGCTTTGTCAAGCCATAGCAACATAGAAGACAACCTAAAAGCTGAGAGAGGGCGGGGGTTGGAGAACATGCTTTGTGTCAAGTCTGCACAGCTAAGACTCTGCCAGCTACCTATTTATTTTAAACACTGTTATTTGGTTTGTGTTTTCTTGTGGTTCCGACAATGATACTGAATGTTTCTTCAAAGCCAGAAGAGTGCTACAGGAGCATATAAGCAAGAGGGCTGCAACTGATATGACCCCATGGCTTCCCGTGACTCCCTCGCCCTGACACATGCATGATTCACAAAGGTGCCTCAAGCTGACTTTAAATTCCAGTTGTCATACCGGTTCCAGGTTGATTTGGTCAAATTAATAGGTAGGGCTGCCTCTTAAGGCAAGAATGCATTCAACTGTCAGGGAAGAGCCTTCTAGCTGTAAGCCCTGACTCTCCCCAGGTGGCTTTCCCCAGTGAGGGTGCTGGTCTCGTACCTGCAAGTTTCAAACCCCTTGCTCAGGGCCTTCACCATCTGGTCCATGGTGGGCAGAGTGCTGTTGAAAGCTTGGCAGAGGTCAGCTGCCTCAGTCCGTGAGATACTGTAGCGGCCATTTTTCTCCACATGGAATACACCTGCGTAGCGGCAGGTTATGTTCAAATCTGTGGGATCAAAAGGAAGTGTTTGAGTCTTTTGCATGAATAACTTGTGTAAAATTAGATCAGTGGTGAGAAGTGCTTATAAGTGAAGACGTTAGAAAGAAACAGGGAAACAAAACATAAGAAACAAACAGCAGGGTGATGGCTCAGTCAGGAAAGTGTTTGCTTTGCAAGCATTAGAACCTGAGTTTAATTTTCCCAAATCCACATATAAAAAGCTGGCTATTGTGGTCAGCATTTGTAATACTAGGGCTGGATTTCACAGGCAGATCCCTTGGGCTCACTGCCCAGCCAGCTTATCCTTCTTGATGAGTACCAAGCCAATGAGAGACATCATGTCTAAAAACAAGGTGGATGACACCTGAGGAATGACAGCCAATGTTCCCTTCTTGCCTCAACATGCATGTGCACATGTGTGAACAGTCATATAAATGTGAACCTACTTGCATACCCATGTAAACCAAATAATTGCACATGGTAGCTCACACTTGAAAGCCCAGCACTTGGGAGGTTGAGGCAGGAGAGTCACCTAGGTTCAAGGCCAGTCTGGGCTACATGGCGAGTTACAGGTCAACCACAGAGACTGTGAAGAACCTTATCTCAGCAACATCAACAAAATTCCAAATAAACATGTAGCCTTCAAAATTCACTAGGGCTTTCCAAAGATACATCAAGCTTAAATCTGAGACATGACATCATAAAGGATCCCCATCCTTACAATAACTCCATCAACAGAGATTTTTAAAGCCCAGTCTTTAAATTAATATAAAAACTCATGAGATACCAAATCCAGGGGAGTAATGAAGGAATACATCAACTACTAAGACAACTACACACACACAGACATACACACACACACACCACAAATGCAATAGTATTACATATACAGTTCCGTATTTGGGATTCTGTTCCTCACTTATTCTTACATCATGAGCATGTTTCCACAATCAACTGGTGTTGCTCTTGGCCATATCACTTTGAACACTGCATATGCAGCTGCACCCAGAATAAACTTCCTCCTGGTCAAGACCAATGTGATCAGGCCACGGACTCCCTCCCTTTCCAGCCTGGGAGTTTCTGGCTCTGCTCCAATCACAACGTTTTCCCATCAGGCACTCTAAGCTTCGCCAGATCTGTTTTCTTTTCTATATGGAATGCCCTGTCCTTATAGTCACATGGATGATTCATTTATCTTTTGAATTGTCACTCCATAACATTTTCTCTCAGCAGTGCCCAAGGTACCAGGTGAGGAGTTACAAACCAGGTCTGGAGTCAGAAAGAAGTGGCTTCAACCTAGACTCTGGACTCTCCAAACTTCAAGGCATCTCCCAACAAGAAAACTGAAGCCAGAGAAGGGGATTGCTGAAGAAAGTGACTGGAGAGTTTCTCTCTAGAAAACTACAGGTTCCTCCTGAATCCAACTTTGTTCTACATTTCAGAGTGGGAGAGGAGGGTTCCCCCTGTACCCTGCATTGTCCTTTGGTATCTTGAACCTTTAGAATTCTGTGTTGTACAGTTGCCACCAGTACCCTAAAAGCTTTGCATATATGTGTTTAAAAGTCAAGAAACAGAAGCTGAGGAAGAATGAAGCAACTTCCACCAGACTGCAGCTTTTAGATGGCTAAGGTAGGAACTCCTCTCAGATGTGTTAAGCTCCCCCAGACAGGGTTTCTAAGCAGGGTTCCACGTGCTCAGGGCCCTTCATGCTTAGGACAGGGGAGAGGCACATCTAAACAACTGCTTTCATGATGACAAAATAGGGCCCATTATAATGAATTATGGTTATTACAAGTGACAGCTGCCTTCTCCTAGAGCAGGAAGCGGGTTCCGGACACAACAAAGCGGTGTCAGAAAGAAGCAAAACAAAGAAACAAGAAGTTGCCCTGGAGAAGGCATAAACCAACGCAAGTTGGTTTCTCTTCCTTGGTTTGTATCATCAGCAAGCAGGTACTTTAAAAACAAAAACCATGAAACGCTGGAAGCATCGGAGAAAAGGCACCTTGTGTGCTTAATTCCTTATCTACAGGGCCCAGTGTGTTCTCCGAAGCCACTCATGCAGTTCTTGGCTGATGAAGCAATGAGCACACACAGGAAGGAAATGCAGAAGGGCCCTTTGAAATGCTATTTATTTTTACTGACATTTGCAGCTTAGGTCTCAGTTGGCCAGTTTCACAAAGGGACCCTGTCACTCAGAGAGACAGCCTTTCCAGGCCTCTCTTTGCTCCAGCATACAAAGGAAAAGAGAAGTGTTGCAAAATCAGCTTCTTGCAGGTGAAGCTGCTGGGGACTTCAGTCAGATGCAACCTGAGCTGCCCGCTACAGGCCCAGGTGGTGGCTGTCAACTCCTGGTTTAAAAATAAAGGCCGAGTCTTGGACAATAGTTTGGAGATGAGAGGCAGTTTCTTTCTTATGAAAATCATAGCTTGCCACCTGGCCAATGGAATATGCAAATGAAAGAGAAACCAATACAAGTTGAGACTTTTGAGTAAAATCCCTTGAGTTCCATGAGCACAAAGCAACATTACTTAAGAGACAGTGTGTCCACATATGATGGTTATTCAGTAAATGTGCCTGAGATTGACTATGTGTGTATGTGGTCCATCGACGGCAGGACAAGACGGAGAAACTCAGCATTCATCTTTCTAGCTTAGCCAGGGGCCTGACATGCTACAGACATCTGAAATGATTGCTGGGTGAATAAGAAATTCTCAGAAAATATGAAGTACATGTCTCTACTCCTAACCCCAAGGTAGGTCACTTTCCTGGCTTCCTTATCCTGCAAATGCATAGCCAACACTATTTCCAAGTATCACGAGAGCAAGGGTGAGATGGACGTAGCAAGCACCATAGAACATCTCTGGCAGACAATGGTGTTCATAGCACTGAGAAGAGCTTCAGTTTATCTATCTGCAGTTGGTTCTTCAGAATCAAAAGCATCTGGATCTGGGAGCTGCTCTGACTTTTGAGGCAAACATCAGGGCTGAGAGGATAGCTGGGCCCATAACTAGAATGAGGTCCTATAAGAAAGCCGGCTGGGTAGTACACTCTTGGAATCCAGTGCTAAGGAAGCACACACAGGCTGATACCCAGGCCTTCCTGTCCAGCTAGCCTAGCTTTCATGGTGAAAACCATGTCAGGGAGAGACAGTCTCAAAGAAAATAGAACAATGTCTGAGGAATGAGAGACATGTCGGTCTTCTGACTTCCACATGTGTGCAAACACCTGAACACATATGCATGTACACCCATATGTATTCATGCACATGTGTGGGAATACATGCCATGTGTGTGTGCATTGAGAAGCTAATATTAAATCACAATGGCTCCTCTCCAACAAGTCGTTCCTTATGAAGATCCACTAAGAATGCTTTCTGCTGAACCCTTTGGTCTCCAGTAAGTCTCCTGTATCTTGCAATGACTTGAACTGTTCAAAACCTTTCCCTATGAGAGACAGAATGGACTCAGTGAAAGATTTAGACTGAGGCTACTTTCTGATTCTGAAAGAAGCCTCCAGGGAGTCATGCCATTACTTTAGAGTTCTCAGGCAGTCAATGAGCAGGATGAGGTGGTCAGGGACATCCCTAGGCCCTCATCTAAGAGGCTGGTCTGCCTATCCCCAGGAAGACCAGGAAAAGGGGACATGAGTGTCTCCCTGGGCACATGGGTAAGATAGCTTAGCTTAGTTCCGATCTACTCAGACTCTGCCACTCTTTGCAGGTAACACAGCTATGTAGCTGTTTAATCTCTCTGATGTTCAGCCTTGGTGAAGCAGAGTCTATGGCACTCACTAAATGAAATTTGGTAAAAAGGGCACTTATAATTAAAGCTGTGATATTGCATACTTGTTAACTGCCTTAGAAACTTCACCAACACACTGGCCAAGTCATTTTATAAGTTTTTATTGTTTTGAAATTAAAATATAATTATATAATTTCCCCTTACATCTCTCTAGACTCTCTTCCATACTATCCATGATCCCTCCCAAGGTCCTTTTAACTTTCTCTCTTTATCTGTCTGTCTCTATGTGTGTATGTATATGTTTGTGTGTGTGTGTGTGTGTATACATGCATATATATATATATATATATATGCATATATCATGTTCACCTTATTTAATGTTACTTATGATTCCAGGGCTGACCATTTAATATTAGATAACCAAGTAGGGTACTCATTGCTAGAGAAGAGTCTGGAAAATCTATCTTAGAGATGAAGAAACTAAAGCACAAAGTGGTATCCAAAGTTTTCCAAATAGAAGGGTAAGACTTCTAGCCTGATATAGACTAGATTAAAAATCACTCTCAGAAAAGCCACAAATGACTGATGGCACCATCCACCTTATGTCTGGTTTTTCCTAAACCTTTCAGATCAAGAAAGATAGATTTCACTAGGGAAATCACCTTAGTGATTTAACACTTTGCTTACACTGTAGAGTCAGGGAGAAATGAGTTCTTCCTACACCCAGTCATTTCCTAAGTGAGAGAAAATCATAACACCATCTGAAAGGGAGCCACTATGTAATTTCCAATCAAGTTTCCATTATACACATCTTCCCAAAGTTGCTTGAGAGGTAAATGGGGGTGGTTCTTGCTCTAGAAGGTAGGTAGACTACCTTTATCTGCCAGGAGCTACCAGCCAGGCTTTGTTGATATTTCTCTACTGGCCACTAGAAATGGCTGAGCCTGAAGCTTTGTTCTATGAACACTTGCTGTTGTTCAAGAAAAAAAACTGATTCCAAGGACCATTTGTGTTTTTGTAACTGGCTTTATCTATCTACATAATGAAGTCAGCATCTCTGTAATGGGTACAATATGTCCAGGTTCACACAGGTTTAGGGGAGGGGCATTTATGAAGCTAGACCTTCTATAGGTAGACAGTCACATATACCACATGAAGATCACCAAGGGACACTTACAAACACAGTGTGTCAAAAGAGGTGGATAGCTCTCCCAATCTCTTGGATGGCCCCCAAAGAATAAAGGTTGCTAGCAAGAACCAACCAAGTTCCTGGTCTCCTGCTGCCATCTCCCCAAAAGTTACGAGGCAGAAGTAGGTATTTTTCTGCTGATTTGGGTCACAATAGGCTGTGTGTGGAGCAAAGTCAATGTCTTAGAGATAGTAGAAATAGAAGATAGGCCAGTTTCTGCAGCTCAGTGACTTACCCAATTCCCACAGTTCACTTACGTGGATTGTGGGAATGGCAGCACTTATTCTGGGTAACATTTTAGTTTTCAGGAAGTTTACACCTAACATTTTATTTCATTCTCATGATAATCCTATGCAAGGGGCTCTTTCATTAACCCCATTTTATGTATGAGCTGACTAATACACTGAGATGTCTTAAGAAACTGGTAGAGCCAGGCACAGACTGAACAGTCAAGTTGATCCCGTCACAGTCTTAAATGGTAGCTTAGACATGGAAGGGATTCAGACACTATCAGGATCCCATTTGCTATCCATGAACTTTATAAAGTGTGGAGAGGCAATCATTAAAAGAGCTCTAGAGAAGAGACCGTAAGCTTACTGAATATGATTTTAGGATGAGAGCTTCCACCCTCTCCCAGGGAAGAAGTCCTGAGCTGGCCACCTCTCTCTGATTCTACTCGTTCCTCCTGCTAAGATACTCTTGGAACTTAGAATAGTCCAGTCCTGACTGCAGTTCCAGTGTTCAGTCCTTTATACCTCAAGTGTTCCAGCCATGGTTAGGCAGAACTAGAGAGAAGAGTTGGCATTCAGGTTTGGTCCATACCTTGGCTCACCACAACAGAGAGTACTGTGACCTTCTGAGATGTCTACTGTCAATCCCAAAGGTCTAGACTGACCAAGTAGATACTCTATTATGACCTAGCTGGAGCCTGACACCCTTGATTAATGGTCATTAACAGGACAGTACTCCTAGGAAACAGCCACCCTCTTGGGCAGTGAGCGGCAGCCCAAAGCACTGGTGAGCATGTCATGTGGTTTTCACTTTCACAGTGTTCATGATATACAAGCTGAGGCTCTATTACTGCCCTCTGATTGGCCAAGCTTACATCCCACACAGAAGATGATACAACTGGTGAGCCTAACCAATTGAGCCAATTCTGGTAAGAAGCAGGGAGGGAAAGTGTCAATTTAAAAACAAAAACATTCTGGTAATTAGATCATCCACAATTAGAGGTAGGACAATGCAGGGCCTTGAGAAAAGAGAAAATAATATCAAGAGTGTCTGAGCATGGTCCCGTAGACCATTATGAGGGAAGCACAACCTCAGGGGACTTTAACTGCAGAATCCTGACCCCACTACAGTGCTCCTGTCACATAAAGATTTTTATAAGGTTTTTGAGCAAGTTGTTCCCAATAAATCCATAACTCATGGTCATGAAGCATCATTCTAAAGCGCATCATGAACAAGTCATTCTTTTTTCCATTCTTTTGATGTCCTTGAAACCCAGAAGCTCCCATTTGGGAGCCTTTCAAGCTGGTGTAGTCCCTGCTTCCACCAGGCCTGCCAGTGCAGAAGAAGGCTGGCAGCCTTCCTATTGTCCCCACACCATCCACCCTATCGTCTGACTCCCATGTGATGGGTGCCTAATGAAAGAGCATATTGTTCAACATCCACTTCCAAACGAGGCCAAAATCCTTGTCAGTGCCTGGATTGCTGTTGGCTGCCCAATGCAGACCATGAGTCCCTAGTGACTCAGTCTCTCCCGGAATTGCCCCCAAGGCGGCTGAGGGTTTAATGAGCAGAGAAAACAGTCATGCACAATCATATGGAGAGAGGGAATTTCCTCCAGAACTTGTCCTGGGGTGCTTTTTAACTGAGCTATTCATCTCTTGGCTCTTAGAGAGGAAAGGCACCCCAATGTCTGGGGGCCTGGCTGAACAAACACCCTGACCTCTCAGTCTCTTGTCTAAGGAACAAGGAGTCCATCATTAGCCAATGGGACTCTATGAAAGAACAACCCTCTCTGAAGCTGTCACCCCTGGCCATTTCTGCCAAGTCCTCCGAATAGCTGAAGCATTGCATAGTCTAGAAATACCTTTCGCAGTTTTCAGAATTTGGGAAGAAGCCTTCTTCTTGCCTGTTGCTCACTGTTGGGGACATGGGCAGTGAGAACCTGCTGAAGATTCCACCCCTCCTTCTGGGTCCAACCCAGAAGTAAGGCATAACCTTACTACAAAAAGAGTTCTGTAAGGCCAAGTTGTCCTTGGGGAACAAGCCTCCAGGAAGACAGATGAGAGCAAGAAACCACAGTGTGTATGTACCCTTGCATGTTGCCACGGCAACAGGAAGTCCACTGGTCTCAACACCTTTGTTTTTTTTGTTTTTTTGTTTTTTTTTTTTTTCTCTTTATTTCTTCTGAATCTTATTGATTTACCAGATTGACTAGCACAAACCCAGGATGTGGTAAGTGAACTGACAAAGCATCAGAAACCCACACAGGGTTTTTCCTGCTGCAGCTAGGAAAAGAAAAAATGATAGCTCTATTTTGTCTTGCAATTACATTTTTTTTTTCTGGGCAGCTGTAATTACTTCTACATCATCTAATTAGAGTACAATTTCTGCTCAAGTCTAGAGGCAGCACTTTGAGAGAATGGAAGATCATGAGAGGTACCTTGTGAAAGATGAAGTTGTTACTTGCTAATATCTGCACTTCAGAAGAGATTAGTGGGTCCTGACATGCTGATATGCCAGAACCCACACCTGGGAGCTGGAAGCACTGGTCACACCCAAATCCTGCTCATGACCTTGAACAACTCACAATAGCAGCCCGGATACATCTAGTCTTCCTTCCTCCTGGGATAAATTGAGAATATGCTCAAAATACCTTGTATACTTGTATGGAAATGAATTTACATAATCCAAAACCATGTACAATAAATACATGCCAATTGAAAAACGATTTAAAGGAAGAATATAAATCATAAACCCCAAACCAAAAGTATAGTCATTGGAAATCTCAATTATAAAAAAAAATTAATTGATAACATAAAAACTAGGACATCCTTGGGACTTGCAGGGCTCGGAGTATGGGTGTGTACCTGAGGCATACTGAACTCTCAGAAAGGTATTCAAAATTCCCATAGGAGTGAAGACTTTTTACAGGACAGAATGTACTCAAATAATTGAGACTTTTATCTTCTTGTCAAGTAGGACTTTATCTCACGAAATATGCAACACCATTTGAAGCCTGGAGAGTGGGTACTATGTACCCATTTTACAGATGAAAAATTTAACAAATGAGAAATTCAGGGAGACCCTGAACACAGACATTGCCTCGGATCCTCTTGGTCTACTGGTTTCTGCTGCCCTTTGCTTTGGATTGACATCAGGCCAAGGAGGGGCAAAATGGCAGTCATGGAGAACAGTAGTGGTGTTCAGCTTCTTCCCTTGACTGCCATGATGTACTGGTAAAAATCTGATAGATAAGACAAGTAAATGTATAGTTGCTTGAGGTGGAGCCAGAACGAGGGCTTTAAGGTAGAGCTAGAGCCTGAAACTACCTATTGTTTGTCCTCTCTCTAGTACCCAGCCTTCCGTGACAGTGACCCAGGCACTCCCCAAATTCCCTAAGGAAATATCTAAACCAGTCTGGGGAACTCTGTGGTAAGGGCCAGTCATTAAATGATAACCATCATTTGGTCAGGGTTAAAGTCACCCCACACGATGTCTGTAGAAACAGACAACAAGCAATCACCACAGGGTTCTGAAGCTTCAGTGTTGTCCCACGTAAAATACATCATGCAAAAAATACTTTAGAAATAATAGGCTTAATATTTTATAACTTTTGCATGTCTCCCCTTGTGTCAAACATAAAAGTTCCTTGCGACTTAAAGTCCTCCATCAACAAGATCAACATGAATGGACCTTGCAGAGAGGAAACAGCAAAATGAGAACTTCCTGTGTATATGACTGTGGCTGGATAAAAAGTGGACCTGACAAGATTTCAAGACTCAGTAACTAAGTAAGGCTTACTATCCTTCTAGACAGAGTCATCTAAGGGAGATATTTGAACGGCCACTCAGTTCCTACAAAGCTGTAGCCTACAGCTACAGTCAAGGGTGATTCCTATTTTGATTTTCCTTCCATTTATTTGTCTCTTTTAGCATCTTTTTGAGTGAAAGTGCAAAGATTCCAGACAGCATTGAGCTATTACTCTGTGTGGGATGGTAGCATGGGTGTTGTAGAGATTCTACATCATCAGACTCTGAACAGCCTCTGGAGGTTGAACAAATGACCTTCCTCATCAGAGAGCTAGGTGAGGTACGACTAGCCCAACATCTTATTATAAAGTGGCAAAAGCTGGAAACCACCCCAGGAGGCTGAGACTGTGTTTGTGAAAGCCACAGTTACCTACTGGGGACACAGAGATTCACACTTAAAATACAAGCCACCTGTGGGGCAGCTTTCCACCCCCAGTAGCCTCTTCCTGTTACTCAAAAAGCTTCATCTCAATAACCATGAGTTTGGGAACAAAATTAAGTTGCCCATAAACCTTAACACTTACTTACCTGCAAGCAGCCTTTTATCTGTAGCTCACCTTGTAACCAATACTGACTAAAGGGGGTTTTAAGCTGGGGCAACTCGAGAGGCTAACTTGGTGTCTTTGTTAGGATTACTATTGTTATCATTAGATCACCATGACCAAAAGCCATTTGGGGAGGAAAGGGTTTATTTGGCTTACATAGTCTTAGTGACTGTCCACTGAGGAAAGCCAAGGCAGGAACTCTATCCATGTGGGAATCTGGAGGCAGAGGCCATAGCTCAGGAATGGTTCCACCAACAATGGGTTGATCTCTCCACCATCAATCACTAATTAAGAAAATGGCCTAGAGGCTTGCCCACAGTCTGGGGAATTTTCTCAATTGGGGCCCTCACCTCTCCAATGACCCCACCTATGTTAAGTTGATATAAAACTGGTCAGCACAGTTGGGAATTATCATGAGTTCTGGACCATTCTGTGCTACATAGGAAGACCACATCTTAAACAAAAAATTCAAACCAAGATTTATGCCTTTAGATTACTTTTTCACTGTGTTCAGGTATATCAACAAACAGTTGAGTCACACAGGTATAAAAACATGTGTTTTCAGCAACAAGGCATAACAATGACTAGGCAGAGTCCTAGGTCCCCACCAATTCCAAAGTTGAAGGCACAGAAATTATCAGATGACATTTCAAATTTGCTATCTTCCTTTTCTCATTTTTTTCCTTTTTGCAGTGTGCTAAAGTGAACAGGGAGAGAGGGGTGTGTGTGGAGATGTCTGTCCCTATACAAAAGCCTGACTTGACTGCTGTTCACTCTTCAGACACCTTTGTGCACAAAAACATTGTAAAAACAAATGCAGCAGAGGCTGGACTGTGAGGAGATTTTTAAAATCTGGGTCAAAAGATTCCCAGGATGAGGACTCTCAATCATCCAGTAAACTGGGGGCTTATAATTCACACCTCCTCCGGTGCTTTCAGCCTGTGAAACTGCATTTGTAATGGCAATACCAGTCTCAAATGCCAAGGTCCCAGAACTAATTTCTAATATGCTTTTACATCCAAGTCAAGCCACAAGGTTTGGGCAAGAATCTTGAGCACTTTTTACATGCTCACAAAGTGGGCCAAACCCAACTTTCTGCTATTAAGGAATATGGTTCATACAAAGACCCACAGGTCTGGAAATGCAGGAAGATACAAATAACCCCTCAATCAAGGTGTCAAAAGAAAATAAGGTGTTGATTGCCCTTAAAATAAATGGTCATTCACTATGACAAGGGCCTGTCAAGTTGACAATACGACAAGGGAACACTCCTGTCAGAGGGCGCCTCTTCTACAAAGAGTTCTAGAAAGTTCTTGGTGAGGAAACAAAAAAACTTCCACTTGGGATGAAATTTGTACTTCCCAAAGCATTTACCATCCTATAATAAGGGCATGATGAAAGGTGTTGACTCACATGAGTAACCATAACATATGGATGCATGCGCCAGCTGTGATCCTGAGTGCAGGAGATAAGGACAAATCCCTGCCATCAATGTATATATGAGAAAACAGCAAATAGATAAGACACTAACCTATGCATGAGCAGTTTCAGCATGACCAATAGTGTCATACAGAAAACAATGGTGGGGCTGCAAGGCAAGTAATTGGTGTGGTCTTAGGCTAAGTCTCCTAGGAAACCGTTGGCTGCTTTTATTTGTTTGTTTATTGCATTTGGCTGGGATTTGACACCTGGAGTGATGACTTATCTTCACTGTCAACTTGCCTGGATTTGGAATCACCTGGGAGACACACTCCTGGGGACGTCTGGGATGTTTTTCCAGAGAAGCTTCACTGAGGAAGGGAGACACACCCTGATTTTGGCTGGCACCATCCCATGAGTTGGTGTTATGGACTAAATGAAAAGAGTTAAGGAAATGCTAGGATTCCCTGCTCCCTGTCCCCTGGTCTTCCCAGATATGTACAGCTCCTGATGCATGCTCCAGCCACCACAAATTCTGTCATGCTTTGCCTGTTGTAGTGGACTGTACTCTCTTTAACCAAAAGCCAGAAGAGGTCATCTTTCCTTTAACTCCCCTTCTGTCCTAGCCATGAGAAATGTAAGCAATATATTTAACAGAAAAAAAAAAAAATCTCTTCCCCGACTCCATCCCAAGATTGAATTAAATTTGGAATTCATCTTTGCTTTCCAGGATTAAAAATATGCTCCTTGAATTTGGACTCCTTAAGACAGATGAGAGAGAATTGGAAGGTAAGTATATGACAACTGAAAGTCCTCCGTTTGAGGACAATAGTTCCCTTTGGATCATAAGCTACAGGTTACAGGCTTGGGGAAAATAGGTCTCTATCTGTCCTTTGTAGATCTTAGCCAGAAAACCAAGGCAGGGTGGTGACTCTGATCATTTGTGCCCATTTTACTTTAGTTCCTGATACTTGAAAATGGCAGGGATTTAACCCTATGAAATGTAAAGATCATACCAGACCAGATCAGTGTCCAAAAGTGGGGCCCTACATCAGCTATGACATGCAGGACACATCATACTTTTTAGTCTTGAAGCCTCAGGTACTTTATCAGTAAAGTGAAGGTAATGATTTCCTCAAGGAGTACTTTTAAAGATGAAAGGAAGAAGCACAGCTGAAGAACTTGGCAAAGTATTTGGTAGCTGCTGGCCAATATTTCAAAGATATCTCAAAGATGAAGGTGTCTCCAAAGAAGCCTATAGGTAAACATACCTCTTATGTCAACTTCATTTATGGTCAATCACTATATCCTTGATTAAAATCAAGGACTCCCAGCCCTCAAATTGATTAGGAACCAGAACCAAGACCATAGCTACACAGATATTTGGCTTCTTACAATTCAAACTGTGAGTGAGAGATTGTGGATGAAAAACTGAAAAGATGGATGGATGGATGATAGGACTGAATTAATCTGGCAGATTAGAGAGATTCAAACATTTTATATAAAGAACATCATACTAAAAAGAAATCTTCCCCATCCAAACAGTGTGGGTCCCAATAGAGTCAGCCTCATTCATCTTTACATCCACAGTGGACATAGAATATGGCATGAAACAAATGTCTCTTTGGTTTAGTGGGAAGAAGCATTATTTTGACATGGAGCTCAGTGGTCATCGCCTTACTAATAAGCTGTGGTTACTTGAAGCATTACTTCAGCTCTCTAGACCTTAGTGTTTTTTGTCAAAGAAGTGGTTGGATTCCAGGAATTCTAGATTCCAACCCAGGCCTGTTTGTCTAGAAGAGGTCTGTGTTTCTTTCTGACTAATGCTCCCAATGCTCCAGGAACTCCAGTGGCTCTTTCTTGCCTGCTGGATGGTGGCATTTTGCTCCTCTGTCTGGATAACTAGGGTGTAATGAATATTTCAAGCAGGGTGGACTGGCCAGCAGAGTGAAAGAGCAGACAAAACAAAAAGATAGCATGGACAGCATCCTGTTCTCGAATTGCCGCAAATGAAACCTTCTGCACACAGGGCCCAAGTCCGCCCATCAATGGAGCTGGAGGCAAAGAATGGTTTCAATTAAGAGAAACACAACAAACTTGCTAATTTCCTTAGAGAGAATCTTCCTAAATTACCACAGACATCCCCAGAATTCCATGCAGTGAACTTCAGGATTTGGGGCCAATTCAAACTATTCTTCAAGAGCTGCTCAGCTGGAACAATGGGAAACTGTCCCCACCCTGGGCTGGTTCCCTGGCTCCCTAAATTTTGGTGGTCTTCAAGGCCTCATTGTCCCCGAGAAAAGGGTGAAAACTCCCATTACCCTCTTCTTCCTTAATAGTCTGAGTTGTTGCAACTGGGCCTCTTTAAGCAAAGAACTAGGGAAAATAAGAAAGAAAAAAGAAAAGTTTTTAATATAAATTCTTTGAAGGCAAGAAAGAGACCTTGGCTTTTCTAGGCCTCTGAATCCTGAGAGCAGAAGAATGGAATTAACCCCATAAAGTGGAGTGGAAACTGGTGGGATGGTGTTGGAGGAGGAAGGCAACTGGGAATCAGCTGCTAGCACAGGCCCATAGGATCTGAGGCATCTTAAACAAGCAATTCCTATCCAGGGGCCCCCATTTCTCACTCCTTTGACTCTGGAGAAATTTTATTCAATCATATATACTCAGAAAAATAGATGGGTGTAAGACAATAAATAAATGCATGCAAATTGCCAGCCAAAATTACACCATAATACCTGCTCAGTAAACTTCCTTTTCCAACAGGAAGAGGAAACCATAAGAATGAGCTCTGAATCTATTATATCTCTATACAATGCAAAGTCATCTTTGCTTTGATAATCTGTTGTTTCATTCCAAACAGCAGCCTAAAAACATTCAGCCAGACTCTCAGGGACTAAAAGGAAGATGGGAAGCTGAGTCAAATACAAATACTCCTATTAAAAGGTGCAAAAGCCTTGCTCATTTTTGGGGTGTGTCTGGGAGTGGCTTTTGGAGGAGAGCAGAACTAAGCAGTTAAAGGCAATTACGGGTATTTCTGGAGTTAAAAAAAAAATTGAACATCGCAATGACAGACAAGTAGGCATTTACTTTACACACTCAGAAACTGGCCCCCAAGCTGGGACTTGTGGGAAGGGTGTGGGCCCTGAGAAACTCCAGCAGGAGGAAGCTATCTATTGCATTAAACTACCCCTTAAAGGCTCCTCTGTGCTCTGAGGCCACAGAACAATACTGCAAAAAAGCATTTCTAGAGCTTGCGGGAGATGGCTCAGCAGGTAAAGTGGTTGCCACATAAGCATGAGAAGCTGAGATCAGACTTCCAACATCCACGAAAAGTGAGGTGAGAAGGCCTGTGCCTGTAACCCCAATGTTGGGGAGGGAGAAATGAGGGAATGTCTGGACATCGCTGGTCAGCTAACTCACCAAATCGGTGAGATCGAGGTTTCCTAAGGGATCTTGTCTCAAAGCAGGAACACAGAGGATGACAAAGACATGGAGGCATCAATGTCTGGCCTCAACATGCACACTATACACAAGCATGCTCACATCCCATGCACACCACACACACACACACACACACACACACACACACACACACACACACGCACACCCGCCACTCCTCCAGCTCCACTACCAACTGGAAGAACAAGAGACAGGAAAGGCTGATCCTGCTGAGACAAGCAGCCTGCAAGATTGACTGTAATTTTGCAAGTAAAGGCAGGACCCAGAGTGGGTTTCCCACTTTTCTTTCACCAGCTACATCCAAGGTTCCTGGAACTTAGCAGGCTGCTTCATCTGCTCAGAAAGTGTTCCAGTAAGCCCATGCCGGTGTCAGCACTCTGAAGTACTGACCTCACCAAATGAAATGAGAAGTCATTGGCTAACATTATGCTCAGAAAGGGAATGAAAAATTTCCCAGGGCAGTTGGAAGTGTTCCCCAAATGTGCCAAGGGCACAGTTCAGGTTGAATGGGGGAAGAGAGACGCCTAAGATCCTTGGGATCATAACAATGATCATAATTATTACTGCTGAATGTTTGATCCATGCCAGAAACTCAATCAAGGGCTTCATGCACAGCATCACATCAGTCCTTAAGCCATACGAGTTGAAATTTTGTTTCAGAGATGAGAAAAACAAGGCACGGAGTAGCTAAGTGCATCCATAAGGCAACATGATTGGCGAGTGGCAGAACTCAAATCCAGCCATGATACCAGGACCCACATTGCTTTCTCAGTATGCATGACACCGGATGATCCTGACAGTCCAGACTTAACTGTATGATCTGGAGTAAACATTTTCTTGCCCTGCCTTTAGAAAAAGAGAAAATGCCTGGCTTTAAGAGGCATTGCTCTGTGGCCCCGTGACTGAAGTTGGGTCCTATTTCTGATTGTCTTCCAGAGGGTCTGGGGGAACTTGTTTGGAGAAACCAGATGAGCTTTCCAAAGTTGCAAACAATGCAGAATTCAGAAGTGGCTGATGACTGTAATACTCCAAAAGCAGAAACAGGAAACTCACGTACTTAATAGGGCACTTTTCCCTTACCATGGGACATCAGCTTAAGGAAGTCCTAAGGTTAAGGACTTCCTTAACGGTACTTGTTTGTAAGGAGAGAGAATGCTCCACGTGCACCTGGGGGCTTCTCTTCCTAGTCCACCAAGAGTGCCTGGAGTATCCACAGCTTACTTCTGCAAACTTCAGCCCAACAGCCCTGTGTTTAGAAGAAGGAGAATGCTTCTCTGTCTTTCACATCCATTCCTAGTGGTCAGAGGCTGCACACATTCAGATTCCCATGTGGTACCCTTGTAGGAAACCACAGAAGAGAATCTCTTCGATGAAGGAATCTCACTCATGAAGGACTGAAGGCATTGGGGTGACACATAGCCAGAAAAAAGGATGGAGAGAGATGCCAGCCTGCTTGATAAGCTCCCTTCACTTAAGCAGGTGTGTGAGAGGGAGAGAAAGAGAGAATATAAAAATAGTTTAAAGAGATTCTATTAATTGATAAACAATAAACTCATCAATAGGGGCTAAAGATAAACAATACAAATAGATATATCATTGATAGAGAGGGTAGAGACTCATAGCCAGATAGATAATAGAGAAAGAATTTTTTTTTCAAAAATTTGAGCTTCAAATAACCTAAACTCACCATGCCTAACCATAATCTCACCCAAACCTCTCCAATACTAAAGTAAATCACAAAACTCCAGAGAAGGGAATTCTAGTTCCAACCTCATTCATTCAACAAGGATTCTTCCAGTGATTTCGTATGCTGGGCACTGTGCTACTGAGATCAGGACAAATACACAAGGCACACAATCCCAACACAGGTTATGGCCCGGTGGAGAATCCAGACATTAGACAAGTCAACAGCACAGCACAATGAGTCATGATAGAAACACAAGGTATGGTGGTATCCAGGAGCTCATTCTACTACAAGCCTTTGTAGTAGTTTCAGCTGGGAACCAAAGGATGAGTTAGGACCTAATTAACCAAACTGAAGCTCAGCAAGGTGCACAGTCAGGAAATTCACCTCAAAATAAAGCCCAAGTCATGTTAGCGCAAGAGAACCTGTTTCCTGTAGCTCCTTCATCAGTAGGTAGAGAAAAACATAGCCTCCTTCCTTTGTATAAAACAATTACATCCATGCGTCCATCTTTAAACATCTTTGGATAAAGTCATATATCCGTGAACTTTATTTAGGTGATCAAAAAAGAGTAGGAAATCACTACAAGAAGAAAAGAATGTAAGAGCTGGGGTAGGGATATTTGCCTCAAAAAGACATCCTGGACATGACATGGCTGTAACTCTCATTAACTTACTGTGGCTGTGGTAACCTACACAAGACTGAGCCTGCCAACATTTCATCATGGATAGAGGAGATGATAATGTGGCTCTACCCCTCCCTAAGGAGCTATCAGCAGTCAGTGGTTGCTGGGAGACAGGGAGTCACTTCAGTGGTATACCACTGACAAGTTGCTGATGTCCCAGTAAACTCTCAAACATGCTCATGGGGGCAACTATAACTGAACTCAGTGGGTCACACACAAAACCAGAGCTGATTGCAAGATGGGACTCATTAGGTAGAAGGAAGAATTCAACAGGAGACAGATGGGAATGAAAGAAGAGATTGGGGAGTTAAAATGACTCAAAATTATTATATATATATATATATATATATATATATATATATGAATGTATAATACATATATATATGTATGTATGTATGTATGCATGTATGTATAATACAGTCAACTATTTTTTTAAATCCTGAAGGCCTTCCTCAGGATGCTAGACTGATGAGCTAAATGTCCTGGACAGGGGATTAGCCCAGAAAAAGAACAACAACAAAACCCTGTCTGTTCTCAGATTTATTAAAAGGTTAGTATATTGAACCCTTGATCTTTGAATTCAAAGAAACTAGTTGGAAGGGCTCCTCACACCTGAGAAAAACAATATTAGTATAAAATTTAGTAGCCAATTCCAGATGCCAGAAAGCAAAATACGGGCCCATGAGTGCTAATGTAGTATGGAGACACAGATACGAGTTCTAAAGGTATAAATCTATTATTCTAATCCCCAGAGTACCAACTAGCTCTGAACTTGACTTGTAGAGAACTTGGGGAAAATCATTAAAACTTTGCTACAGTTGGGGGGTATAATAATGCTAACTACGAAGTTAATGTAAATATTGGACTAGATAATGGAGCTGAAAACACTTCACACACATTAAAACACTCCAGTGGAAAAATGTAATAGGAAGGAGAAGCCTGCCATCTCCCTTGGGGGTCATCATCTCAGAACTTACAGGAAGAGATGCTCACCCAAGGTCAGGGTAATTCTCTTTTAATGGATCACTGAAGAGAAGTGGTCCTCGAGCATGGGGCTGCTCCAGCAGTGCGGAGATGGGCTGCAAGTCATGAGTTTCCAGTAATAAGGTGCTCAAGCATGCAAAAGATGAGCTCAAGAGCTATCTCTTATGAATTATAACAAGTTTAAGGTTATTTCTCAATGGGTTTCCTTTTATGGAAGAGTAGAAACAATACATTTTGAGATTGAGAAAAAAATATAGCCTCAAATTGTAACAAATTCCCCATAAAGCCTAGCCATGAGGTGCAGCTTCTCAGAAAAAGCTGGAGGATGTGGCCCAGAAAAAAAATAAGAAATTAGCTCTGTGTTTTTGGCTCTGTCCCATATTGAGTGTCAAACAACACTTCTATCAGATTGATAGATACTTTCTGGGGCCTCACACATTATAGCACATGTTGTTACAATATAGATCTAACTGAACTCAAATTTGCACAGAAATCTAGAACTTGTGCAGATGGATCATGATTGGCTTAAGTCAGTCACTGTGGCCTGAGCTTTCTTTGCCAGTTGATGGGGGATGTCCTTCTGTATGCTGTGAATATATGTTTCTCTTATTTGGTTGATGAATAAAGCTGTTTCAGCCAATGAACAGGTAGGATGTAGCCAGGCAGGAAATATGGGCTACCAGACTAGGAGAATTCTGAGAAGAGGAACACAGAGAGAGTGAGCCTCTGCGAGACTGCCATGTAGCTACTGGGAAGGTGGGATGTCTGGGCACTCTCCAATAAGATAAAGCCATAAGGAAATACATACATTAGTAGTTATGGGTTAAAAATGGAGAGAACTAATCAATAAGAAACCTAAGCTACCAGCCAAACAGTTCATAATTAATATAAGCCTCTGTGTGTTTATTTGAGACTAAAGGGCTAAGAAACCCGGGGTGTGAGGGGAAGGAAGGACAGAAACTTCTGTCAACAGCCAGTCATGTGATTCCCCCTGGTCCAGTGAAAGAAGCCCTCTGGGAAAGCCATTTCTCCATTTTAAAAGTGAGGTGCTTGTGAATAAAGCATCCCTTTTGCTGATGGACACTGGTGTAGCTTTCATGCTTTAAACTGTGGGTGTCAGTTGGGCAGCATGAGGAAGACCAACTGCTGTTAGAAGACAATGAGAACAGTGGGGTGCAAGGTTAGGAAAAGAGTGCCAGAGTCTTGGCACTATCACTGAGCTCCTGAAATCACCTACCCCCACATTTCTTGCTGTGGGAGAAGTTATTCTGTGAGAGCTGATTGCTCTGTCACAGAGATGCCTGGCCAGATGCCCTGACAAATGTGGACCCAGATGCAGGAGGTGGATAACAAGCATGAGGTTTGTCCTCGATGGGGTGTTGCTTCTGGTGGGTTGTGACAGTTGTAACTTCATCCCTATCTCACCTACCCAAGGAGATGCATCTGAATAAGAGATGATGAGAAGGGTGTTGTCACCATGATGGAGCAGTTACCCTTCACTTTTCTCTCTTGCATCACATATGGCTGCTGACAATGGACCATTTGGAGCAGCCGCTGCCTATACCATTTGGTAAATATATTTTTTATCATCACCCGTGTTTGCGTTTGAATGCTTGTTTTCTCACTGCATCCACGTCACCATTCTGAAAGAACTGTCATCTTCAAGAAGTCAATGATCACCAGAGGGTAAAGCAGCATCGAGGACCCTGTAGTCATATCACAGAGTGGATAGCTATTCATCTTGTCTAAACGCAAAGATGTACCTGCACAAACACTGGAAGTCACTCAACACACCTCACACTCATATGCTATCAAACCTTAGATCCAAGCCAAAAGTTTTAATGCTACACTCAGGCTTAACATCACAACCTGTAAGGGAATTATGAATTTTCCCCAATGCTACACCATGTGGCACCTTCAGTTTCTCCAGAATTTGGTTTCCTTTGTCACTCCAGCACACGTTCCTAAAAGTTCAAGTCACTTCATAGATCCCATGATTCTCTTCCACTGTGGTCTGTTGCAGAGCTTTTATACAACACCAGAGTGAGGCAACCAAAGTAGGGCTTGGTTTGCCTAATACCACTCTGAGGAACTTTGACCACACCCATCAGACTGTGTTTTCACACAGAGCTGGCAGGGTTCTAAGAAATCTGGGGAAAAAAGAAAGAGAGAAAGGAAGGAAGGAAGGAAGGAAGGAAGGAAGGAAGGAAGGAAGGAAGGAAGGACAAGGGATGCTGCAAACGCAATGCCAGTATGCTAGTCACCTTATGGGACTCAAGCTCAAGAGGCTTGGAACCGATGGGCTCTCCCCTTAGAATATGCCTTCACTAGATTGTGGGTGTCTCTTTGATAGCCCAGGACACATGTAACTAAGTAAGGGCTGTGTGTGTGTGTGTGTGTGTGTGTGTGTGTGTGTGTGTGTGTGTGTGTATTTGTGTGTACTGTCCATCTCCTAAACTTCCTGCTGGCTTCAGGAAGCCCTGATAAAACATGCTTCGTATCTCAAGTTACATCCTCAGGGTCCAGCAGACACTGTTGGTGCACACACACTGCTGACTCTTGACCCATTGAACATATGACCATTGATTCTACTCAGAATCCCAATGGCCAGGCCAGGTTGCTCTGGGGTTTTGTTCCAGTTACCCCCTAAGTCATAATAGATCCAAAGAACACCAAATAAGACAAGCAAGAAAGTACACAGGTCTAAGGCAACAATGGTCCCCAAAAAGTATAATCACCTATACTACTCAGTACTGTGCCACTAACATACTGTTCCTTTGACTTCCACCCTGTTTACAGTCTAGGTATTCTCAAAGTAGCCATTCAGTGCTTAGTAACTCTATTATTTCAAGGAAGAGAAATGGAAAAAGACTTGTCTAGGAGTCAGAAGACCTTGATTAACTAACTAGTTGTGTGACCTCACGTAAGTCATTTGAAACCTTGAGGTTTCCTTCCTTTAGATGTCAAATAAGTCACAGGGGCTATATGCTTTCCAACATTTCCTTCTGACGTGGTGGCAGCTTTGGCTTGTGATACCTAGGCCACAACAACTCCTCTCTTAGATCCTTCTCTTTTTCCATTCCTCCATCTTATGAGCCATATGCTGGTGCTTCTGTGGGAATCTAACTCAGCTGGCACCTTTCAAGGTGACTCTCACACAGAAAAATCACACAGTAACCATCCCACTCATCTCCAGTGCTGTGATTGAGTTATTCCACCAAAAGCACGGAGACTCATCTATGTAGCCACCTCAGTCTTCTGCCAGCCTGGATGCCTTCTCATGCCTCTGGAAATGACATAACTAAGAAGCCTGAGCCAATATGAGCCCTCTTAGATAAGAAGCGGGTGCAAGCTCTGAGAAGATTGGTGAGCATTCCAAAGAATGTGATTTCAATGGTTTGGGTCAACCAGCAACAGGAGACACAGATAAATGTGAAAGTCAACCCAGGTAATAGTAGCACTGTAGTTTTATGGGGGGGGGGGGAACAAACCTATTTTCACACCAGCAAGCAAAAGTGCAGAGGTCAAGGGGAGGCAGAGGGATTATTATCCTAGGTGGTTCACACAGTATATTGAAGCATTAGACAGATAAAGCCAATAGCCCAAGGTCACACAATTAGCCTTTCACAGGTTGGGAATTAGAGCAGAGTGTCCTAATCTTACCCAGGGGCTATTTCCAGTAGACTCTCCATGGAGCCTTTTGTTTATACCTTGGTTCTATCTTATCTTACCCTCCCAGGTAGGGAGCCTATTTTTTCCCTTGGGGATGAGTAGTGGGAAACTTGAGTGGCCAGAGTGGCTTGGCTATAGCCTGAGCTCAGAATTCAGTCAGCTTTCTTGACTTGGACCTTGGTCGCTATGAGCTGGGCCAGTCTGTGGAATGTCACTGCTGTTTTTACACTTGGGAAGCACAGAGAAGCACCCAGTGGCAGCTGAGAATGCAGAGGCTCTGGGGCTGATAAAAGTTGTAATTAACATGCACATACAACTCTTTCATCTTCAAAGGCTTTTTTCCCATTAGCCAGCTATTTTTCCTATCACCCTCACGGGGTGAGGCATCACTTTTTTTTTTTTTTTTTTTTTTTTTGTTTTGTTTTGTTTTCTCAGTTTGCAGATGAAGGTGATGTGAAGAAAGGGCCCTTTGCCAGGAACTCTGGCCTTGGTTCAAACAGGAGATTCCTGGCTCCAAGCATCTAACTTGACATGGGGTGATGGGAAAACAGAATGAACATGAATCAAAAGAGAAGGCACAAGTGACTGAACCTGTCCTCTGGGTAAAAGACTATTTTTATACTGTTATGGAAGGGGGTGGATGTCACCAGTATGGCTCTTTATCTAGACTCAAGAATGACTACACTCTCAGAGGATTCTACTTCCAACTTTCACAAACATAAACTAGAAAAGTCTGGTGCTCTAGTATGGTAACATTTGGAGTGACAGGACAGAGCTAAATACTGTATATTTTGTCCATGGTAGACATCACTAAAAGATCACAGTGTTCTTTGTTTAAAAATTAGGCTTTAAAACACATCACCCCAGGCAGCCTCTATTGATCATTAATAAATGTCACATGAGTAGAAATCAATCCATTACTGATGCCATTGGCAGCCACTTGAATTGTTACTCTTGGAACCAAGTAAAGACATTGAAGTTCTCACTACAATGAAGGAATTCACCTTGTTCCAGATTCTGTTAGCACTGTCTGTCAGGGTTGAGGGCTTCCTCTGAGTCTCTAATGCAGAATGGGACCCTATAGACAATGCCACTATTACTGTCACCTGGAAGTTGTTGCCTTGCATCTCTTCAACTTGAACTGTCTCATGTAGATAGCTGACTCCTTTAACTCCAATGAAGCTGTATTTTTCTCCATATGCCTTTAAACGTTTTGCTTATGTTTCACCTTCTTTGTCTCTCATTTATCCCCTTTTTTCACCTACTCTCTAATTTCCTGAGACCTTCCTACACACCAGCATCCCAGGGGCACACCTTGCTTTTCCTGATCGCCACTCCGTTATGTCTTGTTTAGCTCTCCTCTACAAACATGCAGATGTTTGAAGTAAAGAGCTCTTCGGCCTCCCTCCATTTGAATTCTGTAGAATGAACTAATTGGTTTGTCACCCTGGTTTTTATAACGGAGGAAACAGAAGCAATAATACAGGAAGGACCATGCCCATAGTCATTCTGTGACCAAGGAGAAGGGCTATCTGCTGGCCGCACGTGGGTTCTCACTTCTCTTAGAGTAACACGAAGTCTATTACTGGTTGGAAGCAGAGACAGTAGAGCCATAGTTAACAGTTAAGGGCACAAATATGACATGAGAACCCATCTGGGATTTTATTTCAGCTAGTGGATCCCAGGTGAGTATGATGTGGGGGACAAGCAGAAAAGGGGCAACCTGACTGAAGACAGAGTGATCAGCCTCTGATCCACTTTGAAAACCTCCACAGTAACACAATATTTGTGATTTCCTTTTTCCCCCCACTGAGCAAGAATTTCTCTGGATTGATAAAAAAGAAAAAGAAAAAACTAACAAAGATCAAGGAAGCTCTTGGTAGAACCAATGAACTGTTTTATATTTATATTTTATATAAATATAAAAATTTATATTTTATATGCATGCATAATATATGTAATGTGTACAGATATGTTATTAACACCATTTTATTTGATGTTTATGAGTGTTTTCCTGCATGTGTGTCTATATACCATGCCTGAGCTTGGTACCCTTAGTGTCAGAACCCTTGAAACAAGAGCTACAGAGACTTGTGAGCTGGCATATGGGTGCTGGGAATAAAACCTGGATCCTCTGGAAGAGCAACCACTGCTCTTAACCACTGAGCTATCATTGCAGCCAATATGTACACATATTATAGTGGGTGCTTTTACTGAGTACATGGATTGTTTTGCACTGACATTCTGTAAAGTCTCCTTGAGGGAGGTTGAGAAATCCAAGGTTCTGAGAATAAAGGACATAGTAGTGTCTTCCCTTCAGAAGCTGAATTCCAGGCCATTTGGTACAACATTGTTTGAATTAACACTTGAAGCAATGAGTGCTTCCTTCGAATCCTGTCCATGATCCTGGGGCTGGTTCTTTGTAGTGGAAGCTGTGTGGCTGGGAGGCATTATTAGCTTCTCTGTCCTGGACCTGCATCTGCCCACTTCCAAGAAAAAGGAAGAATTTGGTGGTATACAAGGATGGAAGTACCTTGTCCCCAGGAGTCACTTTTGTTCACTGGTGTTTATGAAGTGTAACTGGGTCATTGTGCATGTTTCTTGCATAGATTGATAATTTACCTCTGACATTTATTCAACACTGGGCACCACATTTTTGGTATCATACTAGTATAATATATTGTTTTCCCTAAGTTTTATGAAGCATGGGTAGCAGTGAACTCAGCGATAAATTTGCAGAGCAAGAGTCCTGTAAAGGACTGTGGAGATCACCTAGGTCTCACTGTCTCCTTTCACACATGGAAAAAAAAAAATCAAGGAAAGAGGTAGGGAAGCATTGTATAGTGAGTTAGCAACAGGGACCAAACAGAAGAATCATTTCTATGCTAGGAGCACTTGTGCTTGCTGGAACTTTAGAAAACATGAAATGAAACTTGTTCTAGGCACAACTGCTCACCCTGCTCTTATGTGACAGAGGGAGCATGAACCAAAATCTCTCTCCTAGCCACGGAGTCTTGGTACCACCCTGCCCAAAGACAAGTTCCTTATTCCAGTTACATGGAGCAGCTCCTTGATCTGGAAACCATCAACAGGAAGAAACAACACTTATTCTCTCCTTCCCACTGCCCATTTTTAACACAGGGACCCAAAACCCAACATCTGTTCTCAGAGTGTTGCTGAGAATGGGATTTTGATGCTGGGAAATTAATTATGTGCAAGATCAGATTTCAAGGTAAGGGCTGAATCATAGAAGTAGCCAGACCTAAAGGAAATCAAGAGGCCTACTTCACTGGACAAAATCTAATGGGCTTTTTAACCTCCTTGCCTTGCCTGACACATAAAACCTTAAGAAAGATCCACTTAAGATGAAGAGGGTGCCCAGAAAAGAAACTTCAAGGAGTTTGAGATTTGCTACAAGCAACACTAAGTGGGGGATGTTTTCTATAGACTGAAAAGAAAAGGTAAGGCTGAAAACAAAGATAGCCAGAACATACCAAAAAGATCTAAAATAGTTAATGATGGTGATTTCTTCCCGATTAAGTCCAAAATTTTACTCAGTTAACTGTCTAAATATATGCTGAGAGCTTACTATAGTTGGGGAAATATGCCACAGCTGGGAGCTATGGTATATGCTGACATATTCATAAGGCATGCAGTTTCCATCAGGCACTTTGAAGATACACAGCTACAACTAAAGAGAGTCTCTTTTGCTTCTTTTAAAAGTAAGTCTTTATTGTTTTGTGTATATTGTACACCCACGTGTATATGTGCATGACTATGTGTGTTCAGATGCATGTATGTGCATACGGAGGCAGGAGGACAACCTTGTGTCATTTCTTAGAAGTGGTATACACTGATTTTTGGAGATAGATCTCCCACTGGTCTAGAACTTGTCTAATATGATTGCTTGGTTTCCCAGAAACCTCCAGAGATCTTCCTATCCTCCCAGCATTGGGACTCTAAATGTACACTGCTAACCCTGGTTTTTCACGTGGGAGCCGAGGACTGAGTTTAGTGCCTCGTGCTTTCAAGGCAAGCATTTTACAGACTAAGCCATCATCCTGAATGATCAGGAGGTTCTACTAGTGAAGAATAGTGGAGAGTAACTGCACTTAGGAGTTTCTAAAAGAATGAGCCTGGCCTCTAAGGTGTGAAAAGAAGTAGCACCATCAAAGAGAATTCAAGGCAAAGACAAACTGTTGGTAGGTTTCCTCTCAAAACCTTATCCATCCACGCATGACCTGTACTCTTTGGGCTTCCCTGAGTCCATGTCCTCCCTTGGTAGGTGGGGAGGCCCTACAACTCTCTGGTAGCTACATAAATGACAACGATGTAAATAGTTCTCTCTAAGCTTCAAGTTGGAACTCATCTCTGCTTGACATAGCTTTTTGGACAGGGTACAGTCATCTTTCACAACATTTGTGCCTGAAATACATACTTGATATTTTTGGAACCCACAGAGATGGGGTCAGGATTATAGGGAAATGACTGTCAAGGCCAACGGCAAGTACCAGCTGCATACAACCACTCTTCTACCTTGTGTATTAGTTAAGATAGTGAACACTTGCAAAATGTTTCACTGTTACCCTTTAAAAATAAAAAACGGCTCTGCCTAGCTTGTGGCTGGGGGGGGGGCAGGATGCTTTTGGGAGGCACTGAAGACCTGCTTTATAGTAAAGAGATGCATGACACTGAAACAGACAGGAAATCCTGAATGAGTTCCTGTCATGAGGCTAAAGGCTTATATCCATTCCTACAGACTAAGCCACACGTGCCCAAAGGGCTTCACATCCTCTCTCCTAGGTGGCTTGTTTCTCAGCCAGAGGTCCCCAGAGAAAAGGATCTTATTCCCTGAATGATGTTCACCTGCTACACCAAGCCGACTGCAGGTCACCTGGTTTGCCATAGAGCTGGGCGGCAGAGCTGCTATGAACTAAGAGCCCTGGATGTGTAAAACCTAACTCCTGGAATACTCTTTTCTCAGTTTCCCTCCTTCCCCAACTCCAGTTTGTAGAGTGAAGATCTTGGATGCAGAAGTTCATAAGCAGAGAGTTAAATGTGTTGTTTCTATTCATTTGTTCTTCGCCTCAGTTTTCTTGAACCACAAGCCACAGTCTTAGATAATAATAATAATTACTATATATATATATGATATATATATATATATCATATATATATATCAGCAAAGTCGACCTTTGCCCAGGTGAGAAATAATGAAGTGATCATGAACAAATACTCATATCAGCATCCATTAATTTACCTCCCCAAGCCTATGTCCTCCCCAACGGCCGCACCACAAAGAAGGGACTAAACTCCTGTTGAGGTATTAGAATATGTGAACTACTCAGAGAATGGATGGGAAAGTTTTCATTACATGATCTTTTCCCTTTCAGTTTTTGCAAATCCAGTCCTCTTCTCTGACATCATGTTTTAAAATGAAAGGCAAGGAGCTAGAGAGTTAGCTCAGTGCATAAGAGCACATTCTGCTCTTCCAGAGGACCAGAGTTCAGCTTCCAGCACACTATCAAGGGGTTCACAGTTGCCTGTCACTCCTGATCTGATGCATCCATACTCTCTTCTGAGCAATATGAGCACCTTGTAACCACAGGATCTGGGTTTGAATCTTGGCCCCCTCACTTTACAACCATGTGGCCTGGGCCTATTTACTTAAATTTTGGGCCTCATTGCCTCATATGTGAAAAGGGAATAATAAAGAACTGTTTTTGTGAGATTGGTATATAATTTAAACAAGTTAGTATATAGAAGACAAAGGAAATGTCTTCTGTATATTATGATTATTAACATCAGTAAATGGTATCTCAGAAACCTGCAATTAGCTACCAAAAAGCAAATATAGAAGGTGTAAGGACTCCCAAAAATGCACAAATGTCCAGCCATTGTCAAAGGCATAGACACTCAAAATCACAGCTCCTGTGATTGATTCCTTCCTCCTTGAGGTGTTGCAATTAACCATTACTTTCAAAGGCTGAAGACTTGAGGAAAGTTCTCGGGACCTGAGTTTTGCAAATCTCCTCCTTGGTGACTCAAGCCATCCCCACCCACTTAGAATCTGTCTGCCCACACTTGCACAAAGGAGGGACACTTGCCCCAGGAGGGCACACCCAGGCAGCTGGTGTACCCCATCCTCATGGAGTTTGTGGCTCAGTGAGTCTAGCCCCCACAATATCATCCCCTCATCCCTGTATTTGACTCTCTGTCTGTGCATTGGCGGGAAAGTTATCTATCCAAGGGAAGGCAGGACCTGCCCCAGTTGTGAGCAACTCTGTACTGGGCAAGCCCTATGCAAAGGAAGCTTGTGGGGTGTCTTGGTAGCTGCCAGGCTTCCTGCAGATCAGCCACTTTGGGGTATAGTAATGTCATTTTGGATAACAAACCATAGAAAATGCCAGAATCTTCTGGGAAGTGTTTCTGCCTCTCTCCCTGCTGCTGCCACCTGCCAGAAGCAAGTGTGGATCAGCGGTTGTGTGGGCCACAACCCCAAGGACTTAAGTCTCAGACCAGCAGCTCATGACTGGACAGTGTTTCATTTTGAGGTTTAAGTGTGGGTTTGGTGTCAGCATCCTACTCCCTTCTCACCCATCCATTCACTAACCCTTTCCTTAGACCAGCCCCATGGCCAGCAGCCACCAAAACCACAGACAGGCAAACCCTCTGCTTGGAAAGAGGACATATAAGCCCTACTCTAAGCAGTTGTCCAGTCAAGCCTTTTCCTCACCCTGTGTAGAGTGACAACAATGTCATCAACATACACATAAACACATATGCTCATTCAGTGTGTCAGTCAGCATGTCTCTATACATGAAAACTCACATTTCTCTATTTCAGACATTATTTCAGTTCAACATTTGTGGTTCTCATTGTGGGTCAACACTGGGGTCTAGGGCCACAAAAAAGTATTGAAATAGAATCCTTGACATCAGGGGAATCCATGGGGCTGCAGAGGGCCGATAGCAGAAGCACTCATCCCCTTCCTCCCTAAGGGCCCTTCCTCCCCAAACCCTTGCTGGACAGTTTGGAGCTAAGGTGGGTTGTTTTGTTTGCTGGTTGGTTGTTTTGTTTTGGGGTTTTAGTTCACAAGATTGAGTTCAGGACTTCGTGCATGCTAGGCAAATACTCTGTCACTGAATTCCACACTAGCCCCAGCAGTATATGTTCAAGAAAAAAATTCAACCTGCTAAGTGAGGGCTCAATAAAAAAAAAAAAAAAAAAGTGTGTGTCCTCCTTCAAGCAGAAGCACAAAGAAAATTGAGTCATCACCTTCTTGTGCAAACCCCAAGAATTTCTCTCTGAAGTAGAGAAGATCCCCTTTGAAAACTCCACAGAGCCAGGAAGCAGCTGCCACCTGCCTCAGATCACTCTTTCACAAGAATCATTTCCCTCTCACGCTCTGGGTGGGGTTGCTAAAATGGAGGTACTGATGAAAACGACTGCAGCTCACACCTTGTTCCAGGATGGGCTGTGGGGAAGCCATCTCTCCTCTTGCAGCATTCCGTTTATTAGTGCAGCAGAGTCAGTGGCCACATGTCTCCTGGGGGTTCTCAGAGGATTTTGGTTCAAGATCCATGATGACTTCTGTAGAAAGCCATGTCAACCCACTGCCTGGGATTTCAAGACTCCCCCTCAAACGGGGTATATATAACTGTCCAAAGAGTGCATAACAGCGGTTCTCTATGGGTCACTGCATCTGAAATGCCTGCGAGGAAAGCATGGGAGTGTCTGTGGGCCCTTTCTTAATTTGCAGGCAGAGGGCATTGCCCTGACTTGTCTCTTAGGCAAGGGGAAACCTCTCCCTTTCTGCCAAACCTACAAATGAGAGCATGTCTAAAGGGGCAACTGGACTCTGATAAAGTAACTGACTTACTCCAGCAGTAAATAACGAGGTTGGTATCTCTGACAGCTGTGGCTGAGCCTGGGGAAAGGGACAGAGGAGGGCAAGGCAGACTAGCCAACAGTAGTCTGCTAAAGGGCAGCAAGAGAAGCTATTCATGATCACTTTGCTGACTTCAGAGGACAGGAACAGTGAGAGACAACTCACTATTTCTGGAATCCTCCAAAAGTGGTGATGGGGTGATGTTAGATGATGTGGCATCACAACTCTACCCCTATGTCCTTGGGTGAGTCCCATTATTTCTGAGCCTTCTGTTTCAAGAAAGTGGGGTCAGGAAAATACTAATGTGTATGGCTATTTCAGGGCTGTGGAAGAAAACTTACTGCTAAATCCAACTGAATCTGAGCAGTGGGAGCTTCTTAGGGATTTCAGATGGTGAGTGGCAATAGCGACATGCCAGGATTTTAAAATGGGATACTCCTAGCTTCTCAGTGATGCTATGGCGGTGACATCAGAAGCCCTAAAACAAGATGGAGCTGTCTTGAGCATCATTTTCCTTTAGGGAAAGATAGAGTGATCATTTTTCTTAAATTCAAACTTGGTATATGGGCCATAAAATACAAAACTATGGTGAGAGTGTAAGGTAGTACTGAAGGTGATAAAATGTTGTTATGCCACACCCAGAATTGGCCATACCCTCCTTACTGTAGGGGAGAGGGTGGGACTCCTGCAATCCCCAGAGACTGGAGTGTTTCAGGGGTGTCCACACCCTACCAGAGTGGGGGAGTCACCAACTCCTGTCTGTTTCCTCTTGGGAAAAAGAAGGGTTTTTTTTTTTTTTCCCCTAAATGATCTTTAAAGTCCCCATCTCTGAGTCTGTGACGGTGAATCAGGAAATTTTTCTGGAACGAGTGGAAGGAGATCTGTCATAGACCAGGAATGTCATGTGGTCCAGCCTCCCCTCCTGGGTAGTGGGAAGTTGGCAGAAAAATAGAAACTTTTTCCCTCAGCTGCCAGAGTCCCCAGCACATCAGCTCATCACTGCTTTGGAAGGATGTAGATGTCCTATGTGTGCAGGGGAATAACTGAATCAATCAAGTCTAACTCCAGTCCTCATTTCTCCCCACGGGAACACTCAGCCAGGGCTCTAAATGCCAATGGAAAAGGGTACCCAGAATGCTCTGAGTGATTAGAGAGACACACCTTCAGCCCCTAAGCCCCAAGATTCTCAAACGCACCCCTCTTTCTCAACAGTAGAGGTGCAATTTCCTAACAATGTTCTCTGGCCTTAGAGGAAAGGACATGCGCACATGGAGACTCATTCCCTTCTGCCCAGGGCCCCTTTCTCCTCCACTGCACAGGGTACCTGGGGTCGCTGGGCTACCTCAGGACACATTTCTAGTTTTTGACTTCTGATAAACATTGAACAGTTTTTCCTGACACTCCACCCCTGCCCCGCAAAAATTTTGCCCAATCTCAAAGCTTCCTCATCTCCCAAAACCAGTCACTACCAGAATGGGGCAACTAGGATGCCCCGCCCTTTCTCCTCCGCTCTGCCTACCCAGACCCACATCCTCTAAGTCACATCTCATTTCCGAGTCTCAGTTCCTTTCCAAAAAACTTCACAAGTGCATGAAAACCAGACCCAGGCAGTCACTACTGTGGGCTCTCTTCTCTGCTTCTTCTGGGGATATATTATACAACAGAGACAGCCTGCTGGTCTCTAGGACCTGACTCCCGGGGACACAAGGGATCCAAGGACCTGGGAGTAGGCTTTTTTGAACATCTGGGAGACAAGCTAGGAAAATACAGGAGCTCAGCTCCTCAGCCACAGCAAAACGTGTGTGGACGTCTAACCTTTCTCCTCTCCTTGGAGGCCAGGTCCAGGGCTCTCCCTGCCCTTCCTCCACCCTTCCTGAACCTTTCTGCCTTCCAAGGGCTGGTTGGAGCTCTGATTCCCTTTGGAAGCCTCCACTGTACTCTTAGCTGGCCAGAACGCCCCTTTCCCTGAAGTCTGTTGGCTTCGTCCAGCACATGTGTTCAGATATCCCATGACAGTCTAAGCTATGGAATTTAATGAACCTGAATCCATACCCAGTACCACGCCTTGCTGTTTGTGAATAGGAGAAGTCACCTACCCTCTCTGAGCCTCTGTTTCCCCTACTGGGGGAAAAAAAAGAAAGAAAGAAAAAAGAAAAAAGGTTTGGTAATAGAACACTTCTCACCAAATCACCATGAAGATAAAATTGTAAAAGTGATAGCATATGTGAAATACCCAGCATGGCACAGAAAAGGGGTACAAATAAACAGCCAATGGAGTCATGTTGCTATTCTTACTATTTGTATCACTTCTGCATCAGAATTCAAAATTTATAATCTCTACCTAGAATGCCTAAAACCCCCAGGGTGACCACCTCCACCCAACTGTAGGCTGAGCTGACTTAATGCCCTAGCTGACACTTCTTTAAAAAAAAAAAAAAATTAACTGTGCACGGCGTTCGCGGAATTATCTGTTCAAACATAGACAAAGGAAGGGAATACTTGGGACTGAGCCATACTGAATACCTGACTCCAGCTTCTTCCCCTTCACAGCCACCACCCTCATTTAGATGTGATATTAAGTCCTTGTGTACCCTGGTACAGGTCCTCTCTTGCTCTGAAGCTACCAGGAAGTGAATATGAACTGTGTTGCTTTTTGACTTTGCCCAGGCTGGCAGAACCTGTAAGGACTGTAAGCACTGGACAGCTGGTTTAATCGAACCTCTTGGGCGCTCAGAGCTTGGACACAGCACCAGTTCAAGTTCCCACAAGCTAAAGCAGTTGATGACCAAAGCGGACTGTAAGATCCCTGAAAACCAGGCTAAGCCCGGGCTTTCTCTCTTCAGCTCATCACGGGGGCTCTCTGGCTTATAACTCTGTGGACACCTTGAGGACTGCTCTACAGGTCCCGGGCTCCCGCTCTGCCCCAGTCCCTGGCTCTGCTCTGACACCCACAACAAGCTCAGCCTTGCTTGCTGAGCCCTTGGGCACCAGAGCCTGTTAGTCCGGACACCGGCTGCGTGCATCCAAGAGTACAGTTACTTTTGCACCATGTGCTCCAGCAAGCACCAGCGACCTCGCCCAAAATCTGCAGCGGGCAACCTGCCCAACCAACTTTCTTCTCCCTTTCTCTTTTCCTTTCACCAAAGCGGCGCATCCCAAGAACCAACTCTGCCCCACAGCGTAGCCCCAAACCCCAGCTTTGCTTCTCTGAACCCACTTCACCGCATTCCCTCCCGGGCGATTCAACCCAGGGGCATCCTGCTGGAGTGGGCATTTTGCATTCGCAACCCGCTGCCCAGGCTAGGGCCACTCACCAATCTGTGGCTGCGCCAGGCTCAGTGACAAGAGGCAGAGTCCCCATGCTGCTTGCCACCAAAACTTGTCCATGGTGTGCGGGATGGAACCGAGGAATCTAGTCGCCTCTTAAAGAGGGTCGCAGGGAGCGGGGACAAGGAGGATGGATGGAACCTGTCACGGGCTGGGGGCAGCTGGGCAATGAGGCCGCCTCGGAAGTTGGCTGCCGTTTTTATTCCAGGCTAAAAGAGTGACCTAAGAGGGAGGGAGCGCGCGAAGGACACACCCAAAGCAAGGGGGCTGTGACTAAGCAGCCAACAGAGGTTTAAAGATACACCAGCCTGCTTTCGCTGCTGACCCTGAGACCCTGCCCTTTTCTCCCAGGAAGCTGAGAATTGCTGCCGCCCCCATCCGCCCACGTTCCACCCCCGAGGCCACTCCACAGGTTTCCTTCTCTGGCCAGCCCTCCTGCCTTTGGGGAGCATTGCCTGGGACAAGGAGAATGACTGAGTCTTGTGACCTCACCCTTCTGAGTTCAGCTTCAGGCCTCTCCTGTGCCACTAAACTTCTGGGAACCTGGCTGGGGAAAGACTGTCTGGGTTTCCCAGGAAGCTGGAAGTCTCCTGGGGAGGAGCTGAGACAAAGGAGATCCTGCTGAGAGTGAAGACTGTGCCTTCCAGGCCAGGGTGGGGATTAAAAAGTGGGGAATTTGTCTTTTTTCCCTCTAAGAGTTCAAAATGCTCAGTGGCTCTGCTCAGGGAAACACAGTGATATAGAGCTATGGGGATCATATCTGACTCTATTATCTGACTCTATGGGGATCACATTGGACTCTACCAGTCCATGCTGTCACGGTGTCAGCCTCTTATCCCAGGAAGGTACCTCTATCCTTCGACCCACCCACGAACACACTTCATTCATGATCTCAAATATCTATTAATCCATCTACCAATTCCTTAAATCCTTCTGGAATCCACACATCCCTCCATCCATTCCCCTGTCCACCTATTTTTCTTTATATGCACTAAGCTAGTCATACTCCGTCCACCACCAAATCTTACATTTATCCATCTGTACAACTTTTCATCCACCATCCCATAAGTCCTGTTTACAGTTCTCTTAAGCTCGCCCCCCTCCACCATTGTCCCCACCCATCCTCCAACACGCTGACACACACATTCCCTCCATCATTTTATCCAGCTTCGCATCCACTTACGCGGTCACTTCTTTCTTGTTTGCATCTTCGCTCCATTCGCTGCGAACTTTAATACACTGCCATTTATGTATTAACTGAGAAATCTCAAAGAGGCACATTGTCATATTCTTCAAGGGAGACATTTCAAGGCTGAAAACGGGAATGGGGGGGAGGAGATCATATGTTAAATCGAAATTCCCTATCTTTTCTAATACACCGCGAGTCACAATTAAAACATCAAAAGTCGTGTTTATTTTTAATCTGAACTACTGAAAGGGAATCTGAGTGGACTTCTTGCTGAGTGCGATACATGGGAAACATGCCTGTGGCTGGACCCTGAAGGGAATCATGACAACGATGTTTTGGGATTTATTGAAAGAAAGTGAAAAAGTTAGAGAAATGCACCCAGCCACCTGTCCATCCATTTATTCATAAAACACATAATGGGTGCCAAGGGTACCAAGATAAGCCAAACCAGGTTTGTCTCCAGGCACTAGTTTACAATCACAAGACAGCTGCTGCATACAGCATGAAATATACTGTAAAATAGAGCCAGGACTGCAAAGATGGCTCAGTGGTAAAGTGCTTGCCACCAAACATGTGACTTGAAACTCACATAGTGACTCACGCAAATAGTCCTCTACCCTTCACATGCCTACCATGGCATAAATCTATACACACACATACTAAATAACTGTTGAAATGCTTTGAAAATAACTAAGCACGCATGCTTTGTGTGTGTGTGTGTGTGTGTGTGTGTGTGTGTGTATGTGTGTGTGTGTTTAGGACACTACCTGCCCTGCGATATGAAGAAAAAAAAGTCACGGTATTTTCTTGGGAACACCAATAAAACACCCCAAGAAGGTGAACCAGGTGTAAATGAGAAAGAATTCTTGAGAAACTGAAGGGTCATGTCACCTATAGGGAGTTCTGTCAAGGAGTAGCTGGGATTCAAGAGTAGAATGCCTATCTCTTAGTCCTGTATGGTTGTTTACTACATTATGGCCTCAACAGGCAATGAGGATATTTGTGCCCATTTCCAAGTGTAAGTGGGCTTAATAATATTATCCACCTTGTAGAATTGATAAGAAAGAAATGGCTTTGAAAGTCCTGCATGGAAGGCCTGGACAGTCTATGGGGCCTCTGGCAGGGGAACCAGTATTTATCCCTAGTGCATGAATGGGCTCTAGGATCCCATTCCCTATGGAGGGATACATGGGGGAGGTCCTAGGTCCTGCCTCAAATAATGTGACAGGCTTTGATGATCCCTCATGGGAGGCCTCACCGTCCCAGGGGAGTAGATAGGGTGTGGGATGAGGGGTTGGTGGGGACATGGGAGGATGGGAGGGAGAGGAAACTGGGATTGGTATGTAAAATACAGTTGTTTTTTTTTTTAAATAAAAATTTACTTAAGAAAAGTCCTGAATCTCCTAAATACTGGATATGTGTAGGCATGTATGTTTGTGCATAAGCACACACACACACACACACACACACACACACACACACACACACACACACACTGGACCAGCTTGGATATTAGAGCAGATGAAAAGACTGAAAGGGAGACAGAACAACAGATGACTAGAGAAGTCTGCAGGGGCCATGCTGTAGATGGCAAGGAACTTTGAACTTTTTCCTGTAGAAAGCCAAGAGCCATTGCAAGTTCTAAAAATGATTTTTATATGAAAACACACATACCATAAAATGTAATGTATTATCAGTTAGATGGCATTTAGTTGATTCACAGTATCATGGCCCCTTCACAACTTCCTTGTAGGTTTAGTAGTTAGAGAGAGCCTTATATCAGCATATTCAGAGACAGTGATGGGACTGCAAAATCACTGAACCTAGCCAGTCTGTGGCTGCAGGGGTGTGACTCAAGGATCTGCCTCTCTGAGATGAAGAAGATGGCTTTATGTGAATATCAGACACTTTAGAACCTTCCAGTAGCTGGAAAGAGCTGGTCACCCTGCTGTTTGTGACCCAGCGACCATTTACTTCAAATTCTAAAGGCCCCATCATTTGGGATAAAAATCCTAGTGGGTTTGGTGAACTATGGATGGGGAATGATTTTTGTCTATTTCTCTTTGGAGGTGCAGGAGGGAAATAGGTAGCCACCAGGAATGATGTTTGTTTTTGTGGAACTCAGGGGTTCCTTTGGGAGCCCCTCAGAAAAGGACACAGAGTCCAGAGTGGAGGATTTACACTGAGCTATGTTCCTCGCTTGTTCTCATTCTACAATAAAAATTCCACACAGTCATTTTTATAAGTAGAAGACCATGAGAGAGTCCATTCTGACAAAAATTTTACTCTTAAACAAACTAGAGGGGGGAAGAAACACCAAACTAGATAACCTCAGACCCTGCCTAGCTGGACTCTTGCGATTAGTTCAGTAAACAACACTGCTCAAAGGTGTGTGGTGGGAGCCGACTGAAAATGCTTTGCAAGCTATAGAAAGACATGCAAATACTCTAGAAATTATTATTAGGATTCTTGTTGTCTCTTCCCGATAGTTCAGTGAGGGGCTGAGACAGCTTGCCCTGGTGCCACAAATGACTCATTTTCAATAACAGACTTACTGAGTCAGGCTAGTCCTTGGGAATTCCTGGATTATCTCTGAGCCCCCTGTCACCCCCTTTTCAAACACCTCGCCCACACCACAGGCCACAATGTCTTCCCCAGTGTCTCTGTCGTCCCTCTATAAAGGTGAAATCCTTAAAATAATTTACCTCGGGCTTTTGGTATCAATTATGCATTCGATCAGTCACCTTTTGTAAGCCAAACTATGGATGTGGGATACTGGAAAAGAGAGCTTGAATTGGTGGGGCTTGACATGAGCTCACAGGGTTTGGAAAGAAGCCAGAATGCAGTCATCAGCCTTGAGCTGAGAAAGCCCAAATCTGAGCATTGGCTCTGATGTTATCAGTGACTTAACCTCTGGAAGATTTGAGTTCAAAATGAGGATAAGGGGATCATCTCCATAGTTTAGGAATACCTAGGAAAAGAAGACATCAGAATCTGCCACTGGGGTGCCTGCTTGGTGGAGAGATCAGTCATCACTATATGAGCTGCCTGAGTTCAGGGACACAACTGTGTTGGGCACCAGTGTATCAGGTGCAGTGGCTGACATAGCCCAGTCTCTGGCTTTATCTATCGTGATCCATAAATAAGCACTGTACAAATGCCTGAGTGAGTGCTGCTCTCTCTTTTCCCATCACAGCCTGTGGGGTGTTTCAGAAGCCACATGAGCTCACAGTTGATGCATGTAGGCAACTTGAGGGTTGCTGAACTCCTTTAGGCAGTACTCTCTGTAAAATGACCAGTTTAGCAGCCTGCAACCTGTTCACATGAGCAGACTAGATGTTCTTACAGAAACACCGGGATCTGGTGGATTCTGGTGGGTGATAATAAATCTCTTCTTCTTACGCAAAGAAAAATAAAATCTAAAATCTAAACCAAATGCGAATGGAAGTATGAAGGGCAAGGCTAGGAGAGCCAGGGATGGATTGTGGAACTGTACAAACATTGAATAGTGTTCAGTGTTTTCACGGAGCTATTTCACAGATGAGACTTGGGCTGTCAAGGTGAAGGTAAAGATACCATCCCAGTTAAAATTGAACTCTCAATGGAATTCATTCTTTTCTCACAGTCATAGGATGAATTCTATACATGCAAATGAGCACTAGTGAGAAACACGATGAAATCATTTTGGTGGAGTTCAAGGAACCGATAACTAGCAATGAGTGAATCTTCATGATAAATAAATAACCTTGATTAAGTAGCTATTCTTCAGCTAACAGTGACCACAGAGTTTTGTTGCTTGCATTCTCTTGCTTACCTTGATTTCTCCAGTATTATGAAGGCCAGGGCTCCCTGACTAGGAAATGGTGTCCCTCACAGTGGGCTGGATCTTCCCACATAACTGACTTAATAAGACAAACGTCTATAAAAATGTCTAAGGGCAAATCAATGTAGTCTCATTGGGACTCTTCTCAGGTAGTTGTAGGTTTTATCAAGTGACAAATCTAAGGTCACAACCACTATAAAAATTGTCCTTACCATCCATCATCTTTTGTTCCTTCCTAATTTTTGATCTGGCGAAACCACCAGTTTCATTAAAAACAGATAAAAATTAGTTCTCTACAATGGAATAACACCGGGTATTCCATACATAAGGGTAGCCCCCCCCCCTTCCCAGAAGTAGATGGCCAACACTAAATGAACAACTGAGTGTTATTGTATAATTTTGTCTCATGTTGCTTTGCAGGTGCTTTTTTTTCTTCCTGGCTTTTGGCTTATATATTATGGTTTCTTATCTTGTGTTTTTATGCTGAGAGAGAGAGAGAGAGAGAGAGAGAGAGAGAGAGAGAGAGAGAGAGAGAGAATGAGAATGTGTTTCTTGAGTTCTTTCTTACTTTACTATGGTTTGTTGTTTTTGTTTGCTTGTTTTCTAAAGCAGGGGAGAAATAGAGGACATGGGTTGGGTTGATGGGGAGGTAGGGAGGATTTGGGAGATGGTAGGAAAGGGAAACTCTGATAAGAAAGAAATTCCTTTGAAAGCTGTTACTCTATAGCTGCTAGCTGGCTGAGGAGAAGAACTGGAGTTAGTAAGGTGGAAGGTGGGACATACTGATTCACAGTTTTCTTAAAACGAGGAAGGCTTATTTAATAGCAGAAACCTAGATATTGACTGCTCACTGGGCAGTCTGAATTTGTGGAGTGCTATCTCTTTTTCTCTATGGATTCAGCATGAACTAGCAGTATGTTCTGGCTAGAAATGAACGCTATTCACTGCCATGGCACCTGAATGCTTATTCAGTTCCTACACTCCTTGTAGGATACTTTTTGTTTGTTTGCCTGCTTTTACCTTTATTTTTGTTGCTTTTGTTATTGTTGTTGTCCAACCCACACAATTCCTCCTCTGATCCTGAAATTTAGTTCCTGACTTGATGGATTTACTATGTGACTCCCCACTTTCTATGAGGGTGACTAAATGATCCCATTGGCACAGCCTGATACAAGCCTAGTCCTGTTAGAGCTGGTCATGAAAGCTGGGAGTAGAATGTAGCTGAACATACATTAACACAAACTTGAATGCTGTGGAACAGCCATATACCTCTGTCTGTCTGTATGGAAAAGCAGGAGAAGGACAAATAAGTCAGAGACTAGAAGACAAGCATAAAATATGTCCTACCTTCTGACACTTTGCAGGTTCACTGGCTGCTGTGGGGCACCCAAGCCCTTGTCACTAATTACCTTCATTTTGCTTTTGTTAGCCCACAATAGTTTCTGTGACTTACAACCAGAAAGACAATGAATATAATACCATCGCTTCACTCTATAGAATGGTAAAGAGGTTCAAGTGGATGGTAGAGATGCCTGCTGCCTGGTCCAGACCTAAGGATCTGACTGCATGGCTTAGGTCTTTTCTTGCTCTCACTCCTTTTGTGAGTTGGGCTCCATTCAGTTCTCCTAACATTGTCACATTCTACCTAAAGAAGCTAATTATATCTCCTGTACTGTGACAGAAACTAGATTCCTGAGTGATTTGCCTACAGTTGTGAGCGGATCCAAATGAGTAGCATGTCTCCCGAGTCCTGTCTTCCAGAGTCTTTGTCAGAGAGCCCCTTTCTGCCTGGACACGCCTGATAATCTATTTCAAAGGCAAAACCTTCCAGCTGGCAGACAGTAACCACTTCTCTTCAAAACACCCAAAGGGTAAAACTTCTGGGCCCAATGCAGAGTCATGAGCCTTCAGCCCAATTCTGATGGGGCTTAACACCAATACTCATGGAAAAGGAACAGGTATAGAACTAGTAGGAAAAGCCAGGCTAGCCACCATTCTCTGACTACAGAAGACTGATTCTAGATGGTGCTCCATGGCTCACAAAAAGGCTTGTTGAACTAAACTGGATCAGGAGAGGATGTGGGCAGGGAGGGAAAATAGAGAGGAATAAAGACATCTACAATGAATGTGGTTGTGTGGTTGTGACTGTATATGATGGTAGAGGATAAAAAGCACCAATATACACACCATGGCATGAAGGGAGAAAAAAGCCTTCCAATTGTCAATTAGGAATATGACAGATCCTGTTACCAACCAGGAGCACAATAGATGCCATCTGTGTGCAGCACACAGACTAAACACTGAGAGACAAAGATGAACATGGCCTGCCTTCTCATCTCAGAGAGTGGCTGAGATCCATGTTGGCAGGTCATTGACCTTCAATGGTTCAAGAGTATTTAATAAACATCTCTATATTTTAGGCCCTACTCTAGATACTAGTGCTACAACAATTCCCAAACTAGTTTCTCTTTATCATTGAGGAAATGGATCTAGGATAACTTTAATCATTGTTTGGGAAGGTTGATCTGAAGAGGTGCCATTTGAGCAACATTTTCATAAATGTAAAAGAAAAGTTTGTCAAAGTACAAGGCAAATGCTAAGACTTTCTATGAGGACTGTTAGTTGGTTTAGAGGCACAGACGTTGGGAAATGAGCTTTTGCTCAGCTTTGTATACCATGGGGAGAAGTTTGGATTCAATGACTTTAAATGGGTGACGCTTAAAAGCTCATAATGACTGCTTAGATCACAGTGATACAAAGGACACTAAGGCTTTACCAGACAGTGGGTGAAAGCTCCTTGGTGGATTCATAATGTACATTAGGTCTACAGGACGCAAAATGGTAGGAGGAGTCCTAGACAGGCCGCTCAGAGGTAGAGATGCCCGGTATGCCTTATAACATGAGCTAAATCCTGAGCACAATGAATAATCTGATAATGCCAGAGGATTAAACTGTATTAGTTAGAGTAGTCTTGGCAATGCCTCAAAACAACAGTAAACTTCAGTTATTAGCACAACAACAGAAGATTATTCTTGCCATGCTAAGGCAATTGTAGATTGTATGTAGACTAGGGAAGCATAAGCATCAGATTAGCATAACATAGCCAAGAACCTCAAGCAAGAAGGGCCAAAACTACAGCACTTTAGAGAAGTCCAATAATATTTTAAGGCAGCTTGCAATATACAGGATGAGAAATAATGTATAGGGTGTGCAAGAGGGCTCAGTAGGTAAGGGCACTTGCTGTCAAGCCTAACAAGCTGAATTCAATCTCCAGGCCCCTAATGGTAGAAGGAGAGGACAGTCTCCTGCAAATTGTCCTCTGACCTCCCAATAGATACTGTGGCACACACACACACACACACACACACACACACACACACACACACACCACACACAAAGACCACACACACACCACAACACATATACACAAGTAAAGAGGAATAAGAAGATAATAAAGAGATTCAAAGAGGGCAGATATTAACCAGTGTGGGACAGAAAGGCTCTGTAGTGCCCAGGCACCTGATCCAGGTCATGATGGATGAGCAGAGTTTACTTCCCTATGCCTCTTTATTTGAGCCTTCCCCTTCTTCTGGCCTAGCTCTTTCCTCATTCTGTAGGTTGTGTTAACTGTCTCTTAAGACTCATTATTCTCAATAGATCAACTAACTTCAAACATCATTTACTTGGTAAGTGACCTGGGCCATTTACTCCCTGCTTTTGAGCTTAAGTTCTTCATTGTATTCCTTTTATACCCATTGTGAGAGTCAAAGGACACCATGTAACAATGTCCATATTCAATCTACAGTAAGATTTGGAATATAACATGGTCCAAAAACTAGTGGGTATTTCTGACACATTCTCCAAATTCAATCTTTTTATGACTTTCTATGAACTTCCCTGTCCCCTCTCATCTCACCTATCAGATATATCTGTCTTTTTTTGTGTGGTGGATCTAATTTTGGCATTGTTGAATTTTGATTCCATAATGTATAATGCCTTTGTCATATGGAAGTTTTATTTTGGAGTCACCTAACACCCATCACCACCCCCCAGTAGTTGGGAAGGTGAGTTTAGGCTGAAGATGTCTCTACAGTTTACAACATGGCTTCCAAGTTCTCTGAAATCATTCCCATTCATGTGGTGGAAGAAATAGAGCATTGAGATTCTCTTTGTGACATTTCTATGGGCTATGTCTGCTAATGAGACCACTGCTCCCGTTCCACACCCTTGGCCACAACCTAATTAATCACAAAGCCACAGCCTTGTGCAGGACAAACTGGGGGTTGAACTCCAAAACCAGAACAAGAAATGAAGGAAGAAGACATGGAGGGGGCTGGGAGGGAGGGCGTGGGGCAAGTGAACAGAAAATGGAAAGAAGACAGAGTGGGATTATTGACAAATCTTTTCCTCAAATAAATGAAAGTTTAATGGAACAGTGCACAAGACACCAAAAGCAGATGGAAATTGAAAAAGAAATGCTTGTAAGTATGGAAAAGTTCAGACATTATACAGATAGAGAAATGTATAATGAGTTCCGCAGTGGTCATCTACCAGCTTCAACAATGATTTTTAACCCATTTTATCTGCAAATGTCTTCTGCTTCCTTCTCCACATCTGGAGACAAACATCACATCTTTCAATCTGTAATATTTCAGTGTGTGTCTCTGTGAGACAAAAGCTTTTTTAAATCACATAACAACAATCTCATCATTGCATCATTGGTCACTTCATTAATTAAAAAATCCATTCTTTAATCATTTTTATGCATATATAATACATTTTGATGACATGTTATTTTAATTTTTTTCAACTAGGGGTTCTATATAAGTAACTAAAATAGAGCACTTTTGAATCAAACAATTTCATTTAAATACCATATTAAAGCCAAAAATGATGGTGCAGGCCTCTAATCCCAGCTCAGAGGCTGAGGCAGGAGGATTGGAAGTTCATGGCTTGCCTGGGAAACTTAGTGAAACTTTGTCTCAAAGTAAAATATACCAAAAGGCTGAGATAGCTCAGGAGCAGTGCCTGTGTCCACCACAGATGGACATTAGCTTCACTGAGCCTTAAGAGACACAACTGGTGTCTGATAGAGCTTTGGAGAAACAGCCTGGCCTGGGAGATAATCTCTGTTGCATGCACGGTAGACCCATATGGTGCTGCCTACAGGAGCAAGGAAGGAGCCCCTGCATACTGATTGCCTCCCTATAAGTGGGAGCTGAGGAATGGCTTCTTTCTCTCATGCAACTCACATCAATGCTGCAAGTGACCCAATTGAGGAAGGTGGGTGAAGCCTGGGAAGAGGGTGAAAGGGCTACTACCATGGTGTCCTTCAGATGATGCCACAACTATAATTTTCTCTTAGCTGGTGCCTCACAGAGTGTCTAAAGAGGACCAGTCTCCTTTGCCTATGGGTCAACAAGTTTAGCTGATCTTTCCTTGCCAGAAATGAGACCATGAGAACTAGAAGAAACTGAAGGGAAAGTCCACAAACACAAAACTGGCTTTCATCTCAATTTTACTCAAGCTTTAGCTTCTGTCCCCCTTTCCAGTCCTAGGAGGCTATGCCCTGTCACTGCTTTTATTTGTGTATAGAAAATTAACATTATTGTGCTCTGGTGTTGTGAAGCAGGAACACTCAAGGGGAGGTCCTGTGTCTCTTTAGACAAATGAGCCAGAAGTATCCTTGCTACATACCATGAACAAACTGCCCTGTACATGGTGGAGTGGTCCATAAAGTGGTACCCTAACACACCTGTGCTGAGCATCAGTGGATGCACATGTAGAAGGCAGGAAAAAGACAAGTGCTCTCCCTTTCCCAGAAACTGCTCCTCCACCACACAACCATTTCTTCCATCTTTTCTAGTTACTTTTCTTGGTACAATGACCATGGTTGACAAAAGCATCTCAAGGACGAAAGCGCTCGATATATTCCATGATTTATGCACACAGCTCATTGTATCTGGGAAGGTGTGGCAGCAAGAATAGCTCCAGCTGTGGCAGCAGGAGCATGGGAGAGCTGGTCAATTCACATCTGTAATCTGAAGCAGAAAAAAATGCCAGTGCTCAGTTAACTCTCTTGTTGTTATTCAGCCAGGGATCCTGGCCTGTGAGGTGGTATCACCTACAGTCACTGGGTCTTTCTTCCTCAACTTACCGAATCTATAAACTCCCTTGGGTATATAACCAGAGGTTTGCTTCCTAAGTGATTCTGGATCCTGTGGTGATTATCAGAATAGTCCATCCAATCCCTTTCTTTCTTCCATCTTCATCTTGATGCCTCAGCCTCTCACTTTCCTTTTAGAGCTTTCCCTGGACTAGAATCCTTCCCATGAGTGACAGACTGCATATGCCTGCTTGGGGGGTTGAAAATCCCCCCTTTTGCACCTTGGCTCTTGCTGCACAACCTGCCACCTCATCAGCCTGGGTTTGTCCCTTTCTCTTCCCCCACCCACAGAGTGTCAGCTCCTGGTGGCCTCCTTCAGGCCCCAGATGTGTCTCTATTCTCACTGCACGCAACCTGGTGTCTGGACGACTGGTTCTGGTGCAGGGTCAGGATAGCCCCCTCACACTGCTCCCTTGGGAAAAATAAGCAAGCTTCTCTTGCTCCTTTGCCAAGGAGGAAGAAAGAATAACAGCAGTTAAGGATAAATGCTGTTAATGCCTTGCACTCTGGGGAAGAGCCTGGGCTAGTGGTTTTACAGAGCCCCATCTCATGAGCAATGGGTAGCATGGGGTTCGTTTTAATGTTACCAGCCAGACACCCAGAGAAGAGCTGTCACAGGACATCTCAATTAAGTCTGAGCTTGGGATTGGCTACAGTTACTTAGAGAATGGGAGGACCAGAAAAGTTAAGGTGCTTGTCCATACTCAACTAGAAAGAAGCAGTAGAACCTGATCTTCTCTGAAAGCCCGGCTCATGCCACTGTAATGATGCCCTATGGATGGAGGGCAGGAGGAGACAAACTAACTGTGATGCTTTTTTCTGGCAGAGCCATCCAAGTTCTCTCCATCCCACACTTCAGCATTTGCTTCTCACTTTCTGTCCTTTACTCAGTTGTACTTCACTTCCTCTAAAGAAGTATTTGTGGTGTGTGTCTGCACCTCCTCTCCATCCTGTCCAATATGTATCTCTGCCTGTATCTTGGGGATGCTGATAACGACCTGGTTAAGCTACAGAAACTCTCATGACTACCCAGTGGGCCAGGGTCAGGGTCAAGGTTTTCTTCTCTATGATGCTATGGGAAACTGCTCTCAGAGCTTCACTGCCTGATTCAAATTGAAGTGAGTTGGCCCAGGAGAGGAAAGTGGAGAGGAGATGAGGAGAAGCTGGCCAGTTCAGACTTCTTGAAAGTCTGACTAATGTCTGCAAGTGTGTTGAGCTGCACTATGTCCTAGGCACAACAATCCTCCCTTACATACACAGTCACTCTTCTGCCACCACCGAACTAACTGGTACCCACACACACACAACCAGCTTTTATTCACAATTCACAATGCCCCCAGCATGCCTCTAATTCTCTTCTTAACAACTTAATGCTTCTACAATGATGAAAATACCTTTGTTAGAACAAAAACTCTTATATGAGATCTCTTTATGATTAAAGGTTAATGTTTTACTTTCATGTTTTTCTTTTCAGTTTTTTATTACATGTGGGCAGATATTTGTGTGTGTGTGCACACTGTTTTGTTTGTCTCCTTTATTGTTTGTTTTAATTTTTTGATACAGGTCTGTCCCAGCTAGGGATTATATTGCTGAGATAAAACACTATGACCAGAAGCCACTTGAGGAGGAAGGGGTTTATTTGGCTTACACCTCCATATCGAAGTCCTTAATAAAAGTAAATCAGGGTAAGAACTCAAGATAGGAACTCCGAGGCAGGAACTAAAACATATGCCACAGGCTTGCACCTCGTGGCTTACTCAGTTTTCTTTCTTATATAAGCCATGGTCACCAGTCCAGGAACAACCCTGTGCACAGTAGTTTGGATGCTTCCACCTCAATCATCTGCCAAGAAAAAAGAAAATGCCCACAAGCTTACCTAGACACTAATCTAATAAGGGAATTTCCTCAATTGAGGGTCTTTCATCCCACATGATCCAACCTTGTGTCAAGTTGACAAAACAACAATAAAAAAGAAAACAAAATACAGAACCAACTTGGACAAAGTACCACACTATATCTCAGCTAGGTTGGAATTTTCCAAGTAGTCAAGACTGGCCTCAAATTTAGAATAATCTTCCTGCCTCAGCCTCCTGAGTGTTGAGATTACAGGCCATCACACTCAGTTTATTTTTATTCTTCATTACTTATTTTTCAATGTAAGTTTTATAATTACCATTTTTGCTTGTATCTAGCCTCCCACTGACCAGATACCGAATAATTTATTTAAATAGATCCTAGCTGATATTCACTAAAATTTCCTCCTTTAGTTACAATGATATAAAAAACTTTAATGGAAATATTTATGCATGCAGTTTAGAGGGTCACTTAGATTATCTTTTCAGACAGCTGCTCAGGATGGGGATGGTTACAAATAGCTACAACCACACAACCAATAAAGTCAGTATTAAGAATGGAGTTCCAGAAATTAGCAGTGGGGCATATAAGAGTACCAACAAGAACTAGTTGTGCCATACTAAGAGTACTGACAAAAGCTAGCTGTGGGAGCACATGCTCGTAATCTCAGCTCTGGGGAGGCAGAGACAGGCTCCCAGGGCTTGCAGGGCAGTCAACCTAGTCTAAGCACAGAGCCCCAGGTTCTATGACAGGTTTTACCTCAAACAACTAAGTAGATGTCTCCCAATGAATGCCACCTGGGGTTGACTTCTGAACACACAGGTACACCTAACACACACACACACACACACACACACACATCAACTGGCTTAAAGTCCCAGAATTGGCCCTTTCTATCTCTGTGAGTTTGGACAAAACATTTAATTTCTTAAAGCCTCATTTGCTTTAAATGAAGAACAAAGCTAATACAATACATAAATCATAAGGCTTGAAAATATTTTGGTTCCTCCTAATATTACCAATGCTATAATTATGACTAATGTTAACACTATTTGGGGGTTCTTCTAGACATATAAGATGTTTCCTGGAGACAAGTGTAGTCCAGTCTGGAATCTATAGCTCAGCATATCTTCTTAATCCATGCATGTTTCTCATCCTTGTAAGGTCAGTGCTATAGTTTGAACAGGTGACTGTCCCCCAGAGGCCCATGTGATAAAGTCCTGGTCTCCAGATGGATGCTTGTAAGAAGTGGTGGTGCCTTTAAGAGGCGAGGCCCTGTGCCAGCTCTCAAGTCATGTCTTCAAAGGAAACTGTGAGATGCTAGTCTTGCCTTCTCTCTTTCTCACCTGACCATGAGATGAACTGTCCTCTGATACTTACTTCTACCATGATACACTGCGCTGTCATAGACACAAAGCCAATCAGTTATGGGCTGAATCCTTTAAAATGGTGAGCCAAAAGAAACCTTTGCTCCTTATAAGCTGATTATTTCAAGTATTTGTTATAGCATCAGAAAGTTGACTAACACAGTTGGTGAATGGAGTCAGAACTCAGTCCATACCCCCATTTCTCTTAGGAGTCTTTTAAAGGCCCATTTGGCTACTGATTCTCAAGTTTAGACAACTTAATCTATGGCTCACTAAACCTAATTACTACTTAACCACATTCTGTATATGATAAAATTATGTAGGAGCAATTGATTAATAGATGGATCTAGGGATTTAGCCTCATATAATCTTAACATTTTTATCTTAATTTTTTATTGGTGTTATAATTTTTGTAATTAGGAGTGATGTTTAGGGATCTGATAACTATTTCCTTTCACCTCTCTCAGTTTAGAATTCAGTAAAACTACATTCAGAATCATAGATGTAGACATGAATTTTGGCTTTATTACTCTGAAAAGCTGAAGAAAAGAACATAAGTGTGTAGCTGTCGAATACTTCCCAATATTGTCCCTGGCATGAGCTAACTTGGTTCCAGTTCCTTCTGCTTGCCACTGACTGTGCAGTAGCACTAAAACCAGGCCGGGATGGGTTACTTTTTGAGCTCAATATCTGTACATTTGGACATGATGACTGTCATAGTTAGGGTTTCTATTACTGTGATGAAACACCACGAATAAATAAAGCAACTTGGGAAGGAAAGGGTTTATGTGGCTTACACTTCCATATTGTAGTCCATCACTGAAGGAAGCCAGGGAAAGAACTCAAACAGGGCAAGAACCTGGAGGCAGGAGCTGATGCAGAGGTCATGGAGGGATGCTTCTTACTGACTTGCTCCTCAGGGCTTGCTCAGTCTGCTTTCTTATAGAACCCAGGACTACCAGCCCCAGGATGGGCACCACCCACAGTAGGTTGGACCTTCCTCCATCAATCACTAATTAAGAAAATGCCATACAGCTGAATCGTATGGAGGCATTCTCTCAATTGAGGTTTCTCCCTTTTTGATGACTATAGCTTGTGTCAACTTGACATAAAACTAGCCAGGACAATGATAGAAAACCCACTCTAACTTTTTGAGCTTAGTTGGTTTCTCAGGGCCACATTTCCTTCCAGATAGTGAAATAATTGCCAACATGAATAGGCACACACTATGCAATAGTATTTTACCAACCAGCTCTTCAGCCTTTAAAAGTTACTCTATGAAAGAGATAGTATTATTTTGTTGAAGATGAGGAAAGAGACACAGACATGATAAGACACTTACTCATAGTCATGCAGCTGGTAAATGGCAGGGTGGATGGTGGTGGGGCTTACACTGCTGAGGGCATGGTCCAAAAACACTCATCATTTCCTGAGAGCAATAGTAACTATATGCCAAACCCACAGGATCTGTGTCATTGGTCTCATCCATAAAATATTAAACATCTGTTTTGGGCACCAAGTCAACATTTTGTATGTGTTGTTGGAGAGCAGGGTCCTTAGCACACACATGTGTGGGGACTGACAGAGTGGTAAAGACTCTGGGATTGCCTCAGTGTAATGGGCAGTGCTGCAGTAGGAGACCCTTCATTCCTGAGTAACCAAGGAACTGAAATTCAGGGAGGTGAAAGGATGGTGTCCTCACAAGATCAGTCTGGGGGGCGGGGTGGGGGCAGACAGTCCTGAGTCCTTTCAGCTCACTGTAAGTGAGCCCTGCAGCTCACTGGACAGAGAATTCTGAGCAAATAGCTTCCCCTACTTGAGCTTCAGTTCCCTTATCTGTGAAATGAGACTGATGCCAGTCCGGTTCACCTTTCTGAGCTCTTTCCAGTAGACCAATCAAGGCTAAATAAAGGACCCCATTGATTGTCCAGTGTGGAGTGAGTGCTGGTGGCCTGGTGGCTTTATTGCTCTTGCTGTTATTGTTATTGTCATCCTGCTCCACCAGGAGAACATGAGAGCCTAGCAGGCCAGCTCTGGGAAAGTCATCTGCTGCTGGTGCTCTGTGCTCTAGGCTTTTCCTCCTTCCTTAAATCCTCCAGCAGCAGTGGCCTTAGTCTCCAGTTTTCACAATGGACTGTTCAAAGCACACTGACCAAAGCCTGCTGCTGTCTCTGGAGCAAAGGAGGAAAGGGGAAAAGGGAGACAGGGAAGACCTTTCCCAGAGCCTGAATCCTACCCACAACCCCAGATCCCAGTTTCCCAGGCAAAGGTCAGCCATGTGCTCTGCATCTAAGATTGTAAATGCCAGCTGTTGGCCATTGGTTCTGGCTATTAATACGTGGCTGAGAGGCAGAACAGAAGTGAGCTATGGGCTGGCAATGGAGCAGCCACCTCCCTCTCCCTGTGTGTGTAGTTGGGGGGAGGAAGCTGGAGACAGCTTAGCCACCTGCAGAGCCCTGGGAATCACAGCTAGGGTAGGGTGCTGACTGCCAAAGTGGTGTTCAAATTTCCACATCAAGACATGCCATCATCTGCCTGACTCCAGCTGGAACCAGAGGATACAACAGGAGAAGCAATGTCCCCCTCAGCTGCCTGGGCTCTTAGCTGCTCCTAGAATCTGCCTGAGAGTCTCTGGATGCTTAGTCATGGAACAAGGAGCTGGCAAAGTCTTCAGTTGAAACATTCCATTTTACAGATAAAGAAACTGAGGCCTGGAGGGATGAGGTGACTAGTCTAGGATGGTGCATGAGTCAGGAAGGGCTGGGCAGGAACATTTTACCTCAGATAGTGAGCCTGGGGCTGTTTCCTTTTGCAAAACCCGAGCCCACCCAAAAGGTCTTACTAGTAAGGAGCTACTCTGTGATCCACTTAAGGCCGGAGAGTCCAGTACACAGCAGAGCTGTTCCAGCTCTGCACACCCTTGACAGAGGACCTGCCAGAAAACAGGTGGACAAAAGGGTGGCAAAGAAAAATGTATATTGATGCAGGGACATGCATGCTCAGCAACTGTGAAAAAGGAGGAAATGCACAAGAAGTCATCCCGTGGCTCCATTTGGATAAGGAATATGCCCATGCATAGGAAAAAGACTGGAAGGAAAGGAAGAACAGTTGCTACTAGAAGGCAGGATTAAGGGAAGTCTTTGTCTTTCCCCCACTGCCTTTCATGTATTTTCTACTTTGAGATTGCTTGATTAGAAACAATTTTAAAAGAATACAAAGTAGGCAAATGCCTTGGGTCTATTGTCACCCTCAAAGCCACTAAGACGGGCTTGGCTTGCTGCAGCTTGCAAGACAGTCTGTGCCCATTGCATGAGATGGGGGTGTTTTCTTTTCCAGTGAAGAGTGAACAAGCTCAGACCTGAGGGCAGGAAGCCACACCAATTTGGTCAAAGCCTGGCTGTGGTGGCTCCAGTTCTGGGCACTCCTGAGGCTCTGAAGTGTCCTTTGAGCAGGAAAGGACTTCATTCCAGGCCCCAGCCTGAACTCATGCTTAGCCGAGAGTGTGTGATAGCTAGAGGCGGAAGCCAAGGCTGAGGGATGAGGTACAGGAGGTGGGAAGAGAGCAAGAAGCCTCTCTGAATCCCCAGCTGTCCCATCTAGGAAACTTCATGGCAAAATGTCATCATTCAGACACACACATCTTATTCGTATTTCCTTGCCACTTGCCTAATACAATGCCAAGACCCTCAAGGCAGGCCCAGCTTTCTGCCTATCCCGTGGAGGCTACTCCTCTGTGGAAGTCTTCCAACTCCTTTTTGCCGACCAGAGGTGAGGTGCTAGAGTTTGGGTCTTAAATGTTCGTCAAAGTTCCGTGTACAGGTCTAATCCTAAGCTTGGTTGTATGGGGATGTGGTAAGAACCTTAAGAGATGGGGTTGAGGGCAAGTCCTTGATGGGGCAATAGGACCATGGCTTGTTTTCTTTCATGTCTTTCTATGTGTGTCCTGGCCATGAACTGAATAGTTTTGCCTCACAAAGAACTCTTTTGATGTATCACACCGCCAACACCCCAATAGCCTAAAAGCAAAATTAAACCACAATCACCAACTAGAATCTTCAAAACCATAGGTCAAAATAAACTTTCCTTTTTCATAAGTTGACTGCCCCGGGTTTGTGTGGTTATAATGGAAAGCTGATGACCATACTGAGTGAAGAAGGGTGGATCTTGCCAGGATTGCTGTAGAGATCAGAACTTTGTTTGGACAGGACTATCTCCCCAAGCCACAAACCTATTTTTTCTGTGGTGATGCCTGTCTCATGCTCCAGCTGGGATCTATTGTTTCCCAGAGCTCCATGTCCTGAGCAATTGATGCTGCCTCCCCATAGAGCTGCATACAGAAAATACCATGGGCACAATAGAAGGGGCTTGATCATCAGAGCAGCTTCCCTCATCCCATTTCTACCTTTTTCTCATGGGAAGACAACTGCAGAGGGAGCTAGAGAAGCTGGATCCAAGGGCATCACAGAGCAGGTGAGCAGAGAACCTGGGTCTGCTTCTCAGTGGGCTGTGTTCTAAGGCCAGTAAAGACCCTTGAACCTCCATATCCTTGGGTGTACAATGAGTCTCAGCACTTCTGGCAGGAAGTCACTGAATCCAGACCTCTACAATTGCATCAGTGACCTGAAGTCCTCAAGAATTTAGCTTGCTGCTTGTTTTTGTAGAATTCTCAAGATATAGTGTGTGTATGCAGTGTGTGTATGCATGCAGTGTGTGTGTGTGTGTGTATGTGTGTGTGTCTGTTTTATAGGGATCAATCCCAAGATTTTATGCATGCTAGATAAGTGTTTGGACACTATGCCACCTCCTCATCCCTCTATTTTACACATTTAAGTGGCTGGTAAAATCAGGACAAGAGCAATAACATAATATAGGAATTATAATCTTGTTTTAATTCAAATTTAATTGTCTACAATAAAGTATTATTGAAATGCAGTAGTGAGCATTTGTTTGCTTCTTATCTATGGCTGCTTTGCCATGGCTAGTATGAGTGATTGCCATGACCTGCAAAGTGCAAGCTACTTACTGTATGGCCCTTTACAAAAAGATTTGCCGAGTTCTGACTTATTCTGGATCACAAGTGTTAGCAAACATTTCTTCCCTTTTTCCTATGACTCTGATCACCTTTTCTCAATTCCTGCTCACTGAATACCTTTTTATCTTGTCTAAAAGACAGGGCATTGACTAAGATTATCACTGCTGTGGAGAATGGGCAGGAGTGTGTGTACCCAGGAGCAACCATCATCACTAGGTTTGATGTAGAATCAAGTTGTAAAGAGGAAGTCATTCTGCTGCTAACTGGTGACCTGGAGTTAAGTGTTTTGCCTATCTAAGTTCAAGTGTCCCTTACCTATAAAATGGGATTTGGATTTTAGCTATTTGGATTTTAACATTTATGTATCACCTGTTGAAAGCTAGGCATTGTTTTAGTCACAGCTGTAACTTATTTAACTCTTGCAGTTCTGTTAGAAAACTATTCCATCACCCAACCTCAGGGCAAAACCCCAGAAGACAAGGCCCAGGCTAGACTCAGACTCAAGGTTCTCCTGCATTAACCTTTCAAGTACTGGGATTATAGGTGTGAACCGCTATACCCACCTTCAACTGGTGTGTTGAGATATGAATACTTTGTAGAGTGGCTAAATAAAGCTATTTACCACATGTGTTAATTTGTGTTTTTTGAGGTGACAATACTTAAAATTCTCCAGCAGCAATTTTCAAGTGTATATTATTGGTACTGATATCCATGATATAGTAAATGACTCTCTTGATCTTTCTCTTCTTGTCTGGAATGTATACCTTTTGAACAATGTTGGTCCAAGCCTATTAACTCTTCTCTGGTAATGACCATTTGAGTTTCTATTCTGTGAGTCTTGTTATGGAGGAAAGTTCATCCATTGAGAATCAGCCAGGTAGACACAGTTTGTATAATCCCACATTACCAAAATCGTCCGAAGAATTGTACCAAGAGCCAGGTTTCTTCTCTCCACAAAGTGGATTTGGCTTTTCATGATAAGTAAAAAGGAACGTATTTATCTGTCAGAGGCCCAGTTTCTTGGTTTACTTCCTTCAACATAACACATTTTTATGTCACCATCTCTCTCTCTCTCTCTCTCTCTCTCTCTCTCTCTCTCTGTGTGTGTGTGTTTCTCTATCCTTTTACTCACTGACAGACACAGCTTGTTTCTGGATCTTGGCTGTTGTGACTAATGCTGCAGTGACCATAGACTGCAGATGTCTCTTTCAACATGCACATTTCATGTGTTTTATGCATATACACAACAGTATGGTTGCTGGATCATTTGATCATCTCACTATTTAATTTGAAGGGAAACATCTATTCCATTTTCTTAAAGAAAGTTGAACACCTTTTAAGACACCTATCTCATTGTATAGCTATGCAGGTTTATTGTGAAGGAAGAGGATGGCATACAAATCTGAATCTTTTGGAATAATGGCCTTATGGTATAGTAGTACCTGAATGGGGACCTCAACGGGGAGGGGACACTTGTAGGGTGACCTCCAGTCCTGCCTGGATCATTTCTACTTCCTTACTTTCTGTTCATAAGGAAGAAATCCCTGTCCATTTTCAAAGGCACCTTACAGCCTGTTCTCGGTGGCTTCCTGATAACCCAACACACCCACACTAATCCAAGGCTCTCCTTTGAGCCACTGCTTCCCACTCTTACCTAGTGAAATGGCTAAGGAATAGCTCATGCTCTTCCTATGGCGTCAGCTCCATGTGCCTCCTGCCTTAATTAGGACTAATTCTTCTGCTAGTTTCCTTTCTGAGCAGTCCTGAAACGGTGGCTAAACCCAACCAGGCTACTCTAGACAACGTGGAAGAAAGCTGACAGAGGTTGTCATTAGCTCTGTCTCCCTTTCCACTACCCCACAATCCCACCACTTGCAGGGTAGGTCCTGATTCTGCACCACCCCCACCCCAGGCAGAACATGACCAACTGTCTCTGGTAAGCCCTTTCTGTGCCTGCCTGAGGCTCAGCACTTCTCCCCAGTTTCCCATTCCCATGCTCACATTTGGATGATAATTGAGTGTTGAAGGTTGGGGCAGGTGCAATCTTGCCGTCTAATTGATCCACAGGACAGACAGTGGTGTCTTGTCTATGCTATGAGCTCCCATGTGGATGGGTGGGGGGAGTAGAGAGATGACACTAGAGACACAATATATGTAAAATTTGATTAATAGCTTGTGCTCTGGAATTCCTGTGGGGCCTTGAGGAAATTAGTTAAGCTTTCTGGGCCTCTGGAGAAAGCATTTTCCCTATGCAGTTGTGAGAATCCAGAGACATACTACACCAAGAGCCTATAACAGTGCCTGGCACATATTTAACATAATAAATATTCAAAAGGTACAAGCTGTTATTACTTGTCTGCCTTTCAACAAGTACCTCAGCTTAAGAGTTTCAATGTGACAGAAGCTTTGTCCACAGCTTTGTGTAATGTCCTACATCAGAATGTGAGGTGTGCTGATGCCATGCCTTCTCCATCATGATTCCCTCACACTGGAGCTGTGAGCCTAATAAACCCATCCTTCCTTAGGTTGCTTTTGACAAGTATTTTGTGGCCATGATAAAGAAAGTAACTAATACAGAAGAAAAAAAAAGTAGCTCACTTTTCCCAATAGGACCTAGGGGGCTTGAGTTCAAGCACTGTGAGTGGGCAAGGACCTCACAGACAGGAGGGAGGTAAAAAGCATACTGAAGGATGTGAGCCCCAGAGCTAGGGGTTGAGAGCTTGGGAATCCATGCATCACAGGAGGGATCCTCTATCTCTGGGAAACTGTGGTGGCAGAGGGGACAGGGAGCATGGATAAGCTTGCACAGAGGCCCCAATCTCTTCAGCCCCCCTTGGACAGACTACAACATAAATAGGACATGGTAGACCACAAAAGAGACTATGCAGGGGATAGTCATCACTCAGTGTGAAGTCTCAGCTTCCTACCTGAGCTCAGCCCTTGAGTTATCCATAAGAGGAAGTATGTAAATTCCTTTTAGCATTGAACATTAAGTACATGGCTGCCTAGGACAGCAAAGAAGGAAAGCTGGATAAGTGGCAGAGCTAGGAATGAATGCATGGGAAAGACTGGGTGGGGCCCATTGGAATAGGACAGAGCAAAGTCTTCCGGAAAATGCCACTCCCCCACCCCTGGGTCACACACAAAGCCCTGTGGGAATGAAGAGCAGACAGGTCTGGTATATGACCACCCAGGTACTGTGTGGAGGAAGGGCAGTGGCCAAGACTGGCCTGGAGAAGACAGAGAAACATTCCAAGGGAGTGCTGTAGGGTAAATGCCTTTTCCCTAGTCCCTGGTGATAAGAAAGAACCAGATTTTTCCTTTCAGGAAATGCTCAGGACCACCAGCTCTCAGGCAAAGCCAACAATGGCAGTTCTGGTGGACATCACAACACTTTCTCCCCCTGGGCTTCCTCTTCCTGGAACCCAGGTTTTCAACTCAGTCCTACCTAATGCCACAGCTCTGCTTCCTCTTTGGAGAACATCAAGAGATGGAAACAAAGGAGAAAGCACTAACCCTCAGGAGCTGGGGTCCTGACTGAGTCTTTTTGTATGACTGGCAATGTGAATTGGACAGGTTTCACTCTCTTTAGGTCTCCATACCCCTGTCTATACAATGGGACCACACACTTGCTCACCCTAATGCTTGCCTTGAAGGGAATGTATGACATGGGCCGAGCAGTGCTCATGGCTCCCTCACTAAGTAAGAGTTGTGAGAACTCTTTGGTGTAGTTCACTGTTGCATGTCAACATCTAGCATACATTCCTAGTAAGCCCGCAGTTGGTTTACCTAAAATTGCGATAGTGAGAGTGAAGTTGATAGAAAGAGAAAGTTATGAGACACAGGAAGGAAAAGTAGCCCTCACACCCCAGAGTTTGCTTGAAGCCAGCAGATGAGAGTCAAGAATTGTAACACAGGGTTGGAAAGACAGCTCAGCAGTTAGGAGGACCAGTTGCTTTTCCAGAGGATCTTAGTTAGGTTCCCATCACCCACACTTCACTGTCACCCGACTTCCAGATTTGCTGTCTTCTATCCTATGCTGGCAGCAAGCATGAATGTGGATCATAGACATGTTCAGGCAAAACACCTGCACACATAAAATACGAATAAAGTTTAAAAACCAATTTAACATGATGAACAACATCTACTATAAAGGCAAGAACACAAAGACTATTTTTGTAGAAAGATATCTCAAATAAAACAGTTTTAACAGAAATGTAAGCTCTGCTTAAGGCCTAAGTACATATGGATTTTCTTCCTTCCCTTCCTAGCTGCAAGCCTGTAATTTTCCAGGAACCTCAGCAGACACCACATTTATAGTGAAAGACATGTCCTAACCTCTGTGCGTCCATGATTCCAAGGTCTTATCTCATCAAAATACCATCCATCAAGTCACCTCTAAATGCACCCTATCATCTCATTCATAAAAAAAATAGTTTCCCTAACCATATTTGTTGTTTTCAGGAAACTCCAGCTCTGCTCCATATTGGCTTGTCTTGAAATTCAGTTCCTTATGGAGTCAGGAATCAGGCTTCACCTAAGTTGAAGCTCCCAAAAGATTAAGGAAAGGCCTCCTGTTACCACTAGAGATAGTATAGAACTGTAAAAAAGGACTTGATTTCCTGGCTTTGGTGGGTCCATATTCTGCCACAATCTTATAGTCACCTACAATGTCAAAGGTGTGGTCTATAGACAGAAAAGAAAGCCTTTTGGCAGTGACTGTACAGGAGCTTATAGCTTACTCCCTCTGCTTTGACCCCTGGAGGGATTTATCATTATCACTTAGGTGCCATCTTCCTTTTTTCCTAATGAGCAAAAAAAAAAAAAAAAAAATTCCAGTTTACTCTGACTTGGTAAAATTTAGCACTCAACATTACCTTTCTTGCCATCCCCACATCCGGAGGAGCCAACTAGGACACAGTTATGGCTCCAAAAATAAGACAACTTTGGTTTGATATTCTGAAAAACCTGACAGGTTCAGCTATAATTTTGTCATGTGTTCTTCTCCTTGATCCTGACTGCAATTAAGCATTGATTAATGGACGTGTAAGAGCCATCTTGTAACCATGAGGATGAACACCATATGCTTCGAGAGTGCAAAGACCCTTGCTGGCATGTTTGAGCTGTGCCATATTGCCATCAACTACCTTTTGTTCCGAAAGTTAAAATTCCTACCTGTTGTAGTTATTATGTTGGGAGGAGGGTGAAGATTACAGTAGAATCTGTTTGTGTAGATGAGCACAGCTATAAACAACAGCTCCTTTACTCCAAAAGATACAGTCTCATCATCTTAGACTCTGTGCTCATAAAAGAGCTTGCACTGTAAACTGTAAAAGCCAATCACTTTTCCCACCTGGCTGCTCAGTCTACAGCAACTACATATCTTGTGTGATTTTGGTTGCATCCTCAAAGGCTGCACTCTTCCTGCTAAACACTGGCTGCTCTCACTGCTTTCCTTAAAACCAGGAATAAAAGAAAGACTATGAGCTCTGATTTCAGTGACCATCATTTGACTAGTTTTAAAATCATTATTAGTACAGGAAAAGATCAACATTTAAAGAAATTTACCTAAATTACATGAAACTCAGGGTGCACAAGTTTTGTGAATAATTCTGCTGACCTCCCACAGAATAATACAGGGCCCATCATTACCCCCTACAACTTGCCATAGGCAAGACACGGGGAAACGCTTGGCAGATTCTGATACCAGGTGCACTGAGGTATGGCACATCCTGCACAGGGAGAGCTCAGTTGATCATGCAGAAGTGCATAAATGCAACATTCATGTACATATTTATCAGGTAATTTTCCTATCTTAATCAGACTTATAAATTATTTGTTCCATGGCTTCGGGGCAGTTCTAACAATCACCTCTTCTTCCTTGCTTTTTCGGGACTTTCTTCCTAACATTTGTAGTTTTAACATATCCCAAAGTTATCCCCACTTTGGGGGGGCAGTAGGTGTGAGTTGTGACTTCTACCTCTATATTGTAAATTACGGAGACTCCACACATTACTAATGAGAATGCAGAGTTCCTCTGTCATTGGCAATCTTTTGGAGAAAATCACAGATGGTAATGTAGGGAGAGCTGCCTGATAACCTCTCATGGTCATTTTTTCAGGGTTTGTGTCTGGACTGTATTCTTAGACCTCCCCTCCTCTGTAGTTAGGTAAAACCATGTGGGCTGAGATCCTTACTATGTTTTCATCTACCACATGCACAAGTATATAGGGGAAGATGGAGCCATAAGATGGAAAGAACTTGGGTCTCTTGAGTGGCTACATAAAGTAGTGGTCTATGATTTCCCTGAGCTGTTACAGGAGTCAGAATCAACTTAATAGTTCTAATTCCCCAGTGTTTTGGAAGTTTGTGACAGCACTTAGCATTATTGGCAAATCACTCCTTATTTATCTACACCTTTGCTGTGCTGTTTCTTTTCTAAAATACTGCAACAACTTGTTTTTCATTACAGCTACTGAGTATGTTTACTTTGGTTAGTGTCAACCCCAGATGTTTGATAGGAAGCATCTTGGAGCTGTGAGAAACTCAAAATCCTTGGACTTTGTTCCCAGAGCATCTGGTTCAATTGGTTGATGAAGAAACCACATCTTTGTTAATTAAAAGGAACTCTAGTAGATGAAGGGATGGGTCAAAGCTTAAAGATACTCTCTCAGATACTCTCTCAGAGGACTTGGTTTCAGTTCCTAGCACCTATGTGGCAGGACACGATTGTCTGTAACTCCAGCCCCATGGAATCTGACACCCTCTTCTTGCCTTTATTGGCACAGGCATGCACATAATACAAAGACATACTTGCAGGCAAAACAACCATACACATAAAATAAAATTTTTAAAAATGGACTTCGCAGCTAGCTTTCTTACAGAACGTCCAGGTTTAGGACCATTTGTCTGCTTCAGGGGTCATCAAACTAAGTGTAGATGAGATCGCTTGAGGGGCTTGTTGTGGCAGCATTTTGGTCTTGTCCCTACATTCCTATATGAGATCTATGCTGTTGGTTCAGGAGCCAAAACTTGAAAGCAGACTCTAGATCTTTGTTTTCCTTATAATGTCAAAAAATAGTGTTAGTCACTTAGTAATTAAGCAGATAGCTGAGTTAAAAATAAAGGCATACAGGGATATAAATATATATATATATATATATAAAGGCCCAGATTCAGTTTGCGTTTACTTATCTTGTCTGTCTAGCCAAGATATTCTAGAAGAACAGGAAGAAGGGACAATAGGCCAGAAAAAAAATGTAGTACTCTGAGCTGACACGTGGAAGTAAATATTTACTGAGCCTTTGTATTGGCATAGCACCATATAACCAGTCTCAGTTTTTACTTCTAGATAAGGGAAAGTTTCAGAAGAAAGAGAGAATTGCAGATAACCAATACTCTGAGGAGTAAAACCTAGCTAAATAGAGGCAAATGGACAGTTTTAGAAAGAATAATAAGCTAGAACATGTGTGCATGGACACACAAATGCACACACTATGAATACATACCACTCACACATGCACATGTTTATAAAGAAACCAAAGTTGGATTTGGTAATTCAAGGAGACACAGAATCGTGGTGGGTGTGGACAGACAGAGAAGACAGACACATATAAAGGATTTACTTGGCAATAAATCTGTTCAAAGTTTCAAGTTTAGTATTATACATATATGGAGAGACAAACAGACAAACACATATAAATGATTCACTTGGCAATAAATTTGTTCAAATTTAGTACTTTGCACTTCCCATTGTTTATATGACTTTATTTCAATCATTGATTCTACTTTCTAAATCCACCAATTAATTTGATACTACACACTCAGAAAGCACTGTATCCTATTTATTGACACTTTTTAAAGTACAGAGACAGATTCTGGCTATTATCACAGAAAACATGAGAATGAGGATTCTCTTGAGAAACATTTATTTGCTTTCAGAACTGCAAGGGCAGCTGAACTCAGATTAGAATCTACACATCCAAGGATGACACCCAAAACCATACTGTGATTTCTCCAATGCCACTACAAGAATTTTGCTAGGCATGGGATATTATTGCTGTACCTCTGATACTGTGACTCTCAGGGATTAAATGAAGCTGTCCAAGCTGCCACTGGTTTGCTACCAGGATTCCTGAGTTGGCCTCCCTGGGCCTCTGTTGATGAGTCTCCGGGATACAATATCTGATTGGTGGAGCCCAGATCACATGTAAATGACCTTGCTGTAAGGGAGCCTATGGAGGGCTCTTTCCCTCCCATTTAGAGTCATAGGTAGAAGCTGGGAATATGGGTCAGTGGTAAGGCACTTGCCTAGCATGCACAACGCTTTGTGTTCACTCCTTAGAATCTCAAAAATAAATGTTATCAGGTGGGAGACACAGAGAAAAGAAACCTCGATTCAAATGAGTCAGTTATCGTGAAAGCTGACCATATCATTAATTTGTAACCATAATCTAGATTTGAGCTCATTGTGTACTTCCTTCTATAGACACATTCATTAGCTGTAAGGGTTTCAGCACAAAAATGATTAGAATGATTGGAGAGTTGATGGAGAAGCTGTTTTCAAAGATGTCCACCTCCTCAGTGTAAACAAACAAGGAATCTATTAGGGGTCAAATAAAAGAAGCAGACCTGGGACTCCTGTGTCTGTAAGAGTGAGATGCTGATGAGAGGCATCTTCTTGGTTATCTTGATACATCTTTGTGGACCCACAGTCTACCTGACCTTCAGATAATATGATGGACTGTTTCTTGCACCTTTCCTGTGTCTTACATCAAGGACAAGAGGGGACCAATCAATATTCCTCTTGACCTTGTTGCTTCTGGGTTTCTCTAAAGTTGTGGAAAGACATTTAAGAGGTATAGCAGAAGAATGAATTGAGTTGTTGTCCCCAGAAATAGATTCAGGAGATTGTGGATGAGAAGTCCATGGAGAAACGCCTCAAATTTCTTAGGCTCTGGGAAACTGTTCTGAGGTACAACTAAACTTCCCTTAGAGCATCCCTAAGGTGATTACACCCCAGGTTCCCATGACAATAACTAGATTGTTAATAAGCCTTCTATTGGGTTTTCTTCATTCCCTCTGCTTCCTCGAGTCAGTTACCAAATTAGCTACTGGAATTCAAATTGTCATTGTAGAAACTGCCTTTGAAAGGACCCACACTTAGTCACAGTTGCCAACCATTGACAGAAAAGGAGTAACTTCTAATATCCACCAACATGAAGGAGCAGGAAGAATAAACAACTATTTCCACCAATTGAAGTCTTGCCCATTCCTCTCAGATCCCCATTTCACAGACCCATAGACATCAGCCTTCTGGAACACCAGGGTAGTGGAGATCAAAGGGCGATGGACAGGAGTAAGTGGCCACTGCTCGTTCCTGTCCACCCCTTTCACCTCCTTGCCTCTGAGAAGTCTCTCAACTACTATGTCATGTCAGGGAGATGAACTCACTTGAAATAGCAATTCATCACAACATGTGCTCTTCTTAGAAGGTGGTGGGAGAAAACAGAGGCAAAGATACAATTATCCTAAATTATAGTCTCTACAGTCCCCATTTCTCTACCTAATCCTTTCTCCTAAAGTGATAGCTATCATTCCCTTCTTCTGTTACCCAATTCCATATTCCCCTTTGCCCACATCATTGCTTCATTTGGAGACCATATGATCAAGATTCCAAGGAAGAGTATTATCAGGTCATGGTCCCATCCGGCTTACTGATGCACTACTGTGACAAAATGTCCGATGACAACAATGTAAGAAAGAGTCGTTTGGCTCAGCTTTAGAGGTATGGGTCCATTTAGGTGGGATAAGGCAAAATGAAACAGTTCATGTTATGACAAGCCAGAAAGGAGGGGGGTGATGGCACACCACCAGCTTCCTCCTTTACTCTTTTCATTTCACCTGACCCTCCCCCTAATGAGATGGTGGTACCACATTCAGGGTGAGTCTTCTTTCCCCAGTCAATCCTCACTGGAAACAGCCTCATAGACACATCCGTAAGTATGCCTCACTCATCTCTTAGATTACTAAAAAAAATCCAGTCAAGTTGACAATTAGTATGAAGCACCAATACCCCTAATTTTCGTCTTTCTTGCCTCCATTGTATGGTGGCATACCCATTGTACCTTAGAAAAACAGTGACCTTCTCCTTCTCTTTTGTGTTTCTCTTCATAGTTATGGTACTTAGGGGAAACATTCCATCCTTGGGCATTACAACATCCAAAGCCCCTGAGCTTGAGAATACAAGGAAGAGCTTTAATTCAAGCTTTGGGAGGCAGAGTCAGGCAGATCTCTGTGAATTCTGGTCTACAGAGTGAGTTTCAGGACAGGCTGTAAAGCTAAACCATGTCTCAAAAAATAAAAAGCAAAACAAACAAAAAAGGAGACAAGGAAGAGGCAACCATATCCAAATCAGATTATTTCTTGCTCTAGTGGTGTGGATACTTCTATATTTTCCCAGAGCTATTCATTCTCTGGATGGTGGAGATGGCATCGTGGTACCCCCTTGGAGGTCTCTAGCCATATTCTGCCTACTGCAGAATAGTACCTTGCCCACACAAGCTGCTGCCTTCTGGATAGAGGTATAACCAAACTGGCATCATCTATCTAAATGGATGGATGGATGGATGGATGGATGGATAGATAGATAGATAGGTGTGTGTGTGTGTGTGTGTGTGTGTGTGTGTGTGTATTCCTTCCCCTTGAATATGGACTAGACCTACGGATTTGCTCCTAATGAATAGAATACAGCACAATGAGGTAATGTCACTGTCTAAGACTAGGCTAAAGAAAAAGCTGTGTCTTATTTGATTTCTTTCACTCTTTTGTTTGTTTGCTCTCATGGAATCCAGCTGCTTTGTTGTGAATTGCTCTCTTGGGAGATCTGTCTGGCAAGAAGCTGTCATCTTCTGCCAATAGCCATATGAGTGGGAGTAGTTATTCCTGGGAGACAAGTCTTGAGATGTTTATAGCCCTGGCCAATGCCTAGCTTGAGGCCTTGTGGAAGATCCTAAGTAAAAGTTCTCAGCTGAGCCAAATTGAAGCACCTAGACTAGACACAGAAACCTGGAAGTGGTGTTTGTGTCTCAGGCCATGCTTCCAGACAACTCCTTATGGATGAGAGGACATACCAGGAAATTCTTTAGCCTTAAGCCCCATGCTGTGTTTCTCTTGTTATAAAATGATAAATTACAGCCAAGGATACATAGAATAGCACCAGACTACATAAGATTGTCCACATGGCCCCTAATGAAAGTGTCTATTGGAACATTGTAAGGAAAGAAGTTTCCATGAACAAAACAGGCATATTTTCCTGTGAACAAACCTTTCCTTTTCCATAACAGGAAAGGTTCATTGTAAGCATCCTGCTATCAGACAGTTGCAGGTCTTTTAAGGAATGATCTTCCATTAGAAGTTTATATTGGCTTTTTCCCCAGGATGGTCTTGGTAATGGTGAAAGCCAGGTCAGTCTTGGTGAGGGAATGCTTTTCTTGAACAGATGTATGAACTTTACCACTGTAACCACACATGAATCTAGTACAAGGTTAACTCAATGAGACCTAAACAGTGTTTGGTTGTGTATGTACTAAAAAGAGACCAATTTAACTCAGACAGATCACCCTGACAATCTGATTGAAGCTTTATCTGTAACAAGTGTTCTTGTTAGCAAACTTGGGGGGGGTCATAATCTGTGCCCCAAGTAAGGTCTGGCTACCTGTCCTCCATAAGCCAGTTAAAGGGGCAAAATTAAAAGTAAAAAAAAAAGAAAAAAAAAAGAGTTATTCCATGTGGCCACATTTGGAAGAAGGACAAAGAGGCCATGCCAAGTCCATCTTCAGAGTCCTGAAGTAAAACCACAGCTTTAATAGAGGGCTGAATATATGCATGCTTAAGCAGGCCAAGTTGAGATGAAGTTCTGCCCTCCCACTGACCTATCTTTTCCGAACTTTAGTCTTATCCTGTAAGATGACATGGCATGCTGTTAGAACTGTGTGAAATCTCTTTCTGGAGACTTTTCCTTCTCCCAGCATGAGACTCCTGGGGAAATTCTCATTTTGGGAGGTCTGTTGTTTCAACTGTCTGATATATCAGATTGAGAGACACATGTCTGTTTAGAATATCTTCATTTTTGCCAAGCTAGTTAGTTATACTCTCAGATGTATGTATATCTTCATATAGATACCTTCATACTCAGTATCCATTTCCAGAACTACACCCCTCTATTTCTCTCCAGACTTCTTTGTCACTAGGTTTTTCAGTGCTGCTCATTCAAAGCTCTTCACTTCCAAAAGCTCTACCCACTTGGAGGACTGGCCATCTCCACCATCTGTTTAGGATCACTGCCAAGTAGATGTACAGGTAAGGGTCAGCATTCTTGGTTGATTCCAGAATATTCTGTAGACCCAACCATAAACTGATCTATAATGTCATACCTTTTTAACTAGCCATCAGAAACTCTTCAGGAAGCCATCAGGGAGAAAGAAAAAGTGACCTGGGATATCAAGTCACTTTCTTATACAGGTCTGGAAGACCTTAGAGTCTTTTTAATTCTCTGCTTATGTTCTTGATTGGACATACAACACTTTCATTTGCTTTATGTGCTTTGTATACTCATTAGAGTAGATAACAGGGCCATACCACAGTCTTTGCCACTTTTTCACCAGCACTGTCAAGAGAGTGACTAAAGACCAAAGGACATTGAATATAAAATCTGTACTCTCTGTGTGCATCCAATTCCATCCCAAGCTGCAAGAAGTGATTTACATAATCATGAGATCATTACAAACCATAACCAGTACTGCTCACACAATATGCCCACGTCAGCTCAATGAACATGTGAGCCGCCCAAGTACAGAATCCCACTTTTAAGGTCTGTTTTCTTAGGCTGTTTCTGGTTCCATTTGCTATTAGGGCTATGAACAAAGACAAATGATATTTTGACATGAGGAGTTGAAGAGAGCCCAATGAGTCATATGTATAAAGATGTAACTGGAATAGTAAAGCGTTGTGGATAAGCCACAACCACTCTGAGCCCAAAGGGCTGAAAGGATGGAGATACCCTGAGAACCCAGTGAACTTCTAGCTAGAAAACACAACCTGCCTCATTCAAAGAGAACAGAGACTACCAACCAGAGTCCTGGCAAGGAGGAAGTTGGACCTATGAGCACTCTGCCCTTACTCTCATGATATCCTCCAGTTCATTCCCTTGTCTATCATCAGTCAAACTCAATCAAAGGCTAGGAGGTAAGAGAGACAGGCAAGAGATACCAGCTTTGAGGGTCATGGCATAAGTGGAGAAGGATGACAGGTAGAGCTAGAAGGGCAAGTGAAGACCACCATTTAGTGCCATTTCCCATGGCACTAAGAGAAGCATATCTCCCCCAATGCACAGGCATTCCATTTCTACGGCTTCTTTTATTGGCCTGTGAGTCTCTTCATCTGTTCAGGGAAAACCCAACTTATATCCTGAGCTTGCTAACTGTCTTATTAGGAATGTCAGCACAGGAAGAAGGGTATAAAAGACAGGTGCAGACCATGACTTTTGTTTTAACTTTATAAAGGTGTGGTTGCAACAGATGTACCTCTTAATTGAAAATACTTCTTAAAATGCATTATGAAATAGAATATGGTGAGGGTTTTTTAAATTTTCTTTCTAGCAATAAAGACCTTGACCAAAAGTGGCTTGGAAGGGAAAGGGTTTATTTTGGCTTACAGTTTATAGTGCAACATGAAGGACAGAAACTGTAGTGAGATATTCACCTTGTCTGCACCTGTGGCATAGACCACACCCATTGGGGGTGGAGACAGGGATGGACATGACCTGGAGGGAACTAAGGCTGAGGAGGGGGCTCAGAGAACTCTCTTGCTTGCAGCATGGGGACAGGAGTACATCCAGAGGCATCCTTGGGACCAGGAACCTGCTGGTGTTCATCTGTCTATGTTGTGAGTTATTTCTCCCTGAATAAACATCTATTCAGGCTATTTGTTTCTCCTGATCCTTATTAAACATCAGTAAGAGTCCATGGAGGAGTGCTGCTTACTGAATTGTTCCTCATGGCTTGCTTGGCCTGCTCTCTTACAGAACCCAAGACCACCTGCTCAGGGCTGGCACTGCCCACAGTGACCTGGGCCCTCCAACATCTGTCAGTAATGAAGACCATACCCCACAGGCCACAATACCCTGCAGATAACCTCTGACATATGCAAATTTTCAGTTTATGTTCTCTCTTCCCAGGTATCTCTAGATTTGTGTCAAGTTGACAAAAACCAACCAGCACAAGGCTATAATGAATTATTGAAGTGAAGAAAATTATGAAGATATAGTGCAAATATTGACTCTGTTTCCATGTGGAGAGATATGACAATCAGATCTGCCATTAGGTGGTCTGAGCTAGAGAAGTTTGAGAAACACTAGGTGGCTGCAAGGGCTCCTCCATGACTGATATCTGAACTTTATAGTTTCAAACTTCTGCCCATTGAGTTCCATTCCCTAAGAACCCAGATTTTTTTTTAATACGCCCTTAGCCAAAGAGAGGTTTAACTGTAAAAATTCTGTCAAAAAATGTATCTGAGTTCATGAGTCTCTCACAATTCAGAGCCCCACCCATAAATATCTAAAAAGGAGGCAGCATTGCCCTTGATTGACAACCTAGCAATCAATTTCTCCTTGGAGGGCTTGAAAGTTTCACTGATGGCCAAGAACTAGGCCAGAGAGTTGGCAGAGAGAAAGGTAAGAAGTTACTGGCAGTTAGGAGTATCAGTACAAAGTAAAAATAAATAAATAAATAAATAAATAAATAAATAAATAACATAATGAGAATTAGAGGCAGAGGCAGAGAAGAGCTTGGCAGTGGATCATGAGACTGTTGTAAAAGCCAGGAGGTGGAAGGTTTAATTTTATGATGAGTATTAAACTTTTTTTGCTTCTGTTGAGCAAAAGGAAATAGACCTGGTCCATCTGGTCTACCATTATTTATTGGCTTTGTGTCAGGCTAATAAAACTACCCAGATCAAGACAGATGAGTCCCTAAACTTGAAGGCATTTACATTCTTGTCAGGGAAAAAAGTTAAAAGCAAACAAAATAGGAAGAAGTTTGGTTTAACTTCATACAGTTTAAAATACTGTATGCAATGTAAATAAATGACACTATGGGATACAGGGATTAGAAATCTTTTCCTACATAAACCAGATGATGAATGTTTTCAGCTAGCAGACTGTACAGTCTCTGTTTTTATGCCTCATACATAATATTCAGCCTGCTCTTGCAGCACAAAACAATCTATAGACAATAGGTTTCACTCACTAGCCATAATAGAATAAAGTAGATGAAAGTGGGGAGACTAGCACACAAGGTACCCTGAGGACATAGATGATGATAAAGGGACAATCATAGGTTGCCTTGGGGATGAACATTCCTGGTAGGACAAAACGTTCTTGCAAAAAGCCTTTAGTTCATTTGGCTCAGCCCATTCCAGAGACAGAAAGAAGGCTGGTGCATCTGGAGTGTATTAACTAAGTGTGAGGTAATGTCATAGGGTAGGATGCCACTTTGTCTACATCTACAAAGTATGATGGGAAGCTTCTGGGGGGTTTTAAAAAGACTGATTATCAGAGAGGCCCAATCAATAAACAAGAAATTGTTATTTCTTCCCACCAGTGCTTAACACAGCACTAATTAATGCCTTCTTGTATACTGAATGACAAAGCATTATGTTTCCAAAGGGCCAAGTCCTGGAACAGGAGGGAACACAGAAACTATCTAGTACATAGTTCACATATGAGTACATCGAAACCAAGGGAAGTTAAATACTTTGCCCATGATCACTCAACAAGTTGGCAGTGGAATAGGGTTGGAACCCCATCGAGAAGAATCTCAATAAAGAGGTTGGACCTGATAACAAGGCAGGCATCATCTGTTGACAAAAAGATGGAAAGATTCTGGATCCACTATGGTTGATGTCATAGCTGCATCCATATTGAGCCCAGCCCCGTATGTTCTTTCTGTGAGTGTTCTGGAGGAAGACAGGCCGTGAGATAAATGAGCAGCCAAGATTTCCAGATTATGAAGCTCAGCAGGGACCTTGAATACATAGGAGTCTTGAGCATGAACATTCTTCCACTGACTGAAGAACCATGGTCCTAGGCAGTTACCTTTTGTAAAGAATGAGAAGAAATCATCAGGTACAAAGTAGAAATGGCAAGAGCTTGCTTTGGAACATTTGGCACATCCCTAAAAATATTTAGAAATACCAGACACACACACTAAGAGCTAATGTATATGACAGCTGATGTATATGATGCATAGAAGCAGGGGCTTATTACTGTTAGAAGTATCCCATCTTTGTAACTCTGCCTCATGTGATGTCAGGATAAGCAACCCATGTTTCAAATTCATATATGATTATATGGACCCATGTTCCTGTGAATTTATCATAAACATGTGGCAGCTCCTTGAGTGTCTATCTACTGCCTCTTACAAGACACTGGTTATTCTCAAAGAAGTACAAATAACATTAGTGACTCCCAAGTCTGTGCCAAAGGCAAGCTTGAGCAACATAGCATGCTGGTATGGGCAGGATGGTGAGAGATGGAGAGTCACACCCTTTATATGGAATATACTGGGCTTGGCAGCAGGCAGGCCTTGTTCAAGGGTGTGAAGTCAGATATCAAGAGATGGAACATCTCTTCAAGCAAGGAAGTGGAGCCCCATGAAGTTAAGAATCTCCAGCCTCAACATCTAGGGTAACTTTCTATTCTTTGGACAGGAGCCTAATTCTCTTTAACATGGAAGCTATGGTTCTAATTATAGAAGAAAACAATGCAGTGGTATGTAATTTACAAATTGCAAGGCTCCTATGTAGGTTCCATTTCTAGTGGCCAAATGGAAAAAGATCTCTCATTCTGCATGTGCATATTTAAAATCCAGCCAGTGCTTTACAATTCCACTCCCTGGGGAGAATTTGCAGGAGAATCATTCCAAACAATGACAGAGCCATGTTTTAGGGAGAATGTCACCTTGCATTTTGCAGAAAGGCGTTAACCTCCATGGTTAATGATCCCACCACCTTCAGCCACAGGGAAATTTGAGTCATGTGTTGTTTCTCTAGAATATTCAATTATAGCCTTGGGGCCTTATGCTCATGGAAAGGATGAAACTTTGGGTCATCTATAAATAAAATAACTCAAAGTTCCAAGAGAATACAGGCACTTCATTACTGACTCTGGTGGTTCTACTCCTAGCAGAAATTATGTCTCTTTTATGTATGTGTAATATGTATCCATGTGTGTACATTTATGTGTATGTATGCATGTGCTTGTTAAGGCCAGAGGTCAATTTCCAGTGTCATTCCTGTGTGAGCCCCTAGGATCTGCCTAACTCTGTTTCTCCAGACATCATCATTACATGGGTTTGGGGGACTCAAAGTTAATGTTCACATGCTTTTGGAACAAGAATTTTACTGACTGAGCCATCGTCCCAGCCTCCAACAGGAATTGTTAACCATGACAGAAGATGGCCTAATGATTCACTATGAACAGAGCTCAAAGTTGCATATGAATTCAAATCACTAAATAGAATATAAGCCCATGGGTCAAAGAGTGCTAGGAAGACATGAAAACCAACCACAAGAGACATGGTCTTCATAGTGGGGCTTGTGGCTCCTATAGTCAAAGTCCTAGACATGAGTTTTGTACATGACACCATTCATCCCCTTGGAGATGGGAACTGCCCACTTGTGAGAATGAGTCTCATTAGCCCCAGATCTAGGCCTTGACAATGATCAGAGCCTAAGGAAAGAACATTCACATTCTTGGGAACACGTAGTCTAGCAAAAGGAGAAAATCTTGAAAGATCAGAAAGTCTATTTATGAAACATTTACTTCCCTTGCAAATTGGTGGGAAAAAAATAACATTCAGGTAGACAAGGGATTGCTTAGGCTCATTGCCAACTAATTGGTAAGTTTTAAGACTTCTCTTCAAGAACTAGTCCACGTATAGAAGCTTGAATTTACTCATTAATCTTCTCTGATAGCAATGTTACAGGTGAACCTTAGGCTGGGCTATGCACACCCAACCACTCAACACTTCAACTGGCCTGAGGACAATATGGGCGAGGGCAACACTCTAACAGAGCTACCCATTTCCACATGGAGCAGTGGCACATCTTTCTATCAGGTCCCTAGTGGGGTTAAAGCAAGTGATTGTGTCTCAACCAGGCTGGAGTACTGAAACCAAGGGTAATCCCACTGGTATTCTCAGAATAGGCCTAGAAGATGTCTTTGTCTGGTTTCTGATATGCAGGGGGCTCATCTGTTAGGCAGAATCTATGATTCCATCTGAACAGTTACAATGGCTTTATCTTAAACAGCCAAGAACTGGATCTAACCCATTTGGACATATAAAATCCCAGAGTTACAAGAATCTTAGAAGTAAAATATGAGACAGCACTAGAATCTCATACCTGTATTGGGCACTTGAGTCTGACACTTGAGTCTGAATCATTTTTATTCTTTTTAGTTATCAGAGGCATTATGTGGAAACATTTGAAAATTCCAGGCCTTAGGTGCAGGCATAAAAACAGGAGAAAGAAAAGGAAGGAAGGAAGGAAGGAAGGAAGGAAGGAAGGAGGGAGGGAGGGAGGGAGGGAGGGAGGGAGGGAGGGAGGGAGGGAGGGAGGGAGGGAGGGAGGGAGGAAGAGGTAGAAAGAAAGGGAGGTTAGTCTTGCTAGGCAGCTTGGTCTGAGTCTTTCCATACTGGAAGTACAAGCAGGCTACCAGGCTCACTGGCATTTGTGGCATTTGCATAGGTTCTGACGATTCAGCTCTGGTCCTCACACTGGTATGGCGAGTGCTTACACAAATGAGCCAATTCCAGCCCAGGGCTCACAGTTGGATCTGCTTCAAAGGAAAACTGGTCTTTCTTTGGTCTCCTTTTTAAAGACAAGAATTCCATACACAAGAGCTATACTCAAGTCTTTCAAACGGTTCCATCATGTTGGACATGAGTGTCTTTCCGTATGAATTTTGGGAGGTATGAACATTCAGGCCATGGAACCAATGTGCTTTTAGGTAGATCGGAGAAAATAGAAAGAGTTATGATAAGGATAGCCTAAAAGAGCTCTTCATTGTTCTCATTGACAGTTCTGTGTTTCAAGCTATCTTTTCAACAATCCACATGCTCATTTAATATTCATGAGAACCATGAGACAAGTATCGCTTTTGTGTCCATTTTTTCAGGCAGAGACCTTAAACTAACAGTTCTGGGGACATGGATGTTTTTTAAGTGCCAGGAATTGAATTTGGGTTTTGTGCATACTGGGCAAATCACCTACCACTGGGCTAGATCCATAGCCTCATTTGATGTTTTAAATTTTGAGACAGGGCCACCCAAAGTTGCACAGGATAGCCTCAAATTTGTTCTATAACATGGGTTATAGAACTAGTGATCTTCCTGCTTCAGTCTCCCGAGCAGCTGGGGTACAGGCCTAAAACACCAGGCTTGTGGAAGGGTCATTTGGCCAAAATCACATAGGAAAACCATGACAGAACACAGCCTTGGGAATGAGCCTTGTAAACTACAAAAGCCAGATTCATCCAATGTTCTGCCTTTTGAGTTCTAGTTGTCTCACAAATAAAACAGAACTTCCAGAATAGGATGGTACAGATGTGACATCTTCCTTTTTCGGTACCACTATCTCCTTCCAAGAAATTTGACTGACACAAGAACATGCTGGATGATGAACTTGTATTTTGCTCACAGAGGTCCTCTCTCACTGACTTTGCTTGAGGACACTTTATACTAATACTCTTTTATTATCATTGTGTTTATTTATATGCAGGTTCATGTGCTTGTGCCATAGCATTTGTGTGGAGGTCAGAAGGCATCTTTGGGGAGTCAGTTCTTGCCTTCTAGACCCTGTGCTGTTTTTGCTGCTGAGCTGTGTCCTCCAAATCAGCTGGCTTTCAAGCTTCTGGATAATTCTCCCATCTCTGCCCCGCACTTCACTGAGAAGTTTGCAGAGGCACCCAGCTTTTCTGAAGGCATTCTGGGGACTGAACTCAGGCCATGAGGCTTACATGGCAAGTGCTTTTACCTGCTGGGCCATTTCCCTGGCTCCGCGTTAATGCTAAAGCTAGGGTGCTTGGGATACAGTATCATTGAAGTAACCCTTGCAGACTTCTTTCTTGTACTTGCAATTGTGGAAGCCTTAGCCAGGAGACCCACCAGAGTGGTAGATACTATGATGGACTTTTTCAGCCGACGGTGACCACGTCTTACTTCCTGATCTTCTCTGTTTGATTTATTCTTCTCCTTGGATAAATTCTGTCACTGAATGTAAACAGTCTTCTAAGAGACCTGTCTCCTCAGAGTTTCCTACTCATAACTAAGTTCCAACAGTAAACACAACATCAGTCCAATCTCAGCTCCTCCCACTCTTCCTTCATCCTGCATGATGGGGACAGCTGTATAATTAATGTTGTATTACAAACCACTCCCAAATTAAGCGATGTGAGCAACAACCATTCTTTTTTCCTCAAAATTTTTCCTCATGATTCTACTGGTCACCAGGTAGTTCTGCTAATCTGGGTGGAGCTTGGCTGATGTCAGCTGGACTCACTCATTTGCTGTGATTAATTTGTTAGGTGATTGGAATAACTGGTATAGGATGGCCAGGTCTTGATGACTGAGCTCTTTCCATGAATCACTGATTTATTTCCAGCAGGACCAGCCTGGACAGGCATGGTCTCACAGAGAAGGCAAAGGTCAAGAAGGAAAGGGTTTCTGAAGCTTTTTCTGGTGTTAGAGCAAGTTGCATAACAGAAGAATCAGTGTGAGAAGGTGCTACCAAAACGGAAAATGAAAAGCTGGGAGTCACCATGTGTCTATCTGTGTATCTATTTGGGGTCACTGTGTATCTGTCTACTACACAGCGGAAGAAATGTAGCTTCACTAGTGGAAAAACTGTGAAAGAGCCTGAAACCCACCCAAGCCCACTCTTAATGAGGCAAGTGCCACATCAGTGACATTGTCCCTCAGGTGAAAATGCCCCAGCCAAATTTCCTCTCCTAAAGGGCGGTTCTTAGCCAGTCACCTAGGCTGCCCCCAAGTGCCTCAGCAGAGGATGCAAAAATTAAAATCCCTCTGGATATCCCAAGCTACCTCTAATATTTCTAATCACTCTCCCCTTGGTAACATGAAAGTATTTCCTTTGTACCCAGAGGCACAGATAGCTGCTTTCCCACCATCTGTAGTCTCTTGTCTAGCTGGAGACACACCTCCGCTTGTCCTTATTCCCACAGCAGCTGCTACTATCCTGTAGTTTTGCACTGGTACCTACCCAGAGGGGAGTGAGAATTCACTCTTTGTGCTTCCAGAATCTCATTCTCTGTCTGCCTCCAGCTGTGACTCTTAGCCAGCTGTGACTCTCCAGTGGAAGTTCCCACCCATCACCTCAGCAGAGATAATATGTAGAAAGTCCAGGACACTGTTCCTTCCTAACGGTGCAATTGTCCCAAAAATCATCAGTCCCGCTCCCCTTGAACTTATTGAGTCCTTCTTGAGATTTGATGCTCTCAGAGAGAATCAACAGCTCTGCAGGAGTTGCTGCAGTAGAAGCAGAGGGCAAGATGGAAACAGCTTTGGGAGTCACCTCAATTGAAGAGAACTGAAAAGAACGTGGTTGGTTTTTCTTTCCCACATTTCTGGTGAGATTCCCAGGATGAACAATGGTATTTTAGTGGCCTCTGCTCCCAAGATGGGCTGATAGAGCCCTGCTCTCTATGTTCTGTATACAAAACAAAAGAAAACATCAATCATCCTTATAACTCCAGTTGTCATCTTGTTCCCCTTCTGTTTACAATATCTCATCTAATCACTCCACTCGGTTAGAACTGACAACTGAAATGAACAAATTTACTATTTACCATCCTGGATCAGAATGGACTTGGGAGTGAGTAAATGTTGTTACTGTTGAAGTGTACTTCCATCGAGTTTTGAAATCCTACCCAAAAAAACCTCAGAATGTGAACTGATTTGAGGAGGAAAGTGTAAATGGAATTAGTTACGATGCTATAGATAGGATGTTATAAAAAAAAATGGAGTAGATCCTTTACCTAATTGGTATCTTATTAAAAGGGAAATTTGGATTCAGATGCAGAGCAGAAAACACCATGAGAACCCAAAGTCAGAGTTCTCCAAGACAAGGACTCTGTCAGAGATGACCAAAAATTTGTAAGCAGGGGAATATGCATGAATTGATCCTCCCTGCCAGCCCTCAGAAGAAAACAAACTTCTGACACTTAGATCTGTGGCTTTCTAACTTCCAGAACCAAGTGATAATAGATATCTGCTGTTCAACACGGCTTGTGCTACTTTGCCATGGCAGCTGTAGGTCAAAGAGAATCTTGCCTGCAGAGTACAGACTAATTCCAGAAAGTTCAAAAGGTCTAAACAGAAATGCAATTGGAGAGCATGTAGACAGCTTCCCTTTGCCTAGTCACAAACCTATGTCACAATTAAAGAGGGCAAAAACTGGAGAAGTCATGGGGCTTAATCAAAGTCAGCGAGCCAGCTGAGGTCAGAGCCACGACTTAACTGAACTCTGATAACTGCCTTCTCATATCCTATTTCTACATATGCTAGTCATTTTTCTTACTCGTCTATCTCTTTTTTTAAGCTTCCCATGATGTATTAAATAAAAGAGCTTTGTCACTGAAATCTAACACAGTGCCTTACACACCACAAGTATCTCATGATACTTTATTATAATAATATTTCTAAGGTCTGCCACAGGGTAATATTTATATTGTTTTTAATTTTTTTTTCTAAAACAGCTTCTGGAGAAAGAAAAAAAAGCAAGCCTCTATGTGTCAGGCTGTGGACAGCAACTCCCAGTGGACCAAAGTTATCAGTCTGGTCCACAGTCAGCCAAGCCAAGCAGCCTTCTGTTGACAGCGAGCAAGGGACTCAGGAGGAAGCCACTGAGTTAGGTCTGACAGCCACCCATGATCTGGGGCCATCTCCTAGAAGATATAACTGTATATACTTCCCAGGTGAGATCCTCATATGTGTCTTAAGGCATGGACTGTCTAATTTATTTCTATACTTTTCATATTCTTGGCAGATGCCTAGTGAAATTGTGTTAACTTCAGGAAACCTCCTGTGTAGTTGCTTAGCTGCTAAGCAAAAGGGGGAGGTACATTTATGAGGTGATAGATTATTTAAAAATACACCTTTGTGTTTGGGTTGGGGAAGCTCAGATTTTGCTATTTGTGATTCTTCTTTTCCACAGTTGGTATGAACGTTGACAAGAAATCACTATCCAGTTTGCATGTTTCACAACATAAAATGCAAGCTTCAATCAATTCAGTTTCTATAGGAAAATTCCCCATCAAGCCCAGCTGTGATGTAAATTTTACTTTGTGCATGGCATGATTTTCCCTAAAGTCATATAAAAGCTGGGGGTGGGTCACATTTGATAGTGACATTTGGAAATTCTGGTTTTATCTGTTTACGAGCTGCCTTCCCTGTACCCACACCAGAATCACTAGTCTGTCCCAAATCCAATCTCAGTGAGGCACTTGCACAGTTTTTCAAATGGTCCTTGGGATTTGTGTCCATCATTTGTAGACTGTGCAGTTTGTTTCACTATAGGAATAGCTTATTTATGGATTGTAGGATCTTAGTGTTGGGAGAGAGGCAGAAATGCTTTTGCCCTTGCTTCCTCCAAAGCATTTGATTGCTATTGACACACAAATGCATTGCATCTACCATGCACTTCATACACTCTGCAGTAAGACATGGACTGGACTGAGATGTTGAGACTTGAAAACATTTTGGTTGCATGTATGTCACAGTTTGAATTCTGTAGCAATGCAAACTTTATTTCTAACCCAAAATCTCCATGTAACATTTGAGAGTCTCTGGCAGAAGGGTTTGCTTCCAGGGGGGATGTGGGATCAAGGATTGTAATGGGAGGTTTCTGAGAAAGATGCTCACTGCCTTCGAGCTTTAGTTCACACCACTGGTACATGTGCATCATAGAGCAATTTTGATTCTTTAGGGAGAATTAGGTAATACATAGGCTTGGAAATTGTAAGAAAAAATGGAGACACACCTTCGACATTGTGGTTAAAAGCTAGAAACCACAGTCTCTCTGTTCCTTAATGCTTAATAAGAAAATCGTTTCCTGACTCTATGAATAATAATTTGGAAACAGCAGCAGGAGATGAGGCCTTTCCATTATATACAGTTCAAATACCTATCGAGTGCATTCACTCACTCTCTGCTGTTTGAAATCTTCGTGCCAAAATAGTTGGTGGGAGAAGTCATGGAGCCTGCAGATAGAAATAGCCCTGCCTGCTGGGAGAAAGAGGATCTTGGAGAGCCCTCCTCTCATCCTCTTACACATAGTGAGGAGGCATTTTTGTATTTCTGCCAGTTGCTATGGAGACTGAATAGGGAACACATGTAAATACTCGGCATGCGTGAGACACAGCGAGATCCTCCTGCAATGTGGTTCCTCTTCTGCTTGGCTCTTCCTCTTATGTCTTTGAGCTAAAGTTTGCAGCCTCATCTGTAGGCTGTGTGGTTTCATGCCCCAGACTCATGCACAGCTCGTTAAGGAACTTGTCTACCATAAGGGACTGAGAAACATCTACATTACAGCCATGAGACCTAGATTTGAAATGCCTTTGGGCTACGCTTTTTGGCACTGGTTTTGTTACTCCATCTCTCCTGGGGGAAAGCAGTTCTTTATATGAGGGCATCGGTATATGAGAGGCACATATGTGGGGAGGAGAATGGGATGGCATTTGACAGGCTGGGTAAAGATGAAAGGACAGGGTGTGTTTATGAATATTGAGTAATTACTGAATACTCTCAAATGTTTGTCAGACTGTGGTCTTATCTGGGCACTTACCTGTGGAAAGTGGTGGTTGATTTTGGAGTAGGCAGTTAGAAGGCTCCACGGCTTCTTTTTATGAGAAAATATTTTTATTTTATGTGCATTGATGTTTTTGCCTTCATATATGTCTGTGTGAGGGTATTGGGTCCCCTGAACTGGAGTCACAGACAGCTGTCAACTCACATGCAAGTTCTGGGAATTGAACACTGGTCCTGGGAAGACCAGTAAGTACTCTTAACCACTGAGCCTCCAGCCCCCTCAATTGGTTCTTTTTAAAGATCATTGTGCATTCTCTGTGTGTTGTGCTTTGTTCCACCAAGGCAGGAAAGCTCACAGGAGGGATCCAGGCCTTAGGGCTTCGCTCTTCCCTCCTCTCATTTGCCATGGCCTGAGGTAAAGAGAAGTTCCCACTCACACAACTTTACATTCAAAATATCACATTCATTCAGCCATCAATCTTTTCTGACCCTCAGAAACAAAACAAAACAAACAAAAACCAAAAATAATTTTAAAAACCCAGACTCAAAGCCCTGAACCTGGTGTTTTTTTTAGGACACAAAGACACACCCTAAAAGTGAGATATCAGAGGCCCCAGCAGCTCCCGGAAGAGGCACAGAGGGCCCTAGGGTGAGTGTTGGCAAGCCTGGGGTTGAGTTTTAAAGGCAACCCCCCATTCCAAGTCCTCTTGTGGCTTCTTTTGGGATGTTGGAAGAAGGGCAGAGTCAAGGATTAGGGTGTTGGCCTCCAGCCTCACCCTTTGTCGGCTGCCACCCATCCAGCCACCCATACTCAGCAGAGGTCTCTCTTCAGAATGTTCCTTCCTTGGTGACAGGAAGAAACCTTGCAGAGAATGCTTCCAGTGCTCTGGGCTGGGCCTCTGCATACACTTTCCATTCCAGAGATGTAGGGTTGTGCCTGTGATTTACTCTGTGATCTTACAGAGTCTGCAGTCCAGCTCTGGGCAGCTGTCCAGTGCATGTGTTTCTGGAGCAATGCAGTCAATGAGCAGAGGTTGGGGGGCAGGGGAGGAGTGGAAATTTAGAGCCTGTAGGCTGCCCCTAGTCCAGCGGAAGCTCCACTCACTTTGCTGAGGAGCCAACTGGAAGTCACTAGGCAGGAATGTGAGTGTGGAAGCTTCAGAAGGTGGAGGGGGCTGAATGGCAGCTGGGACAGTGGAAAACCCAGCCAGGACAAGAATCTCAGCCCAGATCTTATTCTGTTCATGAGCCACACACCCCACTGCCCTCTAGAAGAAGAAAATAAACATGTTTACATATGAATTTCCATAAGTTGAGAAAAGGGGGTATTGTTGCATCTAGCAAGTGTTTGGTTTTGTATTTGCTTTCATACAAAGGAAGAGAATTAAAAGGACCAGAGGAAGAGAAGTCACATACATAACAAGTTGGGGAGGGGGGCTTGTGAGGGTGTAGAGGGTAAAGCATTTAATTAGTAAATATGATGTAGGTATCCATTACCTGCTAGGACCTGTTTAAGGTGTTGGGCTCTGCCATGAACAAAATAGGCAGAAGTTTCCGAGCTCATGGAAAAAGCCTACATTCTAATAAGAGATATAGGTGATAAAAATCACATTTAAATAACACAACAGGTTTACAAATAAACTATATTTTATTTCACACATACAGACAGCAATGTGGTCAGGAATGGAGAGGGAATTTGTAATTCTATAGAGGACAGTCAGGGGCTCACAGCCAGGGTTCTGTCAGGGTCAGCCTTTAACAGATGGCAGGAGCTGTTGTGCAGTAACCCAGGGAAAGAACATTCCACAGAGGCCACTGTGGCTGAATAAGAAAATGAGAGGGGAGTAGTAGAGGTGATGCTGGAGGCAACACATCATCTCAAGGAGCTCTGAGGGACTGGATCTTTATATCAGGGTTAAACAACAAGCCATTGGAAAGCCCTAACTTAAAAAGTAATCTTGAAGATCATTTGGGCTGCATGAAAATACTGATGGTCCTGATGCTATCCCTTGTGATTTTTGCTGTTCAAAAGGAAGGGGAAAGTGTCAACATGCCACCAACACATTCTGATGTGACCAAGGCTGGGAACGGGATAGCGATTCTGGGTTAATGAATGGTACCCACATACTACCTTTGATCTTCAGAGTCTTCCTCTCTTTCTCCTTAGAGAATATGTTCTAGAGAGAAGCCAGACTTTCACTACTCAGAGAAGCTTTACTTATTCAGCCATTGAAGGTTTTTTTTGCAGCCAGCTATGATTGCGATATGAGTTAAAGGACTCTAAGGTTGGTCATCCTTGCTCTTGGTCTATAGTTTGAACCAAAATTCAAACTGAAAATGTTACATACAAGTACTCTGTAATAATAAATAGATTCATGTGCCTTTCAGACATACCAAGATGTGCAATGTTTGCTTCCTACAGTTAACCAAGTCTCCCTTATGCTCCCTGAAATGTATGGAGTTTGGAAGAAAAGAGTAGATGTATATGATCAATCAGCATAAATTGGTATTTACCAGTGCCCTCTGCTCCCTAGACATTAGTACCTGCATCTGTTGTTGGCAAGAATGGCATTGACATGTGGCTATGGATGTAAACATCAACATAGTGACCTACAGTCCTCATAGGCACCTCTATGGGGTTGAATTGGGTTCTGTGTTAAGGTCTCTCAAGGTTCCCCAGGTTCAGATTGTCCATTGGCATGCAATAGTGTTCATATCCATGGAACACTGGTGATATCTTGCCACCAGAAATCAAAATGTTTCATTTCAATGGCTGCCCCTTCCCAGTCTCAGGCCTCTACATTTCCACTGATCACCTTGAACTTCTCTGATCTTAACCCAGATCCATAGTCAAATAAGGATACATCATGCTGCTGTCTGTGAAGGTCCTTCGGACCATGCTACACTGTATCACACATGGACACTGTGCCAAAAATACTTGTGAGGTTTTTCCTGGGTGCTTTCAGTCACCTCCAGGCTGTGTTCTTAGTTCATTGATGTCTTCTTATACTTCTATAGTTCTCTTTCCAGAGAAGGCTTGACCCTAAGGAGTGAGGAAGGCATGGCCTGCTATTTGAAGACCAGACTCTTCCTCTACCTCTATTTTCATTCTCACTTGTTCCACGAAAAGAAGGAATAGATTTGTTCTTAACCCTTCCCGTTACTTTCTCCTCAGGATATCTTTTCCCTTGACAGAATATGACCTGATTTGGCCAGTCCCTTCGGGGCCCTATGGTTCTGCCCAGTATGTCTTTAAGCACAGATACACTTTAAAGTAAAATTAAGAATTCAAGATGATATTTATGGTATGCCTTCCTTTGTTTGGGTTCTTATAATAAAGTACCACAGGCAAGGCAGCTTAACTAACATGTTTGCCCCAGTTTGGGAGGCTGGAAGTTCAAAATGGGGATACTAATCTTGTTCCCCTTCTACTTGCATATTCTAGCTATTTATTGTACACTGTGAAGCAGAAAAAGAAAGAGGGCTCTTTGGGATCTCTTTCATAAGGGCACCAATCTCAGACTTCACCCTTGACTCAGAAACCTCTCCAAAACCTACTTACTAATCCCATTAACCTTGAGAGGTAAGTCAACACAAGAACCCAGAGGCAAGAGGCATCCAGTACTGTACTGGGGGATAACAACTTTGATGATATAGAAGGAAGGAAGTGTCAGTTAGAGCCTGACAGTGACCTGAAAAAGTTTTGGCTAGCCCAGTGGGGAATTCCAGAGCAAAAACTGTTCATTTGAGAAGCTGGTGTTTTAAATAAATGCCCATGTTCTAGCATGTTCAGCATATTTCCTTTTGGCTGCCTGGGAGACTGAGATGCCCTCAGCTTTGAAACCAGGAAGATGCTCTCAGGCCAAGGCTGGAGACTGAGAGCTGGTCATGGTTCTTACCGTCACAATTTAGTTTTGCAGGGAAATACAATGACACCTCTAATGCTGCCATGGGAGCTGCTGAAGACTGGTGGACTGGGAGAGTCATGGGAAGCACACTGATTTTATGTTTTCTAGTTGGTTTAAATGTTCCCTATATTCTTAACGTCATCACTGAACATAATCTGAGCCCACATCCTCTGAATTTCAGGTGAGGTTTATCCTCTGCAACCACAGCACAGAACAAAGGTCACAGATTTGTCTTCTCTCAAATGTTTTCCTAGAACAAGGTCACAGAATAGCATAATGCTTCAAACCATGAGCATAGACCTCACAGGGTCTTATATGTTTTGTCTGAGAAGCTTTTAAAAACCTTCAAAAATGTCAGTTTTAATTCATTGTTTGGAACCAACAAGTACCCCACAGTTTAGTCTAAACCTAAGTTTTAACCAAGGAAGTATTTATTGTATGTGCTGCCAAGGAAATCCGGCAGTTTGTCAATAGCACACTAACTAGCGTCAGCATCACTAATGGTGACAGACTGTTGCAAAGCTCTAGCAAAGGACTCCCCAGTGAGTCAGAGGCCAATCATCCAACTGCCTGCTCACCAGCTTTTCTTCCTGTGAGTCACTTTAAGAAGCACAACTTCTTCTTTCTGTTTTCAGCCTTCCTCTGCTCCAACCAGTGGCTGTTCAAGCCACATTATAATTCTGGGAAGTATTAATAGATAAGACTGGGTCTCTCTAGGACAGCTCTTAGGACAGAAGTAGGAGAATTGACCTAAGGGTAGGTGAGGAGCTATGAGATAGCCCATAAACAGGACAACTTGTGCTATAGCCTCCAAACCCACATTTTAAAAAGTTGGCCAACGGGACATTTTGTAATCTCAACACCAGGAAGGTGGAGCCTGGCAGGTCCTTGAGGCTTGTGGGCCAGTCATCCTAACCTACTCAGTGAACCCCAAGCCAATGAGAAATCCTGCCTCAAAAAAAAAAAAAAACAAAAAAAACAAACAAACAAACAAAAAACAAGTAGAAGGCATGTATGTGGGCACATACATGCATGTGCACCCACACTTGCACCTGTTTTTACATGCTTGGAGGCACATAAACACATGGAATAGGTAGAAAACATGGTATGTAGAGGGAAAGTTGAAAGAAAAAGTCTTAGAGGTCTATAAATGTCACGATTCCCCCAGAAGTCAAAACATTGGTTGATTTAATCATAATTACCTGGGAACACTTTTGTGAGACATAAAGCAGAGCTTCCTGTGAGATTTGAATTTTACGTGACAATTAATTTTTAGTATAATAATACCCAATGAAACATTTCAAGTATGTTTTTCTTTCTTTGTTGATCTGAAATTTAACTTTTCCTAGGGGACCCATATTTTTATTTGTTAAATCTGATAACATCTCCCTACTGGGAGGTATTTTAATCTCATCATCTATGGTTGATGGGGATAGCAAGTGACAACTTCAAATAGGAATTAAAGTGTTTATACCCATCTGCCTTTGATTTTACAAAAAGATACACGTTAGTTGCACTCTCTGGTACAGAACTGACATATCACTGCATTCTTAAAACTGACCTCTGGCTCAAACTCACCAGAAAAATCAATGAAATTGGATTTGCTGTCCTTGTCTTTAGTACTGTTCATGACCACAAAACTATGGAGTCTCCATCTTCCTTTAATCTGTGAGCTCTTTTTCCTTTCAACACAGCTATTCTTTTGCTTGGTCTCTGACTATACCTGGGACTCTGTCCTCTGTGCTATCCAGCTGTAGTATTGGCACCCAACCTGGATCTTCCCTCTTCTCTCTTTGATTCTAAGTTCATCCAAGTTCATGACTTGGGTATCTCTCTCATACAAATACACACCTAAAACTGTACTGCTGACCCCCAAACTCAGCATCTTCCCAGATAATGATCCCCTAGCACTATCTGTAAAGTGTCAGGTGGCCTTTGGAAGTCTACAGTATCTGTCACAAGTACTCACTTCTGCCACTTGTAGTATATGAAGAAACATGTGGTGGTTTGAGTGAGAATGGCTTCCATATAAGCTCACGTGTTGAATACTCGGCCCCCAGTTTGTAGGACTGTTTGGGAAGGATTAGGGGGTGTGGCCTTGTTGGAGGAGGTGTGTCATTAGAAGTAGGCTTTGAGATTTCAAAAGTCTTGCACTAGACTCACACTATTTTCCAGTGTGCCCTCTGCTTCCTGTTCATGGATCAAGTTGTGTGCTCTGAACTACTGCTACAGGGCCATGCCTGCCTGCAGCCATGCTCCCCACCATGATAGTGATAGACTTCTATCCATCTGGAACTATAAATTCCAAATAAAATCTCCCTTCCATAAGTTTCCTTGGTCATGAAAAGTAACTAATACAAGCCATAAGTACTGATAAAACCACCTTTACTAAAATAGGCCATAGTTTGCTCCCTCGTGTCCTAAATGATCCTGCAACCTAACCCTTTCTGCCAAACAATTTACACTTAGACTTAAATGAAGGCTTCTTGGTGAACAGGAGCCACATATTTTTTTCATTTGGTATAATGCTAACAGGCTCTTCATGCTGCCATCAGAGGCCAACTCTGTTTTTCAGTCTTGATAGTTTGGTCTAGAGTTTGGTAGCCCCAACCTCTGAGGTAGAAGGACCATCATGGCCTGAAGCTTATCACAGCCAAGTGAGGTAATGTATGCCTTTGCCTCCATCACTGTCACTGGAACCCACCCCCTTTCTTCCCACAAACATTACCTTGGGTCCAGATTTAGTGGCTAATCCTCAGTTCAGAAGTCACCTCTGCTTTGGTACATGGGACCCTTGTTCCTATCACAACTGACATGACTCCCTTTACAGAAAAGTCCACCAGAGCTGTGAGGGATGGTTTGCCTTGTAACAGCTATGAACCGAGAGAAAATCCTTCTCAGATGACTAAAATAATATCCAGAACCAAGCAAAAGGCAGCTAGGACAAGGTTTCCGGGCTACAACTGAACTGCTTTAGCACAGGAAAATTAATATGAATGAAAAGACTTTTATATGAAAGTATTTTGTTATGGTGTGAAAATAAAAAGCAGATTTCACACACACACACACACACACACGTGAACATACACATTTATTCACAAGGGCAAGGCTTAGTTGGAATCCTAATGAATAAATTTCCAAAATAAAAATTTAAACTATAAAAGGAAAGCAATTTTGGGAACTGCATAATTCAAGTCTTTAAAAATGTTGATTGGCACTGGCTTTTGCTGTGGGTCACCTTGACCAGCACGTCCTACACATCCTTTTATTTAATGGGATAAGTAGTTCTCTCAAGAGTGCAATTCAAGATTTCAGAGGCTATATGCTACTTTAATTACAGCTCACTCTAATTTTAGAGCCTCTCTCCCTTTTAAAAATTTGTTTTGTTTTTATTTTTCTGCATTATAATAAAATTTCCAGTAGCCATTGCAGGTCTAAATTAAAACTCTGTACTTGCTTTAAGAAGAAAACATCTGAAAAATTACAGGACTCTTGGCAGCTCTCTTGGAGGACCTGAGTTGAGTTTCTACCACCTCTATGGCAGCTCACAACCATAGGTAACTCCAGCTCCAGGGTATCTGGTGCCCTCTTCTGACCTCTGCAGGCAACTTGCGTGCATGTGACGCATATACACATATACAGGCAAAGCATTAATGCACATGAGATAAAAGCATATAAATCTTAAAAACAGTTGAACACACCTGTATAGTTCTCTACATGAGCTCTGTGCTCTGATAACTTGAGCTGTGTCTGTCCCTCTGCTAGTATTAGCCTTGACTACTGTAGCATATCATGTCTTGAAATAAGGCAGAATGATTTAAACCATTTTTTTCTTCTTTTTAAAAAAATGTCTTTGGGTTCCAATATAATTTTACAATGATTCTGTCTATATCTACAATATGACTTACTGAAAATTTGACTGGCTTCCTGTTAAGACATGTATGTTAATTAGCAAAGAACTGACATATTTACTGTGTTTTACATTCTAATCCACGGCCAATCTGTTGCTGTAATTATTTGTCTTTCTTGGTGTCTTTTATTGGTATTTTGTAGCTTTAAATACATAAATTCTGGATATAGTTTATTAGATTAATATCTCAATATTTCATTTTTGAGTGACTAAATAATATTGTATTTTTTCATAGACATTCGTTTTCTATATTGATTCTTTATTCTATGGGCTGCTTGAATTCATCTATCCTAAGAAACATTTGTAGATTCCTTAACATTTATATAGAAATTTATGTCATAAGAAATAAAGATGATTAGATATCCCTCTCCAACAGGTGTGTCAGGGTTTTTCTTCTTGTTTTAGTGCATATATAATATAATGTTAAATGTGGATAATGTTGAATAAAAGGAGGCACCATTCCTTGTTCCCAAGTTAAAAAGTATAGCATTCTCTCTTTTCTCAACAACTGAAATATTAGCTATAGGTTATCTCCATAGATGCTCATTTACCAAGTTGAGGCTGTCCCCTGCTATTCTTTCTCTGAGAACTGTTGACCATGAGTAAATAGTAGTTTTTTCCCAAATGCTTTTTTTTTTTTTTAAATTGCATCAGTTATATCTACCCATGGTTTTTCTTCACTAGTTTATTGATGGTGTAGATTGTATGGGCTGATTGTCAACTATTAAAACAACTTTGTATATTTACATCTAGCTCTCTTGCATTTGGTTAGGGGTGGGATCACAACAGCTTTCTGTGGTCTTTTGAGAGAGTCAAGACACTATTGTTTAAAAGTTCCCCAACTTACTAGGCCAATTAATTTCTTATTTCTTGACTAGAGAAAAAGGCTTTCACTGTGGCTATTTTAGTCTGTGCTCGGAGTTTTCCAGAATTTAAAATAATTGAGGCAAAAAGCAAAACGAGAGGCCCATGTGCCCCAAAGTTCCCTACCTATCTGTTCCCTTTGGAATCTCCTGCTTTCTGGTCTACAGGTACTACCTGGGGTCTTCAGCTATAAGTACATAGGATGAATGGATAGAAGTACACCTGCTACTGGAAGAGAAATTATACATTTGGGCCTTTGGAGTTATTTGAGACTCTATTGTAAGAAACATTGTGTCTCAGAAGATTTTTTGTGTCTGGTTTAAAGTAATTACATAGTTCATCCTTTTTGATAGTTATTTCTCCGTTTTCTTATCATTTTTTCCAGGAGGGGGGAATCTTCTACACTTTCTTGAAGTCATATACCTTTGCCCAAATTGAGAGTTCCTTTAAAAAATTACATTCTAATTTATGTGAATGTGTGGGAACCTGCATGAGCTTATTGCACCACATGTATGAAGGTGTCCATAGAGGGCAGGGAGAGCATTGGATCCTGTAACTTCAGTTACAGTTTGTTGAGAGCTGCTCAATGTGGGTTCTGGCAAGAATGACAGTTTGCTGAAAGTCCGTTCCCAATCTCCCTTGCTAACTGTGTTTGAGAGGGGAATGAGTCATAAGGACCCTACCACAGAGATGAATCCATCCATGGATTAATGGATTAACAGATTAATGGATTATTGCAGGAGTGGCTTTGTTGTCAAAGTGATTTCTGGTTGATTACTCTGTCTTGCTATGTAATACCCTGTATCGTTTTGGAATTCAGTAGAGATTGCCTACTAATAAAAAGGCTCTCAACAGGTATGGGCCCTCAGCATTAAGTTTTTCAATATCTGGAACATTCATATGTAACGAGTACGGTTTTTCCGCCTGCTGCTGCCTGTCTGGTCCCACTGCCACGCCGCCAGCCCCAAATAACACACAGAGACTCTGTATTTGATACAATACTGTTGGCCCAGTTACTTGTTTCTTATCGGCTAGCTCTGCCTTTAATTATTAACCCATTTCTGTTGATCTATGTATTTCCACGTGGCCTCCTTACCGGGGAGTGGGGCAGGCATCTGGTCTCCCCAGTCTCTCCATCTTGACTCCTCCTACTACTTCCTATTTCCTCCTTGTCTCCTAGTCCCTCCTATCTTCCTTTCCTATTGGCCAACAGTGCTTTATTATTAACCAGTATGAGAAACATATACAGAATGACATCTCCCATCATCTCCTCTTTTCTGTCTAAATAAAAAGAAGGGTTTTAACCTTAACATAGCAAAATATATTATACAACAGTTATCAAGTAAGAATCACAGTTAACAATATTTAGTCCATTAACATTTAGCAAGATTTGAAGAAAATATTTCATCATCTATTCTATCTTTGTGTGTCTAAAGTCTAAGTAACTTATCTTTAATCCTAACTAATGAAAACTATAACCATAACTATCTGTCTTCAACTCCTTCAAAGACCACAGAAGGATAATATATAAACTCTAGAAATGACAGAGACAACTCACTGCCTGGTCACCCGAAGTTCTTTTGTAATCGTCCATCTTCAGCCCATAGGCCATAGTGTGTCTAGTAGACTCTTCAGCAACGCAGGAAACTTTAAACTGTCTTCTTTATTGGCAGTTTGTCAGTCACTTTTCTCCGTGTCCTGCATACTGTCTCGAAGACTCTTCCATGAAGCAGGATCTCTGTTAGCAATGTCCATCTTGAATCAGCAGTCACTTTTCTGTGGGTCCTGCATGTCCAGTATATACAGCATAAAGTCAAACAGTCCAGACAAGAGCAGTATCTTGTCCAAATGGCTAGTCTTGCCATACTGGAAGCAAACTTCATAATGCATTTCTTCGATGTCCATCTTCCTTTCTGGTGCGGGTGGTATTACCAGGAGCAATTATGTCTCATTGTCAAGTAAAACCCTAAATCATTTTAAATGCCATATTCTGTAGGTCTTTGAAAGGTTTGAAGAATTCCTATCTATCTCAAATACATCTCTGCATATCTAGAAAACCTAACTCACCTAGCTATAAGTTTTGACTATTATAGGTAACTATCTAAAATCTGTACTAAAATATACATTACATTTCTAAATGAGCTATATAAACACAACATCTAAACAAGAGGAGAAATATACTTAATCACAAAATTGACCTTAAATGGTATCAATAAATGAAAATCTATTCCAAAACAAAGTATTCATATCTATACCATAATTCCCTTTTTACCTTTAAAAAGAATTGGCTGTGATCATTAACCATTTATAACCAAGTCCATTTAAATGAAAACAAACATTTATAAACAATATTTGGGAATTTGGGCGTCGTTCTTTCCAAACTACTTCCTGCTGACAGGGGGCGCTGTCATGGGGATCCTAAGAAGTTGCAGAAATCTTGGCTGTAGTCTTCGAGGCTGCTTTGTCCAAGCTGTTTTGAATGTTGGATCACCAGCGACTCTGTTTCAGGGGGCCTGGCTTGATCAAACCACATTAGTCTGGAAGGAATCCACAGCTTTTTATTTTCTGTGGAAACAAAAATAGAAATCCTTTTCCCCAGTAACTTGTCCTTGAACTTAAATGTTTGAGTCAAAGCATTTTTAAAATATATAAATTGAATTAATCCAGCAACATTTCCTTTATCAATTGTTGTTATTTTCTCAGTAGTCAAAGAATGCAGAGACAACACAATAGCATACAGTAACCAGATTCTCTCTGAGCTTTTCATCTTTATGTGGCTTTATTATTACTCTGTTTCTTTTACTTTTTATTTTTTGAGACAGAGCTTCTCCTTGTAACTCTTATCTGCCCTGGAATTCACTCTGCATACCAGGTTTACTTTGCAAATCACAAGAGATCTGCTTGCCTCTGTCTCCCAATTGCTGGGATTAAAGGTGTGTGCCACCACACCCAGTTCCTCTTTGTCTCTTAAAAACCATTTTATTTTTTTTTTTTTCCCAAACCTACATATATTTTAAAACACTGTAAACCTTTAGAGGTTTTTCTTAATATGAATCTGTCTTTACTGTATCTTTATCTTTTTCTGGTCATGAGTCTTTATCTGTTAAACAACAACATTGTTAAAATGAAAGTCTTTGTTTCTGCCGCGGTTTACCAAAGATGGTGGCGGGTACTTTTACCGCCAGCATGGAAAGCTGTGCTCACCGCCTTGGTCTGCGCTGCCACCCAGAAAGCATGCTGCCAGCTTGGAGATGTGGTCACTGCCATCGCCATCTCTCATACACACCAATAAATTGTTAGCAGAGTTTCTTAAAAGCCCTGTGCTTTTTTGCGGCTTTTGCTGAGTCAGGAATCCTCGCTTAAAGGAGCCACACAAATATCTGCTTGTCTCTTGCAAAGCAGATTCCAACCGAGAAAAATGCTGCTACCAAGAAACCTTGCTTGTCTGTGTTCTTTTGTTTCTAACACCGCGTTTTTAAGCTTTTTTTAAATTTTAAGTGGAAGTTCTTATTAACCACGTGGGCGCCATTTGTAACGTGTACTGTTTTTCCGCCTGCTGCCCGGTCTTGTCCTGCTACCACGCCACCAGCCCCAAATAACACACAGAGACTCTGTATTTGATACAATACTGTTGGCCCGGTTACTTGTTACTTATCAGCTAGCTCTGCCTTTAATTATTAACCCATTTCTATGTATCTTCACATGGCCTTCTCTTACCGGGGAGGCGGCTGGCGTCCAGCTCTCTCCAGACTCTCCATAATGGATTATTGCAGGAGTGGCTTTGTTGTCAAAGTGATTTCTGGTTGATTACTCTGTCTTGCTATGTAATACCCTGTATCGTTTTGGAATTCAGTAGAGATTGCCTACTAATAAAAAGGCTCTCAACAGGTATGGGCCCTCAGCATTAAGTTTTTCAATATCTGGAACATTCATATGTAACGAGTACGGTTTTTCCGCCTGCTGCTGCCTGTCTGGTCCCACTGCCACGCCGCCAGCCCCAAATAACACACAGAGACTCTGTATTTGATACAATACTGTTGGCCCAGTTACTTGTTTCTTATCGGCTAGCTCTGCCTTTAATTATTAACCCATTTCTGTTGATCTATGTATTTCCACGTGGCCTCCTTACCGGGGAGTGGGGCAGGCATCTGGTCTCCCCAGTCTCTCCATCTTGACTCCTCCTACTACTTCCTATTTCCTCCTTGTCTCCTAGTCCCTCCTATCTTCCTTTCCTATTGGCCAACAGTGCTTTATTATTAACCAGTATGAGAAACATATACAGAATGACATCTCCCATCATTCATAAGTAAACCTCTTTTCTTTAGAGACTTCCTTTGTCTGGTGTCCACAGAAATCACTAAGGTAAAAACAGAAAACCCAATGAGGCAGGGCATAATTTACAAACATCACACAGACACCATAGTACCACTACCATACTTTGAATGATGTATGTTTGTGTGAGGAAGTACTATTATGTGAATCCACATTTGCCAGAGGTGGCTGAGAGGAAGGAAAAAAGTTACAACAGGTCAGCAAGTCCCTAAGATCTAAGTCAGGCAGGATCAAGGTCAGGGTCAAGCTTTCACTGAGAGAGAAAGTGAGAAGCCAAAGAGTGGGAACATGACTCAGAGTAGAGCAGCAAGCCTGGAAGAAGCAAAGGCATCTGCAATCCATGGCTGTAGAACCAGGTAGACATGCCATTCAAATAGAGGCCAGTTGAAAATACTAAATTTGGGTCACAATCAGGTCATTCCAATATCAGGAGGTGCTGCTGTAGGTCTGTGGAGGAGGAGGAAGAGATGTGGGGCAACTTTAAGGCAACCAGTAACAGGACTGTTTGGGGGCAAAGGGAAGGGGTGCACTTAGAGGCCAGCCTCCTACTCTAGCAGAGGAAAGCTTCTGTTTGGATTTCTTGGCATTCTTACTCTGGTTTACCATAAAATCAGCTTAAAGTTTCCACAGAAGGGATGTATGTATGCACTTGCTATGAATCTAGGTGAGGTTAAGTTCAATGAGGTCTTTGAAGAGATTTTTTTTTTTTGAGAATTTCATGCCTAAGTGCTCTATTTCAATATCTACCTCTTCCTCTTCCCTCTGATTCTTCCCATGTTCCCCCTACTTCTTCTATAATTATTATTAAATGTGTGCATGTAAGGATCTCTGTGTGTGTGTATGTGTGCGTGCGTGTGATCACAGCCTACTGAGCCCATTTAACATGGCTTTTGTGTACACACAAATAAGTGTAGCTATCACTCCTCATCAAAGAAGTGTTTTGGTTCTTTTTGAAGCATATGAAGGTTACTACCAAGATCCACAACTGTGCAAAAGACAGAGAATAAGTGCCATGGGATGTCCAGCCCCACTGACACTGCAGCTACAATGCAGAGGAGTCTTTTTGTCACACATGAGACTTTGACCGTGTGAGGTCAGACTGAGATGCTGTGTAAATATATGGCTACGTGATGTAGGAGCATCAGTAAAACACTACCAAAAGACATGACCACATGTCCAAGTTGCCATGTAAGACTTGTGGCTCATGATCATTTAAGACAAACTGCCAAAACCTAGGATTCTGGTGTGGGCTGCATTCTCACAGCCAATGGAAGCAGCTGAAGCAGGACAAGGGTCAGCCCACAGTGTCTGTGAACCCCCATACATCATTCCTCTCAAAGAGATGGTGTGATCTACTTGCCTCACAACCAAAAGACCCATAGTGAGTTTTAAACTATTTTTCTCATAGTTGATGTCACAATGCTATTATAAACCCCTGACAAGGGGCCAGCACAAGTGAAAACAGCTGTTGGATAGAAAACCGGTAGTGCTGGGTGATTGAGATATTTCTTTGATTTAGTTCTTTTTAGAGAGGCAAAGCTACATCATTGGAAAAGCATTTAAAAGATGTGAGCCTTCATGAGGTCATGGATGCTGCTAATGTCCTAACTCAGGGGCAAGCAATCCCAATTTTAAATTCCTGCTGTGCCTCCCCAAAAAACATTTCCTAAGTCACAAATAAAAGTAAGTCATAAAAAATGCAACTTGCTTTTATTTCTATGTTTAGCCTGCACTTCATGAAGACTCACCCTCTGGGCTGGCAGCCCGACAATACCTCATAGCACTTAATAAGTTTCCCATGATCTGATAGATCTTGCCTGTTTGCCCTTCCCACTGCTGCTACTGTAAGACTCATGTGCCTGTTCACCGTTTTAGCTGAAGTATGAAACACCAGACCTGGGAACTAGGAGTCATTTGATAAAAAGGCGTTGTGATGACTAATGATGATTGTCAACTTGGCAGGATATAGAATCACCATGGCAACAAACTTCTAGGCATGTTTGTGAGGTAGCTTCAAGATTATGTTAGTTGAATAGAGAAGACCCACCCTGACTGTGATCCGCACCAGTTAGTGGGCTGGGGTCCGAGGCTGAATAAAAAGGAAAGCATTCCATGCCTTCCCTGTCAGGTATTTTGTCCCATCAATGAGTAAAATAACTAATACAGGTACTTAATAAATGAATGAGTGAATGAATTAAAATCTTGAATGAGTAAGCTTCCTATCTTAAACAGAGGAAGCAATTATCTGGAATAGAAAGGACACCTAGAGCTGGCAATGTCACCACTAAATGTCAAGAGGACAAGCTGGCTTTAATAATTCCATGTGAAGAGTCTTTTTTTAGTTTCTTGATGACAGTATGATGGGGAGGGCAAGAAAGCACCATTTCTGTTCACTCCTCTCACTGTCTGGATGTGGTTTCGGCAACTACAGTAGCTGTCATGTCAGCCATAAGAAGCAAAGACTGAACTGTAATTTGTTTTTCCAGTGCTCTAAGTTCTCGGTTGGAAGGAAAGTTTTCTTTTTCCCATCTCTCCAGGGATCTTAAGCTCTCTCTCTCTCTCTCTCTCTCTCTCTCTCTCTCTCTCTCTCTCTCTCTCTCTCTCTCTCTGTGTGTGTGTGTGTGTGTGTGTGTGTGTGTGTGTGTGTGTGTGTGTGTGTACAAAAGATAGAGAACAGCTACAGGTATTTTCTTTGTTGAGATTTGCTCTCATTAAACTCAATTGGCTAGACTGCCTGGCCAGCAAGCACCAGAGATTTGCTTGCTTCCGACCCCCACCTGCACTGGGGTTATAGACCTACCACACAAGGGCCACAGTGACTAGCTTTTATGTTCTAGGGATATGAATTCAGATCTTAATTCTTGTGCAGCAGACACTTAACCAACCCAACCATCTCCCCAGCCTCGAGCTCCCTACCTTTGTTACTATGTGCCATGTTCCTATTGATAACTTCGAAGGAGTCCTATCTTGAAGTAAATGAATGATTCTTGGGCCACTTTCACATCTAGGAGGAACATAATAGTAAATTCCTAAGGACTGGGGTGCAGGGAACATAGAAGACTTTCAGATGATTTCAGGATGAAGGGCATGGTGGAGGTGTGTCTGACAGCTTCCATTCCACAAAGGGAATGGGAAGGAAGTGAGAGTGGGTATGGAAATCTCCATGAAAGAATGACAACCATGACCACTTAGGTGGGGAAATGATGGAGTCTCTAAAAGTGGGCTGAGAAACTGGATAGTTTAGGGTAATTAACTCCATCTCTTCTGCTGCCATCTCTCTCTCTCCCCCCTTCTGTCTCTCTCTGTGTGTGTGTGTGTGTGTGTGTGTGTGTGTCTGTGTGTCGTTGTGTTTCCTTCCCATGACCTAACAGAAAAGTTGAGGAAGAGGAAAACTTGGGAAGTCTGTCAAGGTCTTCATGTCTCCATTCTTCCTTTGTTGTCTAGCTGTGGAGATAGAGATCAGCTTGCAGCCTGTCCTTATTTCTTCTCTTGATTTAAACCAGAAAATCCTGTGTGGTTCTGATTAACTTTTGAGCAGGGACCCTATTCATTGATCACCAATTATAATGAGGATGGAAAACATTGAGAGATTTTTCAGCTAATAAATAAAATGTGTGGGACTCTGCCTCTCCAGGTTCCAGCTCTCAGCCAATGCTCACTGTGGGAAGGATGCCCTGCCTGTCCAGAGACTGAGGGTTCTACAGAGCAAGCAGAATGCCCTGCAATGGACCAAAAATAAAAAATTTAACCATAGCAGGAAGCTATAACACTATCAGAGCCAGTCCTAGGGTGGTGCCTTGCTGGTCCCTAGTTCAAATCCCAACTAAGCTTGGGGGCACATAAGGACTAAGGAGGTTTGCTCATGGTATTCACAGAAGAGTTGTCCTCCATTGAGGTCCAACTTTGGGGACAGGAGACTGCCTCAGTGTGTTCACACCTATAACAGATCAGCCATCTGGAGCAAAGCTAGCCCTGAGAAAAACTCTTCCATCATCAATCTATCCTCTTCCTGCTGTGGAAGCAGGATCAAGGGCAGGGCTGATCTCAGAGGATCATTCATTAGAACACTTCCCTTATCTGCATTTGTCTTCTCCCAAGGTGATCTCATCCAGTCTTAAGACATTCAACACCAGTCCCCAAATTCCTATTTTCAGCCTCACCTCTTTCAAACTTCAGCTCCATTATCTACACCTGCCTCATTGTTCCCATTTGGGTATCTGATAGACATCCCTCCTAACCTGTGCAAACATTTCAGAAGCTTCTACAGCACCTGCTCTTCCACGTCTTAGTTGACAAGAACTCCATTCTTCCAGCTACTCAGGCCAAACTTGCCACCTCACTTTGATTCCAAGCAGTAAAGCCTGCTTTTTCACTGACCTAAGACACATCGGATTTTACCATCTCCAATACAATTGTCAAGACATCAAAGTCTCTCATCATTTTGACTTCCTAACTGGCCCTCTCCCATTTCACTTACCCTCTAGTGAATTCTCTCCATGTGGCCTATATGATTTAAATGAAGTTAAAGCATGTCATTCTTTCCATTAACCCATGCACCCCCAGAGCCTTCCATTGTACTCTGAGGCAAAGCCAAGCCTCACAGCCTCTGGTGACCTGCCCAGGCCATTCCCTCTGACTTCACTTCCCATCAATGTCTTCTTGGCTAACCTTCCTGCCACACCTGATTCCTGGCTGTTCTCCCAGATACTCTCCTGTTTATTCATCTTTCCCTTCAGGCTTCACCTTTAGGTGACATATTCCCCAACTGACACCAATAAAGTGCAAAATATTGTCCTGAACCCAACTGGGCCACACTCCCAGTGACGAATATCTTAGTGTGTACTTCTTCCTTGGTGTACACTGAGACAATACATCTTCTTGGTGATGGTCAGTCAGGTTCAGCCACAAGAAATAACACACATCAAGTTCAGAAAAAAATAGATTTATTATATTCATAGGCTCAGCACACTGCCTGGGGCCTGTGGGTGGTCAGATGGCAGAAGACAGGAACCTGGAAAAGCCTTAGGGAACCATATTTTAGGGGCATTCCTATGAGGAAAGGCAGGCAGGCTGGCAGGTTGAAGAGTTCAAGATTAACTAGTCTGCTTAATTCATAGAGCTCTAAGTTGCTGGATTGTTCCTCGTTGGCCTGCTGTCTGACTCCTTTGGGGTGCTGGGGCCATATTTAAGAGGTGTGGCTCTAGTTTAGCTGATTGGCTTGTCAAAGGCCTGCATAAGGCTGGACCTTGTGCTATCTTCCAGGCTGGAGAGGCTTTTTTAAAATGTCAAGAAACCATGATGTCCAAAGCAGTTTAAAATACTTACAGTATCTATATTTTCTACCAAAACATAAACTCTACAAGAAGAGGAGTCTTGTCTCTTTCCACTGCTCTAGATGTGGTGCCTTGAACGGAGCCAAAGACGCAATGGGTGTTGAACAAACATTTTGACAGGTGAATGACAGAATGAATTTTAATCTCCCCACCAACTGATCCCAGGGTCAACGCCGAGTCACTATTTCACTTTCCTCAGCAATAAGAGAAGAGTGAGATCTGAAGATTTTATCAGAAAAGAGAAAGTTGTTTTGTTCTTTTTTTTCATTTTTATTATATTTCTTGAGACAGTGTCTCACTATATAGCTGTGGCTGACTTGGAATATACTATATAGATCAGGCTAGCCTCAAGCTCACAAAGATTCACCTGCCTCAGCCCCCTGAATTCTAGGATTAAAGGTATGGGCCACCACACCTGGATGGGGTAGTTTGTTTGTTTTCTTTTTAACACTGTTGCTAGGAATATTTTAAACTTAAAAAAAAGTTTATTATAATCCCAGTTTTAACCCCACCCCATATTGACTGACTCATTTTGCGAGAATGAATTCACATGGAGTAAAGAATTTAAGTAGAGGAATTGTGTCAAAGAAAGGAAGATGAAACATTTTAACATTATTTAAATATGAGTCATGCATCAAATCTGTTTTTTTTTTTTTTTAGTTTTTCAATTGAAACTAGATTTTTCATACACTATATTCTGATTACAGTTTTCTCTTCCCTTCCTCTTCCCTATCTCCCCTTCCATCAGGACCCACAACTTTTCCTGTCTCTACTTAGAAAACAAATAGTCATCTAAGGAATGATAATAAAATAGAATAAGAAGATAAATTTTAAAAACTAACAAATCCAATCAGAATATGACAAAACAACCAAACAAGAAAAGGCACAAGAAATGCACATAGAATACAGATGCAGAGCCTCACACATTCACATACTCAAGAATCCCATAAAAAAAAAAAAACAAACAACAACAAAAAAAAAAAAAAAAAACAAAGCAAAAGCACATTGCATACTCAAAGGAATCATATGAACCAAACAAACAAACAAACCCCACCCTGACTTAACACAATGAGACAAAGAACCTCCATCAAACTCATTTTGTGCTAGCCATCTAGTGCTGAGAATGGGGCTTACTCTTAACAGTGGTTTCTTTTTCCCTGTTGAGACTCCCTTGAACAACACTAATTTTCATTTGTGAGTGATTGTCAATTAGAGATGGCTTCTCTTAGGGATGGAGTTTGTGTGTCCACTTTTCCTTCTAGCTCTGGAGTTCTATTTAGTGCAGACCCCTGCAGGCCCTGGGCATAAGGCCACAGTCTCTGGGAGTTCATATGTGCATTGGTCTTGTTGTGTGTGGAAGGCCTTGTTGATTCCTTTCTGTCCTCCATTCCCTCTGGCTCATACACTCCTTCTGCCTCCTCTTCCAGGAGATCTCCCTGAGTTCTGAGGGGAGAGATTTGATGGAGACATATCTTTTAGGGCTGAGTGTTCCAAGGTCTCTCACTCTCTACATATTATCTGGTTGTAGGTCTCTGTATTTGTTCCCATCTGCTGCAGGAGGAAGCTTCTCTGATGGTGACTAGGCAAGGCACAGATCTATGAATATAGCAAAATGTCTTTAGGAGTCAGTTTATTGTTATGTTCCTTTACCAGACAGAAGTATCTGGTTTACCGGTAGGACCCTGAGCTATCTAGTTTCAGGTCCTTGGCCACCCAATCAGTGTTAGATATGAGTCCCATCTCATGGAGTAGGCTTTAACTCAAATCAGATATTGGATGGAGATTCCCACAAGTTTTGTTGACACTATTGTGCCAACATATCTTGTGGGCAGGTCATTCTTATGGATTGAAAGGATTGTAGCTGGGTTGAAGTTTCTCCTTTGGTAGTGTGCAGAGTACCTTCTAGTACCATGAATACTAGTCCACAAGGGTGAAAGCTTTAGGCAGGCACCAGCTAGATCTCTCTGTGTTCAATAAGTAGGTGTTGTCTTGAGCAATAAGACTTTTCCATCACTTTGTGAAGAGCCACCAATAGCCTTGACAATAGCCTGGGTTGTTTGAGGATTTCCCCAAGGGATTCCTTTGACTGAGAATTCAATTGTATGTAACCAATTCCTGGTAGTAGAAGCTTCATTTGGTAACAAGAGATGTCCAGCTGGGGCTCTGTCTCCTCCATTATTTGGTGATTTCATTCATATTACCTTCATATATGTATATAAAATAGTATATAAACTGTATTAGGTTCCCATATGATCCCTTAAACAGATCTTACTTTTAGCTGCCTCTCCCTGTATTCCCTTCCTCACCCCCCTCTTCCCTCTCCTTCTCTGTTTGATCCTCCCACTTCAGTCCCCCTCCTCACCCAAGCAAACTGTCTTTTCTAAGTTGCCTTGCTAAGGAGATCCATCCCTCCCTCCTAGTCCCTTACAGTCTACCTAAACTCTGTAGTTATATGGATTATAACTTGCTTATCAATGACTTTACAGCTAGAATCTACATATGAATGTGAATACATACCATATTTGTACTTATGGGTCTGAGTTACCTCATTTAGAATTATTTTTTTCTAGTTCCATCCATCACCTGTGATTTTTCATGATTTCACTTTTTAATGATTGAGTTATAGTACATTGTATAAATATGCCATACTTTATTTATTCATCTATTGACTGATAGCTATATTGTTTCCAATTTCTGGCTATTATTAATAGAGCAGCAATGAACATGGTTGAGCAAGTGTCTCTGTGGTATCTTTTAGATATATGCCCAAGAGTGGTATAGCTGAATCTTGAGGTAGATAAATTCCTATCTTCCCAAGAAACAACCACACTGATTTCCACAGTGTTTGTACAAGTTTACACTACCGCCAACACTCATCAAATTTCTTATACCTTTTCCCCTCTTTTCTTGAGCAGAAAAGACACACAGAAATGTGCAGAAATTCTAAGTAAACTATTGATTATTACTAAGTAAACACAGCTATGTGTGCATTACCAGGTCAAGAAGTAAAACATTGCCAGCAGCCACAGCTCTCTTACTTTCCTTCCATTCTTCTGCATCCTCCTTCTTCCTTAAAGGGGCCACAACTGTGAATTGGAACACCATACATAAGTTTTTCTGGGCTCTGAACTTTAAATGCATAGAACCAAAGTGTCTTACTTAGTGTTTCTATTGTTGCAACAAAACACCATGACCAAAAAGCAAGTTGGGGAGGAAGAGGTTTGTTCAGTTTACACTTTCACATCGCTACAGGAAGTCAGCACAGGGCAGGATCCTGGAGGCAGGAGCTGATGCAGAGATCATGGAGGGGTACTGCTTCACATGGCTTTCTCAGCCTGCTTTCTCTTAAAAGTCCCAGGGATGTTACCACCCACCATGGACTAGACCTTCCCTCATTGACCACTAATTGAGAAAATGCCTTACAGCTGGATCTCATGAAAGTATTTTCCTTACTGAGGCTCTTTCCTCTATGATGACTCTAGCTCTTGTCAAGTTGACACACAAAACCAGCCAGTACACAGATCAACATGTACTTTTTTGGTAATTGGCTTTATTCATTTGACACTATATTTGAGAGAATCACCAATGTCATGTATAATAGTGGTTAGTTTATTTCCATGGAGTAGAGCATTCCATTCTATGAGCAAGCAACCATTTATAATCTGCTCCAATCTCCAGGGCCAGCTGAACTGTTTTTTATCTAGAAACTGTTACAAATGAATAGTGCTACAATGGATGTAGTTTGTGTTTGTTTTCAGTGAACTCAGTTCCTCAGTTCTGCCAGGAATGGACTTTGTACAAACTCTGTTTAGGTTTAATAGATGTGGCAGGTATCCCTTCTCACCCATGGTTGCTCCATTTTCATCCCCATCAGCAGTGTCTTTGTAAGAGGTCCAGCTTCCACATGCTCACCAGCATTAGGTATGGCCTGACATCATCCATTCTTGTTTTTAAGAGAACAAGGTAGGACCTCTTTCTGATCTCCATTTGTGTCCTTGATGACTGACAGGAATAAACAACCTTTTATATGTTCACTGATCATTTGTCCTGGTTAGTTTTTGTCAAGGGAAGAAGGAACCTTAATTGAGAAGATGCTTCCATCAGACTCTCTTGTAAGCAAGTCTGTGGGGATATCTCCTTGACCTGTGATTAATATGAGAGGGGTGTGGTTGCTGCCATCCCTGTGCAAGGTGTTCCTAGGTACATAAGAAACCAGGGTGAGGAAAACATAAGCAAGCTGGTATGTGGATTTCCTATGGCCTCTGCTTCAGTTTCGGCCTCTAGATTCCTGGCTTGAGTTCCTGACTATAGCTATAAACTGAAGTAACCCTTTCCTCCGCCACCCTGCTTTTGGTGGTGGTTTATCACAGAAATACTAAGATTCACTCTGCCATCACCAGGAACCAGCCTATTCATGACTGAGCTTCTGTTTTTTCACTTGGGCTCCCTGTTTTCACTTGTGCAATTCTTCATAGCTCCGAAATAGGTCCCTTTATAGTTATGTGCAACATGAATCTACTTTCCCACTTTGTGTATGTCTGACTTTTCTCACAGCTGTGACAAAATACCACACAAAAGCAACTTCAGGGAAGGTGTATTTGTTTTGGCTCACAGTTAAGGAGTGCAATCATTTTGGCGAGGAAGGCGTGGCTGCAGGAGCATGGAAGGTCTGGTCACGATGCAGGCAGTGGAGAAGCAGAGGATGAATGCTGGTGCTCAGCTCCCTTTCTTCTTTTCACTCAACTTGGGGTGCCAGTCTCTGGGCGGGCAGTGCCCTTATCTGGGATAGCACTTCTCACCTCAGCTAAGCCCTTCAAGAAGTGCCCTCTGGGACACACTGCCGAGGATGACAGTAAGATAAACCCTGACACTCTGTACCTGTCCTTTTTACTTCACCATAATCTTTTGATGAACTAAGAGTTTTAATTTTGATGAAATTGAACTTACAAACATTCTTCATTTTAGTAGATTTTGTGTCTGATTTACAGTCTTTGTCCTTCCTAAAGGGCAAGAACTTTCTTCTTTATAGTTTCACCCCCACACCCATACAACACACATACCCATTTTCTTGCCTCCTCTTCCCTTCCCGCTTCCCTTTTATTTTCTTTCTTTTCTTCCTCCTTTTAAGAGGCTGTGGCATCTGGTGTTCTAGGAGGTCTCTTATCCAAGCATCTGTTGCCATGCAGGCCTGACTTTGCTCAGTTTCTGAGATCTGGAACATTCAAGCAGTTATATTTTAAAAGCTTTAGTAGTTAAATCTACAAACCACACAGAGATTTTGCCTTTGTTCTTCTGTGAGGCAGGGGTTGAGCTTTGCTAATGCAGATACCCATTTATCTCAGCACCATTTACTGATAAGATTATCTTTTCTGAACCTCTATGAAATACTGTGTTTGTCATAAATAAAGCACTTATAATGCACAAGTCTCTTTCTGGATTCTAGTGTCCTCCATTTGTTTCTTTGTTGTAACAATGCCACACTGTCTTAATTACTGTGGCTTTATGGTATATATTGATATCTGGTTGAATTAATCCCACAACTTAACTTTGTTCTGCTTTAAGGCAAGTTTGGCTATTTTAAGCCAGCAATAAGTGAATAAAGGCTCAGTGAATAAAGGCACTTGCTGCTCAGTGAATAAAGGCACTTGCTGCCAAGCTTGAAGACCTGAGTTTGATTCCCCAGGAAACATACAGTGGAAGGAGAGAAGTGATTCCCACAAACTGTCCTCTGACATCCATGTGCACACTGTGATATATGATGTCCACACACAGTAAAATCTGAAAAATCTAATGTCGTCTTATTTCAGTGTGATTTTATACCACCCAGCTGAAACCATGGCGTCTTCCCTACATGTCTTTCTCTGAAATGCGTGAAGTGTGGTCTCATAGCCACACTAAGCACTCCCTGTATGTGGTCCAACCACAGTTCTTCTCAGCCTTCCTTCTTTATCTCCAGATGTCACTTTCTGTTACATCAGACCACAATATCCTGTAAATGTTTCTCACAAATAACCTCTCTTATGTCAGTGGATAAAGTATATGTAATCTTACTATTGCTTTAGGCACTGTGTTAAGTTCTTTACATGTGCAGCCTTACTGGAAACATCCAGTACACTAAGAGATGGATGCCATTTATTCCCATTAAAGACTGTTAAATTTTGCCATAGAACTTGGAGGGTCTAAACTGAGTCTGACCTGAAAGTCTCTTCCCTAAAGACTGATTTTCATGGTATGCAAGCTTCCAGGAGAGGGAAACAACCAATACTTTTATCCAACTATGCTTCCTATGAACTACAACAGCCAGCCTGGAAGGATAATTCTAAGGGTGCAATAGTGGTGCACATGCTGTGCTGGTAACCAACAATGCTCTAATTATACTTAAGAGACACTTAACAGGAGGGAATGCCTAGAGAGGGAAGTGCTTTTCCCTCTTCCGCTGGTGAATGGCAGAGAAAAGATAATCACTGATGTCTCTTAAAGTCCATGCTCCTCTTGCACACACTTCAGTTATAGCACCTAGTAAATGATAGTCCCCCCTGTTGCTTAATATGTTTCCTTCCTGTTTCCATTTAACTTTCTTCACAGGCTCGTCTGTGATGCTAACTGATGTCTCTTAAAGTCCATGCTCCTCTTGCACACACTTCAGTTATAGCACCTAGTAAATGATAGTCCCCCCGTTGCTTAATATGTTTCCTTCCTGTTTCCATTTAACTTTCTTCACAGGCTCGTCTGTGATGCTAACAGCTTCTACTTCCCCTTCTCCTCCCCTCCCTGCTCCAACCCAGTCTTACTTCCTCACTGAAATGGTTCTCTACAAGCCACCTGTCACTTGTACCTTGCCATTTCTGATAGCTTGACTCCTAAATGTCACCTAAAGACTCGCATGCTATAGGGTTGGTAGCCAGCCTGTGGCACCATTGGACGGTGCTGGAATCTTTAGGAGGCAGAGGTGTAATAAAAGAAAATTAGGTCATGATCTTGAAGAAAGCATTGGGAAACCCTGTTTTAGTGCTCTGAAGCCATCCTAAGGTGAGCAGTTCTTCCCCAGTAGGATTATGCACTTACTGCCACGATGTACTGTGTAAAGTGATGAGGCTATGTAACCGTGCACTGTGACCTCTGCAACTATGACTCAAAACAAACATATAACTCGATAATCTCGGAGTTTTGTGTCACAGCACCAAAAAGCTAATGTGAAATATAGCACACCTATAGTTTCCTGTTTCTCTTCTCCGGCATCTCAGTTAGCTTCTACCCCACCTCTGAGGGGTTCACATGTTTTCAGTCACTCCTTCCGTGTCTGTCTTTACACTCCTTTGAATTTTCTTCTGCATCCTTGACTACTCTGTTTCAATGCCCCTCTGCTGGCTTCACGCCTTCTCTCCAAACAGGAGGTATGTACAACCTAAGGTTTGCTCCTTGACCTGGATTTCCATCTACCCACACAGGTCTTGAAGTGATGGCATAGTCACATGGCCTTGCATCTCATGTTTTCTGAAGTTTCTCAAGTTAATAGTTCTGAATCTGACCTCTCCCCTCAGCTATAGACTTTTAACTTCCTCCTTGGCCCTTCCTTTTGGATGTTTTCTTTTTGAATTCTCTACAAAACAGAGCCTGAGCCATGGGTTAAGGCACTGACAGTATGGATGGAAGAATTAAGTCCAAAGTATTAAGGACAGGAAGTGAGGGAGAAGGGTCCAGCTGACCCTTCACCCTATGGTCATCTACATCACCCTCTAACTGCTAAGAGACTCAGAAGGTCACCTAAAATCTTGGAGGGATTTGTTTTTGGTTTTGGGTTTTGTTGTTGTTGTTGTTTTGGGGGGGTTGTTTGTTTTTGTTTTTTGAGACATTACACCTTGGAAGAGGGGAAGTGAAGAACTTACCTGTCTGTCTCTCCTTCAGCTCTTGTTTTCCCTGTTCAGGACTCATGCTGGGATCTAACTTTATACTTCCTATATGCATAACCAACCCTTGCCTCCTCTCAGGGAGCCACCTTGTGGCAGTGTTTCATTGAAATCTGAAAGTGGAAGAGTAGCCTGAAGCTGCTGTAGCAGCGCCCCCCACTCCCCCATGGTGAAAATGGAGCTGGCTGATGTCCATGGACCTGCGCAGGTGTTCCTCTGGTCTGGGAAAATGAGTATGGCAAGCAGATCTCTCCACTCCTTTCTCCCAACCAACCTGATCTGCCCCACCAACGCCACCAAAGACTGCCTCATCTTAGGAAATGGCACCATTGTTGCCAGTGCTAACTCTTAGCCAAGAAATCCACCGTGATAGCCTGTAAACTGGTCCTCTTGCTTCCAAGCTTGTCTTCCTTTGATGTATTCTTCAAGCAACAGGGGAAGTGTAAAAGTGGTCTTTCCATAACTGTGGCTCTGTCCATCATTTAGTTGTCTGCTAAGAAAGGCTTTTCCTGATTTCTTTGTGAGAAGTCACCCCTCCTCTGACACTCTTCCCACCCCTTTTCTTTCTTGCTCTGGATGTGTCCATTGAGAACACCCACACTCAGGCCAAAGCAGGTATGTGGGAGGCACCTTCCCCAGGTCTTCATGAGCCTCTGCTGGAGGGATCATTCTGTGGTTGAATGTGGCTCCAGCACAGACACAAGTTGTAACACAGGTAAGAACACATGGTGTGTTTCTTGAGCCTACACTGAACTAAAAGCTGCTTCTAAGAGGAAAAAACCTGGCTTCAATGTTTATCCCTGGAATCTTCATTCCCTGGGGACGGAGCAAGAAAATGGAGAAGCTGCAAAGCTGACCTCAGCTCCTTTCATGACTGAACCCCATCGGTGTGTGTCTGCTTCCACTCTGCCAAGAGCTCCGCACTCCACTGCCCTGTCTCTCCTCCTCCTCTGTAGCTCTTTGCTAACCTCAAAGCCATCTCTTTCTAACACTTTAGATATTTTTGTTTTAATGGACACATGCATATATAGTGGTTACTAGTTCCCAGGTATGGTGTGTGTGTGTGTGTGTGTGTGTGTGTGTGTGTGTGTGAGTTTGTATGTGTTTCTTTTGTGTGTACGTGTGTGTTCCATTAACACTCACAGAAAATCTTATGATGCAGGAATTTCCAAGGTCTCAGTCTCCAGAGTTGTAGGGACTTGATCACAGCCCAGCTGGGTTACTTCTCCAAGGTTATGCAGTTCATAAAGGACAGAGATGAGAGTACAACCCAGGCAGCCATGGAGAATCAGTGCTCTCAATCATCGCACTGTAACTGTCCATCATGGACAAACACTTATGATCCTCAGTTGGGGTCCTGAGGATTTTAGAAAGAAACAATGCCTTCAGGTGAAGGAACCAAATACTCACCCACAGTGATTCAGGTAACAGGTGGCACGTAAGGCGGGAGCACCACTGCCTTCTGTAAGTTCTCTATCCACATCAGGCTCTGTCACCAAGGAGAGTGATTCATAAAACCCACACAAGCAAGGGTTAGAGTGTCAAACAGCTCTAACTTGAGAGGAGCATTCAAAGGATCACAAGTAATTCTTAGGTAAAAGAATTACTCTGTGCCTGATGTGTGAAGGGCTAGTATACATCTCGTCAAAAATCCTGCAGAAGAGGCAATATTAACTCTCCTTTAGGGATTAGGAAAATAAAGTATCAGTGGAAGACGACTAAACAACCTTTAAGTCACATGACTGGAAAACTATCAAGTCCCAGCCTGTTCTTAATCCAACATTTGCTCTCTTCCTGCCTAACAATGTTGGATAAAGCAAGGTCAATGCTTTTAGCTTTGTCTTCTTTGTTCTGGGCCAGAACATCAGTTCTGCAAATGGAAAAATGAGAAAAGAATCTTCCATTTCCTTACCCATGAGTCAGCCAGTCCCCCAGACTTTATCATCTTCAACGGTGTTTTGCGTAAGTAATCTAGGATTTAACCTTCATTTTTATTATCCCATCTCTTTTTTGCAATTTGCTAAGTGTTGAAATTCTACCTCTGAAATTCATCATGAGACATTTACTTCTGTCCCTTTCCATCTGAAGCTTCTATATCTAGACAGGTGTCTATTGTCCTGGCTACACTGACAGTGTCCTCATAGCATTCTACCTCATGCCACCATCTACCTCCACTTGGAAGGTATATGCTAATTAAGATATGTTTTCCATTGTGTTTCTGTGCTAGTCAAGTCTTCTGGATGGAATTGATGCCACGCTTTAACTCTGTCACTTATTCCAAGAAACAGAAGAACAGGTCACACCTTCCCATACACAAACATCTCAGTGACTGCTCCAGCATTGCTCAACCTCTTCAAGTGGTCCCCTAAATCTCAAGAAGACACCCCCCCTCTGTTAAAATTAGAGCAGTTCATCCCTTCAGAGTCTTAGACTAGTACCTGGCACATATTATGCACACAATGTCTCAGTGCTAGCCTTTGTTGTAGTCTCCATTGTTGTTGCTCTAGTCAATACTCTAAAAACGCATGCCTCCTGATTAGGTAAATGGGATAGGAAAGAGGTTTCATATCAATGTGTGGATCCCAAGAAACTTCTAGAAAGGAAGTTTTCAGAGGAAAAGTAATATGGGTTTACAAACCCTCTTTTCTGCCTTGAAAATAAATGTTATTACTATTACTGACACACAAACAGGCTAATTGCTAAATGGAAATAAATTTTACAATAACAGTATAAAACACATTTCATACATATTTTAAAAAATGTTGTTAAAAGTAGAAGACAGGTCTATATGGTTTCTTGACCCCTTAAGGTTTTCTTTTTCTATAACTTAGCAACAAGTATTTAAAAGTAGTTGGTGTTTATTTAAATTTTCAAGTCTCTTCGCTAACCCAGTGGAGAATAGCTTCCAAAGACACAAGAAGAAAAAGAATAATGATAAATTGATCACTGGATAAGTGATCTAGGAACTGAATCATTAGACTTGATTCATTAAATCTGTCTTTTCATGTGTATCAGTCCCAAGGCTTCAGGCCTAACAGGGTTCAAGGCTGGACTTTTCTTTAAAAACTGGTAGCCAGAGATATCCATCACAGAATTACTTGTCTAATGCTAGGGACCTAGGACAGCCATGTCATGGAATACCATAAGTCATTAAAATAAAACCAGCTAAGAAGTATTAAGACATGTTTAACAATATTAAAGACTTACATTACAAGATTAAGAAGAAAGGTCAAGGCATCTTATGAATGATATGCATTAAAATGTTTCTCACACTAGTACTCATTAAGCTCCTTGGGCCAGCATCATTCCCTGAGGGACAGGAGAAAGTTGAGGCAAAGCTCTGATTACAGCACAATGCCACTGAACCCGAAGGTCTTCCTACTAATCAAAACAATCAGGATGAGAAACACCCCAAAATAGTAATAATGCACACAACTGCAGGCTCTCTCCCTGATCATGTAGACTTTAGACTGCATTTCTGGTGCTTTTTAAATAGCACTCTTGTTTTCTTCTAAAGTTTCCCTGGGAACTTTTCAAAGGCAGCTGCTGTGGCCTGCATCTTCACAGCCTCCGTGCCTTGCGTGGGTCACAGGCTCAACTTTCCTTTGTAAGCTGAGACTGTCACCTCTGACCAGAAGGCTGTGGGTGGGCTGGGTACTGGCCTTGGGGTTGTTGTTGTAACTCTTTTAGTCTGGTAAACTAGCACTTAAGTGTTTCCCTTTTCTAAATCCCCAAATGACAAGTATCTTTTGTGGTGAGGTGATGGTTCAACCGTCACTGCCAACAGGAACAGTCCTGGCAACACTTATTTTTAGTTTACGGTCTAAGCAAATGCCAGACTGTGCATTTGAGGACCTTGGGACTTGAGACTCTTGAGTGTAAGTGTGGACCTTTCAAAGGAAAGGGAGAAGACTAACGGAGAGGTCTCTGGGGATGACTACCAGCCTTTCACCACAACAGCCAGACATGGAGCTGTGATGTTGAATAAGAAGGCTTCATGTTGTCACACACACACTCTACAAACACAGGCATGTTGAGTGCATTTGGATCTATGTGGGTCCTAGCAGCCACAGAGAAGAAACTGCAACAGTAAGGCAGATGACAAACACAGCGACTGGGACAGACATCTGTTACCAAGGCCTGTTCAGCAGCCTGCCGCTCTTCAGCTGGCACAGCCTGTATAGTTCAGTAGCGGCTGTTCTTCTCCTTGCCATACCTGGGCTAGCAGGCAAGCATGTTATCTTCTGCTGCTCAGATCCTTGGCATCGTATCCACTAATGCTTCCCAGGGATGCAATCCTGAGTGACTTGACCCGTGGAGTCTGGATAATGTGCTATGTAAAATCAGGGACTTCAGGTTTTTATTTGACTATATGAGCTACTGTATAGTGTGTTTAATTTTTATTTATTTATAAAAACTCACCAAAGCTTTACTTAGAATCAAAGAACCCCCGTGTGGTGGTTTGAACGACAATGCCCCCCCACCATAGACGTATATGTTTGAATGCTTGATCCCCTAGCTAGTGGAACTGTTTGGAGAGGATTAGATGTGACCTTGTTGGAGTAGGGATGGACTTGTTAGAGGGGGTGTGTCACTGGGGGTGGACTGTAAGGTTTCAGAAGCCCATGCCAAACCCAGTCCTTTCTCTCTCTGTCTCTGTGTCTGTCTCTGTCTCTGTCTCTCTGTCTCTCTGTCTCTGTTTCTGTCTGTCTCTCTCTTTCAGCTTGCTGGCTGTGGATCAGTATGTGAAGCTTCAGTTACTGCTCTAGCATCATGCTGGCCTACTTGCTACCATGATGATCATGGACTAACCATCTAAAACTGTAAGCAACCTCCAAATTAAAAATTCATTCTTTTGTAAGCATTGCTCTAGTCATGTTGTCTGTTCACAGCAATTCAACAATAACAGACACCATCTAAAATGAGTCAACATATTTCACTATGTAATACAATAGTTGCCTGCTCTAAACAGATGGGCCTTCCTCCTCCCCGGGGGAAATAGAGTTTCTGAAACGGGAACTGTGGCATAGTGGGTTGGATGAAATCATTGATGATTTTTTTTTCCTTCTCTTTTCCAAGAATGCAAACTATTTACAGACTAGAAGTATCCAGGCATACCAACCTCAGAGGCACACCCCACAAGAAAGATCAAATGCTACCCCACTGCCTCAAGTCCCTGTGATTCCAGGATCTGCTCATCCTAAGGTTTCCCAGCTATGAACTAGATTCTGTCAATGGCCTCTCAGAGACTCACAATCCCTGAGAGAGGAGCCCCAGATTCTAAGAGGTATTCCATGTAAAAAGCAACATTCTCAATGGGACTAAGTTTTGTCAAAGTCAAAACAAAGCTACGGTAAGAGCTAGCTGCATACAACACAACATGGCTCCTTACCTCACACAGAGATAGCAGAAACTTAAATGCTAAGAGGATGGAGTCTGACACTATTGTCCCCACTGTCATTGTTGCTGCTACTTCATAAAATGTTATACTTGAATCTTCACCAGATTCATATTTTATAACCTAATCAAGGTGATGGCACTAGGAAGTGGTGACTTTGGGAAGGTGATTAAGCCATGAGGGCTTGCTTGTCTTAGAGAATGGGATTAGTGAACTTGCTGGCTGGTTTTCATTGCCAGCTTGCCACAGCCTGGAATAACACCAGAAGAGAGTCTCAACTGAGGAAGTGCCTAGATCAAGTTGGCCTGTGGACATGCCTGTGGGGGGATTTTTGAGAGGATCCAATCCATTGTGTCTGGCATCATTCCCTGGGCAGGTAGACTAAGCATAACCAAACAAGTAAGCAGTCAGCATGAGTGCATTTGTTTCTTTCTGCTCTTGACTATAGCTGTGACATGACTAGCCACTTGAGTTCTTGTTTTGACTTCCCCTCAAAGATGGATGTCTTAGTTAGGGTTAAGATAGCTTTGATGAAACGCTATGACCAAAGCAACTTGGGAGGAAAGTATTTATTTCATTTACAGTTCCATATAACATTTCATCATCAAAAGCAACTAGGACAAGAACTCAGACAGGGCAGGAACCTAGAGGCAGGAGCTGATGCAGAGGGCAGCCTGCTTTCTTATAGAACCCAAGACCACTAGCCCAGGGATGGCACCACCCACAATGAGCTGGGCTCTCCCTCATCCAACAGTAATTGAGAAATTGCCATGGGCTTGCCTACAGCTCATCTTTATTTGCTTTGTTTTGTTTGTTTTTTGAGACAGGGTTTCTCTGTGTAGCCATGGCTTTCCTGGAATTCACTCTGTTGACCAGGTTACCTCAAACTCAGAGATCTGCCTGCCTCTGCCTCCTGAGTGCTGGTACTAAAGGTGTGTTCCACTACCACCCAGTGGCTACAGTCCCATCTTATGGGAGCCATTTTCTTAATTGAGGTTCCCTCCTCTCAGATGACTTCAACTTGTGTCGAGTTGACGGAAAACTAGTCAGGTCAATAATGGACCTGAAATTGCAAGCAAAATAAACCTTTCCCTCTCCTACATTGGTTTTGGTCAGGGTGTTTGTCACAGTCAGTGGTAGAAATGAAATTATAGCAGTGACCTTATCAAAGCTCCAGAGAGCTGCCTTGCTGTTTCTACCATGTGAGAATACAGTGAAAAGGTACCATCTAAGAGAAAGTGGGCTCTCACTAGATACTGAACCAGTTGATGCCCTGGTCTTGAACTTCCCAACCTTTATGACTGAAAGAACTAAGTTTCTATTGTTCATAAACTGGATATTATGTCATATCTTCATAGTATAAATTTATTTTTCAAGACATCACTTACTTATTTTGATACATACCAGAATCTCAAAAGGCAGGAAGGCCTGATCATATTAGTTCTACTTGTGGATGTGGAAACAGTCACACATGTCAGTAGGAGCATCTTAAGTCCTATGGCATGTTTCTCTGAATAACAATGATAACCACAGGTATGAACTTACCAGGTGTCTCTCTCCCAGAATGCCATCAGGTCACAACAGTAATAATGCTTACTGCATCTTCCCTTAAAAGCATCAGATTTACTGAAGTGGATGTAACTGTTCACATTTTAAAGTTCAAAAGATTTGAGGGTCAAAATGATTAAGGAACTGTACCCCATAAATGGCAAGTGGTAGAGCCAGGTTGTGAACCGGTCTGACTCCAATGTCTTGTCCTAGACTAGTAAGTTCTATGTCCATTGGAACATTTGGAAGGAAAATGTCACTAGAATAAACAGACAAAACTCTTGGGCCTCTTTCTCCTTCTCATCTGACTCCCTACTTGCACCTTGTTTTCGTCTGAGAGTAAATGTGTCAGCTCCTCTAGGAGTGAAAGCGGTCCCTCACTTACCTTTCCATCTTGGAAGGGAAAAGGGAAAGAGCTCCAGGGAAGAGGGTGTCCAAGTCCAGCCCACAGGTCCAGATGGCTTAAGAACTTGAATAAACACCCAGCCCTGAAAGACTAACAGAAACGCCAGGCTGACTGGGTGACCTCTACTCCGTTTCCGTTCATGGAGACAACAAAAGCAGCAGCCTGGGAAACGCCAAGGAGTTAATAAATCAGCTGCAACTAGGCCTGACTTCCTTCTGTCATGTTCACCATGCCATCACAGCAGTCTCCCCTAGCAATGCAGATATGAAAATGTGACAGGAAACCCAAGGGTTGAGGCTTGCAATTTATTTCCAAAGTGGTGTGAGGCAGTTGGGGAGGGAAGGCAGACAAACAGAAGATCCGGGTTCTGATAAAGCTTGGCCTCCTTTAAATGACACCACAGATATCTGAAAAGGGCTTTGCTCATGAAGAACGTGAGGCTGGGCGGTAAGTTCAAAGACCACAGTAAAGGGCAGCCTTTACCTTCTTCAGCACTCTCCCTCTCCCGCCCCCCGCCCCCTTCTTGTGCACAGCCCTCAGCCACTACACATCTACTATACTTCGGGGTAAAACTCTGTCCTGCAAGTCACTGGCCTTTTTTTTTTTTTTTTTTTTTTTTTTTTTTTTTTGTCAACTTGACACAAGCTAGGCTCATTGGGGAAGAGGGAACTCAGTTGTGAAAATGCTTTTATTATATTGGCCTGGAGGTAAGCCTACGGGGCATTTTCTCCACTAAGATTTATTTTGGAGGCTCAGCACACTGTGGGTGGTGCCACCACTGGGCTGATAGTCCTGTGCTGTACAAGAAAGCAGGCTGAGGAGCCATGAGGAGCAAACCAATAAACAGTGTTCCTTTATGGCTGCTCCTTCTGTCCCTGTCTGCAGGTTCTTGCCTTGACTTCCCTTCATTAAGGACTATAACTGTAAACTGAAATAAATCCTTTCCTCCCCAAGTTGCTTTTGGCTATGGTATTTATCACAGCAATAGAAACATCACCAATACAGGATCTTACATTTCCCCATGTTTGTTCCCTTCCAAGTTTTAGTGACTGATAACAATGAACTGATTCATAACTTAGATGCTGCTGATCAAAAATGACTTAATAAGCCTGCATCCTCAACAGAAAGTGGGATTTTGATACAATTCTGGGAGCCTGGAAAGATGTAGATGTTTAATGCTCACTTTTATGCCAGTCTGCTCAGCTCTTACAGAGCATCCTGTGACTGTGACCTATGTGTCTTTGGTGTTTAGCTACTAGTGAGTGGCCCTTTTGTAGTTCCACACACAAGCTCAGACAATGATATAGTCAATGTCATGAAATCAAATCAGCTTAAACTGATGGTTAACCAGGTGGAGGACGGGTGTCCTAGAGATCACCCAGAACCTGGGTAAAATCTGGGTGACACAGTAATAAAGTTCCTTTACATTAACCCACTAACATCTGCAATATTTCTCCCTGTAACACAGTCTAGCATACCCTGACACATAAACCTAGTGTTCTGGCTCATATTTGCCAGCATTATCTGGGGAGAGAGAAGCTCAGTAGTGACAATGCTTCCCTCAGACTGGCCTGTAGACAAGTCTGTGGGGGGCATTTTATTGACTAATGATTGATGTGGGTGGGCCCAACCCACTGGTGGCAGTGCAACCCCTGGACAATAAGAAAAGAAGCTGAGCAACTCAAGGGGAGCAAGCCAGTAAGCAGCACTCCTCCATGGTCTCTGCATCAGTTCCTAACTCCAGGTTCCTGCTTGATTTCCTGCCCTGACATCCCTTAGTGACGTCCCTTACCTGAAAATGTAAGTCAAAAAAGTCTTTTCCCCCCCTGCTTGCTTTTGGTCATGTTTATCACAGCAACAGAAGCACCTAGCAACCTTTGACCTCATCAAACCATAATGAATTGTGTCATGTATTTGTTATATGGCTTTGAACAAGTTTTTAGGCTTTTCCACAATGAGTTTCACTGTCATCCTCTGTTGGACAAGGCCACTGATTTCTTCTATGTATAAGATTTTATATAGCAACAACCCAAACCTATAGGGTGCCTGCTTTAAAAAAAAAAACAAGTTATTATATGCTTAGACATACAATGAGGCTATTTGACACAAGCTAATCCTCTCTCTGCAGAGAAGGATCAAGATCAGGATTGCACATTCCTGGTTTTATGCACACATTTTAGATTTGAGGTTGTATTAAAGAGTCATGCGACATCTCATTGTATCGTATAACTGTTCATTCTAGTACCTCTCAGCTTCAAAATGGTCAAATGAGAGCTACTTAGTGTGGGAATCAGCCAGTCTTTCTCAAAGTTGTTATTTGTTTACTTCCTTATTTATTATGGTTTTTTTTGGGGGGGGAAGAAATCCCCAGTTACTATACGAAGACAAGAAGGTAGCATCATCTAAATCAGTGACTTACAGTTCTCATAAACTCTCCCCCCATGTGTGTATGTGTGTGTGTGTGTGTGTGTTTGTGTGTGTGTGTTTTGCCACTGTCTACTGTTTAAAGATATACCTCTTAAAAGTATGTGAATTGTGTTTCATATATTTTTAAATGTCTCATAAATTATTCTATGTGTTTAGACATGTTATGTATGCAGGCTGTAGGCAATGTTGGGAATGTGTGTGTGTGTATACTTATATATGTACATACACATATATGTACATGCACATACAGAGAGAGAGAGAGAGAGAGAGAGAGAGAGAGAGAGAGAGATTACAGATATCCTAACAGTTACCCTCAGCTACTCTAGAGCCTATTCATAACTACCAGCTAAGAGGGTGAACTTAAGAAATATAATTTAAAAACAAAATGAAAACCCACTGAATCCTATATTTGGTTCCCATCTCTTTCTTCTTTACAACCAACCTCTTGATGTGTGTGATGATAAAACACAATTGGGACTACAAAGAAAACAAGAAAACATTAGAGAAACAACTGTGAAAAAAAAATGCTTTCAGGATTGGGTGTGGAGGAGCAGTGTAGTGAAGGAGTCTGTTAGCCCAATATTGGAGCTAAGTCTCCAACAGACAAAAGGAACCAGATCTTTGTTCCATGGCCTCACCTGGTCATTAGCTGGAGTCTTTATGAATGTGGTGTCTTGGGATCTAGAGCTGGTGACAGAGGAGGCTCCCTGGCTACCTCATCACAGCTACTCTGTGGACAGTAACTGGAGAAGGGCCTGAGTAATGTCTCCATTTGCCACACTACACATTTTCTCCTAATTCCATAAATCAATTTGTCCCACAAAGGTTATGAAGACAATATTATACCATATAAATGACACTATGAAGTTTCCTTGAGAAACAGGCTATCTCTGATCCACATGGAAACATAATTACATTGACTAATGGGAAGGTACTCCCAGGCTATGAGACTGTGTTTAGTTTGAGTAGAACACCTTCTGCAGAGGGAGCTAAAAACATATTTCAAATAAGATCAGAGCAGTGCTTGCTGCAGGGGTCTGGCCACAATCTATAATCTATATCATGTATCTTGAATACTGATGACTCACTAAGGGGGAGTCAACTGTGCTGAAGAAAACAAGGCAGTAGAAGGGGGAAAAAGGCCTAGGGAAGATGACATGGAAGGGAGATGAGCCACCTACCCGCCAAGTCATACCTGAGCATCTGGATCTGGATCCCCTTCTCTTAGCCTAGGCAGTGAGAGTATATTAAGCACATGGCACACATAAGAGGCTAGGATGGGTCTAGCTGGTGAGGGATGTCTGGGAAATCTAACCTGAGAGCCAGGCCGTATCTTTTGTTGTTATTTTTGCTTTGTTTTGTTTTTGTTGTTTTTTGAGACAGGATTTGTCCATGTAGCCCTGACTTCCCTGGAATTCACTCTCTAGATCAAGATGGCCTTGAACTCAGAGATCCACCTGCCTCTGCCTCCCAAGGGCTAGAATTAAAGGCATGTACCATCACTGCCCAGACAAGCCAGACTATGTCTTATTTTCTTATTTCAAACACTGAACCAGTTATTCTCCAAAGATGCATCTTTGGGAAGCCACCACAGTGGTTTCCAAACAGCAGAGGAGATAAAAAACTAAAGGAACACAAAGGGCAGGCCTGTCCCTAGCCCTGCACTCAGCCCTCTTCATTTGCCTTCCACATCAGAAGTTTATATAAAACTACACTGAAGAAAGCATCTTTGGTGAGACCAGATGAACAGATAAATACAGTTCCTAGTCCGACTATGAATCTCACAAGAGTTTATGTTTCTAGGAAAGCCAGTCAGTAGCCAAAGAGAGAGGTGGGAAGAGGATAGATAACACATTTTTCAATATACTAATAAATAATGGACATTATAACAACTATATAAATAGATAACAGAAAAGGATAAGATAAAAACTAAGTATAACAAAAAAACGCTATGATCCTTTTTCTTCTATCAAAGAATTATCTTGACTTATCCTTTGTGAAAAGCCACTTGTTCATTGGTGGATTCTCATAGTCTTTCTTGTGATAAAAATGATGTTAGTAAAAGAAGGAATTCCTCACATCTTGTGCATTATGAATCCATCTCCTCACATTTCTCCAGCTTCATGTCTAAAATGGTGGTACTCCCCACCCTCACCAGTGAACGGGGATGAGCACAGAGATGGAGTGAATAGATTACTAAGCTAGAAAGATAAGGAATAAAGGCCTTTCCCCAAAAAATATGTGTTCTTTCCCTGGCTTCCTTTAAACACAAATAAAATCCAATTTTATGGATAGGCAAATTTCCAAGCTAAAATCCAAATTACTTTTCAGTGTTTGAAATTAACCAGGTGATATTATCTTGCTGACAGTTGGAAATGCTATATAGTTTAATGTCGAAAAACAGTCATTAAAACCAAGCCATTGGCTGTCTAGGAGAAGAAGCAGTGAAGGACTTGTCTAAAGGCATCACTCTTTAGCTGAGTAAATGGTCATTGAGTCGGGGTATTTCAGGTTCCCAACAAGCAAAAGTAAAGATCGCCAACAGCCAGGAAATAAGGAAGTATGAGACAGAAACCAGATGTGTTGGTGTCACTGCTGTGACTCAGCTTCTATTCTGAATGCTGATAAATAAAGAACAGTTTCCAGGTAAGCTATGTGTGGTTAAGCCCTAAACTCGAACATTAAGTATAGCCCTCAGGTCACCAAAACAGTATTGCTCTAAGCCACAATCATTTCATATGTATTGGAAAGAACAAAATAAAAGGAAATGAAAGTTGGAAGCATGACAATAGGGGATGAACACACATGGGCTTCCCATGCAACCCCCAAATGCAGTGCGACAGAGGAGTTCTTCTGTTTCAGCAGCTCTTCCAGCTTAAGAAACCCACTTTCAGTACTGTTTCTCCAGTGTGTTTCCCCGCCTACCCTCCACTCACACCTCTCTCCCCCACTTTCTTCTTCTAAGTTCCCATAGGTCAATCTGCCTTTCCAACCCAACCCCACAGGCATGTACAGGCTTGGTCCAAAGACTCCCTTGTGAGCAATATTTTTTTTTCTGGGGGCAGTAAGCACTGACTCACTACCTCCTTCCTACCACAGTTTCCAAAACAGTTATTGCACCTTTGTCTCTATGCAGATCTCAGTCAGTCTGGGCCACCATGTATGCAAACAGCTCTGACTGGGAAATCCCTCCTTGTCCTCCAAACACGCTCTTATTTTTTTAATTGAGAATTTCACACGTGTACACATGTATATAATGCAGTGTGACCATATTCACACCTGCCTCCCAACACACACACACACATACACACACACACACAAGCCTCTCTTGTCTCTTTCCCACTCTAGCTCACTCTCATCTTCCCAACCAGTCCCATCCCTACTTGCTCATCTTTGTTTGTTTGTGCAGGTCTCATGCAGGTAACCATAATTCTGTAAACTTATGATGTACAATGACCATGCCACACCCAGAAGACAGATTTATAGTACTCCTTCCCATCTGCCGGCTCTTCCAAATTTTTCATGGCAAATTCTGCAACATTTTCTGAGCCCTGGAGGGGACAATATGGAAGTTCCATTCAGAGCTGAGCACTCAACAGTTATTATTCTCAGCACTTTAACCATATGAGTCTCTGTGCACTGGGAGGGGGGCAGCTTCCTTGACTGTGGCTGAAGCAGTATTAGTGTAATGGGTATAAACATACACATTTAGATACACATTTAGAAGACAATTTGAGGACGTGTCCACTTAATAAAATGTAGTGAGATATCCACCCTGCCTGCACCTGTTGCACTGACCACGCCCATTGGGATGTGGGCACAGGGGCAGATGTCACCTGTGGGAGGCTAGGTCTGGGGTCCCAGACCCAGCTCACTCTCTTGGTTCCAGTAGGGTCATGGAGAGCAGCCTGGGTGCAGACCCTTGGAGCAGGAACTTTTGGGTCATTGGTTTTTCGTGTAAGTGACTTCACCCAGAATAAAATATATAACCCATATTTTACCCTTAACCACACTTCTGACACCAAATAATCATGCACAGATTAAGAGACATGGGACAATGATAAAATATAGGTTATATATTTTATTCTGGGTGAAGTCACTTACACAAAAAACTAATGACCCACAATAAAACATCAGAAGTATGTGCTGCCTAGGACCTGTGACCTTCCTAGCCATAGGCTTTTGACGGGTTCACAGAGTGGCCCTCTTTTAATTCTTCTGCTCCAATCTTCTGGGAAAAAAAGCAGAGCTTAAGGAGTCCTTCTGTTTTTTTCTGCATCTTAAACTTTTGGCCAGCAAAGGAAAACACACGTTTGCCACTCAATTGAAGCTCCAAGTTCCTTAGAGAAATGACATCGAAAAAGACAATGTACCATGAATTTCTTCATCTCTTCACCATGTAGGCAGGGGAAATATATCTGAAAGACACACTGAGACTTGCTTTAAGTCAGGTAGCTGAGTTCTATTCCTTTCCCTGTGAAAAAGAGAAGAGACTTAGATGTGAGTAGTGTTAAGGGAAGGAGGAAATTCATGTCTTGAATGCATAGGACATGAATATAGTCAAATCATCATATTAAATGTACATAGACGTATGCCTTCTCTTACCCAAATCCATCCAAGATCTAATCTTTAAGATCCGGCAAAGTAAGGGTCACCAATTTGATGCTGGTACCTTGTAAACAATGAGGATGTAATTCGGCAAGCTCAATCAGGTTCTATCCTTAAATGTTCCCAAATCCTTACCTGTGTTTGCCCTAGTTTGGGTCTTCAGTCCCCCAGACACTCTTTTCTCTGGACTGATTCTTTGGTGACCTCCTGGGGTGGTAAATTGATCTCTGGTGACTCGATGAGCTTGGAATACTCTCACTGTATCCATGTGTCTCTGTTCAGGATCCAACCCCCTGTCAGTGACTTCCAGTGATAACCCTTGCATGCTCTAGCTTTCACATCTACTGTGAGCTCTAGGATTTGAATACAGCAGGAAGCATACTGTGTCCTCAACTATACGTAGGTGGCGATCAGTTCAACTCAGCCTTTCATAAGGAACACATTAAGAACTTCAGTTGGTCACACCTCACTTCTCAGAGGAGGGATGCTTTATACTCTTCTGGAGCCAATCCGTTTAATTTTTAGAGAAAATGTCGTCTATAGGATTTAGTAAAGGATTCTTATTCATGCCTATCACAAGCCACTGAAATGGGATACTCCTCACTTTAGCCATGATTTGGCCTTCTTTGGACAATTCTGTCACAGTAAATATACCATTTCTTTTTACAGCTATCGTTTTCTCAATAAATGCATGTTTGTATATGTCTTCCAATAAAAAGTGGCTCACAAAATACAATATATTTTAAAAACTATAATAAAAAAGAAGTTTTGCCTGCCTGAAATGCCCTAATTTTCTATGCCACTCTTCTTAAAATGTGGGTTATGTATGACCTTATATAAGGTCATGTAACTGAATGTAGGGGGTTCTGAAAAATCTGGCAAGAATCAAAGGTTTCTGAACATGTCACAAGCAAAAGTTAATTCAAAACCAAACACACTGTGAATCCATGCTGTTTCTGGTGATGCTGACCCATGATGCATCCCATGACTTCTCTTGGTTCTGAATACCCAGTGTGTATACCTCACAATGTGTAGGCCATCTCATCACACAATGTCAACAAGCACAGCCTAAAAAGCCCTGGCATAGATTCAAGATGTTTGTTTGTGATGAATGCTGGCTTCTCCTAGGATCATTTTCTGCTCTTCTAGAAATGTAATGGTTTAGTTATAAAAAACAAAGACTTCCTACTGTCCTGCCATTATTCCTTAGCATATAATATCAGATTCATATAATTGAATTTTGATGTTTGGTTTCTTAAGAACTTCAGTTTGAATCTTTGATTTAAAATTTATTTTATAAAAAGAAATCATTAATTTTGATTGGGATTCTGATGGGATTTTCAACAATTTCTAAAATGACTTTGAGCAATATTCTGCCAGTTTATACCACATATTCACAGAGCTACATTCTCAGCATCTGTGCTTATACAACCAAAGTGTCAATCAACTGTGAAGAACATTGATATTGCTCTATGTCCTGCAGCATCAAATTTCATCCAAGATGTAATTGTTATGCAAAAGCAAGTAAACATGTCCATCTCATTAGCATGTATATTTTCATTTATCTTTAGTAAATGGTAAAATTTTAGGCCTATGAAATAATTGTTTTTAAAATAAATTTGTTTATGACTTATTTTCAGTAAGTTATTTATATACCTCTACACCTGAGCTTACACAAAAATTGCTTGGGTTAAAGGATGTTATAAGAGTAAAACAGTTAAGATTCCCTGCTCTGTTGGATGGCCATAACTCTCAGAACATCTAAGGAAGGGGAGCTAAACAAGCAAGATAAATCAATCTACAGTTTTGTATTTTCTTGGTGGGTCAACAGAGTCTTTTGCTAACAAGTGAACACTCCAATAGGTTAGCTGATGCCCAGATCTTAAGCATGGCAAATGTGTATTTCTAACAAGCAAGAACCAGGTCAGGAAGAGGTCTGTCGTCAAAGGGGAGATTGGCAGGTGGTTGAGGCAGGAGCACAATGGGCAGATCCCAGGAAGAGCACCAGCAGCTGCCTGCTGGTTGGTAAGTTCAAAACATCAAAGAAACCACACAAGTGGTGACACAGGGTGGGGCTGAGGTCAGGGAACCAAGCTGGGCTTTTACCTGGACCTGTGACTTCTGCTTTCAGTGGCCTTTAGGTAGGAAAGCAGGAATGGTCTTTCAACATTTCATAGAACCCAGAACACCCAAAATAACAGCTCTGAATCCTCACTTACAAATAAAACACAGGCAGAAGTTATGTTTTCAAGTGAGCCTTTAAAGCAATAAGGTGGGGGCAGAAGGCTGAGTTCTATGTGAATCCAACTCTTCCATTAACTAATGGTGTGACAGTGGACAATCCAAATTTCTCAGGGCCTCAATGTCCTTCTAAGAACCAAGAAGGGTGGGTTACATATTTCTGGAGGATTTTGAGCTTTGTAAATGCCCAGATCATGAGCACATAGGAATATCTGCATGTACACAACACATCAGGATGATGCTGCATCTACAGTAAGAGAAAAGTTACAGTAATAATGGTCACAGCCTCTCTCTTCTTCTTAAGCTGGCTCAGGGAGAGAACACTTCCCCAGAAACCACAACTGTTGAAACTACTCCAAGGGGCTGACACTTAATTCTTATTTTGTAACCTCCTGCCTAGGGAGCCCAGAAGAACAGATAATGGGGGCACTTCCCCCAGATTCCAACCACAAACTGAAAAAGGGAAAACCTCACTACTCAGGACCTCTGTAGCAGAAGGTAACTGTGGCCAGAAACAAGAAGCCTGCCTGTGGCTGGCGGGTTCTCAGCTCTGGCTTGAGGATGCAAGGGGTTGCCCAGCAAGAGTTTTCAATTTTCCCAGGATAAACCATGCTAGTGATGAAATCTTGGCTGTGGCTAGCTTCCCCTCTACCCACAACCTTCTTCCCAAGACTGCATTCCATCAACAAGTGGAATTTTCATAAATCTTTGAAAAAAAATTTCCCACTCTACGTTCTAAGTGACATGCAATCTTCAAATTCTTCTATAAGTGACCCCCTGGGTGTCTATGCACCAGGCTCTGTGCAGTGAGTCTGAAACCCCATGCTAAACACTAAACATGACCAAGCCATATGAGACTTCACAGTCTAATATAGGAGACTAAAAACATGCAAATAAAAGCAAATGCAAGTATTAACTCTAATGGAGAGGGTATAAAAAGAAATAGGACACACTGTTGATAGAGAATAAAGAGGTAGGCTCAAAGAGATATTTTTGTGTGGTATTAGAAAAAGTTTGCCCATAGCCCTTGACATGAAAGCTGAGACCTGAGGATGTCCAGGAGCCAGTTTTACAAATAAGGCTCAGACAGTTGTAGCATCTAGAGTGCCAGTTTGTGGAGAAGAGGAGACAGCTGATTTCCTAGATGAGGGGGAGTCAGTTGGCAGAAAGTGCAACTGATTCCAGAAGCTGAACAAAGTCCTCTCTCCGTGAAGCAGAAGAGGAAAATGAGAGAGCCCAATCTGATAGATCTAAGACCACACAAAGATTCGTGAAAATCCAGTGTTTTCAGGTAAACATTTTCCTTCTGAATTCAGTAAGGAAAGCATTAAGCATTTCAAACAAGGGAGCAATATAATCTTATTTCTATTTTTCTATTTATTTTTTGGACAATAAACTAAAAATTGGAGTAAGTGTGGAAACAAAAAGGTTAGGTGGAGAATTAGAGTGTAAGTCAGGGAAAAGGTGATGGAGGCTTGGACAGGTTCATGTCTTAGCCAGTGTTCTGTTGCTGTGAAGAGACACCACGACCAAGGCAACTCTTATAAAAGTAATAATGCATACAGTTTCAGAGGTTTTGTTCATTGTCATGGTGGTGAGCATGGCAACCCACAGGCAGACATGCTGCTGAGGAAGTAGCTGGGAGTTCTACATCTGGATCCCCAGACAACAGGAGAGAGCCAACAAGGCCATACCTCCTAAGCCTCCTGAAGTAGTATCACTCCTTGATGACTAAGCATTCAAATATATAAGTCTATGGAGGCCATTCTTAAACAAACCTGTGGTGATATCTTGCTTGTACAAATAAAGCCTGTCTGAAGGTCAGAGAGTGGAGCTTGCCACAAGCTAACCATAGAAGCCTATTCCCATATATCCCCAAGACAAGGCAGTCCAGTCCTTCAGAATATCCTGGTTCACAGAAATGCCTGTCAGATATGATAGGCCTCTATGGTTAGCTGAACTTCATTCCAGGAGTTGGAATCCAGCCTTTTACAAGGACTATGGGAGTTTGCTAGAGGAAGAAGTCACCAAGCCCATGGGCATCCATGTTCACCATGAATATACCTCTGTCTGGCACAAGAAGTTCAAACAAAAAGATAAAACTTTCACCAGAAAAAGAAAAACTTTCCCTTCACCACAAACATTTTCTCTGTAATTTTTCTCAGGGTGAGATGGTTCCTAACTTAGGCCCTTTAAATGCTTTTCCAACAGAAACCTAAAATTTTGGTTTTATTCTATAGTTTCTTAGGTCGGGATTCAGGAAGATTATGGGCTTTCAAATCTCAGCTCCAAGTCTGCCAAACTTTCTAAGCCTTAGTGCCCTTATTTATGACTTCAGGTGTTTGCGTGTTTTTAGGGGCTGGGAAGAAGCTCACTCAGTGAAGTGCTTAATTCACACGAGTGAGAACCTGAGTTCTAATTCTAGGACACACAGAAATCCAGACAGATTGGCACATGCCTGTGATCTAAAAGCTAGGGAGATGGAGAGAAGGGGTTGCCATTGACCTGCCAGACTAGCTTAATTAATAAGCTGTAGATCCCAGTAAAATACCCCATCTTAAAAAGAAACGAAGGAAGGAAGGAAAAAAAATACTGTTAGGAAGCTTAATCCAGCCCCACTCCTCCCATTCCAGACCCTGCCCCCAAGAAAGCCACAGATCTGCCATGTGCTCTCTCCCTCCTGCCTTCCTGAGAGTCACCTGGGAGAGCTCTGCTTTGCTGTTTATTAAATCTGGATTTATTAATTCAGTTTGATTTGGCTTATTACATTATCAGAAAAACCCAATAACTGGGGATACAATACTTTTCATTTATATACATATATATACATATATTCATATATGTATATATATGTATATATATGGAGAGAGAGAAAGAGAAAGGAAAGAGAGAAGAAAGAAGAGAAAAAGAGAGAAAGGAAGAAAGAACAAAAATGTGAAAGATTTAAAAGACAGGAGGGTGCTCTGGCTATCTGGCTGGAGAAGAAAAGGTATCATCATAGATATTGTTGGACTTCTCCAGCTACATACCCTAAAAATCAGCAGGCCAATATTTATGATAGCATTTGACTTGTTATTATCCATGGTCGTCTGCCTGGTCCATGCTAGTCAACAACTCAAGGTCTGGGGAGGCTGTAGGCATAGGCATAGGTGGGAACTTATTACTGTTGTTTAATTACATTGGCATGGTGTCACACTGCCTTCTAAATATCTATGCTTACACCTATAGACTAAAGCTTCTCCTAGCTTTAATCAGAGATGCCCCTCTTTACACTGAACAGGGAGCAGAGACCCATGGCTGCCCTAAATGTTAAGAATGAGTGAGAGCTGGGTGTTCAGCCCCAAACAAGGCATTTACAACGTCCCTCTAAGGCTCAGGGAACATGTCTAAAGAAGGAATTAAAAGGATAGAAGAGCCAGAAGACAGGGTGAAGACTTGAAAATGCCATCCTCTGGGCTTTAAACAGTCATTGCCAATGTAGATACAACTATGTGAAATTTCTTTGAATGCCTTTGTGATGTCATACATGATGCTAACTGGTGTCCTAAGGAGATGCCACTCAGCTGTACTAAGCATTGTTCTATGTGCAATGACAAGATGTGCTATGCTGTGTCCTGCTGCATGTTGTTTATGGTAGGAGAGAGGTGACAGTGCCCCCCCCCACAAACCTATGGACATGTCTTCCTTTCCTAATGAAGCCTCCATTTATCCTCCCTCTTGGGAGGAGGGGCCCAGATCTGCCCCACTAGAGACTGACAGGAGAATCCTTCCAAGTACCGTGATGACTGACCTCATGGGCAACACTGGGTTTCTCATTTGACAAGACAGGAACAACACCCAGGACTGTCCTGGTGTACCAAGTGCATGCATACTCAAGTAAGCTCACTGTGTTGTTTATTTGTTTGTTTCCTCTGACGTTTAGGCATTTGCTACATTTTCACCTGTTGAACAAGCTATGCAGGCTTAATATAGAGAAATGTAACATAGAAAAAGAACAATGGGGGTTGAAATAAAGCATAAACTGTTCCTTTAAAGGGAAAGTTAGCAACTGTGAATACTCTTCCACTCTTGTTTATTTAGTTATGTACATCTCTAAAATGGGATTCCCTTTGTATGAATGGTGTTGATTTCTTTAAAACTAGTTCTGTTTTTAACTGTTCTTCCTATTGCCACTTGTATTGGAAATTGTCAAGTAGCTGTGTTAACTTAGCAGAGAGGGGGTAATGTCTCATTAAAATGTGGCTGAGACTCTTGGGTTAAAACTTATTTATAGAAGTTCACCACAGTGAATGGCTCTTGATAACAAGACATATACATTCATGGCCCACAGCAAGAACATGAGATAAATGGCTCCCCCTTCTTTAATGTATACAAAAATACTGGCTGAGAGGCATCAGCTATGCTCAAGCACAAGATTAGAGAAATAAATGTCATTCATTTTAAGAACTAAGAGCCAAAGCCAGAGAACAATCTTCTGGGTCAACAAAACTCACCTTCATTTGAACAAAAGTCGATGGCTTCTAGAAGATTCTACTTAGAGCCATGGGTTGCCTGTGAGATTCTTTCAAAAACTGGACAACCTGGGGTTGGGGAGACGGCTCAGCCAGTGAAGTGCTTGCTGTGTTTACCTGAGGACCTGAGTCGACATTCCCAGCACCCATGTGAAGAGCCATGTATGCCAGTGTGCACCCGGTGCTGGGGAACTGAAGGTAGAGGGATGCCTGGGACTTGCTGGCTAGCCAGTCTACCTGTGTCAGCAAGCTCCAGGCTCAGTGAGAGACTCAGTCTCAAAAACTAAGATGGAGAGCAATAGAGGAAGACATCCAACATGGAATTCTACACACAAGTGCAAACATGTACACACATGTGCCTACACACTAAACAATAGCAACAAAAACACACAGCCCAATGTTGGTGATATCTGGTCTTATAGTGTTTGAGTTTGTGAAGTACAGTGACTCTGGTTCATGAACACTAATGTTTTGCTGGAAAAAAAAAGTCCACATCAATCATAAAACTAAAGTCTCTTTTCTTGAGCATATGACTGATTAATTGCTTATCGTCATTAAGCAAGAAGAGTCACACTGGGAGAATGCTTGGGGGAAAACACATACAACAGAATACAGAGAGTCAGTGATTTAATTATTTCTCACATTCCCCTCTCCTTTGTAGTTAATTATACAACACCCCCTTCTCTACCTTATCTCTGTTGAGGTCATATCAGCTATTATCTGCCCTCTAGTTTATTTTGAATCACCTGAATAATTCATTATACCAAGCAGTTTATCATCTTTCTTCTATGTCCCATTGCTCAAGATAATTAGTGATGAAATATTTCAAACCCACAGAATGACAAAGAGGTAAACAAAACCACCTAGATTTAACAAAGGTTAGCCCTCTTTCATAGTTGCTTAATACATTTTTAATAAAGCTCCCCAGTCACTTCTGGCACATTTAGCCAGAATATGTGGTCTTCTGTACATAGTCGTGTATGTGACTTATATATTTCCCTGAAGTAATTGCTCTATCAGTCAGCTAATGGTCTTTACTGTTCCAGTATGGCCCACTTCATAGGGCAGGGCATGAAGCTGAGGCTTACCTAGTTGCAGTATGGCTTCGAGTAACACAGACTCAAGCTCCAATCCTTGCTTCCTAGCTGAGAAAATGCAGACAAGTGTCTATGTCTACTTTCTCATGTTAAGGGGTGAGGTAAGCAAAGCCTTAGACAGTGTGGGGCACATGGTGAGTATTCATTAGCAGCATGCATGTCTGTTATATGAGTTGAATATTCCTTGTAAAGTCCTAGCTGGCCCAACTGAAGCTGTGCTGGCCAAAAACTAGTTCTCTTACATGGAAATTCACCAATATATTATCCTGGTAAAATAGCAGTCTGTTACTTAATTATCATCATCATCATCATTTTAAACTTGCAAGTAACTTTTCTCCACGCCTCTGATTTCCAAAATGGATGGGATTTTTATAGTGTTTTGTTGTTGTTATTGATGGTGGTGGTGGTGGTGGTGGTGGTGGTGGTGGTGGTGTGTGTGTGTGTGTGTGTGTGTGTATGTGTGTGTGTGTGTTCATGTGTTCAGCCAGTGTGTATTTACCAGTAAGGCTAGAGGTCAAGCTTGACTATTATTACTGAGGAGCTGTCTACTTTATCTTTGAGACAAAGTCTCTTATTGGCCTGGATCTCACTCATTATGCCTGTTTCTGTCTTCCCAGTGTTGAGATTACAAGTACATGACACCATGACCAGCTTATTTATGTTGGTCCTGGGGATCAAAAGCAAGTTTTCATGTTTGCAAGGCAGACACTTATCTACTGCACTCTCAGACCATGGATTGTATAGTTTTAAAACACTAAAGTTCATACAAAGTCTAATGAATCCATGAGATAAGAGAAGGGCTGGCCATAACCATGAAGAAAAGCCTCCAGGAACACAGACACTATTTAACTATCTACATTTCTCTATCTTCCCTTCTTCCTAGCCTTAGAATCATCTATTATTCATCATTAAAGCAAATTGCTTCTGAAAGATCATTGTTTTTAATTCCATAGTTCTCAATAATAGTTAAACTTCAAAAATCACATGTGGTGCTTTACAAATGCATGTGAACATATGCACATGCACAAGCTACCCCCCCTCTGCCACCGTCTCCCACACACCACATGACCTCATTTATCCAAAGCATTCTAGATCTCTGAGAGAGATGGGGTAGGCAGTATGGAGGTGGGAAGGGGTGGCTAATGTTTTATCAAGGCAGGTTTATAAACCTAGGATTGAGAACCACACTGGAAAAACTACTTGAGATGGGATCTTAATATCTAAGGATTTCTTCTTGGGGATTAAGTGGAAAGTCTTCTGTTCAAAAGGAGTAACTTTGTAGGTGGCATGATGCTAATCCAGATCTTCTGCTGAAAATGACATATTCCATAGGAATGAAGCACACCATGGTCCAGCCAAGCACTATATAAATCAAAACACATGTCCACAGCTGGGACAAGAGCTTTAGGACCACCTAGTTGGATTCTGTTGGAACGAGTCTGTGTGAAACCATGCCAACATAATAGTAAACAATCTCCCTAAAGAAGTTAGATGAAGGGGAGCCAACAAACCAAACATCAATAATAAAAACTTCCATGGGATTTAACTCAGTTTTCCAGAAAAAAAATTACATAATATACACACTACAAAGCCTTGTGAACAAACACTGGCATGTATTAGAAACTGGAACTGAAGATGTTAACATGAAGACCCTATTTTACTTGATCATTGTTTCCAATTTTTCTCTCCCTTCTTCTTTATCCCCAGGAGTTATATCTTATCTCAGGTATGAGGTAGGGATATGTTTACTGATTGATCTCATAAGCCATGTGTATCTGCAGCTAGAGACCTTTTGAAAATCACACTTCTCTGTATTTATTGTGGTTTCCATGGTGAGAAGAAAATAGAAGGAATCTGTGTTTAACAGCAAAGACAATAAAGGAGCCACAGATCTCAGGCAGGCAACAGTGGAGTGTAAGCTAGCTTTCCTTTTGTGAATAATGCTGTGTAACTTGTACCAGCCAGATGGTGACCCTGGCAATATGTACAGGTAACTGTACCTTAGGAAGCTGAGTGAGAACTTGGGCGTTCTTTTAGGTTCTTGTTGCCAAGTTTTCTATTCAGTGGACCTCAAGAAATAAGATAGCTAAGCAAGGATTTCAGGCCTATTCAATTTAATAATCAGGTTCTAGCCCAGGCCATAAGCCTGGTTGATTTCTTTTATCAAACAGGTACCTGGAATTTGGATAACCAAGAGACAATGATGGCTCTGTCCCTTAGATTGGAGTCAAAGGTCGTATTCTAAAATACCCTGGATAGTGAGGTTGTCTTGAGGTTGTCTTGTGTTTATGGCAGACATTTTTAAAGCTGGGCCACTCCTACTCTGAAAAATTTGAGATATCACCTTCATTATTGAAATAGCAGTGTACTTTCCAAGTCTTTATTTTGTCACCTTGCATTCTGATGTCTTGGCTCATGTCAGTCACAGCCTTGTGACTTCCCTCTTTATAGAGGCACCAAGTCCCAAATGACACATTCTCACCACCATCTGACACAAGGGTGGCAGTCTTCTGGGTCAGCCTCTGACGGTACCCTGTTCTCAAGGCCCTGGAGACCTGAGTGTGGGAAGAATGGTAAGGGCAGTAGTTTCTAGCAATTTGTTTCACTTTACTTTTTGAGGGAGGGAATTCCCTCAATGTACTTACTTAACACAAAAAATGGTCTTGACACTAGACTCACCCTTCATTCTTGATGGTGGTACTTTTCACACAACTTTTTATAGCAGTAGATTCCTCTCTGTCTAAAACATGGAGGGAAAGCCCCTGATGCTTTAGCATCTCTGAATGCTGTCTTAGGTGACTCAGGCTTAAAGCCACATCCTAATTCAAAGGAAAGGGGCAGACAGACCAGTTGGAAGAAAGCACCATTTATTTCCCAGACTTTCTAGGCTCAGTAATGAAGAAAAGGTAACAAATTGATAAAAATCTTGTAACTTCCAGTCCCCAAGAAGCAGAAGACATTGTCAAGGAAAAAAAAGAAACTCTAAAAAAAGAAAGTGTGTGTGTGTGTGTGTGTGTGTGTGTGTGTGTGTGTGTGTGTGTGTGTGTGTTAGAAGACAACTCGTATTGCTTTTCTCCTTCCACCATGTGGCTTCAGGGATCAAACTCAGGTGATCAGACTTGGTAGCAAGCACTGTTAACCATTGAGACACCTTGGAAGCCCAGAAGAAACATTTGATGGGACAAACCAAATAAAAAAATGTATTCTATAGATTTTCCCAGGAGGGTGGGGATGGGCAGCTGTCCTTAGCTTGGGAACTATCTAATCAGTAAGATCAACAGTTACTCAGATAAAAACCCAATTCTTCTCTGCCTAAATTTGATCCTGTGGATGGATTTTATCCTAAGGGTGATTTTTAATTCCTTTATCTCTGTCCTGAAGGTTCATACAATGACACTCCCCACCTCCATCACCCTTTACATGAAGGTTAAAGTACATTTAATTAATTCAAGGGCAGTTCAGAAGGAGAGGAGGTAGCATGCTAGTGCTGGCTATCGGTTCTCAAAAAATTTTATCCTTTGAAATTCTTATTTACTTTGGAATTTGTGGACTTTCAAGTTGGTAATTGTCTTAGTTAGGGTTTATATTGCTGTGAAGAGACACTATGACCACTGTAGTTGGATTGTTTCCTTCACTGTCTAAGCTTGGCTGTCCTGAACCTGGATCTGTAGACTGGACTGGCCTTGAACTTAGAGATCTTTCAATTACATCTTCATCAGTTTTCTGTTTTTGGTAGTTTCCTTAATGCCTAAGCTTAGCTGTTCTAGAACTTGCTCTGTTGACCAGGCTCACCTCAAATTCAGAGATCTGCTTGCCTCTGTCTCTGGAGTGATGGGATTAAAAGTATGCACCACTATAGCTAACTCTGAGTTTTCTTTAATCCCTTTTCACAAGTTGGAATTTTAGCTAGGTGGATTCTTGCCCTGAGGTCACACTCCCTTTATTCCATTTCTTAATCTGTTTATATCCTGGAACACAGGATTTAATTCATTTCACTCCCTGATGCTCCCCTTCTTTTCAAATTGTACATTTTGTATTTTACTTTCTCAGCTTACTCCTTTTTGTATAAACCCTCATTAGAGTTACCACTCACAACTACATAACAGAGTCAGTAATAGGCTATGTTGACATTTCTCTGTCAATAGAATTTATCCCAAACTCTGCACTTTATTCTCAGGCAAACTTTCCAAATAAGGGCAAAAAGCAGCCACATTCTTCACCAAAACATCACAAGAACAGTATCTTGGCCACATACTAACCACTTGGGCCAGGCCCTCACAGTTCAAATAATCCTCACCATCACTGTCTTCCATGTTCCTACTAGGGTGGCCCATTATGCCCCACTTAAGGCATTCAACTGCTTTCCTAACTCACAGTCCCACAGTCCATATTCTTCCAAAAACATGGTCCAGTCTATCACAGCAGTAGAGTTTCCATTGCTGTGAAGAGACAGCACAACTACAGCAGCTCATATAAAGGGAACATTTAATTGGGTGGCTTACAGTTTCAGAGATTTAGTCCATCATAGTGATGGGCAGGCAGACATGGGGCTAGTGAGGGAGCTGAGAGTTCTACATCTTGATCCACAGGCAACAGGAAGTAGAATATGACACTGGGTGTAGTTTGAGCATAGGAGACCTCAAAGCCCACCCCCACAGTGACACACTTCCTCCAATAAGGCCATATCTATTATAACAAAGCCACACCTCCTACTAGTGCCCATGAGCTTATAGGGGCTATTTATATTCAAATTATCTAAGTAATAAAGGGTTACTGTTGTTTTTGAGAGAGTCTCTCTTCATTTATCAGGCTGGATCTATCTGAACTCATGATCCTTGAGCCTCAGCCTCCTGAATGTTTGCATATTTAGTAATAGAGTTTTGTTTTGCTTTGCTTTGTTATATTTTAAGAAAAGATCGCATTCTGTAGCCCATACTAAACTAGAACTCACTATGTAGCCCATGCTGGTTTTGATCTCTCAGTGATCCTTTTGTGTGAGCCACCATAACTGACATTGACATATTGTATTCTTAAAGTCCTTATAAAGCATAAGCAAGCTGGACTAACTTAGGAAGTAGCAAAGTTTGTCTATAGAAACCATCTCTTCATTGCCCAACATGCACCTCTGAAAAGTTAATTCAGGTGGTAAGTTGCCTGTATGAGATAGTTTTCCTCCATTCTTATCAGCCAAATGACTTTGCAAAAAGACTTCTCTTCCATGTACTTTAATTTTCTTGTCTTTAAAAATGAGCAGCTGGTCAACTGAGCCATCGTGCCTCTTCTAGATATATTTCTAGGCTTTGTACCTAACTGTAAATTTGACAATCAGAGAACTTGTGGATGTCAAAAGGACTTAAAAATGATACTATTTAACACTTAAGAATTTTACATGCATTGATTGATTTAATGTCCTCAATAACTCCATGAAGTAGATTTTACAGTTATGACCTCTACATTTTAGATGAGGAAAAGGGCATAGAGACTGAGTTATGACCTGTGTCATATGGAGCTGGAGTTGGACTATGTACGTCTACCCACCAAATACACTCAATACAGGATAATTAGCATATTCTGGGATTAAGCTCTTAACATTTGCAAACTTAGAATGCAAAAGAACTGTGTGCGACTCAGTTTATCAATCAGAGGACAGTATCTGCTGTGAATCATGTCCAAGGCTACAGTTGCCTCCTCTCCTCTTAGCAGATTCACTCACAGTATCCAGGGCACAACAGAACCATGGAAAAACCCAAGTTCTTTGGAGAAATGGTACAAACTGGGATGGCTTGAGTTCAAAGATAACATGATCAGTTTGGGGTGTCTGTCATCTACTGATCCATCTGTGTAATGACATGCTCTGAGGTGGATGAGGGAATATACCAGACCAGGAAGAGAAAATAACCCAGAAGATATTTGAAAAAAGAGTGGTCTCCAGGGGATTCTCAGCTCAGCCACTGTTCTGACTACCAACCTGGGTCTCTTAGAAGCACGTACCTTTCACTGAGCCTGATTCCAGCAGAGCAAGATCTTGGCAAAAGAACACCAACCACCCTTGCTCATTGTAAAACCAGGCCAATCAAGAATCTGCAAACCAAACACAACTCTGTTTGGAAAGTGACTCGCTAGAAAGTGACTCGCTAGGCACTTCAAGAGAAATGATGAGAAGTTGTAATGCTGTCTGGATTCTAAGTCCCTGACAGTGAGGACCACACCCTGAATGGGACCTTTCATCCTCTCTCTCTCTCTCTCTCTCTCTCTCTCTCTCTCTCTCTCTCTCCTCCTCCTCCTCCTCCTCCTTCCTTCCTTCCTTCCTTTCTTCTTTCATTCTCATATTACCATTGACGAGTTTTGTAGAAACAATGTTCAGTGTCATTCAGTTCTGTACCCTTGGGCTTTTTCAACATTAATCCTTTGGCATCAGGGTGGAGCTGCTGGGTACAACACCATATAAACTCTGGTTATTGCTGCCCTTATGCAACCTAGCACACCTCTAAGTCAACACCACTCTGAGGGAAAAACAACAAGGTAGTGCCACTTGATACAGTCCAGGCTGCTGGTAGGCACTGACACATACTGTTGATAACTCAGAAGGAATTCTAGATACTAATTTTTTCTTTGATCCTACCAACCCATATACTACTATACTGACTGAAACACCATGTTTCTTGAATTAAAACACCCCATAAACTGTATTGTTTGCTACTATAGCATTGGTTTTCTGACTTTATTTCAGTATCCAAAAGTTATGAATCATCCCTCCTAATTTCTGAGTCTAAAAAAACAGATTTTTTTTTCATATAATCTCCCCTTTATGTGGATTTATTCATGCTGGAGCCGGATACATTGGCAGGCCATGGTTTCTCTCTGAAGACTACATTCCCTTGCTGTTTGTTTGATGATAGCTTTTCTTATAAACACTTCCTGTCTGCCGTCCTTTTTCTCAGCTTTGACCACAGCTGAGTCACTCTGGTCAGATTCTTAGCACTTAGCCTTCACAAGAAACAAGAGGCCTATTTTCTTGCCTTTCTCCTCTCTCATGGACCAGGGCACTCCTAATGTTCTGCTTTCTTTTGCAGTAGAGTTTAAAAACAATGCCCATCCCAGTTCTTGGCCATTTTAATATTGAGTAATGTCAGAGATTTCACTTAAACCCCAGTTCAGGAGCTATCACATTCTTGGCACTTTATTGAGTGCCAGAGATGCTAAGTGAAGAATCTTGATGTATTCTCAGGAAGCTCACAACATGGTACATAAGAGAGGTTATCAGGATGGGAAAATGGCTCAGTTAGTGAATTCTTGTCATGCAAGCATAAGGACCTGGATCTGAATCCCAGCACCCATATATAAGCCAGGCATGGCAATACATATCGGTAGTCACAGTGCTACAGGAGGTGGAGACAGACGGATTACTGAGTTCCCTGGCCAGTCAGACACAAAATGGATAAGTTGCAGGTTCATTAGGACCCTGTTTAAATAAATAAGGTAGCCAAAAAATTAGTGAAAGCAACTGAGGAAGACATCTGATGTTAACCTCTAAACTCCACATCCATAAACATGCACCTGTATGCATATTTGCACACATGAAAAGGTACATTCACAGGTGTACAACACATACACACAGGTTATGCTTAAACATAGCTAGAAGTACTCTAAAGAAAGGTAAGCATGACATTTAGTTATAGGAGCAGAGGAGAGTCTAGTCCCACCGGAAAGATGCCATAATAAATATACCCTCAAGCCAAAAGGGGTCATAATTGGCCTGGACCTATGCTCCAGTCCTGGGGCTGGAGCTTAGGTGCAAACAATGGATGGGTTAATGTGAGTGCAGACAAGGGGCATAGAAAGAGTCAAAGCCAGGTCAATGAAGGGTTTTGCCCTTTGGCTAGAGAAATTTGAAGTTTGTCTTAAAGTAGAAAGGAACTAGCCAAAGAGAGTGTTCTATCTAATATTTGTCAACTTGATACAAATTACAGTCATCTGAGAAGAGGGCACTTCCATCATTATCCTGTGGCTATGTATACATATAGGGTGTTTCTTGATTATTGATGTGGGAGGATCCAGCTACTGGGGGGGGGGAGCAGTACCATCTTTAGACAGGTAGTCCTAGAAGGCATAAGAAAGCAGGCTGAGCAATACACGAGGAACAGATCGGTGGGCAGCACTCTTCCATGGCTTCTACTTCCGTTCTTGTCTTGAGTTCCTGTTCTGCCTTCTCTTCATGGTGGACTATAAATTGTAAAGTATACCTTTCCTTTCCCAAGTTGCTTTTGGTCGTGGCATTTATCATAGCAACCAAAAGCACACTAGAATGCATTGCATATGGCTGAAAAGGATCTAATCCCTGCACTAAAGGAAGATTGTGAGTCCCTATTAGCACTATCTTACATTACTTCTTGCCCTCAGTAGCAGCATCCCAGTACTGGGAGAGTCTGAGCAGATAGGTTGAAATGATGCCAATTCATGGAGAAATTCAAGAGACAGCACTGACCTTCAAGCTCTCAAGAAACTATGCTAACCTGGAACGGTGGCATATGCCTGTAATTCCAGGACTTTAGAGAAGGAGGCAGGGGAATCAGAAGATAAGGGTCAGTGTTGGCTACATAGCAAGTCTGAAGTCAGACTAGGGGGCTCCATGAGATCCAGTCACTAGGAAAATCAACAAGATCTGTGCTTGTTCTGTCCTGTCATCTACTGTTACAAGCACTTTCCCACCAGCCTGGTCTCATAGCCACATCAGCTCCAAATAACACACAAAGACTTGTGTTTCTTATTAGCTAGCTTTGTCTTAATTATTAACCCATAATTACTAATATATGTGTTTCTACATAGTCTTATCTTACCAAGAATGCCAGACTCATGTGTCCTCTCCTCCTGAGATCACATCTCTACTCCTCCCTACCTCTTCCAGAAGCCACCACCTCTCCTAGTCCCACCTATATTGCTTCCCTATTGGCCAACAGGGCTTTATTCATTAACCAATAAGAGAAACATATGTACAGAAGTCTTCCCCCATCAGTCTACAGGAGGTCAAAGGGCAGTGTCCACTCTGGAAGTTTCCTGGGACAAGAGCACTTGTACAAGGTCATGGAATGAAGGACTCAGATGATGGAGAACACTGTAACTGATATTTGTAGGTAGGATGAGGCATGGGACAGATCAAATATATTAGGGATGATACAAGGATCACTATCACTATACCTGTTCCATGACAGCATCATTGTGCAGAACATTATAGTATTTCTAAACTGAAGAAGTTGAAAAAAAAAGATTCAACTGCCTAAGCATGAACACAGTACACAGTGTCAACTTTATAAACCAATTACCAGCTTTTATTTTTTTTTTCCTACCCCTTCTATATGCCCGAGTCACCATTAGACATTCTCCCTTTTAGATCCTGATGTCCTGAGTTAAGGATGCTTTTAAATGTAAATTCACTATAGAAAGAAAAGAAATGAAACTCCAATAACCTCAAGCCATGCTCTAATCACATCCTATTGTGACTTGTAAGTACAGCAGAGCTCAGGGGCACCTGAGTGCATAGGCCATGGCAATCACTTAGGCAGACAGCTAGATTCCTAGCAGCTCCCCATATATTCTTCTTATGTATTCCTCCAACTATTAGTCTCCTTATTTTTCCCTGAGAAATGTTAATTAACATTTATATAAGTAAGTAAAGCAAATATCAAATAAATAAAATAAAATAAATGTCAAATTAATTAACAGTACAGAATTTAGGGCTGTGTTGTCCTTTCATCTGATGTCACAGCATAGTAGCGTCCCTGCTCCCCAGCAACATATAATATTTCCCCTTACATACATATTTCATGATGGACTTTTTAGGAATTTAAAAGGAATTTAAAACTCTCACTCAAGTTAATATACTTAAGTTTCATTAGTGACTTTACTAGTCAGGATGTAGTGAAGGAACCACAAAAGCAACTTCAAAAATTACCAGCTCAGTCATACTGTCCAGGACCTCTGAGCCTAAGAAGTTGTTGGCTTTACTATATAACATATACTTTCCCCCTTTTCGTTTGCATGTATGTAGAGTGGTAGGTGTGTACATGTGGCCAGAGGTCAACATTGGCTGTCCTCCCATATTACTTATTCTTCACCATATTTTTGAGGTAGTCTCTTATTGAACTTGGAGCTCAATTAGGCTCCAAATTATTCCAGTGAGCCCTCAGAACCCTCTGGACTCCATTTCCCAGCTCTCGAATCACAAGTGCATATATAGCTATGCCCAGCTTTTTTTTACATGAGTGCTGGAAAATTGAAATCAAGTCCTCACATTACTAACTGAATCATTTCTCCAGACCACGATTACGCTCTCAGGATATCATTTAGCCCCAGTACTCCCATTGAGCCACAGTTTCTATATTATGATTAGAGACAGACTCGGGATGCTATCTGTTGAATATAGGTCTGGTTTGCAGTGCATTTCTGAAAACATCCAAGAGTATTCCTCTTTTGAGACAGGGTCCATGTTGTCCTGACTGTCCTAGAACTCTCTATGTAGAACAGTTATCTCAACCAATAGAGATCTACCTGCCTCCCTCTCAAATGCTGGTATCAAAGGCATATACCATCAATCCCAACCCCATGCAAGAGGATTTTTAAAGCAACATTTAAAACTATCTAAAGGGTAGTTTCTAAGTAACTTTCTCTGGATATTTTCATAATGAAAATACTCTTGAAAAAAACAAAAACAAAAACAACCATTATCCTAATTTCATATCTTCCAACTTTAGGTGGCCATGTATTAATTTTAAACCATTAAAGAAGCCACCATTCTTTTCATTTGGTGAACAAGCACCACACCAACACAAAAGCCAATCATGCTTTGCCCTTGAGCATTATTAAACAATGACATAAAAATGTGGGCTGCTGATAGAGAAAACTTTCCCCATGAGTCATTAACCAGCCTCAGCCAACAATCTCACAGTTCCAGCTAAGTAGCCCGAAGCTCTTCACATTCAGTTCTGCTTCTTTGGTGGCCTCTGTCCCCAACTTCTGGTTAGGAACTGAAACTGGATTGATTTTGTTGTTGTTGTTGTTTTATTTTGTTTTATCTTCTGTAGGATAATAGTGGTGTTAACAAACACACCCTGTGTCAACCGTAATGAAACAGGGAGCTAAGTCCCAAGGTGTGCTATAAAGAACCCTTTTCATTATCAGTCCCTTTCCATTCTCTATCCCATGGTGTCCCAAAGGAGCCAATATGTGCAAACCAGACCAGAAGAAGAAAGAGCCTATCATGAATAAGGCTCTTCCCTCAAATCCTTTCAGTGCACTCTGATGATCCAATGTGGCTAGATGTTTCTAAATGTGGTTGCCCAACATGACTCCCTGAAGAGGTTGGGTTTTGTTTTGAAAGATAGCCATGTCTCACCTTAGATTTACTTCCAAAGGTGAGGCTCTGAACTTCTTTATCAAAGAGAACAATACAGAAGCAAATGCTGTGTTCTCTTTTCCCTAGCACCATGGGGGAAGTTGGTGGTTAAAGTTATTAGCAAATGTTAAATGACATGAACTTAGGATTAAGCAAATCATATAAAAATAAATACTCGGAGTTATTTAATTGTTTTGTATTAATTGTGTTCTTGATCAGTTTTACATCTATTGGATCTTTGCTTATATGTGAATACTAATTTATTTGCCCTATTACACATTCAGTAATGCCATGTTGGGAGCTTGAAGGCAGACATTTACACTATGGGAATGAGTTAGTGGAGGGAGTACATCAAGGCTTGAAATGTTGATTGCCTCTGGACTTAAGAAAATGCAATAGTGGAGAGGCTACTTTAAATTCCCTTTCCTGGTAATGAGATTGATGACTATCTTATACACCATCCTAGAGCCTTCATCTAGTAACTGATGGAAGCAGAAGCAGATACCCACAGCTAAACACTGAGCCAAAGTCCTGGAATTTAGTTGCAGAGAGGGAGAAGTGATAAGCAAAGGGGTCAAGACCAGGCTGGAGAAACCCACAGAAACTGCTGATCTGAACAAGGGGGAGCTCATGGACCCCAGACTGATAGCTGGGAAACAGCATAGGACCGACCCAGAACCCCTGAATGTGGGTGTTAGTTAGGAGGATTGGGCAATCTATGGGGCCTCTGACAGTGGAACCAGGATGTATCCCTGGTGAACACACGGACTCCAGGAGCCCATTCCCCATGGAGGGATACTTCCTTAGCCTAGAGACAAGGGGAGGGCCTAGGCCCTACCCCAAATGACTTGACAAATTTTGATGATTTCCTCATGGAAGGCCTCACTATCCCTGGGGAGTGGATGGGGGAGGTCAGTGGGAGGGATGGGAAAATGGAAGGGAGAGGGAACTGGGACCAATATGTAAAATAAGAACAAATTTAAGTAATAAAAAAAGAAAATGATGAGGCCATCTGAACATCAGGCTGAGATACCGGAGTCCAGTTGAAGAGAGGGAGAAGAGATTGTATGAGCAAGATCATGATGGGGAAACCCACTGAGACAGTTGACCTGAACTTGTGGGGACTCAAAGACTCTAGACTGATAGCTGGGGAGCCTGCATGGGACTGAACCAGGCCCTCTGCATGTGTAGCCTGTTCAGTTTGTGGGACCCATGGCAGTGGGACCAGGATCTATCCCTAGTGCATGAGCTGGCTTTTTGAAGCCCATTCCATTTAGTGCGTATGTGTGGGGATGGACTTAGTCTGGCCTGAAAGTGCCAGGCTTTGTTGACTGCCCATAGGAGGCCTTACCCTTTCTGAGAAGTGGGTTGGGGTGGTTAGGGTAAAGGGAGAGAGGGGGAACTGAGGTTGGTTTGTAAAATGAATAAAATAACATAAAATATACAAAAAAGAAAGAACATGATGAGTCAACTAAGCGCCACAGCTTAAACTTGAAGACGACATTTGAGGAAATTTTCTTCATTGTCAACTTCAGAAGAGTACTCTCTTCATTGATGAATAGAAGTCTATCAATCTTTCCTGCTTCACTGACTAGCTGACATCCTTGCCAAGAAGGCAAACACCAGCAGATATTCCTGCCAGGAGCCATAGTCACTCAGCAGATAGAAGGCGCCTAGATGGGCTGAGTTCTGAACATGAGTTCTATAAAACCAGGGACACAACCTGTGAGAGTGACCAATGCAAAATGCCCGATAAAGAGAATTGCTCACTCTACTATTTGTAAATTCCATTGGCAGCATCTTTCTTCCCTAGAAACCTGCTTGCTACACACTTGGCACCAGACTGCCAAGCCAAGAAGTGAAACAAGTCTCTGGCTGCCTCTACGCTCTAGATCTACACCCTCACCTCAACTCTCCACCAACAAAAACACAAAACATTACATCAAAAGGCTGTTTTCCTTAAGACTCAAAGTAGACAACTTAATCTGCTAATCCATCCCTCTTTACTGAGACTGTCTGTCAAGCAAAGGATGGCTTTGGGTTGGTCTGACCCCCCCCCACACACACACACACGTGGGAAAAAATGGATAGCCTCGGTGCCATAGTCCAATGAATACCCTCGCCTGAATGTGCCCCCATTTGTGAGTGGAACCATTCCACAGGCTGGGGTCCTGGGCTGAATACAGAGAAGAAAGCATCCAGCAGCCTGCTTCCTAACTACAGATGCAATGTGAGCAACTGCTTCCTGCTGCTGTGGCTGTGCCTTCTCACCACAGCCTTAACACTATGAGCCAAAACAAAGCTTTCCAGCCCTAGGGGGCTTGGTCATGTGTTTTGTTGCAGCAATGAGAAGAGCAACTACTGCTGAAAACTGATGCTGGCTGCTCAAGGACTGTGAAGTTGAGGAATCTACAAAGAGAACAAAGGAACTGGAATATCCCTGTCAAATCTTCAACTTGTTTCTGATTCAGAAAAGTGAACTCTTCCCCTTCCGATGGATGAAGTGCAGGTTAGTATCACAGTTTCCACCACATTATGTTTTTATTTAAAAATATTTTAATTTACATGTATGTTTGTTATCTCTGCTTTAATGTTTGTATCTCTGAGCACTGGTAACCTCTGGGGCCAGAACAGAGCATCCCATCCTTGGAGCTGGAGTCACAGCTTGTTTCGAGATGCTCAATGTGGGTGCTAGGAACTGAACTCAGGTCTTCTCAAAAGTAGAATGCATTCTCCACTACTGAGCATTCTTCCAGTCCCCACATTTATTTTAAAATCTCCATTACTTGTGGTTTGAAGATATTTTTGTAAAGGTAAATTAAAATCCTGTTACCTGTTTGCTAACTTTAGGCAAATGTCAATGACCAGCCGTAACTAAGAAGAGGTCCCTGCAGCAGAGGAAAAGGAACGGGAGTGAACTTTCGCTTTTAGATAGCTAGTGCTGCCTCTAATGCATTGCTGACTCTTAGTTATTACCCATGTGCCTACTCAAATGTTTATATGTTCACGATATCAGAAAATAAATTGCATGTTCAATATTTTTCAGGAGCATTTTGTGCATCTCATTTTCCTTCTTACTTTCTCCTTTATAATCTGCGCCCTCCTCTTTTTAAGGGTAGGAGCTGAGGAGATGACAGTGGGTAAGTGCTTACTGTACAAGCATGAGGACCTGTCTTCAGATCAGCCCTCGAGTAAAGTCCGGGTGCAGTGGTGCAAGTCTGAAACCCCAGCACTGGGGGCCTGGGAAGGGGGGGCAGGGAGACAGTCATTCATCAAACCCTCCAGCTGAAATAGCAAGGGTCAGTGACTGACTGTCTCAAAAAAGTAAAGTGGAGAGCAATGGAAGCTGCCTGATGTTGGCCTCTGGCCTTTGCAGGTGCATATCTGAGTACCTGCTTACACAGGTCAGCAGAATATCTTGCTACTATCTGAGCATTAGGGTAGAAGTCTCTGATTAAAAAGTCATCCTTTGGCTAAAGAAGCAAACATTTTCATTTATTAAAAACAAAACAAAACTGCTACAGATAAAAGGAGTCTGCTGTGAAAATTTTAAAATAATATTACAAAAAGACTTTCCTAGACTCCCAGGAAGATATAAACTGATGTTACCACATTAAATATCCACATATCAGTCCACCAATAAAGAGAAACTAGCCCCCAAAAATCTGGGTGCATAGTATCTACCTTAGCAAATAGTGCTTTAACGTAAATATATAATACATGCTGGGAAGAATTGCTCCAACAGAAGTCCCCCAGTCCTTACAAAAGGACTGTTTGATGAAGGTCAGCCTACAACATGGGTCCTGGTGTTGGGGAGTCAGAGCAACCTAAGAAGCCTGGAACATTGCCAAGAATGAGCCTATTATGTAAAGATCTATCAAGAAATTTGCAAAACAATTTGAGAAAGTGGAGATATATTCCTATCTATGAAGGTCTGATATTTTCATTAAAGTGTATACTTTCAACCACAAAGATATTTATTGTGCTATTATTATTATCATCATCACCATCCTTATCAACACAAGATTTTACTGTGTAACTCTGGCTGGCCTGGAACTTATTGTATAGATCAGGTTGGTCTCAAACTTAAAGAGATCTATCTACCTCTACCTTCCAAATGCTGAGATTAGAGGAGTGCACACAATGCCCAGTTTAGTTTTTAAATGTTGTTATTTCTTTTTCTGTAACATGTTTTTCCTCAGCAAAACTAAAACAAAAAAACTTTTTGACCACTGCCCAGCAACTTATCTCCTAAATAAAAACAGATGGTCCTTTTTTTTTGGTTTGACCCTAACCTTTATTTTATTGTTATGTACATTGGTGTTTTGCCTGCATGTATGCCTGTGTGAAGGAGTTGTATCCCCCGGAACTGGAGTTACAGACAAGCATGAGCTGCCATGTGGGTCCTGGGAATTTAATCTGGGTCCTCTGAAAGAGCAGCTAGTGTGCTCTTAACTACTGGGCCATCTCTCCAGTCCCAAGCTTTAAATTTTTTTTAAAAAAATTATGAGTGTTTTGCCTCTATGTATGTCTGTGTGTAAGTATTATATGCTAGACATATGTACCTTAAATGCCAGAGGAGGAAATAAGGTTCCCTGGAACTGGAATTACAAATGGATGGAGCCATCATGTGGGTTCAGGGAAACAAACATCCATCCTGTGTAGGATAAGAAAGTACTCTTACCTACTGAGCATCTCTCCAGACCACTTAACAATTATTAACCCATACCAGCTATCTCCCTTTCAACTGTGAGAATGTTAAAGAGGCACATCATTCATGAATATAGAATTCAGAGACTGCCATAGGAGATGCTACTGGGTAATTCAACAAGCTGTTTCCATGCTACCAAAGAGAAACATAGCCCTACTCATAAAAAATCTTGTTTACATGATAGTCTAAACCCCAGAATTTTCCAACAGTTCTATGCATTAAAAAGAAGAATCTGAGGCCTGGGCAGTCTACGGGACCTCTGACAGTGGAACCAGGATGTATCCCGGGTCCACAAAAGAACTTTGGGAGCACATTCCTTATGGAGGGATACTCCCTTAACCTAGAGAAAGGAGGGAGGGCCTAGACCTTGCTCCAAATGACTTGACAGATTTTGATGATCCCTCTGGGTGGAGTGAGTGGGCAATGGTGTGGGAGAAGCGGGGGGGGGGGCAGATATGTAAAATAAGTGAGGGGGGATCGATATGTAAAATAAGAAAAAGTAACAATAACAATAACAACAACAACAAAAGGAATCTGTTTTGAAGCACTAGGACCAGGCTATGGGCTGGAATCCTGCTATTGTAATGAAGGGCGCAGACCCTCACCCATGACAGGCTTCATAAAAAACCCAGGAAGATGTAGGCCCCTAAACTCAGCAGGACATGCTGAGCCCGTTCCCCCCCCCCCCTTCAACCTTGCCCTATTTTCTGGGAAGAAAGTGCCAGATACCCTGTAAGTGTTAAGAAACCAATCAGAAGTTAGCTGGTGGGTTTTGCATGTGCTTTACTGATAACAGTGGAATGCAGTAGGTAGCAAAGGCCCTTGGATGGCTTCCAGGCATAGCAACCTTCCTGCAGCTGCAGCTGACCCATCAGTTCAGGACAGGTTCACCCAGTACGGAAGTGCATCATTCCTGAGACTGTTACTATACAACTAGCAGACCTCCAGACACCCCCTTGCTTCACCCACAATATATGCCCTGTCCCACTGAAGCTTGGGGCCCCTCCTACTCCACCCTCTATGTTGGACAGAGGAGGACTCATTATTAGAAAGATCTGCTTTTGCACAGTATCTGATCTTTTAGTGGTTTTGGGATTCTAGACTTTGTGCATAGCAGTAAGCTGTGTCATCTTGAACAAGTTATTTTCTTTTGTGACACTCTGGTGGTAGGTAACACCTTTGTTACTGGTTGTGGTGGATATCTATGAGTCAATAGTAAATCTACAGGGTTCACAGCAATGCTGTGAGCTCAGTAAATCATCCATTGCCTTACCAATAAAGATTTGGTGTCATGATGAAATACCCATGTACATCATACTGAACTTAGTGACTAAGTCCACTCATTTTGCAAGATGCAACTAAATAACTTGAGCCAAGTGCACAAACTTGGCTTCCACATTGCAAAAGCTCATTCTGACACAACCCCAACACAGAATTTAGCATTAAAGACAGTGAAGGCTAAGATGAAAACCTAAGAGCTTGTGGTGCAGTGGGCAAAGTCAATCGGCACCAACCCTAAAGACCTGAGTTCCATCTCTAGGATCTACATGGTAGAAGGAAAACTGACTCACTAAAATTGTCCTTTTACCCCCATCCATGTACCATGGCTTGCATGTACCCCAATAAATAAATAAATGTGAAAACAAGCAAAACCAACTCAAATCCCCTAAACCTTAATTTTATTTGCTTACATAAATTTGCTCTAAAATGAAAAACCCCAATGGTTATGACTGCCTGAAAACAAATGTAAGTTGTTACTGTAACCCCAGCATCCGAAGGAGGAGGATACCCTGGGCTACTTAGTGAGTCAGTCTCAAAAAGAACAAAAATTTATCAGATTGACCCTTGATAACAAAACAATAGGAATAGAGATTCCTAAAATATATATTTGCATACACAAGTTACGATCTGTTCCATGAATGGGGCAAAGGCCTAGAGATTAAAATAAGAGACAAGACAGTGGATCATTTGTTCAATGGCGATGTCGGAATGCCAAATGCCACTTATTGAGGGGATGGAACGGGTTTAAATACTGATTTACAGCACAATAGAAAATAGCAGGATTTCCAGGCTTGCTCCTCCCTATGAGGAGTGTGTCCAGGTGTGTGTTATGGAAACAGGAAGAGTACCAGTAACAGCTTTGGGCAAGGAATTCCAGCCAACAGCTTCAGGCTTGCTCAAGGTGCCTCGGGGATCCATGTGGGGCCCCACAATACCCCAAATAATTTAGAGGTCGGAGAAAAAGCAGAAGTGTGGAGAAAGTAAAAACACATATCAACTAAGCAAAGAACAAGTGTTTATTCCTAAATGAAGCTACCTTTCTTTAGGACCCCGATTTGACCAAGACATTTTCACTGTAATTGGCAAGGCAGAAAACATTTTCCCCCTGGAACTTAAGTTATTGAAGTCATAGCTACTAAGGTCTTAGAAAGCAAAACGGTACACTTGATTACCAAAATTAGAGAAATAAGAAAAAAAAAGGAGGGGGTGAGGGTTGTTGTAAACAATAATTTAAAAATCTGCCTCAAATGTCACTTCCTCTATTAAATCTTCTCAGTTGCACACATGCTTTGATTATAGAACTTGCTAAATTATCTCCAGGAACACATATGCCACTTACTGTTTAAGCTGACTTCAGGTAAGGGCTGTTAGGCAGGCACATAGATATTCACAGGTGCTAAATGAAGAATGTCAATATTCACATTTTACTTATCATTTCACAAATGTCAGGTCATACTGTATTGAAATAAATAACATTGATTTGTTTTGCCCCCAATAGTAGGTTGCCTTATTCTCTTCTTGTTGCTATAATAAAATACACTGGCCAAAACCAGTAGGGAGTAGTAGAGAGAAAGGGTGATATTTGGCCCATGATCCCAGGTTATAGTCAGTTATGGCAGAAATGTCATATCACATGTAGCTTTGAAGATGATGTCTTAGTTAGTGTCCTGTTGCTGTGAAGAGACACCATGACCATGGCAACTCTTATAAAGAAAACATTTCATTGGAGCTCGCTTACAGTTCCAGAGGTTCAGTCCATTATCATCATGATGGGGAGCATGGCAGCGCGCAGGTAGACGTGGCGGGGGAGCTGAGAGTGCTACATCTTGACCAGAAGGCACCTGGAAATTGACTGAGTGGTATGCTGAGCAGAGAAAATCTCAAAGCCTGCCCCATGGTGACACACTTCCTCCAACAAGGTCATACTCACTCCAACAAAGCCATATCTCCTAATAGTACTACTGCTACTTATGAGATTATGGGGGCCAGTAATATTCAAACTACCAGAGTCACCACGGTCAAGGTAATTCTTATGAAAGAAAGCATTGAACTGGGGGCTTGTTTATAGTTTTAGAGTGTAGTCCATTATCATTAATCGTGGGAGCAGGTGGCATGCAGGCAGATGCTGGAGCAGTGGCTGAGATCTACATCTTGATCTGTTGGCAGAGAGAGAGAAACAGACAGAGAGAGAGGCAGAGAGACAGAGAGACAGATACTAACCCTGGCTTGAGTTTTTGAGACCTTAATCCCCCCCCAATATATTAGAACAAGGTCACACCTCCTAATCCTTCTAATTGTAGCAAAGAGGTCCACACCCTGGTGACTAAGTATTCAGTTGTAAGAGCCTATGGGGACCATTCTCATTCAGACCACTACAGATGGCATCCACAGTTAAGAGCAAAGCTCAAGGAACTACTGCATGCTAGTGGTCAGCTTGCTTTTTCATTCAGGTTAGCACCCAGCTCATGAAAGGCCATACATAGCCCACATTTAGAATAGGTCTTCCCACTTCAGTGAACCAACTACAAAAATCCTTCATAGGCATGCCCACGGGACAACTAAATCTGAACAAGCCCTCATTGAGACACCCTTCCCACGGTGTTCTAGACTGTCTAAAGTTGACAATTAAAATGAACCATCACATCTATAATGTCATAGATTTAAAATCATCTTACCATAATATCCTACTTACTGCAAATGAATGGCATTTCACTTTTCTTTCCTATGCCAGTTACTATATCAATGTCACTCAGTCTCAAATTTACACTTAAATTCCTCCTGCTTTACAAGTCTGAAGCATACTTTCTGGCATTTTTCCTTTACAATAAACCTGAAGCTAAAGTTCTCCAGAGGAAGACATCAGAAGGATGGCTGCAGGATCCAGCTGCTGCATGGCTCATTAGTAGAGAAAGTGATACTAGCTCCGCAGGGCCCAAAATGGCAGCCCTAGCTTGGCGTGGTGATCACCAACTGATGTTCTGCCCAGCACATATACCATGTGCTCCAGGTTCCTGCCCTCAATTGTGTCCTAGAGGATTGCTTACTTATTAGGTGGCTATCTACATATCTGGTCTGGGTAAGCTAATGAACTCTGTCATCAACTAACCTTTAACTGATTGGAGGCCCACAAACTAAGGTAACTATTTTGGGTTCTGAACACAGACCAAATTGGGGTCTGAACACAGACCTTTCTGATTTTATTTTAAAATTGTTTTTCTTTTTGAATATGAAACAGGATGGTATTATAGAGCCCAGGTTGGCCTTCAAGTCATGATCCTTTTGCTGCCACTTCCCAAGCACTGTGTGCTATTACACCTGGCTAAGTTCTTGTTTTCACTCTCATCTTGTTGCCCAGGTTGGTCTCTAATGTATATTACATACTCCGGTGACATTCCTGCATCTCCATCCTCAGTAGCTGGGGCTACATGCAAACACCACTGTATTTGGCTCATCTATGTCATATTTTTATCCCTAGAGGTGCTAAGCCCTTAAAAAAACATTGGTAGTGGGAAACATTTACTCTGTTTTCTCACGTTACCTCTTGACCACACCCCCTCCATTCCTCCCACTCCCCATCTCTTCCACTCCATCTCAATTTCCCTTCAAGAAAAAGATCTCCCATGGATATAAACCAAACAGCATAACAAGATGCAATAGGACTAGGAACAAACCCTTAAATCAAGGCTAGATGAAGCAACTCAATAGGAGGAAAAGGGTCCCAAGAGCAGGCAAGAGTCACAGACATGTCCCATTCCCAATGTTGGGAGTCCCACAAGAACACCAAGCTATACACCATAACATATGCAGAAGACCTAGCTCAGACCCATAAAGGCTTCTTGCTTGTCACCTCTGTCTATGAACCCCTATGAGCATGCTTAGTTGATTCTGAGGACTGTGTTCCTATGGTGTCCTTGACCCCTCTGGTTCCTATAATTCTCTGTCTTCCGAACGGTCTCCAAGCTTCACCTCATATTTGGCTGTGGGTCTCTGCATGTGCTGGATGATGCCTCTCTGATAACAATTGGACTAGGAATAATTTCATTGCTTTTTTCCCCTCCCTCCCTTTCTTTTTGCTAGTCATGTTTGGGTTTATCCTAGGTCTCTGGGCTATCCAGGCAGTTATCAGGCATGGCCTCCCTCTCATGGTATGAGGTTCAAGTTGGACCAGTCATTGGTTGGCCATTCCCGTAAGTTCAGTGCCACCAATACCCCAACACATCTTAAAAGCAGGACAGTTTTAGGTCAAATATTTTATGTCTGGGTTGATGTTCCTGGCCCACCACTGGAAGTCTTGTTGGCTTACAGAAGATGGCTGGTTCAGGCTCTGTATCTCCATTACTAGGAGTCTTTGATAAGGTTTCCCTTGAAATTCCACAGAATTTCTATTGCACTAGATTTCCACATTCTCAATTCATTATCTTTCTCAGTATTCTCTACCTCCATCTCTCCCTGCCCACTGACTGATCCATCCTGGTCCCCACCTGCTCCACAGTTCATCCCCTAAATCTATTTCCCTATGCCAAGGAGATCCATACATCCCCCAAGCCCCAGAGTCCTCATTGTTTCTTAGCCTGAGTCTGTGGATTTTAGCATGATTATGCTTTACCTAACAGCTAATGTCCACTTATGAGTACATATCATGTTTGACTTTCTGGATCTGGGTTGCCTCACTTTCTAGTGGTTTTTATTCATTCATTCATTCATTCATTTTATTTCTATCCATTTGCCTGCAAATTTCATCATGCTTTTTATTTGTTTATTTTTTAACAGCAGAGTAACAGTACTTCATTGTGTAAATGTACACATTCTTTATCCATTCTTTGGCTGAGGGACGTCTAGTCTGGTTACTATGCATAAAGCTGCTATGAACATAGCTGAACATGTGTTCATGCGGTAGGATGGAGCATCCTTTGGGTATATGCCCAAGAGTAGAAGCCCTTAAAAAATGTTAAGCTTTGTTTTTTTCTAAGGCTTTCATTGGGCATTATGTGTAAATCATGATACTTAATTCACTACTTCATATATTTTATTGAAAACAAGACAAAAAATCCCTCAGTCTCTCTTGTGCAACCCCCCACCCCAGGGTTTCTCTGCAGATTTGGAACCTGTCTGAACCTCATTCTGTAGACAAGGCTGACCTCAAACTAACAGAGATCTGGCTGCCTCTGCCTCTTGAGTGCTGGGCTCCTGTGCAGTCTTACTAGGACACAGAAAGAAATTATAGTGATACAGGAGGTACAGGAAGTACATGAAGTGACTCCTGGAGAGCTTCAGCAGAACCAGCTCAGCCTATGTCAGAATTCAGGAGGTTGTGTAACATGTTAAGCTTTGTACCACACAAGCTCAATCTCTGGTGCAGCTTGTCTGAGATCAGCTCTATGTAATCTCCAGTCTGTGTGTACAATCTGTGACTGTGCAGGAGGCCTGCAGTAGAGCAGGATATACCTCCCACACAGAGCTGAAGAGATGGCATAAGATAAGCATCTGTCAGACAAACGAGCTTTCCTGCCCTCCATAGATAAGCGTTATTAGGGTACAGAATAAACTTACTGCCAAAGCTCTAGTAATTTGAAGCCAGGCTGAACCTAGGCTTAAATTACTCCTAATGAAAACACGCAAACTTGAGTGCCCACTTAGAAAAGGATGGACCCACGGAACTGAAGCAACAGCATTGGGGAGGGTGGTCCCACAGAGCTGAAGCTATGCCGTTGGGAAGGGTGACTATCAAGCTTCATTCTATAGCTTCCTAGTAAATAGTATTCTCTGCCAAGTAGACTGATGAGCCATAGAGAGAAAGTTAAGCATGGGCCAGATGCTTGTGACACACATGCCTTTAATCTCAGCAGAGGAAGGTGTATCAGCCCGGTCTACAAAGCAAGTTCCAGAACAACTGAGCTATAGAGTAAGACCCTATACAAAGTTTAACATACAAGTAATAATTTAATACCTTATGTTCACACAATTTATGATTTATAAAGGCCATGAATAACATTATTTGCCCACAACAGACAAGATCTACCTGTCTGTGATAGGAACAAAAGAGGGTATCATAAACAAAGAAACATTTAAAATATGTTTTGATGCGAAAATCTTGACTGATTGTGCTAATATTTTCTCTTAACAGAAAGAAGCCTATATTTTCCTTAAATTTATGTCCTCTATGGTATAGTTTAAAGCTTTGACAACATTCACTTTCTCAGGATGAAAAAGGTGGCTTGGACTTCCTTGAAAACCAGAGAAATGACTTTAAAAAGTAAAAATAAACTATAATATATATATATATATATATATGTATATATATATGAGAGAAGCCAGTAACCCTCCAAAGCTCACCTCACATGAACTTTGTACATTTCAAGTAAGGATGCTTAAGAGTTGGCTCAATGGTTAGGAGTATTGGCTGCTTTTGCTGAGAATCCAGGTCAGCTCCCAGCACTGACGTGGCAGCTCACGATTGCCTGAAACTCCAGTTTCAGGTGACCCCACAGCCTTTTCTGGCCTCTGCAGACACCAGACATGCATGCAGGTGGGGAACTCAGATGCCTGAAGGCAAGTGGGTTCATTGTCTATAACTAACTAGATAAAGCACCCTGCTCCCGTTGCTAATTCCAAAACCAATGCAGATATCAGAAGAACAAATAACCAGACAGAACTATTCAAAATAACTTTATTAGACTATTCTCTTCATTTATAAGCTTAAACGCGTCCTGAAACATACTACTTGCTGTAGCGCTGTTCAGCACCTCACTCCTTTTCCTATGGCAATGGTGAGCCACCAGATACTGTGTCTTGGAAGGGAAATTCCACTCTGTTTATGGCACTGTCATGGGAAGGGTACACCTACCTTCTGTTCCTAAAACACACAGCTGCCTGACATGGTGCACACGCCTCCTCTTCCCTTTTTAAAAACCCCGAGGTAAAGCTGATCCAGATTCAGTCATGCTTCAGTTAGCACAAACCTTGCAGCTGTTTCCTGCTACCTAGCATCCTCTGTTGTAACCTACATGGCATCATGGCCAGTCTATCTTAAAGTCATTCTTTATCATTACTCCCTTCTTCAGAAATCTAGTGTTTACCATTCATAGCACTGGTTAAAGTGGTATTTTTAGCTGCATCAAACAGTTCATTCATTTCTTCTCTATGCAAAGGGATCTCAAGCCCATCATGACGCCACCTGGCAGAACAGAACATGGTAAACCACATGATTTCACCCCTACTCGAATGACAATATATTAACACATAGCACCACCTACCTTTCAGAGAAAGGGGAGAAAGCAAGGCTTATTTTCCAGAGAAGCCCATGTGGTTAACTTATGGTAAAGTTAGGTTCAAAGTGGAAAAAAAAATTAAAAACAAAACAAAGGAAAAATTCAAGTTCCATTTGTTATTATGTAAACACTGTAACAATGTTTATAAATTACCTGGAAATGCTTTATTCAAGCCTGGCCAGCAGTATCCAAATGATTTAAATGCAGTACCAAATAATGGACAAACTGTATTATTCTTAACTACTAAGCACAAACTACAGTTAGAGAGAACAGCCCATTTTTACTAATAGAAGTAAATATTCATTGATACTTTTTCAATTAAACATCAACTAAAATGAATGTTGTTTCCCCTCAGAATTTTTTCTATGGTTAGATTGCTTCCCTTGTTTAAACAGGAAACAAACAAACAAACAAACAAAAAAAGTGACAAGGTACAACTTTCTTTTTTTTTTTTTTTATTTTTTTGCCTTCCAGTATATCAGTCTGTTATAAACAGTAGTGTGGTATGGGAAGGGCTTGCTAATGCACATATATATACTTCAGACCACGTACACAAATTCCTTCAAACCAAGATCACTCTTTGATTTCATGCTGTGATGGGGGATTCTTTCCATAAATGACAATTTTCTTACATGAGCCCAATCATCTCAGAGATACTAGGGAAATTACTTTTGATCAAAAGGGGCAAGCATCTGTACCAATTGTTACCTAATTATTAAAGGAGTCAAACCATGAGAGGCAACTAGGTTTGTGTTGTTGCCCTGGCATCAAAATGGCTTTGGTTGAAACAGTCCCTCTGTGCACGGTATGGGTGAGGATCAAGGTCCTTCATGTCTACAGGAAATGAAGGCACTATGCTGATGACACTGCCCACAGAAGACAGAGTACAAGTAAAGAGTTATTTATGGCTGTCTCATGCTTTAGTCCTCAGGTGTAAAAATTATAGAAGGGGGCTGAGGAGAGGGCCCAGAGGCTAAAGCATTTGCCATGCATGATGAAAAACCCAGGTTTGGATCCCCAGAACCCTCGTGAAAGCCAGACACAATAACCCTACCTGTTTTCACATGGGGATGAGAGACAGAGACAAGAAAATTGCCAAGAGCTAGCATGTCAGCTAGCCTGGTGTACACAGCAGGGAACCAGAGATCATGTATCAAACACAATGGAAAGCAAGAATCCACACCCAAGGCTGCTCTCTGCCTTCTACACATGCACCAGGAAACACATGTCCACACTCACACAACCAAGCACACATACATTACCCACACATATGACCTTGAAAGTAATGCAACTTATAAAAGTTATTTTGAAAATGGTGTTTGGTAATAATATTAAATTAATTTGAAGAAAGTTTTGAAGAGTACATTTTAAAATGGCCTGTTAAAACTGAATAGCTGAATTAAGTATTTTCTTAGCAAGTGATATACTGGGGCACTAATTAGTTTTGAAGGTTCTTTTGTTAGGACTATAGTTCATCATGTCATACTTAATACAACTTGTACTGTATAGTCTTTCTTCTGGTGGATTTATGTCAGCTGACACTAAGGAGAGCCTTTCTGTGACTAGTGAATTAAATTACCATTCATTACCATCTAATTTAAATTTCGTTATCTTGCCAGACTTGCCAACTGAGAGAAGGTGTCCTAACATTAATGATAATAAGGGACAATTTGGTTCAACAGATGGAATAAAAGAAGGCTATTTCCCCTCTGTTCTGCTTCTTAGGTCTTCTAGTCTTTTGAGACAGTGTATTACTCTGTAGCTTAGGCTAGCCTTGAACTCAAGGGAATCCTCCTGCCTTGGTCTCCCAAGATTACAGGTATGAACTACCATGCTGAGCTTATCAGCTACTTTTCTATTTTGCATGTTATATTAAAGTGAACTAGATTTGTTTTATTTCCTCACATTTGATTATACATTACAAAGTTGATTACAATGCTTTAAGAAAAAAACACTTTGCATTTAAAACAATACAAACTTACAATGTGCACAAAGAAAGAACACAACACATTTCATTTCCATTTATTCCAAGTCAGCAGGAAGAGCTCACTGCTAAAGTTTAGATCAACTGTAGGTTTTCATGCAAAAACTTCTTTCAGTCCCCTCTGTGAGATGAGTCTCACTGTGTAGGCACACTAGCCCAGCATTCAAAGTTCCCCTCCTTTCTCAGTCTCTGAAATGCTTGAGGTGACTGGTGTAAACCCAGTCAGTCCCCCAACTTTGATGAGGTAGGGTCTCTGAACAAACAACTCTTGTTATTTTCCCTCTTTCTTCATTTTTATTTTATTTTTTAGAAGTTCACAGTGTCATAGACGTGAAAAATAAGACTGGAAATATATATAGCTAAGACACCTAGCTTTATATACACAAAAGTTTAATAATGTTGTCACAACCCCTAGTAAAATGTAATCCTTATTTACTAATCCAGAATAAACTAACTGTACATATTAAATTTTTCAAGTATATCAAGAGCACTGGTTATAAAAAAAAAAAAAAGAGAGAGAGAGGTCCCAATATGGACAGACATCTCTTTGAAGCCCATTTATAACTTCAACACGATTAAAGTAGAGTTCTATATATTTTGTTTTAATTTTACAATATCATACATTCACTACTATTCCCAGATTTCAAATGAACCAAACATTGGATGTGGTTTATATCAGTTTAATACCCTTCTATACAGCACCAGAGGTAAAAATGGATCTGACTAACCAAATGTTCTTTATTAGTCACAGTTTATCATCACACATTTCTACTTAAAATAAACATACAGGGAAAATGAAGACAGCTTAGGCGAAAGGTTTTCGCCTTATATAAATAAAGCATTTTACCTACTTCATACTTATACCCAATTGCATACCTGGTTAACAACTACTCAGTAAACATCTGGTCTTTGAAGACTATGCAAGTCGCATGGGATTCTCTAGGTTTTCTTTGAAACTTTCAAGAAACTTGGTGGCTAGTTCGTCATCAACCACTCGGCTGTCACTTGACATTGTGACAGTTATAAGCTGGTGCTGCCGCAGCTGGGGGTTCCCCTCTTCGTCCTCAGCGAGCTTTAGCACTGGTCGGAATCTCCCAACTGCCAAAATACATGCCTGAGGAGGGTTGATCACTGCAGCGAATTCATCAATGCCAAACATCCCCAAGTTGGAAATACTAGAGGGGGGGGGGGGAAAACTGCTGAAGTTAGCAAGGTCCAAAATATATATATTTGTACTTTATTTAAAAACTGTAGTGTTCTACTGAACCTTAAAAATGCTACTTAAAGACAAAGGATATGTCTAGCAGCATACACATGAATATTACTATTTATTTTCAGTCAGTACTAACTGGATCCTAATCAGTGATATACTGCAAGGAAAAGAAATATAAGGTGTGGCTAGCGACAGAAGGAATTCAGCTGTTAGGATATACAGATGAACTGATGGTCTATGCAGAAGAGCTAAAACTCAACACAGAAACACAATTAGTAAATGAATTTATATTGCCAGGCAAAAAGTCAATATCATTATATTATATATATAAATTATATATTATATGTAAGTTATTAACATTTAACTGTGAAACCTGAAAATAGTATCATTTAGCATAATGCCACAAGAGAGATATTGAGTGTAATGAAGATCTATGACTTCTACAGAGAAAGATATAAAACAAATGAAAGAAACCAAAGCATGCAGACACACTCAATACTGGTTGAATCACCAAATTTAATGCAGAACCACAATCAAAATCTCAGCTAGGCATATGTTGTGTGTCTGTCTGAAAAGTGACAAAGGGACCCTAAAATTTGGGGAATTGTTGGAATATGAGGAGCCAGAAAAGATAATCACGGGTGTGAACTAAACTGGGCAGTTTCCTTACCAAACATATGATAGATGTGTTTTAGTGCTGAGCAACAGCCAGGCAAACAAAGAAAACACAACATAGAAGCTAAACAGGACAATCAAGTCACCTTCCCAGTGCTAGTGCTATGGGGAGAAAACTTTCAGTATACAATCCTGGGCTGATTTCATGTGTTTATGGGAAAGAAAGATCCTTGACTCCTACTTTAGACGGCATGGAACTCTAATTCCAGATGCACCGTGATCTAGCTTCACATAAAAAGAGAATGGCAGTGTCTCTCAATGACAACCCAGAAGAGCTTCACTTGGAAAGATCAGTCAGAGTTCCCACCAGAAGAAAAACATGGGCATGGAGGAATTCTTTAAAATGAAGAGGCTCTGTTTGTGGAAACATCACCAGGAGAGCCAGAGGCATGGGAGGGATCTGAGGCCACCTATACATGCATTCCACGGAGGTGGTGCATCCTCATGTGCTAAGTCCTACAGACTGGCTTTAAAAAGCAGATGCAAGACTTAACAATGATTTTATCTGATGAACTACAGGTAAGCAAATAACAGATGGATAAAAAGGTGTTCATCACTGTTCATTGGCATGCTCCTGACCACAAAAATCATCACTAACCATCTCTCTCAAGCAATGGTAAAATTTAAAGCCTAACATTAAAATGCTGTCAAGAACATAGAGCATTAGGACTCCAGGCAACGAGAACAGAAGTGCAAATCTGTATAACCAGATTGGAGAATGCTTTACAGAATCTAGCAAAGCTTATAACCCAGAAATTCTATTTTTAGGACCACACAATAAAACTATGCACCATAAGACAACGGTAAGCATGTGTATGTTGTCATATTTGCAAGAGCACCAATCTGGAAAGAACTTTAATACCTATAAGGAATAAGACTGACATGGATACACTAACACAGAGGTTACCATATACTACAGCAGTGAACAAACGACTGCTTCAAACAGCAATCACAGTGAAACTCTCATGAACACAACACCAAAAGGCTAGACAAAGATTACTGTATTTATACAAAGTATCATTTATATGTCTTTTAATTATACAAAGATTAAGCACCAAAGTGAAGCTATGCTCATTTTCACAATGACGTTACCTTTGAAAGAGGGATGGCAGGTATTACAGTACTTTTAGAATTTGCCTAGCAGGCTTTCTGACTTTTGTCATACCCCTCAGCCCTCCCCAAAAGAAAGAGAGATGACATTAGTTAGGAAGGATAAAAAGTGGCATTTGGGATATGTTCTGTAAAACTTTTTTCTTTCTTTTTTTTTTTATTTTATTTTATATTAGTGACACTTAAAATTGGTATTGGCAATGAAATTATTTAGGTGATAAAAATTAATAATAATAAATCACAATAAAGGAAATGACTATTGTTTATAAATCTACCTTGCTTAGGAAGTAACTAAAATATAAAAATTTAAGAACTGGGGCGTCATTTTATGATTGCTAAAAGCTAATAAAAAGTGTTTATTTAACAACCAATAGCTGTGATAGGAAAGCTGAACTACTTTGAGCAATACTTCCACATGTCCTGGTATTTAAAGGGTATGATACTGAGCCTGCATTTTTAAAATATCTTAAATAAATATACAAAAAATGGATGACATGGACTGAGTAAGTCTTGTTCTATTTGCTTGATGCTACTGATAATTCCAAACTTAAATCTTACCTAAAAGATCCTCCTTGGTATTCCTCAGGTAACAATTTTCCATCTCTTGCTTTCTTTGACAGAACCTGAGGGGGGAAAAAAAAAAAAAAACAGAGCACAACAACAAAATCATGTTCTAGTTAACTGTGTCACTGGAAATATTTATACAGGGTATACTCTCCTAGTTCAGAGCAAGTGTTAAATGTTTAAGCTCTTGTTTAATGCAATTACAGAAAGCTTGAGAACAGACAATCTGAGAAGTGAAAGCTCAACGAAGTTCCTTGAAAAGCTTTCGAGCTCTCAGTTTGCCATGTACCAGTGCTGTGCAATGGTTCCCTGCTTTCTACACATAACACTTATAAGCTGCCTATAAAGCTTTTTTTCTTGTACCACAAAAATATTAAAGTAAACATTCTTCTCAATCCAGTAGGTTTTGGAAAAATTATAGTATTGTACAAGCCTTGTTGATTATAAGGAAAAGCCTGCCTCTGCCTTTTGATAAAGAAATAAGCATAGGACCTAGGGTTTGCTACTATATATAAATATAACTACATATAATAATACTAACTACATATAATATATATGCAATATAGTAACTCTCTGTAAAATATATACAAATGGTGCAGTATACTCTGCACATGTGAATTTAACTGAAACTTGCCTTTAACTCCACACTGACATCTGAGGGATGACTTGGGGTCAAGAAGTAAGTAGCATAGGTTTACTTAGCCAGAGGTCCACAGACAGGTTTACAGGGATCCACAATCCCTTGAAAAATTATCAGCAAGTTTTATTAAAGAAACAAATTCATTGAACAACTAGTGCATTCCAATAAAATTGGACCCATGGCCATGGATAGGATAGTTAACATCAGATAGCAGAGAACACAGAAAGGTCAACAAATGAACATGTTGCTTTGCAACAGGGTCATGGAACACAGGACAGGGAAATGTACAAGCCATTGATGCTACAGAAGGCCTGTGATGGTAGCATTGGAACTGATACAAACACTGAGAAAAAGCCAGCCAAGTGAGGTTCCAGGAGAAGCTGTACATTGCCAGCCTGAGTCCTGGGCCAACCTGCCCAAGATCCAGACCCCCCTCAGAAAGTGGTTCCCGCCTTCCCAGGCAAAGAGTGCCAGTCTCCTCAGAGTCTAGCTGACTGAAGCCCTGATTTCGCATTGCTGCATGGCCTTTACTGTTTCTTTGTTGGATGACTGGTAATTCAGGCCTCTCTGTTCTTATCTTTCTGTCTGAGGATCTCAATCCTGAGCCACTAGATTGGTCTAACAGCTAGAACACTGTACTTGCATGGCTGCATTCCTTTTCTTTTATGTTGCCAGTCAAGTCATTGCCATATATGTGGTGTAACTTGATTCTTCAGGTATTTCCACCTGTTCATTTCTTTAATATGGATATGTTTTTGTTTATTTTTTTTAAATGTTATGATTTAGAGGAACAATGGTATCATCACTACCACCAAACAACTTAGTGGGAAGTGTAAAGCTTAGCTGTTGTTAGCACAGGCTCTACTCTAGAGCCCAGCTGATAGGGTTGAACAAGAGACTCATCATGTCACAGCACAGGGGCTTACACAAATTATTTAAATGTATTCCTTATCAGTTTCTCATATTATCTTGTCTCTGATAGGATGTCTTTAAAGAGAACTAAAGAGAACATACACACACACACACACACACACACACACACACAGACGCGCGCGCGCACACGCGCACGGCTTATAACAAAAGCTGACACACAGGTCTAGCATGGTGGACTACAATTTTTCTTCCAGCACTTGGGAGGAAGGCAGAGGCAGGTGGATCTCAATGAGTCCAAGGCCAGCCTGGTCTACAAAACAAGTTCCAAGATAGCCAGAGCTGCAGAGAGAGCACCGTTTCAAAAAAAGGGGAGAAAAACAGAATGCCAGCTGCTGTTATTACAGTCACTGTTATTACCTTTAGAATTCTAAAACAAGATTGCAAAGCACTCATTTAAGAGATAGCCATATTACTCTATATAGTCACAAAATGGTTTTGCTTATAGAATTAATATCATTCTAAATGATTTCTTTGGTTCAAACATAAAAGCATTATACTTCTGAACAAGACACGGTATAAAAACTTCACATATAAATAGTAACTGTAAAGTGCCATTCTTACAGAACCAGAACTTAACTTGCTTACCTTTCCCAGGGGGTAAGGAGTCATAATTCAACAGGAGAACACAGGCAAGTGAGTGCATTGATTACCAGAGAGCTACAGCTGAGTCCCCTTGAATGATGAGATTAGGCACAGCTTCTAGTTTAGTGCCTGGCTAAACCAGAGTGGCATGCTGACCTGGGCTGAAGCAGCTGTACCTTCAGGCAGAGCTCAGTAACCCCGAGAGGTGCTGGGATGACTTCCTCATCTCATCTCTTAAGCCAAGGTTCTTTCAAATACAAGAACTAGGGAATGCTAGCATAGCTATCTTAATGATGTGGTATTATATAGTAGTAAAAATTGTCAAAATGCTCAGAACCAACGAAGCCTATAATAGTTAAAGTTTAATGCACACAAAGATGGGGGAATCCCAGGTCTACAGATCAATAACTTCTGCCTAGTATTTTAAAAATGTTATTTCAACACTTGATCTCATTTCACCTTCACAACACTGAAGTACATATTTCTCAATAGTTCTGAAAACCATGGATGAATAAAGTTCATGACCAGTATTCCCCTTGCCCTGTAGCTTTACTTTGTGGATGGCATTTCAGTCACCCTGTGGTTAACCTACAGGCTGAAAACAGTAAATGGAAAATTCTAGATACAAATAGTAACTTTGAAGTTACATGCTGTTTTGAGTAGCACGATGAAAGAATGGAGCTATCAAAAGCACGTACTGCCTCTCTGGTCCAGTGTTTCCATGATGTATATACTACCTGCCCATAAGACACTGAACAGCTCTCTCCACCAGATCCATACTCACCACATGCTCATGTTCACCTAATTCATACTGTACTTACAAATGTTTCCAATGGGCAAGAGTAATGATGCTGGCAATTTTATTATATAATAGCATTATAACTGTTCTACTTTGGTGTTAAGCCCATCTGTGCCCTATTCATCAATTAAGCTTTACACAGGCCTGTATGTACAGGAAAAATACATGAAGATTGTTCTGGGGCATCTATGAAGAGGCCTTGGAATGCATCCTTTGTGGACAAGAAGAAACAACTTATGCTATATTCAAGAAAACCAGTCCATTAACTTTGACTTTTAAACTGGCCTAGCTAGTACAACCTTCAAATTAAGAAAAATAGTTGTATTTTAATCCATATAAGATATATGCTGCAAATCTTTTCAAAGAATAAAGAACTAAAAATGTTAGACCCACTAAATTCATCTTTAATTATGTATAATTCTAAGAAAGATTTTTTTAAAATGGCTTTATGCTTAAAAACAGCCAACTTACAATGTTGACTTTGGGCAAATGAAACTGTGAGCTCCCCAAGGAAGTCTTACCTCTGCCTTTTATATAATGTATAACTTGTTCTACCAATAAGAATAAAATATATCCTTGCTACAGAAAAAATGAAAACAATCAATCAAATGAGTATCGAAGTTTCAATGTGAACACTTCAAGACCTGTGATACCTGTGCCAAGAAATGCCCTTAGGAATTACAGGGCTCAGAAAATGAAAAGCTGTAGATTCCTTTCAGACTAACATGGTTTGATCAAGCAAGACCCCCGAAACAGTGTTCCTGGTGATCCAACATCCAAAACAGCTGGGACAAGGCAGCCTTGCAGACTACTACAATTTCTATGTCTTCTCAGAATTCCCATGGTATTACAGCATCCCCAACCATCAGGAAGCAGTTTAGAAAGAACACCCAAATTTCCAAATATAGTCTACAAATGTTTGTTTTCATTTAAATGTGGCTCGTTATAAATGGTTAGTGATCACAACCAATCTCTTCTTAAAGGTAAAAAGGGGATTATGGTATAGAAATGAATACTTTATTTTGGAATGAATTTTCATTTATCAATACAAATTTAAGGTCAGTTTTGTGATAGTATATTTCTCTTGTTTAGGTATTGTGTTTGCATAGATCATTTAAAAATGTAATGTATAATTAAGTACAGATTGTAGATAGTTACCTATAACAGTCAAAACATATAGTCAGGTTTGTTAGGTATTTATAGATATATAGAGATATATTTCAAATGGATAGACATTCTTTAAACCTTTCAAAGACCTACAGAATATGGCATTTAAAATGCTTTAAGGTTTTTCTTGACAGTGAGACATAAATGCTCCCGGCAACACCACCTGGGTAAGAAAGGAAGATGGACATTGAAGAAACTCGGAGAGGATCGGGTTGAATTTCCTGGTGTTCATCTGTCTAGGTTGTAAGTTATTTCTCCCTGAATAAACATCTATTCGGCCTATTTGTTTATCCTGATCCTTATTTACCGCAATAGAGTTTACTCCCAATATGGCAAGACTAGCCATTTGGGCAAGATACTGCTCTTGTCTGGACTGTTTGACTTTATGGTGTACTGGACATGAGGACCCACAGGAAAGTGACTGCTGAAATACGACGGACGTTGCTACAGGGTTTCTGTTTCATGGAAAAGCCAGACATTCTACAGAACACAGAGAAAAGTGACTGACAAACTGCCAACACAGGTGGGACAGTTTGAAATTTCCTGCTGAGTAGTCTGCTGGATGGATAAGGCAATTTACAGAAGAACTTTGGATGACTGTCCAGGTATCGAGATGTCTCTGTCATTTCTAGAGTTTATATATTACCCTTATATGGTCTTTGATGGATGTAAAGACAGATAGCTTTTTATGGTTATAGTTTTCCTTAGGATTAAAGGTAAGTTACATATAAGACTTTAGACTCACAAAGATAGGATGATGGAATATTTCCTTTAATTCTTGCTAAATGTTAATGGACTAAATATTGTTAACTATAGTTCTTATTTGATAACTGTTTTGTCATATGTAATTAGACTATGTTAAAGTTAAAGCCCATCTTTTTTATTTTAGACAGAAAAGAGGAGATGATAGGAGATGTCATTCTGTAAATATGTTTCTCTTATTGGTTAATGAATAAAGCCCTGTTGGCCTATAGGAAAGCAAGTTAAGTGGAACAAGGAGGATTCTGGGAGATGTAGTATTGAGGAGTCAAGATGTAGGACGTGAGAGAAGAGGTTCAGACCCTCTCTCCGGTAAGATAAGACCACATAGAAACACTTAGATAGATATAAATGGGTTAATATTTAAGACAGAGCTAGCTAACAAAAAACTCTAGTAACAGGCCAACAGCTTTATAACTAAAAAAAAAAAAAAAAAAAAAAAAAAAAAAAAGGTATTACAGTGGCTGTCAAAGTTTACCCCTATGTATCACTACTTTGTAATGTGATATGCTTTAGTGACAAAAATTTCTTCATATTGGAACTTCAAAAATTGCTTTTGAAGAGATTCAAGAAAGCTAAAGTATCTTTGCCTTGGCTTCAGTGGTCTTAATTTATAACTTTAAAATTTACCTGAAATAACATTGTTGTGCTGGCTAGTCTATGTCAACTTGTCACACAAACTATAGTTATCTGAAAAGAAGGAATCTTAATTGAGAAAAATGTCTCTATAAAACCTTGCTGTAAGGTATTTTCTTAGTAATTAATGGGAGAGGGCCCATTGTGGGTGGTGCCATTCCTGGGCTGGTGGTCTTGGGTTCTATGGAAAAGTAGGATGAAAAAGCCAGTGAAAAGCAAGCCAGTAAGCAGCACTCCTCCACGGATTCTACATCAGCTTTTATTTGCAGAATCCTTCCCTGTTTGAGTTCCTGTCCCAATTTCCTTCAATGATGAGCAGTGCAGTGCAAGTGTAAGCTAAATAAACTCTTTCCTCCCCAACTTGCTTTTTTGGTGTTTCATTGACGCAACAGAAACCCCAAGATAATCTTTAATACTGAATTTTTCATTTTTAAAAATTAAGGTTTTTCCCAGAACATGAATGAAGTTGACCTCTAATTTAGCTATATATTATTTTTAGAATTTTGAACATTAAATTTCTTTAAAATAGGCAATACCTTGATAAAAACTGAAAGCCTAAATATTTAAAAGAAACACTTGAGATCACTCCTCCTCCTCACAAAAACCACAGTGCAACCTAACCATGTCAGGAATCTCGGAAGGGGGGGTTGAAAGATGGCTCTATGACTAAGAATGTGTACTGCTCTTGTAGAGGTCTTGGATTCATTTCCAAGCACCGACATTCATAACTATCTACAGCTCCAGTTCCAGGGCATCTGGATACCTTCTTCTGGCCTAAGGGCATCTGTACTCACACATGGACATACCCTCCCTAACATACACACATTAAAAACAAAAAAGCCTCTCAGCAAATGCCAAGATGAAAGTCTAGCAAGTACACATCTGGACACATACCTTCACAGAGTCAGCAATCTCCTGTACACCCTTAGCAGCTGCATCTTTTATGATTGGTGTAATTAAACCTTTGTCAGTTGCCACAGCCACTGAAATGTCCACAGAGGGCAGCTGCTTTGGGCCTTCTCCATCCCAGCTGACATTAACCCCAGGCATTTGCTGCAAGGAAAGAAACATGCCATGAAGATTAAAGTAGTCAGAGAAATATGACTTATATTGTGCATGTGAATAGAGCTGGACAGGAGGAACTACATAAGACTTTGCTTTGGGAAAAAATGGCTTGGATTACCATTGATCACTGTTCATGTTTGGGAAGAACAAATACTTTTCAGCAGTATGACTGAGACAATTCTGATGATATACATACATGTTTTGAACTACATGACCAATATGAACTTGAGGGGGACAATGTAGCAGAATATAGTAGTGACATTCAATTATTTTCATTTGTCATGAAAACTCATCTTTTTAGCACAACTCTGTAATATATATTAACATGTCTTTAGTAAATGAGTCCTCTAAAAGAAACTTCCCAAGCATCACAAACAGGAGATAGACATTACAGATGCACGGGTATAGATTTAACATTAAGAGAACTACTCTGAAGGATGAAAACAATATACAAAATGACTAAATGCCTGGAAGGTGTGTATTAATGTTGTCAAGTATCACAGGACAAAAGCAGGGCAGAGTACAGAAATCAAAAGCTAGCTTCTCTTCTCATAGATTCTCTGCTTTCTTCAGAGTAAGGCTGGTGTCCAGGGTGCCATTTAAAGGAAAGAGCAGCTTGCCTATGCTGTTTCACTGCACATGTGCCTCTGCTAGGATGCATTTCTCACTTACATTTTACTCCTTTACACTGTAATTAGTCAGTCATCCTTAGAACTTCTCTGTACTATCCATTCACAGCAATGTCACAATGTTAAAATAGTACAACACAAAGTCCTAATCCCTCAAAAGATCCCAAATTCTTCAGATCACACAAAATACAGAAAACAAGGGGCCAGAGAGATAGCTCAGGGCTTGATTCCCAGTGTCCACATCAGGTGGCTCATGTCACTTGTAACTCCAGCTTGAAGGGATCTGAAGCCCTTCTTCAGGACTCCATGGGCATACACATGTGTACAAGCCCATATACAGAAACACACGCACACACAAAGACACACACAGGCACACAAGTAAAACCCCCAACATGGAAGACTCTTGGAATGATATTTAATTGATAACTACGTAACGAAGACCCACAGGATATGATCAAAATTCGGTTCAAAACAATAATCATAACCTTAACCCTCTTAACAAATTACTAAAATGAATTCCACACTCAAGTTTTCCAACACAGATCTAGTCAAAGGAAGAAACACATAACACAAAGTAAATGGAAACACATGTCTGCAACAACACAAGAAGGGCATTTAGAACATCTCAGACAATATCAAAACTGAGGAATCACAGCAGACACTTAAGGCTAACACGTGTGGGAAATTGCACGAGGAGGGCAACTTTCTGGGAAAATACTTCAAAAATAAAGAGAAGGGTAAAATTCAGGCAAACAGTAACTATGAAGGTAAATGAGACAGCACCAAGATCTCATCAAAATCAACTAGATTCAGTGAATTCTATAAAACTATAAAAAGAAAAGCCCCTTTAATTACCTGAAATGAGTGCAGGGAAAGTTAAAGCAAAGAGCCAGAATTCATTTCATAAAGTCCCGACATGGCTGGAGAGTGACATGACAACACAGGACAGAGCACCCGCATTTTGCATGTTCAAGGTCCTGGGTGATCCAGTACCCAAACCAAAACAGAACTCCATAAAGTCACAACTGCAGAAACCATGAAGGCTTTTGTTTATGCGGTCACTCATCATCACTGCTAAGACTTACTCTTCATTTAGTACAACAGGGGACGAATTAGCGTTTACTGAATAAATGATCTTTATTGTGCTATAATTACTTTGGGAGTCCTTTTGATTTTCAGTTTCCTGTAAAGCAAGCAAAATTAAGTAACAGGATATTTTTTAGCAATACAATTATACACATCTTAAGCCAAGAGACATTTAGAAGCCATAGTTATCTTGCTTTGGCCACTTACTTTAAGAGTAACAGCTGCTGCTTTGATGATAAAGTCATTCACCGAGACTTTAATGTCATCTGAAAGAAAAATAGGCATATGATTTCAACTTGCAGATTATGGACAAGTCTTGTGCAGAGTGATGAAAAAACACCAGATCAATATTTGCTTCATGAAACGGGTCTCATCACTTCAGCAAAATGTGCATTACACGAAGTCCTAACAGAGTAGAAGTCATGGATGCAAAACTCACTATTCTAGGGGCTGAGGGACAGCAGCAGTAACCTGCTCTTCCTATGCTCAGAACCTTGCATTCCATTTTCAGTGCAATTCTTCCCATCAGAGCTCACTTCTAAGCCTTGATTACCATTTTGTGAAGTTATTCAGAAGTCATGCACAAAAACTTGAAGAACACATTATAACTACAGTCAAATAAAAGGCTCAACTAGCACTCCACTCAAGAGCAAATAATCTCTGCATTTGTGCACAATTTTTTTTTCATTTCCAAATGTCTTTAGTCTACGCACATTTTATAATATATTGATTATACTAGAAGAGCAGTGTATGTAAATACATCAAATAATTATTATATTTATAAAAGGCACTTAAATTTCCTTTTTTACTAACTGAGTATACAACAAAAATAATTTAAGACAAGCACGTTTAAGCATTAAACAGGGGCTTAAATGGAACCTGCTTTTTAACTCAATTCCAAAGATGAAGTGATGCTGACACGGGTCCAGTGCAAATGCTGAGGGCCTCTGTAAATTCATGGTAAATCCATGTAGCTAAATTTCCTTGCAGTATACATAATACTTTAAGGGCAAAGCTGGGTCCCTCCCTTTCCATGTCACTGATCATAACTAAACATCTGACTTTTCCCTCTGCTACTGACACTGGGTATGATGGCACCTGAGAGGGTAAAGCACACCACTTTCTTCCAAAAATTTGTAGAAAGACTTAAGGTCATGAGCCAGTGAATAATATATGAAAAGAAACATGTATCCTGCTACTGCAGCATCATGGAATTCTCTGTGAACAACAAATAGCTCACTACTAATGTATAAGGAGATTTTAAACAGAGCTTAGGCAAACTGCACTGGCCCGTACACTACAAAACCATGCAGTAAGGGTCATCAGTCTTCTAGTCACATAGCCAGAAATATATAAACGTTCTGTCTGGTTTGTTTAAAGTCTCTCCTAGGAGTAGAAATCTAAGTGCATTTCTAGTATTTGGAGATACTATAAGGATAACCACAGGCTAGACATTTGGTCTGCAGAAATCCAAATATACGGTAGTCACATTGGGAACTCATTCTGTTGGCTTCACCTAGCCCTCTCGGCTGCTTCTATAGGCAACCAGTGACAACCCACAGTCCTATGGCCATAAGCCCCAGCCAGTGACACCACCTATGTCCACAGCACACACCTAGAATTCTGTCCTCACTGAACTGCAGCCCTCAGACCACCCTGCACATGACCACTTTCTTCACCTAGAACACTTGCACTTACTGGCAGTCCTCTCCTCCTACTTCTGGTGCGTTAACATGATGATAACTTCCCCCAATTCCATTTCTAACTTTCATGTTCAGACTGTATATCCAGCTTGACATAAGATGCTTCTATCTCTAAGGCTACAGGTTTCTCAGATCCAACGTGTGCAAAGATGACTTCATCAACTATTTTTATTTTCAATTCTTTACTATGGGAAATTTCAAGCACTGATGATAGTTACTAAACACATAGTTAAAAAACTGCATTTGGTAAAGTTCACCTATAAACTTATGTGAAGAGCTAGGGATAAAGGGTAATCATGAATCTCTGTGGGCTACAAACAGAACTTAACTGAAAATAACAAACAAACCCCAAGTATCAGTTAAAGTCCCTCTTAAATTCTATCAACATTAAAAAAAGAGAAACCTATTCTACAAAACACTTTCATAAAGTAAAGGAGGAAGAAACATTTTCCAACTTTTTTACAAGATCTGAAAACAATCCCTGGAAACCCAAGGAAAGAAAGCAGAAGGGCAGTATTTATTACCAGCACATGTATAGTTATATAATAAATATAATTATATATACACAGACCAGCTTGGAACTTACAGTATTCTTATCCCAGCCTCCTGAATGCCACTGACACCCAGCCAATGGAAAGATTCTTGACAAAATGTTAATAAACTCAAAGAGTACATGAAGAAGCTTTGTGTGAGGAATATTGGGTTGATTTATCAATTGAATTTCAACCAATGTAATTTGGCATCTTAACCAAAAAGGAAAGGTTCTCTTAAAAGATGACCAAAAACTTTATGACAAAAATTCAGCATCCATTCATGCTTAAAATTCTCAGAATACAGACTGGGAACTTCCTCAACCTGAAAAAGATCTATAAAAATAACTTACTGTAAATGTTAAAGAATGAATGTTTCTCCCCACCTAAAACACAAGAACATGTGAAGAATATGTTTCTATACTACTGACATTTGTCATGGTACCAAAAACCTTGGCCAGTGCAATAAGTAAATAAAAAGCAAATAGATTAGGAAGGTTGAAATAAAATCTTCATGCTAACAATCCACACCTCTCTGAAACTTTATTTTGAAATGTGTTTGGAGAGACAATTCAATTTAATATCAGAAAGTATTTTCAAAAATACAATTAAAAATTGCATAAAGAAAGGTAGTACCCACATGATGTGTAAAATGAAATGTACTAACCACCCAAGGCACTCTTAAATCAGTTAAGGGTTTTGTTAAGATTGTTGTTTGTCTACCTAACACTATTAAAAGAAATTCAAAATTAAGATAAGCATTTAGCCTGAGCAAGTCAACCATCTATCCTTACCAAAACAAAAAAAACACAAACCAACCAACCAATCAACCAACCAACCAACCAAAAACCACCAAGTTAAGGGAAACAAATATATTAAGCTTATTTTTATTTATGAAAATAACCGCCAGCCTGTAAGTGACACTATAATAGTACTGGTAGGGTGAGTGTGAACTGGAAACATCACAAAGGAGATTTTGGAAAGAAAGCATGGAAGAATAGAAATCCTTATTGTACAAAGTAATAATCTGTGATTAATTCAATATTATGCATCCAATCTGTTTCAATTAAGAAAAAAAACATTGCCTCCCCAACCTATCCCTGTGCTAACACAAGCCAGAGTAGAGTGCAGTCAGGTTATGAAATGATTAAAAGAGATACAAGGTGCATTTTATAAAAGACTTGATCGTCAGATTAGCATGCATTCTGCATTAAGTAAATTCAACTTTACTGACCTTTGACCAGATCTCGTCTAACTTTTAAAACTGCTCCAAGATCACAGTCAGCAGTAGCATAGGCATGAGGCACAGTGCTTTTTGATTCAGTTAACCTCTTGGCAATAACTCTCCGAATGTTGCTGGCAGGAATTTCAGTGAATGTACCCTACAAAGAAAAAAAAAAAAAAAAAAGCAATTTGTCCATTAAAACATAAGTAGAATGGAAGAAGAAAAAAAAAATAAATAAAACTACCTATTTGAAATCCACTCTTAGAGACCTAATAATTTATGACATAAAAGATTAATTTAAGAAAAGTACTATTTGAAATCTTTATAGAAAGGGAGACTGTAATAAATCAAAGTATCTGGCTTGTGTTTACACAACTATAGACAGAAAAAAATAGAAAAGTTTAAATTTCAGTTATGAATAAGACATCTTCTATTACCATGTTTAAGACAGCTAGAAATAAACAAACCCACCATCACCACGTACTTATGTAATATGTACCATGTGTGTACACACAAGTATATATAGGCAAGTTGAGTATGGGAACAACATATACATATGTACAATGCAAATATGTGCACATATGCACGGGTATGTTGAGTATGAGAATACAGAAAGAAATCTCTACCTATCCATCCAGTCAGTCTGAAGGCAGTTTTTGTTACAAATGCTGACTATCAGCAAGTCTTATAAAAATGGTATTCTGTAGAAAAAGGTAACACATTACATAATGGATAATCAGTCACAGAACATGCATTTCTGTCATGTAAAAATAATCAGGAGTATCTTATTTCCTAGGAATTCAAAATATAAAGTATAAATGAGATAATAAAAATCTTTCTGAAATTTTAATATAAATTTTCTTGTAACGGCATGGGCATCCAATTACATTTAATCCCTTCCTCACCCTTCATTCTATTCTAGGATGGAATTATAGCCACCAAAGGATGATAATAATAATAATAATAAACACCAATAATTTATTTTTCCTTTACAAAGGATATTTTAAGGATACTTTCTGTTAAGAATACATGCTCTCCCTTACCAGCAGGAAGTAATTTTGAAAGAACAACGCCCAAATTCCCAAATATTGTGTATAAATGTATGTTTTCATTTAATTGGACTTTGTTATATAAAATAAATTTTAAAAAATACAAAAAAATACAAAAAAAAAAAAAAAAAAAAAGAATACATGCTCTCCATATCTCCATATCCTGTGATTATTTGAAAGATTTATCTTCCTACTTTGTGTAACCTCCTACACTCACCCTAAGGAAGATCTGACACCATCAAATTTTTATGCAGACAGTACAATGTTAATGTGCATTAAAAAAGTTGTCTGTGAAACTTAGTCCTCAGTTCTTTCCAAGCATGATAATGAAAAATCTTCTCCATTAGTGGGAGCAGTATGCGTTTACTTCCCTGATTTTAAAGGGACACAGAAAAGAAAAACAGGATAAACTGAAGAAGAAAAACACAATAACTGCCACACTGCTTGTCTCCGAGGAAGAAAGTGGACTGTGTCATACGGTAAATTCTAAGTAGCTCTTCATTCCCTCAACAGAAAACAAATATGCCCATAAAAAGGAGCTAAGAGTCATGGCTACAGCATACATGTACTGTCGTGAGGGATTAGAATTTGTGGTAAAATGAAACTGAATCACAGTTCTACTTGCAAGTCAGTACCACACAAACAAATCCATTTGGGGTACTCTCTACATTTACAACTTGAAGCTACTGTTAAAATGGATTGATTAAAAAGTACTTATACAAACTAAAAAGTACTTATAAAGCACATAGTACCTGTTTTTATTTTCTTTCTCATGTGTATCTAAATCATAAAACCTTACTGAGAAGACCTTACCGCTGCGTTAGGTTGCCCAGGGATGGACATTGGTGGGATCATTGGCCTTGGGTAAGATGGTCCAGCTGTGGCCTGAGGAGGCACAGATGCAGAGAGAGTGGGGGCTGGTCTGGATTCTGTAATCTTGCCCATCTGTTTCAGTTCAACTAACTTGAGTGCATCTCTGGAAATGAGAGGAATATAGACAGTCTTAGAAAACAGTGCTGAGGTGTGAGAGGAAGATAAACACTAAAAACAAATACTACAAAATCTAAGCAAATCTTTCCTCTTGACCAGCGGTTCTCAGTCTATGGGTCTCAATCTCTTTGGGGTTGCATATCAGATATTACATTACGATTCATAGCAGTAGCAAAATTACAGTTATGAAGTAGCAATGAAATAATTTTATGGTTGGGGTCACCACAACATGAGGACTATATTAAAGGGTCGAAGTATTAGGAAGGTTGAGAACTACTGGTCTATTATGGTCTTCTGATTCTTTTTAGATATCCAGTGGATAGTCAAACATTTTCAAAAGCCAATTAATAATTTAAATTTATAATAATTAGAACTCATTGGGCATATCTGAGATAATTTTTTCCCAAATAAAGCTTCTTGCTTAGCTTAGTAAGTACCTTATTCAACATGATGAGTAGAATTCTGTGATAGGTCTACCAATATGATCCTAGAGTGTACCCCTCAGTATTGGGTAAAGACAGTAATTTTTATTAAAAAAGTAAACTTGTCTTTTATTGGGAGACAAGTGTCACTAGTTAGATGAGTTCATGTTAGAGTTTTTACATGGCATTCAGAAAGTGCCATGTACATAATACCTATGGCTTTCATAAAAATACTTGCTAGATTATTATCACTTAGAATGAAAAGTAATGATCTACTTACAGACCTGTGTTTCATACTACTTTGTAAAACAAAGGTGAATTTGTTTACAAAGAGATATAATTAAGACTATAATATATGTTTAGTCCTGAGTTTAGTTTGCTAGGTTATAGACAGCTGTCAACTTGACACAGCCTAGAGTCATCTGAGAAGAGAGTCTTAATTAAAGGATTGTCCAGGTTAGACTGGCCTGTGGGCATGTCTGTGGGGGACTATTTTGATTATTAATTGATATAAGAGAACCCAACCCACCATGGGTGGCACCAGTCCCTGTACAGGCGTTTTTGTGCAGGTGTTCTAGGAATATTTTAGATGAGAGATCAAACTGACAAAGCAATTAAAATGCTTCATCATTCTCGATTCCTAAATCTGAAAGAGTGGGGGAAGAATAGGAAGGTGAGCCAACCAGTGTTACATGTTATATAACTCACATCAGTTAGGTGGGAGAGGTATTACTCCTAACTTAGACACACGTAGCCTCAAAACAGTTAACTCAGAATCTAACTCAGTCTGTCTCAGCACCCACTCATTCCAGGTGCTGGGAGAAAATGTCATTAAACAAGACTCTTCCCACCAAGTTTTATTCTACAGAGGAGTCATCCATCAGTCACATGAACAAACTAGAGCAACGGAAAGGCATCCTTAAAAAGGAATACAGCAGAGTAATGAGACAGAGCAATGAGTGAGAAGACTGGTTATTTTAAGACAGACAGCCTGGGCAGATTGGACGTTTATGAAGAATGGTGTAGTTAGGCAGGTTAAAGGGCTGGGAGAAGGCTGTACCTAAGCAGGAAACATGTGGCTTCCAAGAAGAAGAGGTTTCTGAGAAGGAAGGCCAGAATGGAAATGTGGTGAGCAAGGTGGGGAGGAAGGCAGCTAAGTACAGCCAGGGCTGAGACCACTTGTGTATGCCCAGGTTCAGAGCCAGCAACAAAGCCTGTGTATGGTTTCTACCTTTCCAAAAACAGTGGACATGCTAAGCAAATTAAATAAAGTGAAAGCAGAGCTGTCTCCCAAGAAGAGACTAGCTAAGAATTAACCCACAATGAGCAGAATGCTAGGGCTGAACAAGGAATTGGAATGTGCCTAATCTAAAATTACCAGTAGGACCTTCTGACAAGGGCTCTTTACTCACTCTACACAAAGTCACAGAATAGCTGTTGGCAGCACTGCTTCTTACAACCTGGAGATGGTGACAGAGTGGCAGAGGAAGTGAAGGGGACAGGTGTCCAATGGAGTTATCTGTGGACCTTTAGGGTTTTGTTTTTTAACCAGCCTACTTCTACTTGGAAATCAAATTTAACCCATAGTATTTATAACCTAAATCCAAATTGTGTCAAAGTCAATGACAGCTGACACAATTCCTGGAGACTGCTGTCATGAGCCCAAATGCCAGTTAGATGAAAATGTAAGCACCGGTACAAACTAAAACCTTATAAGTTACAGTCCAACGTTATAGTCCCTTCCCATTTTATGTCAAACAATTAAATACTTATCTAGAAAAGTGCATTATCCCCAAATACCAGACACATTTTCTCACACAGATTTTTCGTTTTCTCAGTCATCAGATGAAAACAAACACAAGGACATAATAAACATCTAAGTATCTGATTCTCCAATCTAAAAACAAGGGTGGTGGTGTTAACTAGACACAGCCCAATCTCCTTGTTGGCGTGACTGCTTTATCAAGGAAGGTGTGATTTGGTTTTACACCCAAAGTAATTAAGATGACTGGGCAAAACAGTGTTTGGTGAGGAATACAAGTCAGGAGGAGCCATTAATCATAAAAAGTAAGCAGAAAATAATTCTGACCAGTGATTGGTTGCAATAAGCTTTTATTATTGATCTTACTATTATATATAGCTCATGAAGTGTAACTGTTAACTGTTGTTTAGTAACAGCCAACAATTTAGCTGTGATAATGCAGCAATGATTTTTAATAATTTCTGCCCATTAAAACAATCAGATTGAATTGGAAGCATTGACTGGGCATTAAAGACTCTAAAATAGAAGAAAACAAGTGAATTGCTTGGAAAACTATCTCAAGTAGATCCTTTCCCACCCCTCAGCGGTAGTTAACTCTGGTGAGTCATCAACTAATTTAATGACTATTGCTTAAAATTAGACAACTGCCAACATGCCAAGTTTTGATGCTGTGGTTAACATGAACAAAAACATTAAGTCTAGTTCTGATTTAATAGTTAGATGTACCCAAGGTAAAATTCTAACTGCTCATAAGCTCCTGAGTGTAGCCTGCCACTTGTCATGAAACAGTCACACAGAAAGGTTAGCTGATGACTCTATGCTTCTGCACAACATGTATCTGGAACACTGCCTTCGTTTTAAGATGAGATTAAAAGCCAGCTCTGAGCCTGTGCTTTTCTCCACAGACACAATGGCTCAGCAGTGCTGCTCAGTGGCCAGGACCACTACCATAGCACTTGCCCTGCATCCTCAACTGAGGAGGAGCAGATGGGAGATGGCACTCATCATTTCCAGGGCATGTGCTAAGGCATACTGTAAAGCCTTAAGCTTTACAACTGTTTCAGAAAAGGGCATTTCTGCTGAAGTCACTGGGACAATGCCTCTCTAAACTTCACCTTAATGTCAAACAGCATGCAAAATCAAAAACCCTATATAGTACATGCACTAGGGATCGTTTTTTTCTCATGAAATCTGTAAATGTTCATATTCAGAAGACTCAAATTGACTTCCTTCTGGTAGAGAAGGCAAAAAGGTTGGGGAAAGAACTGGGAAACAGTGGGAGAAAGAAAGCAAAAGCATTCTAAGCATAGCTCTTAATGAACACTGTTTCCTTAGAGCATCAAGAAGATAACTGTACTAACACAATTTTAAATCAATTCTTGAAAAGAGCAGAAAGTTCCCTATCTTTGTTTTACTGCTGCCTTACCATGAAGCTGCTTTCCCAGAGGGTCTGTAGTCACTAAATTCAGGAATCTTTCCTCTGACCCTGTGTTCCTTGATTTGTGGACCATTTCCCAATACTCTACCACAGAAATTTAGTCTTCTAAATGATGCAGCTGCTGATGATCTCTAAGACAACCACTGCTTCATGACCTACTCAAACTATCTCCTTTATCTTCATCATCTGATCCCTGGAAGGCTTCTCAGTGCTGACAATAAGCTTGGACATCAGTTACTCTGCTAAGGTGAACGCTTCCTCAAACCCCTTATTCAGTCTACTTATGGAGCCAAGTTTTCCATTACCTAGACCAGGATCCCAGACACAAACTAGCTGTCTCTTGCATGCCTTCCAACCACGTAAAGGGCAGTATTCATTATCTCCTGCCTGTATTACTTGATGAGACTTACCTCAATTGATTCCCTTACATCAGAGGCTTTATCTGCTGCAATTTATACTGCACAAACTTGACATGTTGATCCTTCTCAGGAATATCTATAATTATTTTGCATTTCTTAAAACCTTCAGTGGCTAATGAATTAAATGGACCCTTTATCTTATCCCTTAGATAACAGGCAAGGAAAATCTGTCTTATGATTGTTGTCTTAATTCTTTTTTTTTTTTTTTTTCCTTCTTTCTTTTCTTTTCTTTTTTTTTTTTTTTCAATTTGGGTTTTTGAGACAGGATTTCTCTGTGAAGCTTTGGAGCCTGTCCTGGAACTCAATTGGTAGACCAGGTTGGTCTGGAACTCACAGAGATCCGCTTGCCTCTGCCTCCCGAGTGCTGGGATTAAAGGCAGGCGCCACCACCTCCCAGCATCTGAGTCCATTTTTGTAGAGTTCTACTAAGGTACAGACTGGTCGGTGACTAACAAATTTATGATATAAAATAGTGAAAACAAAAAAGGCCAGAAGCACCACTTGATTTCTGTTTGTTCTACCTAAATTTATAAAAATTCTAGCCAACACCATCATTTCTAATCAATATTCGCTAATCTTAGAGTAAACACAATTCTAAAAACCTGAACTCAGTCCCAAATATTCAGCAACTGCCAACGGTGGCTCTACATGTGGTCGCAGGCCCATTTGATTAGCCTTTGTCGTAACTTTATTAGGCTAAGTCCCAGTAGAGAAAGGCTCATCTGTATTAATAGACTCTTAATTAATAGATAATTTTAAACAAAGATGCACCAATTTCTTGAGTGGAAAGTCACCCACATACAGATAGAGATTAGGTCTTCCTAAGCTAATTCAACACATCCATAAATGTTCTCCCCTCAGCCCACAGAACCCTAAGAACTTCTTTATATTCAGGAGGAGGATATACCAATACAGCTACTTTGTTGAAAAAAAAAAAAAAAAAAAAAAAAAAAAAAAAACAAGGGAAATCTGATGTGTGTGTCAGACGTTAAAGCATACTATAAATATTTATAATTAAATGGTATCAACTCACAGACAGATCAATGAAAGAGAAAAGGGAATCCCCAGAGAGAGTTAACTGCAGATGGAGACACCTCTGGAAAAAGTGAGCAGTCTTAAGAGTGAAGAATTAAATTCATTTAAAAGTATATCGCCATCCTGGGAAATTTAAATGGGATTGGTGATGATTTTATGCAGTTGAAGTATGTTTCTCTGCTCTGTGATCTAATTTTCTACACTATCACCTGTTCTAAGGATGTGGCTTAGTTACTGAATAAGACCTAATTCTTAATAATGGTACAATTATTAAGAAAACAATCCACACTAATAAAAGCAATTAAAACCACAAAAGAATAGTGTATCTCATTTTAAATTTCAACATAGAATAAACTTTTCAAATCTTTTCAGAACAAGATGGTGAAGGGATTGATGATTACAAAAGCACACACATACTCTTTAGTGAAGATCCCTCGAGGGCCTGTGGCTGTGCCCTGGCTGGCATCCAATGAATGCTTTTCCAGAATGTTGCGGGCAGCTGGACTTAAGCGGAACCTAAGAATAAAAACATGAAGATGAATGAAACTAATTAATTCTTAATATTGATTCATATAGATCTAAATGGCAAGAGTTTTGCTAGTAATGGGAAAGAGAAATCTTAACACTGAAACTAAAGTGACTCTCAAAGATGGCCACAGTCGTATAAATTAATCCATATCAATCTATTTTATTGTCAAGATACTTTTGTAAAGCAGTAAGTAGCTAGCAATTCAAATAATCTTTAAATAAGGGTAAACGTTCACTAGGAGAAAGAGCATCCAATTTGACTGATTACGTGTCGTATGTCTCTGTATCACGGATACCAAGAGGGAACCAACCACGGGCGCCTTCATACACTTAGCACAGTACAACGATAAGCTAACTTTCTACTCCAAGCACTTTTCAGTATGCAATGTAGCAGCTCTGAGTGCAAGGACGCTGCTGTGCAGGCATCATGGCCAATTTTACAGGCAAAAAGCTGAAGTAGGTCCTGGTCCTATAGCTGAAGTGTAGACTCTCTTATCAAGACCTTTAAGCGAAGTAGCCAGACAAAGGAAGTAAAATAAGCTGGGTCAGATGTCTATGTACTCAGACAAAAGAAGTAAAATAAGCTGGGTCAGATGGTTTAAAAGGAGAAAATAGAGGGGTTCAATTGTGATGCTCCCTAGAATTTTGAAGAAGTCTTATATTACCAAGTCTTTATTATTTAGATTTTTCAGGACTCTGAATAAAACTGATTGATTGCAAAGCAATTTTGAAAAGTCACAGTGCGGTCAATACTGTGTCGTTCCATGGGTCAGGTGGTTTTAACAGGTCATGGTAGGTTCTTAAGAGTGTCTAATCATGACTAGTCTTAGCTAGACAGAGCACACCCAGTGTGTGCTCTGCAATGAAGAGAGGGCTGTGAAGTACAACACAGGTGACATGGCTTCTGACTGTTACAGGTCAGAGAGGTGAAAACAGGGAGCCCGGGCATGGAAATCAGAACTACTCTGTGGTAAAGGGGACTGAAAAATCATTAGTGATTACCCAGATCCGATCATTACACACTGTTCTTTTTGCTCAAATCATCACAGTGTGCTTTGTAAGCAGTAAGGCTGGGGTTGGGACATGAACACCTCAGTTTGATCCCCAGTACCCACATCAAAGCCTAGTGTAGAGGTGCATATTGTGCACCACTGGCGTTGGTGAGGTGGGGTCAGTGTTCACAAGTACCTGTTCTATCACAAATGGTTGGGTGGGAAAAAATCTACCCATCAGGATCTCAAATGCAGAACTGTTTGAACAGGAACACATGCCAAAATGACAACTCCACCTCATATCAATTATACTCCAGAGACTAGAATTCACATTTTAGTAATCAGAATTCTGTGAATGGGAACAAACAAAATGAAGCTTGGTCTCAAGAGTGTTATTCTGTAACCTTATTCAATATTAGGCAAGCAAGGCTTTCAGAAGGCCCAAACAAAACAGGTATTCACTAATATTTATCAAATGAAGAAAGATGTAAAGTAATCATTGTTAGCCTTCATTATCCTAAGAGGAAAAAGTGCAAGGCTAGCAAATCCCAATGAGAATGCTTGGACAGGATACAGATTTCCAACCTCAAAATAATCATAACCATTTTTACATGATAATAATCATGTCTGATGGAAAATACATGCATACTCACCGTGGTGTCCCTACTGTGTGTTCCTTCCTGGCAGGGCTCGAAATCTGCAGCTGTGGAGAGGGCTGAGGAGGCACTGCTGGCTGTGAAACCGGAGGTGGAGCACCCACATCTTTGGGAATTTCCACGTGTTTCCAATCTTCTCCTTCTTCAACCATCAAGCCAATGAGTGAACCCAGCTTTATGTTTTTAGCTCCTTCTTCAACCTATTTAAAAAGATAAATAATGGTCAGAAATGGAAAGACCCAGGATCACAGAAAGTCACTAGTTGTGTTTGTGAGAAAGACTGAGCAAGACAGGGGTTCCTCTTCCAACTTCCACCTTCTGCCCCTGCACCCTCCCTCTCATTCCTCCTCCTCTTCCAGTACTAATGCTGCCTTGGGAAACGAGCAAGACCCAGGCCCATTGCTTACAACCTTCAAAACCAAGGCTCCCCTTACTACTTACTACTTCATGGAGGCTGTGGTTAGAGATGGCAGTTACTTGTCTTCACTAGTTTCTATAATAGTTTTGGAATTTTAAAAGCTCATAAGGGATTAACATATCCAAATTAGTCCTATCTACTAGAATATAATTTTAAGTAAACCTTTCCCAGTATATTTAGTCTGTGGGGAGAAAGTGTCCTATTACACAGATACAGCTAGTTAACAATTCTGGTTAATTTAAGGATAGGTTATCTCTTTCCCCATAACTTAAGTCTTTTCTGGAATATCTACTTAAAACCCAGAAAATATCTCATGAGTTTTTCATGAGTGCATCAGTGACACAGTGATGTCCTAATGAATGAAACAGTTTTCAGACAGTATCTGTCAACTAAAAATCTAAGTTACATAAAGACTTCTTTATTTAAGACAAAAATATTCTAATCATGTCAACAGCAATTAATTTATTACAAGATGACAATATTGAGTAGTTTTGGTAGTGGGAGACAATGACATTCCTTTAAGATTTCTGCCTCTTCCCTCACCAATACTAATATTCATTACAGGTTAGTTTCATGAATAGTATGATAGGCTGAAAGATGTTCACGGATGTAACAAATACCATGACTTGTGGAATGTGTGACATTTCAAAGTAACACTAATTTTGATGTCTATTAGTAAGTACATTATCCTTAAATTTAAAATAAGTATAAATTCTATGGGTTAGGAAGCTTTCCAAGCTTAGTAATTACCAGTGGAGAAATAGAAACAAAGGTTTAATGAAGGCTTTCATAGATGTGTAAGACTGGAGCAAAAAAAAAAAAAAAAAAAAAAAAATAAATAAGGAGGTATTTATAAGCTTTGGAAATATTAATTTTTTAAAATTTAGTTGCTTAGCTGTTTGTCATACACTAAAACATTTCACTTCTGTTGATTATTAATTTTCCTTATAGCACTTTTTATTTGTTAAGATTTATTTATACTAGTTTATGTGTTTGAGTGTTTTGCCTGCATATATGGCTTGCCTGGTGCCCATGGAAGTCAGAAGAGGATGTTGGATTCTGATGGGTGATGTCCTTCTGTATGCTATGAATATGTATTTCTCTTATTGGGTTAATAAAACACTGATTGGCCCATAGCCAGTCAGGAAGTATAGGTAGGACTACCAGACTAGGAGAATGCTGGAAAGAGGAAGGCAGCAAGTGAGTCGCCATATAGCCACCAGGAAGGTAGGATGCCTGGGCATTCTCCAGTAAACCAAGGCCATGCAGAGATACACAGATTAATAGAAATGGGTTAATGACTAAGAGAGAACAAGTCAATAAGAAGCCTGAGCCATCAGCTAAATAGTTTATAATTATATAATCATTAGTGTGTTTATTTGGGATTAAAGAGCTGCAGTACCAGGCAGGACAGAAACTTCGATTACAGGGTTCATTGGAATTGCAGTTATGGATGGCTCAAAGCCACCATGTGTGTGCTGGGAAATGACCTTGGGTCCTCTGCAAGCCCAACAAGTACTCTTAACTGGGGAGGCATCGCTCCCGCCCCACCTTTCCTTTTTCAAAAGATGAGTAAAAGCTGTAATGGGTTTGTATCTTTTCTTTTCCTATCTGCTGATGAACTGTTAACTGAACATCAGAAAGTAACAAATAAAAAGGACAACAAAATAAGCAGTGTTATGAAGTATACTTCCTTTCAAAACTGAACCAGATAAAAATCAATGTCTATTTATGCCACATCCCCAAAACAACCAAAATTTCTACCCCTGCCCCAAGGAACGTAACAAAACAAAAAAGCCAAGATTCAAATAAAGAATGTTTTTTGGGGGAAACTTCCACTTTGAGAATATAAGTAGATTTCTAAAAGTTGACTTGGACAATATCCTAACCCTGAAACTGGCACCTCACCTCTTGTTTCACTTACTACAAAGCACTCCACACACACCCTACCACAATGACAGGGACATGTTCAGTCAGTTAGTAGCCAACTATATCAAAATATCGAATAAAATTTACAGTACTCACGTTTTTCCTCATTTAAAGGAATGACAATATGAAACATATAATGGAAAAGGACAGACAATATGCCACTTTATAATCGACTATATAATAGAAGTTAAAGAATGGTCATAACAGTTTCACTTAATGCTGATAAAATCTTGAAATGACATTTACACATCCCCTATTCCCTTAATGCAGTAAGAAGTATTCTCCAGGCATGCCAGTTTGGTACATTTACTTCTGCTGCAGTTAGCAAACAGTTAAAGCTGGTTCAGACACAGTAACAGAAGCATAAACAATATTCTGCAAAAACCATACTAGCTTGTTGCTGTAGCAAAGCACTCAAGGTCTGAGAACAATAAGCACCCAAGATGTTCTTACTGTCTTAATCAAAAGCCTTTATTGCCCTTATGCCGATGTGTTTTAATAATAAGTCAAGTATTTTTACACTCTGTTCTACTTACAGCTGATAAATAAGATCCCGACTCTTGAGTCTGTTCAGGTCAACGGTCTTCCCTCCCATGTACATAGCTTCCTGGGTTTCAACACTGGTTCTATTACAACAGCTAGTAACAACTGGCTATGTGAGCATAGTAATGATTATTTCACCATGCCTGTTTCTTGATCTGTCAAGTGAAAACAGCAACAGGAGCCATTCCACAAGTTTCTTAGGAGGGATAAATGGAAGTTCCAGATGTAAGGGATTTAGAACAGTGCCTATCATTTCACATAAACAGCAAAAGTATAATTTCTGTTTACCTTCAAGTTATTAATTTTTAAAACAAATATACCCAACAAGGATCAATATTAGACTACAAAGTAGTAGTAAGGATTGGAAAATCATGCCTAATAGGTCAGCCCATACTCAGGAATATAATAAGAAATAAACTGCCTCCTGATAAAATTCAAATAGAGGTTGAATTGCATCCCCCAGCCTTGGCTAGCTCAGTACAGGCTTCTCTCTCTCTCTCTCTCTCTCTCTCTCTCTCTCTCTCTCTCTCTCTCTCTCTCTCTCTCTTTTGCTCTCTCTCCCTCCCTCCCCTCTCAACCAGAGATACTACTTAAGCTGATACTAAATATGGCAAATGTACTAAATCCAGCTCAGGTAGGCTTCTAACAGAATCAAAGGACAGGATGCTGAGATTAAGAAATAAAGTGTGTACAAAGGATGCCCAGCTGAAAGAGTACTTCAGAGTCCACTTCATCGAAGCCACTAGGTAAAGGCAAGTGTGGTGGCACACCTGTAACCCAGCATTCTAGATATTCAGCTACACAAAGAGTCAGAGGGCAACCTGAGCTACTTAGGACCTTCTGTCACTTACAAAAAACAAGTACAACAAAAGCTAATGATAAATGCTATCTTTTTAATTTTGGCATTACAAAATGACCAGCACACCAAGTAATTAAGTATTTTTATTCTTTTGAAACTGAACTGACTATTGAAGTTCAAACAGCAGTTACAGCAGAGGAGTTGAGTCACATAATGGATATATTGGCTCAGGGTCTGTGCAGTTTGAAATAGCTCTTACCCTTTAGTATTACCTTCTTAGTTTATATACACATAAACCCCAGCTTAAAAGGACATAATATAAGAAGTACGAAGAGGAAAGCACATCAATGACAGCTAAAATGTAGATGAGACACTGAATCCAAGTAATAGCTACCTGCCTCCCCAGTGCCAGGCAGGGTTCTATTGATGCATTCAATGCACCTGAGAACCCAGGAGGTAAATCAGTTAAACAGACAGGAGCCTGAAGCCCAAGGTTACAACCTGCTCAGGATGCCACAGCTAGGATTTAAATGAACTGACCATAATAGACAGGATGACTTTAGATCAGCACCATGCCCACACTTCCTGTCATCTCAAGTTGGTGCCAGCATCTATATAGTGGACATAAATGACTTAGTTTTTAACTAACAAAGGACATCCTCAAAATGTATCACTAACCAATTTCAATATGAAAAAGATTAGAACTGAGAATGTCCTCCATTTGGCAGAATTTTCTCTGAGCTTTCAGAGGGCACTTTCATAATTACAAATATCATGATTTACAGGGATTAATCCAAGGTTACACAGGTTCAAATTCTAAGTATAAGCCTTCAGACTCTAATATGCATTTATGAAAGTAACTGTGGGCAATTTAATGAAAACAGGAAAGGGTAAAATAACAAAGTTGAACTGAAAAATACAGTCCTAGGAAAATGGCAATGTCAAGGCTTTAGAGAAACAGCTGACACTGTAGAACACAAACAGTGTGGAGAATAACTGTTCAGTTCTTTTTAATATCCAGATGACCAAGTCTTTTCTTAATTGCTTTACAGTTCATGCAACTTTGTTTTAAGATGGTGTTTCTATATATATAGCCCACCTGCCCTGGCTTCTAACAAGCTATGCAGGGAACTATGACCTTGGATGTCTGATCCTCCTGTCTTTGCCTCCCAAGTGCTAGGAGTACAACCATGCACCATCACAACTGATGGTAGTGTTGCTTCCCCATGACTACACAGTATTTAATATACATACATGCATTCTTAAATAAAGACTTACTGTTATGGAAAACTATCAGTGGAATCAGTGAGATGGCTGAGTAGAGACACAACCAAGCTTGGATTTCCAGAGCCCACATGGCAAATGGAGACACCCAGCTTACACAAGCTATCCCTTGACTGCCACGTGAGCATCACAGCAAGTGCTCATGTATGTACACTCACAAGTACACATACAGAATATAAATTTTTAATTTTAAAATATTAGAAAGTGTAGTTACATATTTGGATTATATGCATATACGCAATGTTTGCCATTGGAAACTAAATATTGTGGAAGCAGGGTCAGAGAACTTCTAATAAATCCTCTTAATATGCCATTCTAATCCCAATCTGCTGAATCTAACCTGAAGACTAAGCTGACAAATTGATTTACATGTATAATAATTAAAATTTTCTGCACAACTTACTATGATTCAAAGGAAATTTAAAAGTCCTTGTACTAAATGAAATAAATTGGAACTAGGCCACAAAGTTATTCACACAACACTATTTATTCTTAATTAACATATTAGGAACATTTAAGCTTCTTCTGGTTCTAATTAAAATGTAATAAACATTTACATTTCAATGTAATTTAGATACAAAAACTATAACACTGCTTACAAAGATAAAATTGTGTGACAGAAATTTCCCAGCGACCAAGGAATTACATTTCCAAGAGTGAACAAGTTATACTTTGTAATCTTGCCAAAATTGTGACTTCCAACTACACTCTTCTGCTTTAATGATAATAGTTGCAGGATGTATTTATTAGTACCTCTACCTTTAATAAGCTCAACCATCTCCTAGAAAATCATTTTATTATGTTTACTAACACGAGGATTATTCCACAATGAAAAGCAAAGGCACAGCTCTTGCTTGAACAGAGAAGGATGGAAGGAAAATAAGACTGGAAATACCACCTTAGTGACTTCTGCTCCCATTTGCCTGGTAAAACTGTACACTGGCAGCAATATACTTTTACTATTCCTATTACTCAGAAAGCATTAGGATGCTACTAAAGTCACAAAGACCTAAAATCTATGTACAATCCTGCCTCTGGTGGGAAAAATAGCAGTCACTAAAGCAGCTGCCAACTGTATCTATTTCCCACCTCTTTTCAGGGCATTAGGACTAGAAAAACAGACACTACTGACCCATTGGAATGGCTAGCAATTTGAAATGCATTACTGAGCAGTTAAATGGAAAGTGCTATTATCGTGGAAAACTTACACAGCCAAACAATCAAGAGCTGCAGCCAAGAACAGACTGCCAAAAGCACACACTGGAAAATGTAGTTGAGTTTGAGGCATATGGTAAATCAAGCAATCTTTTTCTTCTGCAAAACGCCATAAAATTATTAAGCAAATTACTTTCAGTATGGATTTTTTCCAGTTAAAAAGACAGAAAAATATTTACCCTTTAATTCACATTTTAAAGTGCATTAACTGTATGTTTATCAGTGTGCTTTAACTGGGACACTAATAACATACATGGCAAGAAATGAATGTTGGAAATACTACAGTGTTAAGAAATAAAACATCAAAGGCTAGGAAAAATAAGCACCAACAAGATCATTTTATAGTAGGAAACACAAATGACAGAAAGAAGGTCTATTTCACACAGGAGTATAGAATCCTAAAGTACTGTGTATGCGAACAGAACAGACAAAGGCCAGGTTATACCTAAGCTTCACCTAGAGATGAGCTAGGGTCTCAGACCCAAACTCCCATCAACAAAGAATGGCCAACAGAGAGGCAGCTGGCTTGTGCAATTCAAGTGGTAGAGGGTAAAATAGATGCTCATTGCCAGTCATAATCAACCAATACGACATGGGGCTAAGAGTTACCAAGAACCAAGTAAACAGTAGCATGGACAGATGCAGCAGTACTACTGGAATTCTGTAGTGAACATTTATGTATGTTCTCACTTAATCTTCCCCACTTCCATTTTCTAAGAGAAAGACTCCAACAAAATGAATTTGCTACTCATTATACGTCATGTAGAACTGGCAGCATCTTTCAGTTACTGTCAACTGGCAGTGATTGTGATGCCCACAGTTTCAGCTGCTATACCAATACCATACTGTCTGCTGTAGGGACATGGTAATGGGCTCAACAATGAGCACATGGCACAGCTCAAAAGCCATGCTTTACCCACACACAGCTTTGAGCTGGTTATCTGCCTTTTTATAAATGATCTAAAGTTCTATCCTAAAACCATCATATACATGACAAACATATATATGTGAAAAAGGCCACTAAAATTTGCCACTAAAACATTGTAAATGTGATTTTAAAATATATTATACAGTAAATAACATGATAAACAGGAGGGACTTTATGCAGGGAATTTACATGAAGAAAGACAAATCACGTCTTACCACTATTTTGGCTAAGATGCCATCGTCATTTGCATCTAAGGTGACCACAGCCTTGTCTGTCTCAATTTCACATAATGAGTCTCCAGCACTCACAGCTTCACCTAAAAAACAAAACCAGGTTTGTTTTGTTGTTTCGCTTTTTGAAAAAAAAAATTTTTTAAATTACATTTTATTTATACATGCATGCAAACCATGGCTCATGTGGATGTCTTGTGTCTTCTAAAAGCTCTATGCTAGGTATATTTGCTATAATAAAAATGATTACAAATATAGACTGAATATAAAAATTAATTCCTACTAATAGAGATAATAACAAATGCATTTCTTCTCTGGGATCAAGATTCCATGTCTCTTTATTTTTTCTTTTTGAAATGAAGCTTTATGTTGTCTATGCTAAGTGTGAGTAGACGAGGATAGTCTTGATTCCTGATCTTTCTTCCTCTCAGGTGCCCTTCCCTTTTTTAAAAGCATAATTGACTACTGCATTAAGAGAGAAGTTTTATCAATACAATACTTTTTGGTTAACACTTTAGGGCAAATTCAGAAACCCTAATAGCTCTACATAGTACAAGAAAACAAAACATAAAAAGCATAAACAGAAAATAAAATACATTTCTATGCAACAGAAAAGTGATGAAACTCAAAATATAGCCAGGAGCCAACACTGCAGGTTTCTGGGCTGAGGAGCATGGAAAGAGATGCTGTGGGGCTGCAGAATGAGCAAGCAAGGCTTGTTGACAGACTATGACTTTCATCAGGAGCTGAAGGATACGAAATGGGAGGACTGAAACATATCTCAACAACATGAGCTATGGCAAGCTACCCCTGAAGACAAAACATGAACAAAACCCAGGCAGGAGGGACGAGATGGAAACAACAAAAAACTGCCCATTCAAAAGCAAATCACAAAACAAGGTTCTCAAGCACATTAAGAAATCTAATGTAATGAAAACATGATACACAGTAATTGGAACAGAAACCAAATTTTAGAAAAGATACTAGAGCAAAAATTTTCAAATAAATATTTTGAGGTAAAAATAGCCATTACAAATACCAGGGATTTAAAAAAAATTGCAGAAATGAAACAAAACAGTGTCAAGAAAAAAGTTAAAAATTGTGAAAAGAACTCAAGCCACTGAACTAAGGTCCCACTGAGACACAGCAGAAGCATGGTGATGAAAGAAGCACTAGCGGCACTAATAAGGCAAACAGAAAATTAAAGAAGGAGTAAGCAGGTGAGGGACAGTCTGGGGCTGATGTCTTTCTCAGGAGTTTCAGGGAGAGTGGCTAGAGAACCATTGGGAAGCAGGTGGGAAGAGGCCGCTTCTGAGATGTTCCCAGTACTAGACCAGTGAGTGTAGGGTAAAGAATTCTGAATGGCTGCACTGATTAGAACGGGTACATAAAGGAGTCGTGTGGCATGGAGGGAGGCTCCAAATAAGGGAATATGTATACATAAAAATTAAATAAGTTTCAATTTTATAAATGCTTTACTTTGATGAAATATTCAGCAGGAAACAAAAGTATATTAGACTGTATAAACAGGAATCCACATTTGGGTACATAAAGGAGTCCTGTGGCATGGAGGGAGGCTCCAAATAAGGGAATATGTATACATAAAAATTAAATAAGTTTCAATTTTATAAATGCTTTACTTTGATGAAATATTCAGCAGGAAACAAAAGTATATTAGACTGTATAAACAGGAATCCACATTTGATAACCAGAGAGACTGCACACTATGAACAATAGAAGAAAAAAAAATTTAAAAAGCTATCAGAGGAAAAAAACAGATTACCTCAGTGGAATGACAGACTGAGAGCACACTTCAGCAGTTGCACGATCAGAGGACAAGGAAGTAACATTCACACCGAAGGAAAAAAATCTTCTACAATCGTAGATGCAGCCAAACCATAAATTAAGAATTAACTGTGAAGTATTTTTAGGGACATGCAGTGTAGGAAAATTTACTAGTAGTGATTACTTACAAAATGTAGTTCAAGAAAAGCAGACACAAACAGGGCAGATGGACAGGACGGATGGACACAAGAAACAAGTTACCACTGAAGACGCTAATACTCATTGTCCATTTAAAAATGTAGCACTTGAGGATTTTAAAAAGTAAAACCAAACTCCAAGAGATAACAGGATAGATAAGGGGAAGTTTCAGTGGGCACTAATTGCTGGTACAGTTAGAAGATAAACAACTCTAGATCCAACTGGCAAAATTTAAGGGTTTAAAATCTAAATACAATCTACAGGGTTCAAAACTCAGGAAAAACAGAAAACAAAATGATTGTCTAATAGAAAGGGGGCATATAAGGAAAAGTAAAATGAGAATAAAACAAGAAATATCTGGCCAACAAATATTTATTGAAAAACGTGTTTATCCACTGAGGATGCTGTAGTGGGAAACAAGAGCAAGTTTGTGTTTTTGAGCTTCTCACCCCAAGAAGCTCGCTGTGCACCTAGCAAAAACACAACCGGAGATGGCAGTAGGGTAAGAAGTCAGAATGCCCCGAGAATATTCAGGAGGGTATCTAATTCAGTTTCTAGAAGGGATGAGAAGCTCTCTAGAATAAGAGGACGTCTCCTCGAGTGGACAAGTGCAAAGGGCAGTGATGTTCTACTTCCAGTGAGACTTTACCCCAATGTTTCTGTTGGAGCAATGGGAGAAGTTACTAGACTAAGCAACTTTTCAAATACTTCTTAGATGCAGACAATAAATAAAATAATGTACTATTTTTCACACTCATTTAAATTCCAACAACCTTTAAAGAATCGTGTACAAATCTACTTTGGCATGTGAGTTTCTGAGTCACTCACTGACTCACCTCTGCTTTTCTGATCCTTTACTAACTTGAAGAGAATCACAAGCTACCCCAGAAAATGCTTCACTGCAGCCGCTGATACTTTCTCCTAGTCACCAGTCACAAGGTTCTTCATGACCCACCATTCCCCAAGTCTCAAGCAGTACTCCCCCACTTAACCAGATCAAAATCCTTTAGGAAAAAAACTGCAGTACTTCAGAAATCATTGGTTCCTCATAAGGAAACCATTAAATTGTTCTTTACATTTACTTGGGTATAACATCTGATTTGCAGCAAGTTTCTTTTCTTTCTTTGTGAAGCCACATCTCTATACACATAGCAGATTAGGTCAGCAATACGAGCATGCTGAGAAAGCCAAGAGAGCATGTGACCAACAGAGCAAGACACAGGAAAGCCAGGCAGTTGTAGAACCGCAGAAGAGTTTAAAATAATTACCACACGAGGAAGCACTGTCCATAATGATCATGAGACTAAAGCTCTAGCAACAATCACTTTGAGCGCATGCAGGACATTTGAGACTGAGTCATGAGTCCCAAAGATCCAAATCCAGGGCTCTAGTACCATTCAGCATTGAGCTGCTTGGCAGAGTGATGAGGAGGAGCTTTTGCCAACCCTGCTCAAAGTTTCTTCCAACCCCAGGCGCTAATGGTACCCACCAAGTTACACATCTCTCCAACTCAGGAGGATTCTGAATGTAGCTATGAAAAGCAAAATCACAGACCTGGGAGTTTTATGGTAACAAACTCCCATACACCTTTAAATAACATATGCAACATCTCCTGCTAAAAATAAAGATACAGATATATTGCTAGCTAATAAGTCACTAATAGAGAAGTAGCCTCCCTCATTCCATAGTCTGTCATTTAGACACATCATTCAGCAAACATTCATGTACAATGTACATACAAGAATGGAAGGCACTAAGAAAGCACTGGCTACAACAAAGGGTTCAGTTCTGCCCAGCAGTTTATGCTCTAGTGGATCACTGGTTCCACTGGCTGAGGTTCACTGGTGGGTTCTCAGCACCATATGGTTGGCTGTAGAAGATAGCAGCTCTTCTGCTTCCTGTACCATCTCCTCCTGGTCCATGTCAGTGTTGGAGGTGGAGCGGGCCCGGAGCGAGAGTGCGGACCCCAGGAGGGGCCAGAGCAGAGGCCTGCCCGGGAGCCGCTCCCCGGCACCGAAGCCAGCATCATCATCCAGGTCCTTTGTCCAGATCAGCAGCTGACAGGATTGAGGAAGAGGTCCACAGAGATAACCCTCTCTCTTAAACATGTCTCAAATACATTTAACTATGATGTTTATTTTATATACAAGCACAATCCCCTACCACCTACAAAACAATTTTGTTCTACCAAAAATGAAGACTAGACATGTTCGAAGATGTGTGTGGAGGACAGCCAGCTGTTTTCTGTAGAGCCAGTAAGTTAGATTTCTATGACGATGAAGGAGAATGTGTTCTTTAGTGATACAGTGAGTAATGGAGACCACCAGTGTGATAAAAGGAGCCAATCAAAAAAGCCCATTTTTCTCCTATGTTCTACAAGAAATGTCGAGAAAGGCAAAAGTTTAATGACAGGACAGGCTGGCAAGAGCTGGTGAGGAAGTGGTTGCATCAGACAGCAGGTATGTGGGAAAATCGACTGTTGTTATGGGAGTGTAAACTACCTCCTTGATAAACTGTCAAGGCAGTGCTGCTATACTGAACAACAGTCACTGTAATTTACTTCCCAAACTTTTCCACTTTAGCACTGCAAACAGAAGCCACGGCCTCTGCTACACTACAAACCATCCTGACAACTCTGGTGGCACCTACTCGGAGAATGAAGATTCCCTTCACACAGAGTCCTTCAGAACCCACCCCTGCTTCAGAATTTTACACAGTAGCATGACCAGTTCCAGATGTCAGTCACATGAGGAAAGGAAGGGCATGAGCATGGATCCTGAAGAAACACATCCCCCACTTTGCCTGAGCAGACCAGCTGCTCCCAATCTTTGCACCATTATCTCAGATTGGTTTTCTTCCACAGAACTGCATCTCAGAGCAGAAAACAGACTTTTACACCAAATGGGAACCAAGAATCTTATATATACTTAATTTTTTGACAGAAGAAAAATAAACTATGCTCACTTTATACACACACACACAAAACAAAAAAACAAACAAACAAAAAACATTAAAACATATTCCCCAAATAGGGAATTTTCACTCCAGCTCAACTCCTCTTTCAATAGACTAGAAACGTGGATACATTTTCAAAGCACCAACTCTAATTTTATGGTATTTCTATTCCAGTCTTACAGTGAAATTAAATATTATAATATAACATACAAAACCGTTCTGACTCACTCATTAAAACAATGGAGCTAATGTATATGCTCTTATCTTACTATTTTTGTAACTTAGAAAATAAATGAAGATGAGTTCTACTAGAATTCTAAAGCCAAGATTTCATTCAGTTAACTCATTCCCAGAGTGGACCTCAGAGTGAACAACCATGAATCTTAGGGCAGGCTTCATCTGGCTACATCCTCTAGCATCTAACACACATGTAGTCAGACATGGCTGTAATTACAAAGCCTCAGACTTCAGGAACACTTATGAAGATCACACTCTGCTTAGAGGGTATCAGATCATTATCTAGTCTTTCCTTGCAATTTCAACCTCCTTATATGTTTTAAATACTAAAATAGTTATTTTAAATTATAATGATTATTGTCAATAAAGATCTATCGAACAAAAACAGTGAATAAAAACCATTATGTCAGAATATAAATTTGTTTTCAACACAAAAGGAGTTAATGAAGTTATTATAGATGTATTGCACTCAGCACATTAGATCATATTGTCAACAATCTCTAAAGGATTCCTGAATTACCAAGAAACAAGGATTAAGAATGGTCTCAATTACTTCCAATATATTACTAAACAACACCCCAACACACACAAGCTGGCTTAATGCATGATTTTAAAAGCAAACAGCAGGGAAATATGTTTCAGAAGATTAAAATATATCATCGCCTGTCATACATGAAAGGAGTGCATTGTAGAAAAGCAGAACAGATGGCTGAACGGCACTCATCCTGCCTCTTGATCTCACTGTCCAGCTCCGTTGGGAGCACCTCACCAGACTGCCAGTGAGCCGCGGCACTCACATCTACAGGCCTGTAAATCATCAGAGGGTGAAGAGACTTCATCTTTCCGAATCATTGTTTAGGGGTACCAACTTCCTGCAGTAATGGATATGGAAACAGACAAGGCTCTACGTCATGAGAGGAAGAAAGCTAAAATGAACTTCCAAGGATCACATTACTTGTAAACGTGGGACTTCCTTAGTCACTGATAATTAAACAATGGTAGTAGGCAGGCAGAGCCAGTCCCCCAAGCGGTTCAGAGAGACATTGGCTTTGGTTTACATGGGTTGGAATTCTAGAAGGCACTACTAGATGTGTCTTTGGATGTTTTCTGTCTTTTGTCCTTTAGCCTTACTGGATGTCATCTTAGCCTTCTCTTTCTAATCTCCCACTGCTTTACCTCCTTGTGTGGCATAGAACTCGTTATTCAGTTCACACATGTGTTCAGTTATGTGATCACACTTTCACCCAACCTTCAACCTCATTTTCCAGTTTCATGCTCAATACTTTTCTTGACTAGAACTTCCATTTGGTCTTCTCACTGCTTGATGTTTTTGCATAATGTGTCAATGTTGTCATTTTTAATTCCTTCTCTTATATGTTTAATAAATTCAAATTCACATCTTTTGAGTTTAGTAATTCCAGCTAGTGCAGATGCTAGGGGCGTAGCCTCTGCTGGTTGTGCTTCGGAGTTTCACTCCTAGATGACAGCTTGTGTGCACATCATCACGTTTGGGACTGAACCCTCAGCAAATGGTATTGGACCCTGGAATCCTACATGAATTATAGGCTATGTCCTACCAGGATGGCTTTGGCCAGGTAATTCAAAGGTATCCTTTGCTTCAGCCATTGATTTTTCCCTCACAGAGTTCCATTTGTAAATTTAAACACCAAGAACTCAAAAGATTAGCCCATTAGAGGAAACTTAATGGAAGAGGTGTTCTTATTCCACACAGATTGCCAACCCAACAATAACTGTGTTATCACACAGCACTGAACTCTATCCATATGCTAATGACTCAACTTCTGTCAGCAACCCACTCCTTATGTTCTATAACACACTGAGCATCCTGCCTTCAGAGTCTAACAAGGACCTCAAAACCACCCATACTCAAGCCTGAACTAGTCTCTGACTTCCCACCTCTCCACCAGCTCAAATCTCTGTTTCTTCCTCTGCAGTTCCAGAGCCACAGCTCAGGCCCAGTAGGGCACACTGCTCCATTTTTTTGTTTCCCGCTCTGGGTGGACTCTTGGGGGTCTCTCTCTCCCTCTCTCTCTCTCCCTCTCTCACCCCTCCCCCCTCTCCCTCTCAAGTCCATTTATCCTATAGGGACTAGCTCATCTTTAAAGACTTCAGAGATTTCTCTTTCCAGGCTTTTGGCCCTACCCAAGTGCTCACTAATTAACTGCTTATAGCAGCTACCCAAACTGCTCATAACCAGGGAAGAAAACATACTACTGCAAAAACCCATTCCCCACAAAGAAAAAGAGCTAAGCAATGCTACCAGTCAAAATAATATCCAAGACCCATCAGCTATAATATACCATACTCCTTACCTCCATTCCAGCCTGATCTTTATGACTAAACTTCTGTTGTGAGGCCCATTCTGTCATGCATCTTCTTGTCTTTCCTAGCGCCCAGGTTTTTCCAAAGAAAGGCAGTCCTGCCCTGAACCACTGAGCTCATTTAGCAAGCTCACTTCTGGCATGAATCACATGGCAACCATTGCTGCCTCAAAAGTTCCAGAATTTCAACTTTGTGAATCAAATTCTCCAGTACCCCTTTACTTTCATTTTTAATGATTCTCACATGTGTTATGGGAGTTCTTTCGCCATCCAGGCCCCACTGCTTGGAGCCATGGCACGCATGTCAGGCAGTACCCTGGCTCAGTACACAGGTGCAAAGGTCCCTTTTTCTCTGAGGAAGCAGCCCTCTCTATCTCTGTCTGTATCTTTCTCTCTTTTTCTCTCATCCCTTCCCCCAGTAAACTTTCCACGTAAGTCCCACCTGATGGCATACTTGTCTCTCACCTGCCACGGGGCTTTCCACCAAGGTCCCTCCTCAAGCCATATTCATAACAAGTTCTCTTATGCCTTTTCTTTGGAAAACTTTGTGTGGACTTTGAAGGATGAAATACATAAAATTCTGCCTTTTTCTTTTTCTTTCTTTTCTTTTTTTTTTTTTAATGCCCATCCCCATAAATGGCAGCTTCTTTAAACAAAGTAATTCTTTGGAAAAAAATCCCCACCACCATGGAACTACATAGCATGATAATTCTGCCTACTCCCGTATTATTTAACACCAAGCTGCTAGAAAGTCTAGATAAGATGCTTGATAAATAAGACATATTTGGTAATCAAGATTTATAGATTCTTAAGGTCTAATCAGGTGCACAGTAATATTTGTCTAGCCTCATGTTTGCTCAATTTTAAGCTTTAGCTATTTGGATAAACCCACTCCCCCAAAATGCAATATTCTATAATGAAGTGTCTGGTCCCCAAAGAAAGTCTTTTTTCCCAAGGTCACACATTTAAACAAAAGTCCACATTCCCTTGAGGAAGATTCTTGCCAAAAAAAAAAAAAAAAAAAAAAAAGGATTCATTCTCATCTCTGGCAAAAGGAATTATTCGTGTCTCTTCCATTAACATATAACTGGTGTCTATTAACTTGTCAAGATCAATGTAGCTTTTTCAATCTCTGACAACAAACCACACACCAGCTCACATGTCCCCTTTCGCCCATTTAATCCTTTCACAATTATAGAGTATAACAGGTGTAGCCTTTTATTTTTTTCAAATAAAGGGGCAGCCATCCTGATTCTCAGATCATGTCAGTCTCCTGCTTCCCCTCACTGATTCTACACCTCCTCTTTGGGACTTGAACCCTGATGGACTCTGGCATCTTTCTTCACTAAATACCTGCCCATTCTCTTCCTGGTCTTCACACTTGTCATCATGGCAGAAGTGGCATCATGAATCCTAGACCTCCAGGAGTCAGAATGTAACTGTGGAGTTGCAATCTCTGTCCACACCCTCAACACTGCATGTACTATTCAATAAACACTAGATAAAACCATTTAACAGCAGCGTTTGCTTTAAAGACATTTGTGCTCACCCTCAAAGTCCTTGCCAGAGCTAGCCACTTTTGCTCTTCTCTCCTCTGTTCTCTTCCAACATTTGCTTGGCCAGCCCTCAAGACAAACTAGGGAGAGTCTGCCCAATTGCCTAAAATTTCTCTGTTTAGCCAATGATTTTGAATACAGACTAAAGTCTTCCTTCCTCCAAATGTTGGAGCAGGAATAAAGAGGAGGAAAGGATGGCTAGACAGCATGTAATAATACACTTGCCACTGGCCAATATCTGGAGGAATTACTCTTAACTACCAATGGGACAATGACCAAAAGATGGAAAAAGGAAAGGGAAAAGCAGAGCCCAGAAAACAGGGTCTTTCCAAGCTTCCTTCACACTGATGGTATTCTTTTTCCTTGTCTGTCATAAGAGTCATAGCATACTCACCTGCTTGGCTTGGAAATTCAGTCTTTTTTTTTTTTTTTTTTTTTTTTCTAAGCACCATGCTAGACACTCAAGGTCTGATAAATTGATTGCTACACACAACTCTAAAGACCACTTTGTACCAAGTATTCTTAATAACTTAGTAACACCAACAATCAAACTCATCTGATGCTTTAAAAAACTAAAGAGTGATTTCTCACTTTATTCTCACTATATTCCAGAAGTACCAAGCACAATTTCTAAAATATATGCATTATTACAAATGTTCAAATATATACAAAAGTGGCAAGGAAAATTCATAAAGTCACATCATCAAGAGGCTCATAAGCAGTCTTGTTTTACCCATCCCTGTTCCTGGCCTTGAAGCTCCTACCACTGTCATCTCAAAGCTAATCATAGTCATAGCATCATTTCATACACAATTGTTTCAAGTCCTAGCTCCTGGAGAGAACTACTGCACCATTAATCTTCTAAAGCAAATGTTTCCTTCATAGCATTCAAAATCCAGTCAGCTTTAAAATGTCTCTTCTGTTTACTTGGATCATAATCAAAATAAAGTCTGCACACAGCCTTAGTCTCTTAAGTCTTTTATGGTTTAGGTCAGCCTCCCTGCATGCCACTCTTGAAATTTATTTGTTCAAAAAACTGGCCTGTAGCATTCCCCAGTCTATGGCTTGTTGACCATTCCTCATGGTGTCATGAAACATGTTCCACTTCTCACTGGTATCCTGAACATGACAGGCTTAAATTCAGTACATTCAGCTCATGACAGGTGGGGTTTATTAACACCAGGAAGCACAGATTACCTGGCTGCCTCTCTTATCGTAAGCTAGCAGACACTGAAAATCACTAGCTGCATCTACTATTTCACAACAGACAGTAAAACAGTGACACACTGACATTAGAATGACTGTCTTTGGCTCCTGAAGTCTATACAATGCCCTCTTAGGTTTCTGATCATGTCCTTGCTTCCTGAACTAACTGGGTATTGTAGGTTCACAGGCATACTTCCTACTCTAGCAGTAGTCATCTTCAAGGAGCTTCACTCACTCCAGTGGGAACTGAGACTACAGCAGGATGCTTCATGGCAGTGCTCATGCCTTCTAGGCTGGTCCCTGCTTCTACATATTTCCAAGAAAGACCTTGAAAATTACTGTTATGGCGCCTTTCTTTAACCTCTGCTATTGTTCACCTGTTTTGTCTGTGGCCCACAGCAATGGGGGTCCCAGATTCACAATTTCAACTACTCCTCTGATTTATTCTGTAAAATACATATATGAGCCTGACATTCACACCACCAATCCAACCATCACTCACCCTTAGGACTGTTTTTGGAGCTCCTACAACTAGACTCTATTAAGCATTCATAGGCAAATTTACTGACATTTAAAATAGCTTTACCCACAATGAGATATATGATCAGGTTTACCTGTTTCAACTTGTCTCAACATTAGGGCTCTTCACATTTTTGTTTTGTTTTAAGATCATGCAAAATATGTACTTTTCCAAAGTCAAGGAGAAAAACAGAGCTCTATTCAGAGACATCCACCTTTCAGTCTTTCTGTCTCTCCCACCCTGTACTCTTCATCACAACCACTTGGTGTTTTTAAACTTTTCTCTTAGCCTTACCCTGGTGCTGATTCAGGGCCTCTCATCTGCTGGAAGTGCTCTATCACTGACTCTATCCACAGTCCTTGGATGCTAGAGCCTGGGCTCTGCCATTCCTGTTTCTGATAAATCACACTACCCTCTTCTCTACCCTGCTATTTTTCACTGACCATCACTCCACAACAGGAGGTACTGTTCACTTCTTTATACCGTTATAGACATAGTAAAAGTTAATCAATAGCTCACAGGGCTGTAATAAATAGCTTCACATGTGGTATGTTTTGTCTTATTTTTACCAGTGTAACACCAAGGTAAGTCCCTGGAAATAGGGAGTAAATATAAACATAATCTTTCTAGACATTGTAGATTCTTGGTGTGTAGACTATTCTGCACTCAGTATTTGAGAGTACCCACTTCCACCATTCCACCCAGAGATCAAATGTCACACTTCCACATTTCTTTATATAACGGTGAAACTTGTTTGCTGACTTTATCAGTACACAGATTAAGCATCTCTTGATGTACATTTAAGTGTAATTTGGAATCTTTTTTTTTTTCTGTAACCCACCTGTTCATTATATTGAATTTTTTAGGAGCATTCATACTTCATGATACAAGCTACAAATATTTTTTTTTCCAATTTGTCACTAGATTATTTTTATGTGGCTTACCATGTTTTCTGTTATATAAACTTATTTTTTATTTTAATATTATTATTATCATCATTATTATTTTATATGTATATGTGTTTTGTCTGCATATATGCACGTGTGTCACTTGTGTACCTGGTGCCCACGGAGGCCAGAAGAAAGTGTTGGATTCCCTGGAACTAGAGTTACAGATAGTTGTGAGCTACCATGTGGATGCTGGGACTCAAACAAGAGTTCTTCCCCTCGAAGAAAAGCCAGTGCTCTTAACTGCTAAGCATTTTCTCAAGCCTTACAAAATCGGTTTTTTTCCCAGCAAATTTAACACTTGTCCCCATTTTTGCCTATGGATTATAAGAGGCAGGGAATTCATAACACTACAAGCTGTAGAGAAATCTATCAAACTTTTTCATAGAACATGCAACAAATGTTGTTATTTTATATGGTATCTGACTTATTTGTAATTTAGTTCTGACACAAAATAAACAATGAATCTAATATTGAGTGGTTTTCAAACCCGGAACACCTGTGAGTATTTATTGTCCAATTTTTATTCTGTTCCACCAGTCTGTGTTTTGAAGCACCTATCACATACAGTTTATAGAGCCTAAGGGCCCAATAGCTAGCAAACCATACTCTTCCCTATTACTGTTGTTCCTTTTTTAAGAGCTTCCTTACATTCTTATTTATTTGTTCTTTCTAATGAAAACCCCTCTCAACTTCCCTAGTTCCAGGAAAACATGCAGACACAAATGTCCAATAAGGTTACAAATTAAGCAGAATGAAAACGGTTTTGAAACCAAAGGCCACGAAAAGGACTAAATGTTGAAAGGGAAAGTCTTGAAATGTTCACCACTATGTGAAAGTAAAAAGATATGGTTTAACTCAGAAAACTCTGATACCCCAATATAGGAAGTTTTTATTTACATAAATTTATACTAACCAGCAAAGAAACACATCTTCTTCCTTTATATCATGAATTAAATCAAATCATGGTGTAATGGGAATAAAATGATCAAACAAGCAAGCTGGGAAGACATTGGCAAACACTGCTCACCTTCCTTTTTCAGCCATTTCACAATGTTCCCTTGTTCCATGGTAGGAGACAGTGATGGCATTAGGATCTTAATAGGGTCAGCTGAAATTGAAAATAGGAAAGATTAACCAAGATACCCACATATATCACACACACCCACACACTCACACAAAATGTACCTCACAGTCTATTGAGAAGCGACTATGGAAAAGCCAAAATCTTAGGTTTAGAATATTTAGAATACTTTCAGCTCCTTTTTCATGACCAAAAGACATGAAACAAAATCAAGACAGAATTCTAATATCCTATAAAATAATAACCAAGATAAGACATTAAGAACCTGGTTATCTTAATTTCTTCTAGTACTATGCTATTCAATCTGCAACTGTTGTAGCCAGTAGGTATGAGCAGGAACATGGGCCTTGTCAAGCAGATTGGGCAAGAAAACCTAAGGGGATAAGCAGACCTCAGATCCCAACAGGTGATTTAAAAATGTACCCTTGGCCCATGAGGTCTCTCAGTGAAGCATAAGCATAGCTAAGGAACTACTTTCTCCTTAGACATCTAATGGAGACACTGCCTGATCATGCAGCACCCTTCCCAAGAGTCCTCACTGTTTAGGACCTCATTGGAAGACCATTTGCACTTTACATTACAACTTATATGAAAGTTATTGCAGTAGAATACCAGAACATAGAACATCCTCTGTCCCAGTGAACTCTCAAACACTGCAGCACAACCCCCACATTCCAAATGTGAGCTAGAATATGGTTTCCTTTTTTCTGCTGATGGTAGAGGGTTTCAAGGAGAGGATTTAACATGAATGTTTAAGGGGATCAGAAATTTCCTTTTGGAGACCTAATTGGTTTTGCTGTAGTTTCAAATGGAGAATGCCAATGGCTTCATGGTAAAGGAATTTTCAGTCCTTTCAAGTCATATGGACAGGGGAAAACATAAGGAGGCACGTGCTCATTTCTTTGAAGTTTTCTGGTTATAGAAAATATGTTTTCCTTTTGGGTCTTCCATGGGCTGGGTGGTAATCAATCATCTTTCAAAGACAGATCCACAGGTACATTTCTTTCTTCTCCAGTCACTGGGGTTCTGTGGGCTTGAGACAGCAATTCACACACAACTTCCTGCCCACAACCTAAAAGCCCAAAGTCTAAATACAGGGCTATACTGAGAAGTTCAACACAGATGGCCTCAGATATTAAGCCATTCCCTATTCCAACCAAGCCATCAGTGTTTAGACTCTACCTATCAATCTAATCTCCATTTACCTGACTTTTACCTGGTATCACAGTGTTAAAGAGCTAGAAAAGTGGAATGACTCATAACAGCCCAACGATGAGTCTCATTCCCTATTGACATTCTTGACATTCCCATTTCCTTTCTTTCTTTTCCTTTTCCCCTTTCTTTCTTTCTTTCTTTCTTTCTTTCTTTCTTTCTTTCTTTCTTTCTTTCTTTCTTCCTTTTACCCCTGGCTGTTCTGGAACTCATTGTGCTGTGTAGATCAGGCTGCTCCCAAACTCACAGAGATTTGCCTGTTTCTGCTTCCTGGGTGCTGGGGTTAAAGGCGTACACCATCATCACCAGGGCAACAGTCTCATTTTCAATGCCAGAATTGCAGTTCATAGTAAGAGTTTAGTCTTCCTGCCTAATTCAAGGCTAGCCCCCCCCCCCACTATGCTACCTCAACTTTGGGTCTCTGTGTTCCTTAATGTCCCTTAAATTCAACTCATCATTTAACCACAGGTTATGAGTAGCTTAGCCACCAAGAAGTCAACCACAGGAAAACAGTCATATCCATTCCACATGAGCATTCCTCATAAGTCTAACAAAATACCTAATATTCCCATTCCTTGTGCATAAAGAACTGCAGTACTAAGAAAGCACTTTCACAACTGATAAAGAGTATTTCAAATGCACCAGAGAGCAGCTAATCTCAAATGTATTAGGACAGATATAATATGGGCTGCAGAGCTAGCTCAGTGGTCAAAAGAACTTGCTGTTCTTCCAGAGGACCTGGGTTTATGTTCCAGACCCCACATGACTGCTTATAACCATCTGTAACTCTATCAGTTCCAGGGTATTTGATGACATCTTCTGGCCTTGTGGCTCCAGGTATACATGTGGATACAGACATACATGCAGTAAGAAAGTAAAAATATTAACAAGAAATAAAAGGGGGGAAATAGATTCAATGGGTCTCCTATTCCAAATTTATTACTAAAGCATTGTTGTTTGGAAAGAGCCTGGAGAACATAGACCATTCAACTTCTGTCCACTTGAACTTTCTTCACTATCACCAGCAATTTCATTTAATTCCCAACTGAACACTACTTGAGATGCAAATTATAGCTACACAACAGTTCTAAAAGTCTTTTTCTTAGAAAAACAAACCTGTGTGCACTAAAAGCAGCACATTAGGGTTCTAAATAGGTAAAAATAATACAACTGTACCACCTCAATACTCTTGTTATCTTAAAAGGTCATCAAAGTTTTAAGTCAGCTGGAAGCAGGAATTTACTTAGAGAAAACACACACACATACCTAGATGTATGTGAATGATAACCTATTGAAGCATTAGTAACGTAAGTCTAATTCCAAATTACAATGACTGTACACTCGTAGTTACGAAAAGTTCAGCAAGTGTTCAAGACTTAATACATGAAACACATTTTGAAGTAATGAGTTTTTAAATCTCGAATTATGTTGAATATTGATTATCTTTTCACAGCTTGCTAAACAAATGAAGACATCTGCCTAAAGCATGTTTATCAAGCTCAACTCTCAACATTTATTTTTTAAACTCAGGGACAAATGTGCTTGTAAAATAAGAACACAAAGCCACCCTTATTTCTAAATAGCACCATGGTAAGATGCAAGTCACACTCTAAAAAATATAGCTTCAAAAAATACAAACCACAAACAAACAAACTGCCCCCTCCCCTACCACATATTGCTCTTATAAAAAGTTCAAGCCTGGCACAATGGGACAGGATGATGTCATGATCATACAAATGTCAATCTGCCACCTATAATTCTACTTCAGAGAGATGAAATAAAAGGACACAGTGCTCCCACAATTGGATCATGACTTATGATAAACATTAAATTAGTTCTCTCAAAACAGACTCTCCAGTATTTCTACACTTGGTTCAGATGCCATAATATAAGCAATTCTTATTATCTCCTATGGTAATCTCTCACCCAAGAGACTACCACTCCATCCCCACTACTCCTGATGTAAAAGACTATATTATTAAATGTCTGCATTTATTAAGCATTATTTTTCAAAGTACAACATCAAGAACTCCAAAATTCTTGCTTTGAAAGTAAAAAAAAAAAAAAAAAAAAAAAAAAATACCATAACCATTCTTCACACAGTCACCCTTCATGGGTGAATTACAATTGCTTCTCTGAAGGATGACAATAAAATGTAAAAATCCTGCAGTAGATCACTATCCTTATACTCTGTGAAGCTGACAAAAAGCAAACAAAGCTATTTTGGACATTGTCATTACTCAGTGCTATCTCTTGACTGATTGTGCTGGCTTACTACAGATGTGCCATATTCTCCAATTCTAACCAACCTATCTATAGACTTTCTGGCTAGAAATGCCATTTTAAACCATGTGCATTAACTTATTAACAAGAATACATGTTCATCTAATAGATCCTCTGTGGATTGGAACATTATACACTTCTTTTCCAGTTTTTTTTTTTTTCTTCTGATGGGGAAAAACATACAATAATAAACCAAGTCTTTAGGTATCAGGCCTAGACATACTACTATCTGCCCTTTGTGGCTACTATCAACACTATGAAAATAGTACATGCTTCTTTAGCTCCCTGGAATGGGATTAGCTTGCACCTATGCTATTTCATTTCCATTAGATAGTATTTACAGTCTCCTTCACCCCAGTAAACAGTACATTTCACTGAGAAGGCTGTGAAATGTGCACCATTTCCTACTAATTTCAACTCACCTAACTATCAATGAGAATACAGGAAATATGAGGATAAAGGAAGTCAAGCTTAAACACATTTAATATTTTGCCGGAATTGAACTTTTTGTAGCAGTTTAATGCTCATTTCTTTTCATAAATAAGTTAGAATATTCCTAAATGGTTGGCAAGTGAAGCAATATACAAAAGTTATAAAACACTAAGAATATTAAGATTACAGTATTGTATGTTTCTAGTATTTTCTTTTGAAACAGTAATCTTTAAGAGTAAATGTCTTACAAACCATTAAAACTATCTTACTGTCTTTCTGTCTCATAAAACAACACAATGAATGACAACTGCTTAGAATGCTGCTGCTTGATGTACAATATGTGTTATATGAACAATTTATCACCAAACTGAAGTAATTTCTCTAGTTCCTCAAATCTGTTCTGTCATTTTTCCTACAGTTATATTCAGCTTTAATTTTAAATGTGGCATAATAATCTAATTCTAATTTCTCTTCCTAATGTAAATATTTATCCTGGCAACAAAACTCATATTTTAGTTAGATCGATTATACTGAAGATTTAAATTCATGATAGATACAGGAATGATAAAAGGACATTGGATTAACAGAGAAATTGCTAGAACAAACTCTTAAAATACAAATACAGAAGAAATTGCTTTGTAGTGTTAATGTGAAGCAGATCTAAGCTCCATTACAATAATGAAAGTAATTAAGGACATTGGGCAGTTTACATATGGTATAGACAAATGGCACACTCCACCCCATTTACTGAACCATTACTTAAGCAAACAAAAACCTTGAAATGAATAGGCAAAGACAAAAGTAAATTGCTGAGTACTTTCTTAGCTCCAGCACAGGAACTCACTGATAAAATGCATCTTCAAAACTGCTGTACAAATAAAGCAATCCTGCCATCTGCAGGCTGAATGGAATACAGCAGAATGAAGGGCATGTGATTTAAACCCAGCACCAGGGAACAGAAAGAACAGTAAAACTGCAGCAGAGCATGAAGGCAATTTCAGTGTCACTTTAAAATAAATGACTGCTTGCCAGCTCACTATTTTGCTGTGGTGCTGGTAGAACAGACTGAGACATCTACACCCAGTGACAGAAACAAATATACCACAGTATGTATGCCTGGCACGCTAACAAACACTCCAAAGACAATGGTAATACATATATCCAGTTGCTACCTACTGTTTGCACATAAGCAAAGACTAAAACAATGTACTCTAAAATGACAACATCTATTCAGTTCTAGTCAGTACTGTTATTACAGGTACTTTTAATTGTTCCTTTTAAAGTATGTTTTGAAATAAATTGTGGTAGAATATTATTTTAAGGTTGTTTGTTTGTTTATGCTGCATTTGTTTAACTCTGTGAAGCTGTGATTGTGCTTGTCTAAAACACCTGATGATCTAATAAAGAGCTGAATGGCCAATAAAAAGGCAGGAACAAGGATAGGCAGGGCTGACAGGCAGAGAGGATAAATAGAAGGAGAACCAAGGAGGGAGAGTTGCGAGAGAACAGGCAGAGGAGAACATGGGGCCAGCCACCCAGCCAGCCACGGAGCAGGAGTGAAATGAAAATAAGATTTACAGATAAGATTTACAGAAAAGAGACATTGAAGCCCAGAAGAAAAGGTAGATGTGTCAATTTAAGATAAGAAAAGCTGACTAGAAACAAGACAAGCTAAGGCCAGGCATTCATAAATAATAATAAGCCTGTGTGTGTAATTTTCTTGGGAGCAGGGTGGGAGGGCCCCTCAAAAAGCCAATACATTTACAGAATTTCACTTCCTCCCCCAAAACTTACTTAACACTGAGGGAAAATGTCCTTGTTTTTTGTCATTTTGAAAACAGAAACCAATTTAGAGAGAGAGAGAGACAGAGAGAGAGAGAGACAGAGAGAGAGAGAAAGAGAGAGAGAGAGAAAATATAATGGCACACAACTTGGAAAGTAGAGAAATAACAGCTGCCTGAAAGGGAACTAAAAAGACCCTACAAAGCTGCATCTTAGGTCAGGGAGGAGTCAGCGAGCAGGGAGGAGTTGGGTGCCTACTTTCTCAGCCCAGAGCTAGGTAACAACCCCATCCTGGTTCAACAGCACACCACAGAGTCCTTTCTCTGGAGGGGATTTAGAAGGGGTCTTGGAATTTAGGTTCAACACACCTGGCTTGGGATATGCAGAAATGAAAATTTAAAGTCAACCAAAACATTGACTATGTGCTTTTATGAAATCAGAAAATTTTGCAGGACAGCAGTTCCTGCAGGAAATGTAGAACAAAGGTAACAAGCTTTAAAATATGGGTTGGATCATGGTCCTCAGGGGCACACTGTCTATGTTTAGAACAAGCAATGTCTATGAAATAAACTAAGAATACAAAGTAAATACACTGAGTATCGAAAAGAGAGGACTCTACTGACCAGAAATCAACCACAAAGGATGCCTAAAATGCAAATAAGAGGATTGTCTAATGCCAGAGGAAGGCTTACAGTCAAACCTGTGGCTTTTAAGGAAGATGACTGGAGAGGTGGGAGACACGGGGCAGATATATACTCCAGGGCTATAAGCTTCTATCAGTATTTGCTATATGCATTATTGCACTCATATGATACTACTACAGTGTGAATTACTATACTAAATGAAATGTTTTCTGATTTAACAAGTATATGCCTACTAATAAAATATTTAACTTTTAGAGACAAGAATAGAGAGTAGGATGGAACTACCTGGGTCAAAGTGCAGTTCCTTTACCTGGAAGTTGATTTATTATTCCGTACCTCAGTTTCCTCTTTTGTAAAATTACAATACAGATTTTCATAAAGAAATGAGGCAATATATTAAGTCTTTACACTGGGCCCTGCAGAAGACTAACACAACTATGTATTATTGGCAGGCAGCATATTTTCAACAGGCACTTAGAAAATGAATTCACTTGGAAAATGAATTCTAAAGGTATCTGGATAGTTGACTAAATGTACTGAAATGTCCTACAGTATTCCAATATATCACCACAATTCCTTCCTGGAGTAAAGAGAGGGAGTCCAGGTGCCTTTCTCGCTTCCCAGCCTAAACTCTCCCCATCATCCAACCTTATTCTGTTAGCTAAGGTACATTAACTTCTGTACCTGTCCTATTTCCTCTCTATGCTAACTGCATCTATCATTAAAATCATTGACAAATGTTTTACCTTCAACGCTATCATAGTACTGCATACCAGGGCTAAAACCCAAGTAGGAGTTTAACAAATGCCAATGGAGTAGTCTGTTTTGCCAGGCTAGACCTAAGCAAAACCAGAATTCTGACCTCAAAAGGACTATATATACTTTAGATAGAAATGTAAATGCCCAAGTAATTGGGTATAGTAAAAAGTGTCAAGGGACCAGAGAACTATGACATCTGGGATTCATCAAAAAGCAAACCAACTAAAAATCCAGTGCTATTTAATATCAGTGCCATTAGGATGGGAAATGGAAAAAAAAAAAAGTTGCCAGGCAGTGGTGGCAAATGCCTTTAAAATGAAAACTTTTATGTTATATATACATGACAAACAACCACCCTATAAAACATCAAGCCTGTGGTCTGTATAAAAACACATACCAAGCTTAAACAAACTTTTCTCATCTGGGCTGACATCGCTCCCTCCAAGAGTCAAAGACCACACTACCTAACAAAAACTCAACACCAGGTATGAGAAAGCCCTCTTTTGAGTTGTTAGTCAGGGTTCTTAGGGAACTGCCAAAACATTACAGACTTGCTTCCGCCTTTGGATCCCCTCCCCCAGGGATGGAAAGTAAGTCCCTATTGCTGAAGACAGCATGTACTTTGAAAAATGCCCAGAGGCCTCTGAGCTGGAAAGCTTCCTCCCTGATGACTAGCATTCATAATACCAGAAGGTGGCATGAAAGCTTCCAAAGGAGGAAGCAACCAATAGTCCTCTCTCTCAGCACCTATGAACCACAGCAATAACCAGCATGGCACAATAACCCTAAGGGTGCAGTAGAGGCATGCATACCTTAGCAGTCAGCAGCTTTTTAATTAGACTTAAGACCCATTCAATAAGAGGGAAACCATATCTGATACTGGAAACCCATTACTCAGGGCTAGTGAAGTCATGGGTCTAGGAGAACCTACAAGAACCTAAAGGTACAGTAGTTCACTTGAGCATGTGGCTCTGGCAGGCCCTGGCCCTCTCCCCATTCCTTGCCTTGCTAAAAACCATTAGATTCCATTCCTAAAGCTAGTCCCCATGGTCCATTCTCTTAGTTGGCCAACCCCTCTCCTGACGTTGACTACCAAGATTCAGCTATCAAAGTATTGAAATCATCTAATTATTGGCTCATCTAATTAATATGCACAATTAAAATTAAACACCTCATCCTGACACAGGGTTTCCCCCTTGTACCTTTATGAACTGCCTTTTCCAGGTCTATCTCCTCTCTATCCAGGGGCAGTCCTTTTGCCTCTGGGGCAAGTACTCCTTTCCTTTCCCCTGTTCCTTCCCTTCTCACTCTTCCTCTATCTCCTGTCTTTGTCCCCTGTTCCTAACCTCTGTCCCTCAGGGGCAAATAAATCTCCTTTGTGCTGATAACTTGGTCTTTTTCCTTTCAAAATATACTTGTTCCCATTCGTCATCAAGGAAACTTCTCTTTGCATCTGACTAAAATCATTATAGGAAGCCACCACCAATCAAAAGGCAGAGATTTGGAATCCAGTCCCAGTGCATACATCTACAAAACAACTCCCTAACCTAAGGCTCAGAGAACATTTCAGAAGAAGGGTTAGAAAGATTTTAAGAGCCAGAGAGTCAGGGTGTTTTGCTATGAGATGTATCTCCTGGTAATATCAGAAGCTATGCCCATAAAGTCCCACAACATGACTGTCTAAACAGGAGCCAAACAAGGACAGCAGATGTGCCAAAGTGGATGGAGGAAAGACCACGAGGCTTCAACCATGCAGGAAGAGCTACAGACAACTAAGGAATTCTGAGGCGAGGGAATTATCTTCCTCTGGAGAGAACATATTGATTGCTTATCCAATACCGAACGGTCAGCCTTGAAAACATTCATATGAATAACATTAAACAGACTAAGCTGGTTATATTTAGGATTGAATATATATATGTATGTATGTATGTATACATACATATATATAAAATACACACATATTTATATACACATACATATGCAGCTAACAACAAATAATGAAAAAAGAAATGGCATTTGAAAAAGAGCAAGGAGGGGTATATGGAGAATTTGAAGGGAGGAAAGATAAGAAAACAAAATTATAACAAAAGTAAAAGAACAAAAATAAGAGTCAGGTGCTGTTATGGAATATTTAACTGTGTAAAGGTGTGTTACATTTGTTTCTGCTGCCTGTTTAACAATGTAAGAGCATGTTACATTTGTTTTTGCTGCATTTGTTTAATTATGAAAAGATGTGTCGCTGTTTTACCTTGACTGCCCAAGGCACCTGACTGATCTAATAAAGAGCTGAACAACCAATAGCTAGGCATAGAAAGGATAGGTGGAGCCAGTGGGCAGAGAGAATAAGAAGGAGAATTCTATGAAAGGATGAAGGGGAGGGGAGGAAAGAGGGAGACACCAGGGCCAGCTAGGCAGCTGCTAGCCTGTAGACACAGAGTTGGGCATACATAAAGAAAGGTAAAAAGCCCTGAGACAAGCCAGGCGGTGGTGACACATGCATTTAATCCCAGTACTCAGGCAGGCAGATCTCTGTGAGTTCGAGACTAGCCTGATCTACAAGAGCTAGTTCCAGGACAGCCTCCAAAGCCACAGAGAAACCCTGTTTCAAAAACAAATAAACAAACAACAACAAAAAAAAGAACAAAACAAAACAAAGCCACGAGACAGAAGGGAACCTAAGAAACCTAAAGCATTTCTTGTGCAAAATAATAATAATAATAATAATAATAATAATAATAATAATAATAATAATAATAATGTCCTGAAATAGTTCAACTCTTTTTCTTCTTGAACTGGCCTTTTGGAACCTATGCTGGATTGCCTTGTCCACCCTTGATGCAGGGGGAGGAGTTTGACCCTGCCTGAACTTGATGTGACATGTTTTGTTGACTTCCATGGGAGGACTGCCCCTTTCTAAACAAAGGAGGAGGAGTAGATGAGGGAGTAGATTGAAGTTGGGGGTAGGAAACAGTAAGAAAGGAGGGAGGGAGGGGAAACTGTGGTCAGTATATAGAATAAACTAAAAATTTCTTAATTAAAAAAAATACAAAAAGAAAAAAGCCCCGAGACAAAACATAGATGGAGGAAAACAGGATAATTTAAGTTATATGAGCTAAGATAAGGACAAACATTCATAACTAATAAGCCTCCATGTCTTGATTTGGGAGCTGGTTGGTGCCCCTCCTCCCCACAAAGCCTGGTACAAGATGCCATGGCACATGTTGTGACCCCAGCAATAGAGCTATGAGAGACAGAGGCATTTCCTTGAAAGGCTACTGCCACTGGTCTAGTCTATTCAAAGTTCCAGGCCAGTAAGACCCTGCGTCAAACATAAAAGAAGTATCCTGAAGAATGACTGAGGTTATCCTCTGCCCTCCACATGTTCAAGTACTCATAAATACCCAAATTATAAAGAAATTTATTTTAAAGTATGTACATATTTTATCATTTATTAAAGACAGAAGCAAAGTATTACAGAAGATGAATGTGTTTGCTTACTTTTACATAAAGAATAAATTAGTTCAAGGCCAGCCCGGGCTGGCAGAGTAAAATCCTGTCACTGTTCTGCAGATACTGTTCTACAGAAGCTACACTTGACGTCTCCAAGAACAGACATTATATTTGGATTATTCTACTCTTTAACATGGGAACTTTTATACATACATCTTCATATCTCTAGTCTAAATAATAAAATGATGGGAGAAATGAAGTGTATCAGCTGAGGGGAAGAAGTCAGTGATGTAGGGGCTGTCTTTCATTTTTCTTTGTCCATACTACACTGAGTAGACGACATAAACTGGTTTCCTTGCACTTGACCTCCAGTTGGGTTCAGCCAATGGGCATTACAGTCAGGAAACTGAAGGAAGACAAGAGTGAAGTTGGTACAGCTCTTCTAATGCACCCTGAGTCCCGTGGGGTCACCTCTACTCTACAACATAGATAACACTTCAGAAGGCTCCCAACAGGCTCCTTTAGGCAGTAGGGACAAGCATCTTGTTCTAAACAGCATCTTGAATTCATAAAAATGTTACTTACTAAATCATCCTCCAAATACCTTTCAGAAAGCACTGTTTCCTGTCTAGATGTTTAATTATATGGAAAGACTTGGGAGAGGCATTTAAATGGTGAGGAAAATTCTTCACTTGAGGGAAGAGTCTGAGCAAATGAAAAACACAAAAGTATTTATGTTTAGGGACAAGTGGTCTCATGATCCTAGATGCCACACCTAGATCTGAGTCAAGACTTCCAATTACTAGCTTACATACATGTTTATAATTGAAATTTCTATACTAAAAAACATCTTTCTTGTTCTCAGATTTATTGAGTATGTTTACAAAGCAGCACAAATACTTTCTACAGGAAATAGCCAAAATGTCCTTGGAAACAGGCTAGATGGTATTTATGGGTAAATTGTGGTGGGATCCAGGACCCTTTGAAATATAAAATTTTGCAAATGTACGGTTTTTTTTTGTTTGTTTTTTGTTACTTTTTTTCTGAAAATGGGGGGAGGGGCTTTGTATCAGTGTTCAAAATGATATGTGCCCCTCTCAAAATCAGTTCTAGTAAATTCCACCAAAGCCTGTCTTGAATGCTTGCATGCCAGTGTCAGTTCTACCCTAGAAATGTTTCTGTAATGGAAGAAAGTTCTCATCAGTTATAGAAATGTAGTGAGCAGATAGCAGACATGGTAAATATACAGCTCATTTCCTTTAGGCAATCTGTTGATACCCCCAGCACCATCCCACAGTACAGGGAACTAAACCCAGGCCTGTGGGTTATTCATCCTGGCCCCTGGTTTTTGAGAGAGACTCTACCTATGTACTCCAGGCTGGCCTCCAACTCCATCCTCCATCTTCCTGCTTCCACCACCAACTTACTGTTACACATACTTTCAGGAAGTAGTCAATGAATATTTCAAAGAAGGCTACTAGAAAGGTCACAGTTTCATAGAGTAGACTCTCACACTGAATACTCCAAAGGCTCCAGAAGAGCTCTGTGCTGGGCCACTTGACATTAAACTAGAAAGTAAAAGTTTATTTTCAAGATTGCAACATGGACAAAAGGAAATCATCATTCCACCTACTTTAGCAAAAGAAACGGATATGTGTGTCACAGTCAAGGGGTCTATACATTTTTCTGTCAAAAGCAAGTAAGGCTTAAGGGAACACTAAGAAGTAATTTGCTACTACTCATGTAGTCTAGAATTGCATTTATCCAAAATTAAGCTAAATGGTAGTTATATCAGGACTGTTGCTAAACTACTGTTTCATAGTACTGCTATTAAAGTATATCTCACTCCCAATACAAAGACAATACACAAGTGTTCACTTAGGATAGACACACAGTGAATAAAATGTCAGCATGTTTCTAGATCTACCCTGCTGTCTATGACCCAGCAGTCCCTTGATAGGTAGCTTTGGTGTCGGCCAGATGGTTTGAAACTGATTATCATAGAGCATATACCATGGGTCTGTGAATACCTGAGGAGTTAATTCATGCTAACTATTGAAAAGACTGTACAATGTAAGGAAAGTTCTCAATAAATAATATATTACTTCTGAACCCACTTCCTAAACTTCGCTATCCAAGGTTCATTTTTAAAATACATTTTGTATTAATATTTTGAGGATTTTAAACATGCATACAATGTATTTTGAACATATTCACCCCCTATTCTTCCCTCTTAACTCCCTCACTGTCTACCCCTCCCAACATCAGGTACACCTTTTTCTTTAAACCCATGGAGTAAAATTGGTTCTGCCCATGTACACATGGGTGTGGTGATATTCACTGGATTGAGGATTTGTGTGTTTAGTTCCCAACATTTCACTGCAGTGAACTGCAGTGTACCTGAAAAGAACAAGTAGAGGTGATTGCAAAACACAAGCAACATTTCACCTTGATGCTAAGGTAATACCTTAGTAATTCCAAGTCTCTGGCTGAAGAGATGGCTCAATAGGTAAAGGAGCTTTCAGCAAAATATGATGACCTAAGTTCAGTCCCTAGAGCCCACACGATAGAAGGAGAGAACAGACTTCCACAAGCTGTCCTCTGACCTCCACACACGTTCTGTGGCACTCCTAGCCCTACCCAAATAAATGAATAAATATAATAACAATAACAACAACAACAATAATAATAATACCTAACCCAAATCCCATCTGGTCTAAAAAGGTAGAAACAGAGAGCCTCCAAATGCTGTGTCATTCTGTAACACTATATGTAGCTTCTGGGGGTTTCTGCTGTGCCTTTGCCTGGAAGGACTGCCACTTCTTCCTCTAGGAACTCCTTGGTTCATCATCATAAACTTACTTCTTAGGGCTCACTACATTTCCACTGAAATCCTTCCGGGCTTGGGCTTCATTGTTTATCTTTCCCAATTAGCCCATAAAACTGTAAAAATAAGGATATCAAACAAATTCAGGATTTCATGTTCAGAACTTAATATTACTGAATGGGCCAGGTGGCAGAATTCCAAGAATGAGTTCTACTCAGTAGATCACACTCTGGAAGTAGGGCTGCCACGTGCCCATTACCTGATAGACATTTGCTCCTTTATGCAATCAGGCAAGTGACAAGTAACACTGCCTTCTCAAAAAGCATTTCAGTTCAAAGAATGAAAGGATCAGTTAAACACAGAAACACAGAGAACGTTCACTTACAGTTCAGCTACATGGCCTTCACCACCCCCCCCCCCCAGGCTTTTGTAGTTTTACTCAAATAAATAGCAATAATGTCGGAGTTTTAGATTAGGAAAGTTAATAAATTCTAAGATGTACTAACTAAGCACACAGCATGTGTCATAGCTCACAAAGGCAGCCAACAAATACCTTTTAGGGAAAATAGAACAAGAGTACTTCCAAATTTACAGATTTTAAAATCCTGTATAAATGTGTTAAAGAGAAATGGGTTCGATAAATGTACCAACTCATGGGAATTTTTGATTATCCACAAAGCAATTTAGTTATATTAAAGTACAATTTTTACTCATGGAGAAACTTGGAGATATACCCACTGCCCTTCCATTGTTTAACATGTAGTATACAAAATGGCAGGCCTTTCTTACATGTGTTGCATATGGCTGGAGTTTAGGATGGGGGCAGAGAAAACATTTTTAGGAATCATTAGACATTTAAGTCATCATTCTTGGTACCAACTCTTAGAGAAACTCCTTATACATAATGATGAAAAGACAACCCTGTAATTTCATGTTTCCTAAAAAACAGTTCAAAAGCCTATAGGAGATTTGGTAGATAATTTGGGCTCCATGTATAGCATAATATCTCATCAGAGGTCTCTGTCATAATTTCCAAAACCTATGAGAATGTTACATATATAACAAGAATTATGATGTATGTGGAACTAAGGTCATTCTCAACTTAAAGATAGAGAAAACATCCAATATCCAGGTGGGCACAACATAGTAACAAGACTTCATCCTCCTGATGGAAAGAAGGCAGGAGAGGAAGTGGCAAGAGAGATAGACTAGCCATTACTGAGCTGGAAGGTAGGTAGGAATTCGAAGCCCAGGACTCTAAGAAGCTTGGGGGGGGGGGCAGGAAACAAGGAAACAGACTGTCTACTAGAACCTCCAAAGAAGACAATCTCCAAAGCTAGACAACTTGATATTAGCCTGGTAACATCCATTTTATGCTTCTGATTCTAAGAACTTTAAAAAGATGAATTTGCACTTCAAGTTGACAGTGGCAGCAATGATAAGAAACTACTCATTCAGTACCATCTTCCTTACAGATGATGCTTAGAGACTAGTTGTTCAAGGTGTCTGTCTGGAGGTAGAGGGTGAGGGACAGACAAAATGTCAAGATTTATCAGATGGAAACTGCCTATGGGAATTTCTAAAGGAAGAAGCAATTGTAAGGAAATCTTGGAAACTGCCCACTTTTGTGTGCAAGCACATATACTCTTTTCTTTTTACACAGGGTTAGGGCATTCAGACTTCCAAAAAGACCTCACAAGCAAGGGTAAGACCCTTCACAAGCACTTCCCCCAATTCTAAACTTTTAACATTCCATGTTTTAAGGCAGGGAGTCTCAAAAATGTGATCTATCAAAACTTACAAAGTGTAAGGAGCAAATTCCTAAACAGTACCTGAGTCAGTGTTTCTGCTAAGGGTAGGAAAATTCAATCTTAACAAAGGAAGATGACAACACGGCAGAGAAAATATTATATACTAGATTGTTAAAGACCACTATTGAGGGGCCATTTATTAAACATTATTTCAAAAGAGACTTACATATTGTCCCCATTACCCACTCTTTTAGGAGCCCCAAAGCACCCACTTTGCTATATAAGATGTGTTTTTGTTTCTTTGTTTTCTGGGCCTCAGACAGCTTAGAAAGTGTGAACATTGCCTACTGCAATAGGGGGGTGCTAAGAATAATGACTTAAATGTCTAATGATTCCAAAAAATGTCGTCTTTGTCGCTCTAAACCCCAGCCCATACTCACGCATGTAAGAAAGGCCTGCCATTTGATGTACTGTATGTTAAATAATGGAAGGGCAGTAGGTATATCTCCAAGTTTCTCCATGAGTAAAAATTGTACTTTAATATAACTAAATTCCAAATCCAATACCATTACTTAAGAGCAACTGTATGAATGTAAGAGACTGTATGAATCTCATGCTACATGTTTTACTTAAAACATTTTGGTCATGTCTGTGATTCTGTATTTCTAAATTAAGTTTTGTATGTTTCAAAGGAGCCATTAAATGGAGTTAAGATTTAAGGTTTCCCAGTAAGGTCAGGCCCTTTGAATGAATAAGGATGGGTAGCAGTGTATAGTCATCTTTAATACGTTAGAGGTGAATGATAAAACTAAAGCAATCTGACATGTGACTGAAAAGGGTCTAAAACAGGGGATTTAAAACAGATCCCATCTCGGTAATATCTAAATAACTCACATTCCAAAGCAAGGTCACAGAAAAGCCATATAGCCTTGGAGGCCAGGGACCGAATCAAGCTCTCCCAAGTCCGAAGACGGTCCTTTGCCACAAGCCATAGGCTAAGTCAGAAGACCCGTTCCTCCAGGAGGTTGAAGGGAACGGGGAGACTTGGCCCTTACACTCACAAAAGCGGGTCCCCAAACAAGAACACCCTGATCCAGGCCCCTTGCTCAGCTAAACAGAAAAGTTCAACGAGCGACAGCCACTCACCCTGCAGCAGCTGAGTGCCATGAAACCACCTCCAGCTCGCTGCACGGCCGACAGGCCACGCTGCAGCACCCTGAGCCAGGCCCAAGCTTCGACGGCTGCCAAAGCCCAGGAGGCATCGTAGCAGCGGCAGGTCACAGCGTAGCCTCCAGGAGGCCGCCATCTTCCCGGCCTTCTCCGGGACTGCTCGCAGCACGGATAGACCGGCAACCTCAAGGCCCGCCCAGGCCCCGCCTTGCACGGAATAGCCCCGCCCACAAGGCGCGCTCCGCACCTTAGGACTCGAGGACCAGCCCTTCTAGCACCGCCTCTAACCTTCATGGGCACGCCCACTGGCTGGTCTGCGCCGGCGCAGGTTCTCCCAATGGGCGAGGCCCTCTCAGATCCCGCCTCTGGCTCTTGCCCCGCCCCAACTCTGCCCGCTCCGCGACGTAATAGCGTTCTTGGGCGGCGCTTTGGCCTGGAAATAGCGCGCGGCGGATAACCGAGCGCTGGTCTGAACCATGTCTGGCTGTCACGCTCAAGGAGACTGTTGCTCGCGGCCGTGCGGCGCGCAGGTAAGGACAGTGGTTTACGACACTCAGGGTGGGACTTCGGTCGGGCTCTCTAGAAGTCTGATCCCCTGCCTAATCCTCGCCAGTCCGGTGGGGCTGCTCAACCTGAACTGTCCCGGTGCCAGGAAGACAGCAGCCTTTTTTGAGCAGCTGTCCCTTCCTGCCTTACTTGACATTATGAGGAGGGACATCATGGAAGTGATTCTTCTTTAAAGCAAATGGGCCTTCGGTGTGCGTGGGTTTTTCTTCCAGTTAAACACGCCACAGACTCATGAAATGCCTTCTCCGTGCTAAGGCAGTGCTTAACAAGAGAACTAAAGCCCTGCGGAAGACTAAGGGGAAGTGCACGAAATTATCTTCTTTTATTAGCCTGTCTTCAGGCCTAGGTTCTCAATTAAAAATAAAACACGGAAATTTTTAGTGCAGACCATTTGTGAACCATTATTGTCTTTGAATAACTGGATATCCCCAAATTCATAAAGAAAACCTTGGCTTGGCGGTGGTGGCGCTTGCCTTTAGTCCCAGCAGGCGGCAGAGACAGAGGCAGGTGGGTCTCTGTGAGTTCAAGGCCAGCCTGGTCTACAGAGCTTGCTCTAGGACAGGCTCCAAAGCTATAGAGAAACCCTGTCTCGAAAAAAAAAGAAGGAAGGGAGGAAAGGAGGGAGGGAGGGAGGGAGGGAGAGAGAGAGGGAGGAAGGAGAGAGAGAGAGAGAGAGAGAGAGAGAGAGAGAGAGAGAGAGAGAGAGAGAGAGAGAGAAAGGCAGGAAATAAAGAAACCTTGAAGTTACTCAAGATTGAGAGGGAGATCTTGCATATAGGACACAATCTTTGTGGCCATCCCTAGGCAGGTGTATAAGGAAAGTAAAAGCAATATGTAAGAATCATTGCTAAGATGTCTTGATAGCAGACGTGTTTAAGTCTGCCGATTAGTAAATCTTTGTGAAGGTCATCATAGACATACAGATTTTTATTTTCATCCTAAATATTGTGCCAGGTTGGCAAGTGTGAATGAATTTACCAAGACAAAAAGTAGCCACACACAAAAAAGAAGCTGAAGGTATTTTTCATAAACAGAAGAAGAGGAAGGTAGTTTCAGATAGTGATTCATGAAAAACTTTATGAATACCTAGCATTTTAGAATGATCCAGATTTTGAGGAAACCCACCTTGACTGGAGATCCTATTACATGTCTCTAGCTTTTTCTTGCAGTGAGTGGGTAATGAACTCAAAGTTAAATTCTGCTTTTTTTGAGTGAAACTAGGAAGTCACATTTTGTGTGAAACCTTTTTGACTATAAATGTTGGCTTGGGCTCTAAGTATTGTACAGATCAAATAAACTACTTGTGAGTCTGATTGGGCCCATGTCCTAGTTAGGGTCATTATCACTGTGATGAAACACCATAACCAAAGCAACTTGGGAAGGAAAGTGTTTATTTGGCTTACACTTCATATCATGGTTCATTATTAGAGGAAGGCAGGACAGGAACTCTTAACAGGGCAGGAACCCAGAGGCAGGAGCTAATGCAGAGGCCACAAAGAGATGCTACTTATTGGCTTGCCCCTTGTTGCTTGCTTAGCCTGCTTTCTTATAGAACACAGGACCATCAGTTCAAGGATGGCACCATTCATAATGGGCTGAGCACCCCCCCCCATCAATCGCTAAGAAAATGCCCTACAGGCTTGCCTACAGCCTGATCTTATGGAGGCATTTTCTCACTGGAGGTTCTCTCCTTTCAGATGACTATAGCTTGTGCCAAGTTGACATCAAACTAGCCAGCACAAACACCTAACTACTTTATCTCTTGGTTAGAATAGAGGTCTGTCCCAAGAGATACAGCAGGATTCCCCCTCTTTGGGGGTTCTGAAAAACAGAGAGAAGACCCATGTGAGTAGTAGGCATTTGCTGTAAGTTTGCCTCTGATTCCCTGGACTGAGGACAGGGGAAACATTTGGCCGTTTATAACTTCACAGTCACAGCAGAGTGCTTGTCATTTCCCTATGGCCATGAGAATGATGGCTTCACTGTAGGTGCCTGCAGGCAGCTATGAGGTGGAGGCAGAGGCAGCTTCAGGTGGACAGTGACCCTGGTTCTTTCTGTACTAATACCACAACCAAAGGCCATCAAAATTCCTGCCTCCTGTTTTCCTTGTTCCCAGCATTCTGCCAACCTTCACCTCTCTTCACTCAGCTCCCCCAACTCCCAGCCATATCTGCCCTGACCAATCCCTATCTGCTCATTGCACATACTTTTCTTTCTCGTACCTATTTTTGCCCCTATGCATCCTCATCAGAGTACCCTTTATACTGTATGGCAACTAGTGCCTTTTCTTGAGTTTTTCTTCCCCAAGCTGCTGAGAACTCATAAGAGGGAAGGATAGGTCAGCCCTATGAATCGGTGAGTCTACATATATCATAGTGTCCTGCCCTGTGTGCTGCCCCTCTGGGGAGCTACCTTCCATGCTGTTTTAGGTGGCTATTCCAAAACCTTACTATCTCTCTTCATCTCATGCCCAAGCCTGTTGCCCTGAAATTGCAATGACAGGAAAAGCTGTTAGATAGAAACATCTTGACCTCTTCTTTTTTCCATCTATAGTAAGTACAATTTAAAAGTAAAGGAGTGTGTATCTATGTCCATATTGCCCAGATTCAAACCTTGGCTCTGCCATTGGCATCTGGTGATCTTAGACAAGGTCATCTTTTAGTGTAATAGGGTCAATATAAGGATAAAGTAGTCTATACAGTTCTAACAGTCACAGAACAAGCACCCGATAAATGCTGGCAATTCCTATAGTTGGTAGTATCATGTATTTACCTGCATCCTTATTCTTCCCCTGATTGAAGGCAATTATGTTCCTGTTCTCCTTATCTCCTTTTCCCCCACAAGAGAACCTATCTATTAGGCCATAGTTCTCCTATGCCTTAAGTCTCTTCTTGACCTCTAACTCTGCCTCTTTAGCATATGCTATCATTTGGATGTTGAGTGTCCCCAGACACCTATATGGTAAAGACTTATTCCCTAGGTGTGCACCATTTGGAGGTCGAAGCACCTGTATAAGATGGGGACTAGAGAAAGATCCTATGTCATTGGGCATGTGACCCCAAAGGGCATGGTACACCCTATGTACCTTCTTTCTCTTTTGTCTCCTGGCCATTTGGTGAGCCATTTGTGTCACTGTGTGCGAATTACCATGAATACCCTGTACCCTATCAAAGTCCTAAAAGTAACAGACCCAGCTAATCATGGACTGGAACCTATAAAACTGAGCCAGAATAAACCTTTTCCCATGATAATTACCTCAGGTAGTTTGTTACAGTGTCTGAAAAGCCATTACTACTACTACGTATTATAGGAAATTGTTTGTATTGACTTATTCAGTGTTTCCTTACCTAGGACTCCCTGCCATAACAACATTACTGAATGAGTCTTTAGGATTTTACGCCTGCAGTTTTCATTTACTTCTAAATGACATGAGTGAAACCCACTTTGGCCTGGCTTACAAATCCAATTCTTCAAAGTATTTGTTTCTTAGGGGGGCCAATGAGAGGGCTCAATGGGGGAAAGTGCTTTCTGCCAAGCCTGACAACCTGAGTTCTGTCCCCAGAGCACACATGGTAAGATAACAATTCTTTAAATGTTACTTATGGTGATGAAGGCTGACTTACAGACACCCTTGGCCTTGTGCAGCCCTCAGCCAGAAGCCCGCTGTGCTTCCCCCAAGGAGGAGCTGAATGTTGTTAGGGAATGTGCTACAGCTGTGCTTAGTCTCACTTCATCCTGGTTACTCCACCCTCCCAAGGGTCCCCAACACTGCCGGCAGCACTTCTGTTTCCCCCTAGTCTCTAGTGTCTCCCTCCCCACAGTGACTACTGTTTACCTTCATATGCTGTTCCTGGTGCTAAAGGTCAGGATCAGATACTTCCGGGTTCTTCACTTCTTCAAGCAATTGAAATAGAAGTCCACACTGATTTGCAAAACTAGCAAGGAAATGCTAAAGCAAAGCAATAGGAAAGATCAGAACACACTACCCTGGAGTGATGTTCATATGCATGAAGATACTCCAGGACCTTGATTAGCAAGGTTCAAGGGGAGATTGGCTCATATGTTTGATAAATTAGATGATGTCGCTTTTCTTTTTTTAATTATTTTTATTTTATGTGCATTGATGCTTTACCTGCAGGTATGTCTGTGTGAGGGTGTCAGATCTTGGAGTTACAGACAGCTGCCACATGGGTGCTGGGAATTGAACCCGGGTCCTCTGGAAGATAAGTCAGTGTGCTCTTAACTGCTGAGCCATCTCTCCAGCCCCTGATGTCATTTTCCTACTGTGCATGCCCATTAGCATTCTCACTCTTAAGATCTTAAATCTTCCAAATCCATTGCCATTGTCACTCTTACAGTTTCACTTCTGAAATATTTCACTGGCCTTCTTACTGGTCTCGTCCAGCTGTCATGTTCACTACCCTTCAGTGTCTTTTCTCCACTACTGTATTCAGGTATCTGAAAGCAGGATATGAGGGTGGCAGAGAGAGTTCAGTGAGCTCGGTAGACACTGCAGCATGCCTGCCTAATTTGGATCCTCAGCATCCACGTAGAAGTTGCATGTGGTGTCACATTCCTGTAATGCTAGCCCTGGGATGGATGAAGATGAGAGAATCTCAGGACCTGCTGGCCAGTTAGGCTAGCTGAAACTGTAGCTAGCCTGCAGACTCAGAAAGAGAGACCCTGTCTCAAAAATAGTCAGGGAGACGACTCAGTGAGTGGCTCAAAGCACTGGCTACTTTTACAGAGTGTCATTACTTGGCAACCACATGTTGTTCCTTAATATCAATAAAACTACCCATGGGCCTGTGAGCTGAGTCAGTGGGTAAAGCAATTGCTTCATAAGCCGGTTGACATGCGTTTATTCTCCACATAGAGGTAGAAGGAGAGAGCTGACCCCATGAACTGCTGCTTTGATCTCCACACTCGTGCCCCTCCCCCAACTATTAAAGAAAGAAAGCCAGTGCTGAAATTCAGAAGTCTAGGAATCACTGATCCATATAAGAAAACCAACACCCAGAAAGCATCCTTGGGTCACATCTGGACCCTTGCTTATGCTAAGAAACATATGCTTTACTATCAAATGTCACCCCTCACCTGACTGTTTATGTTTGGTTCAGAGCCTCCCAGGAAATCCTGGGTCCAGGTACATGCTGGTGTTTTAAGTGAAAGAAAAACAAAGGAAGGAAATAAATGGAGCCCCTGTTAGGCATAAGTAGTTATTTTTGTGATAGTCAAGGCTGAAATTTCTTCCAAGTGGAATGGAAGCTTCCTACACTTTAATGTCTATAATATATTCAGAATGGCACCGAGTTTGTGTCTGCCGCACCAGAGCTGCACTTCTGTAAATACTTCATCATGGTGGGTCTTTAGCTTCGTGTCATATAGTTATGCTCTCTGAAAGGCAGCTCTGACAAGTACTTTTGGCATCTGGGAGAGCAGCTAAGCCATCCCTTCTTGCCAGTTCCGAAGATAGTATTTCTATTCTCACACTCTTGGGCTGCACAGGTTAAGTGACTGCACCTTCAGCAAATGTGTCTCTGCGAGGGCTCCATTACTTCCCTGTAATTGTATCTTGCTGCTCTGAATGACTGAGGGAGATGCAGTAACTGAGCAGCCCTGTCATTGATACACGCTGTAGCAGGAAGCTGGCTAATTGCTCTAATACTTCAGTACTGGGCAAAGACAAAAGGGAAGGGGGAATCTATAATAACAGACCATTTTCTGTAATGCTTGCAATTTGTTGTGCAAATTTGGTCTTAATGATTGGAACACTGCAGGAGTCTTCCCATTAGCTGTATTTAATATGTAATTAAAATGTCATTTATGCTTCCCCCCCAACCCCCAAAAAAGAAATAGCAAATTATATGGGATATAAAAATTTTTGGCTAGTTTCCTTGAGAAAAGTTAAGAAATCTGTTTTATTATTAACCTAAGTAATTAGTGTTCAAGAACTTTACCTCTGTAAAATGGGAGTGAGTATTGTGCCACACTGTTCGGCACCAAGTATTTTAAATTTTATGCTTAAATATGTTATATGTGTGTAGCTCTAGTGTGGTATGTGCACATGAGTACAGGTGCCCAAGGGCTCCAGCAAAGGGTGCTGGGTCCTTTGGACATGGAGAAACAAGTGATTGTGAGCTGTCATCTGACATGGGTGCAAGGGACTGAACTCCAGCCGTCTGCAAGAGGAATAGGCCTTAACCTCTTAAACCATCCCTCTAGCCCCAGGTTTTGTTAAAGTGAGTGTGTGTGTGTGTGTGTGTGTGTGTGTGTGTGTGTGTGTGTGTGTGTGTAGATAGGTAGGTGTACATGCAGGTCCCTGAGAAGGCCAGAAGCTTCAGTATCTTCTGTAGCTGTTAGAGGTAATGTGAGCCACTTGATGTGGGTGCTGGGAACTGAACTCTGCTCTTCTGCAAGAACAATACATGTGCTTAACGGCCGAGCCATCTGTCTCTTCAGCTTTGTGCTATGTGTTTTACCTTCATTTTATCTCATTTTATTCCTCAAAGTGTTCTCGTTTAATGGCTGAGTAAAAGAAAGGCTCAGTGCCTTAGTTAAGGTTTCTGTTGCCATGATAAAAGACTGAAAACAAGCAGCATGAGGAGGAAAGAGTTTTATTTCACCTTACAACTTGTTGTCGACCATTCGGAGAAGTCGGGGCAGCAATAGCAGGCAGGAACCTGGAGGCAGGAGCTAAAGCAGAGACTGAAGGGGTGCTGCTTCCTGGTTTGCTCCTCATTCTTTATGTAACCCAGAACCACGGGTCCAGGGGCAGCCCCGCCCACAGTGAGCTGGACCCACTTCAATAAGAAAATGTGCCACAGTCTTGCCTGCAGACCAATGTGGCTGGGACATTTTCTCAGTTGAGGTTCCTTCTTCTAGCCTGTGTCAAGTTGACATAAAAACTAACTGGCACACTCAGCAATGTGTAAACAATGAATTAGTTATAATATAGTTTGTAAGTTCTGCTAACTCTTAAATCTGTGTTGAGCTGAGCTTTACAAAATGCCTGGCTTTCTCCCATGCTCTCAGTTTTATATTTTGAAGGCTACTTCATCAACAGTCATTCATAATACCTAAAATTATATCTATCTATCTATCTATCTATCTATATCTATATATGAACACTGAGACATGGAGAAAGGGGAAGAATGAGAAGCAAATTTGGGAAAGCACTATTTTAGCTACTTGAGGATCCAGTCTTTTGAAATGATTTTTCTCTGTCCTTGAGAATGATTTTACCCCTTTACTGAGGGCTAAGGTCAGTAAGTAGCTCAGTAATTTTCTGTGCTTTCCTCTATAGCAAGGAATTCCTGTTTGCCTTTTGCCTGAGAATGCAGCCCACCGAGTCTTGGGTTTATATGGGCATTTTCTGTGTGGTGCAAGTCTGCACCACACAGATTTCTAATTCTTGTCCAGTTATTACAGTAGAAGCTTGGAGTCACCAGATTTCTTTTCAGACGCCTTGAAGAGAATGCTGGCTTTAGGCTTCCCTGATACCAAAATGTCCCATTTATCGGAAGCTGTCTTTGTGGGGCTGCAGTCGAAACCAGCTGAGCGGCCCAGGGTCCGTACCTGAGTGGGGGAGTGTGGATGAGGGAAAGAAGTTAATACTTGAGTGGGGGAGTGTGGATCGCTAGCTATAGACGATAAAGAAAAGACAGAATAAAAGACAGGAGGGCAGATCAGTCACTACTGAAATGCCACAAGTTTATTTTTCACCACTCTTATATACCTTACCACAAAAGAGAAACACAGTAGCATGTATGTAGCATGTATATGGAACAGATTTTTCTTCCTCACTGATTCTAAGGGTTCAGTTAGTACACCTTAGCTTCAACTTCTTGTTCCCTAGCCTTGAGGGTCAAGAGTAGTCACACCTCAGATTCAACTTCTCATTCCCTAGCCTTAAGGGTCAGGAGTAGCCAGCCACACATCAGATTCAGGTCTGTTATTTAGAATAAGACAGCCAAACATCCTTCTGTAGCCACACCTTTGACCTTTAAGTCTTATGACAGCTTTGAACACTCTGTCCTTGTGCTAAGATGGAGTGCAGCCATCTTTATGGGCACTGACACCATTCTCTTTTAGTTTATCACTCCTGTGATGTCTTTCCACGCCAGCAATTTATTTTGAAATATTTATAAAAATGACTTAATAGCAGTGTTCATTCATTTAAACTACTAGGAAAAAAGCAGGGGGAAACAAATGACATCGTTTTGTTATTGTTATTTTGTTTTTCAAGGCAGGGTGTCTCTGTGTAACAGCCCTGGCTATCCTGGAACTCTCTGTAGACTGGGCTGCCCTCAAACTCACAGAGATCTGTCTGCCTCTGCCTCCCAAGTGCTGGTATTAAAGGTGTGTGCCACAACCACCCCCCGGCCAACATAGTTTTTCCAAAGAGGTTAATTATTGGAGTTACAGATATACAGAAAGCTTGGTGGTAACTTAACCTTTATTTATATACTCCTTTAAACAATATGCCTTCTTAGAAAAGAATCATGGTTGCTTTTGAGTAGGATTTGCTTATTGCTATTCTCTTGATTTAGTTTTCATAGTGAGTGTTTATTGTAATTGTAATAAGAGAAGATATTAAAATCACTTTGGGAAGCAACATTTTTAAGATAAAAATGAAGCTGAGCCAACACAGACTATGTTGGGCAGGAAAACTCTAATGTCTAATGTATGGTGTTCTCGTGGGTGTTTTGTAACTTTCCTGTGTATCCAGATGGATCCTGTGTATCCATGTTTCTTTTAGCACTAGGTTCCGCTGTCTTTCTGCCGACACTGTGTCATAGACCCCTGGTATTTCTCTGCCTTGTTCTCACAGCCTGTTCCATAGATTATAGGCCCCTATACTGACCAATCCCAGGTTGCCAAATAAGTAAATCCATTTCTAAATATTAGGAGCAGGCTGTGTTTGTTTCCTTAACTACCTCTTTTCTTAGGTACATTTCCTTGAATGTCCTTTGGTTCCTTGTTAGAAATGCCAGCTGGAATACACCATTTAAAAAGAGTCTGATTAAAAAAGCATTGTCTTCTGTTTAAGGACAAGGAACATCCCAGATTCCTGATCCCAGAACTTTGCAAACAGTTTTACCACCTGGGCTGGGTCACTGGCACCGGAGGAGGAATTAGCTTGAAGCATGGGTAAGTGTCCAGTTGATTTCAGTTCTGGAGTTGCCCATTTCAGCAAGCCATGGTTGGTGTGTCCAAACCCAGCTGATAGTCAGTGTACTGTGATACTGAAGCTTTTTACTTTCTAAATGATTGATGGGTGTTTGCATAACCCATCGGAACCCGGGAGCAGAAGCAACAGGCACAATGAACACTGAAGGCTTTTGGATCCCAGTTGCTAATTGGGATAATTTGGTTTTCTCTCTTTGGAATAATGAAGGTGGGTAACAGTCCAGCAAGTAAGTTCATGTACCAGAACTATTACAGGATCTTCTCTAGATAGTCGAAGATGTACTTCGAAAGTTCAGAGACATATTAAATACAGATTATCAGTCATTAAAAATTCAAGACTCCATGTTTACTGAGTTCAGAAACAGGCCATGTGCTATTTTCAGCAGAGATATCACGATTAATGGGCATAGCAACTGCTGATATTTACTCCGTTGAGGAGGTTTAAAGCAGAAAGAAGGAATCATTTTCTATTGCTCATTGGATTCAGGGACTGTCTTGTCTTTGAGCAGATGAGGAATAACAGCACTGGCAATGACTCTCAAGGTGACACCTCATTCATCCTCCCGAGGCTTTCTGAAGTAGGATTAATGTTTCCCTCCTGAAATATATGAATATTGTTGTCTGGAGGCAGAGTGTTAAACTGAGTGATGGTGCTTTGTTTCTGTATTCCAGGTTACCATTTTCTTTAGCAAAATTAGGTTATTAAGACATTTATATGTTGAGTATGTATATGTACCTGATATGTATGTGTATATGTATGTACATATACATGTATAACTGTATGTACATATATACATATAACACACTCACATAGATAGATAGATAGATAGATAGATAGATAGATAGATAGACAGATCGATCCCAAGGAGTCTGCTTTTCATAATAGTAAATGGATTGTAAAATAAAATCAGAACATTTTAAACAAAAGGAATTTTATTACATATCCTACAAGATGATGATTTTGTAATTTCATCTGCTTCAAATTACAATGTAATTCATGAAATATTAATTCAGTAGTGGGAAGTACAAAGGTATCTTAGTCAACAACCTGTACAGTTGTGAATGTAAGGATTCTCTGAGTACAGATACAGTGGTCCCTGATGGGTCTGTACATCCGTCTGCCCCCTCTCCATCAGTCACTCCAGCTCTAATGTGTCAGTTCAGGATTGTGCCTAAACATCCAGGGTGTTTTGCCTAAATTTTCTAATTGTCTTATTCACAACATATCCAAATTATTAATTATTTGTTCCTGTTTTACTTTTCTATTTAAAAGTTGAGTGTCTATAATTTAATTTCCCTGATGATGGTTTATAATAAATCATGTTCTAAAAGCGTTAACTTATATTTATTTTTATGTGCAGAGAGTGATTTTTGTACATAATAGAGCTCCTACCAAACTAAGCTAAAATAGTCATTTCTGGATATATGTTAAAAAGAGTAGAATGAAAACCCAAAAAAGAATTTTTTTAAAGCAAGAAAGAAATTGTAAAGGACTTTTCTTTCTAGAAGAACTGTACTAGTCTACATACTGATTGTGTGTGGCCAACATAAACCATTTATAGGCACATCTCTTAATACGCAATGGCTTTTATAGCACTACAATCAATTTATAGGAAAGTTGCATCATATGTAGTTTTTTCCTTATTTTTAATGGGCAAGGAGCTCCCCCTAGAGGCCACAGAGGGAAGGAGCAGGGTTTTAAGGCATTGTTTGGCTTGGAGTTTGTGCTTTACAGACTAAAATGGGTATTTTTAGTAAAATGTTGAATTTTACCTCTAATATTTAAATGAATTTATGAACCCCTATTACTCATCTTCATGTTTCTGGTAATAATTTTGTCTTCTGTGTCTGACTTTTGGTGCAAATAAATTTGAAATGACATATAAATATATAGGTAATGTCCTAGAATCATACACACAATGAAGTCTTTGGGGTATAGAAGTACTGACAGATTTCAAGGTTTGGATAACACCACTCCAGCTTACATGACTAGTGTATGATACCAGGGTGTGTGTGTGTGTGTGTGTGTGTGTGTGTGTGTGTGTGTGCGTGCATTTGTGTGTGTGTGTACACATATATACACATATGTACACACTCATACACATAAACACATATGTATGTGATATTGAGGACACACATAGACATTGAAAGTGAGGACACACATAGAGTCACCAAAGTCATTCAATGACACTCAGCAGCTATTGCCTTTAGGCTTGGTCTGTGATGTTTAGATTTACTAATTCCTATTTTCATCAGTATGTGGCAGCCACACTAAGCTTGTTGCATGCTACATACTGTTAGGAGTCATATTTGATGAGCACATTTTGTAGATGAGCTATTGAGACATATCTCAGTGGTCTTTAATGACCAGAGCATAAGTAAAAGTAGACATACCTGAACACAGATGCAGTATAAACTCTTGTTTTTCTGCCCTTTTATTTACCATAGAGTGAAAAAGCAGGAGTATAGAGAAATTCTAGAACTCATTCCCTGGAACTTCCAAGTTCTTTTTATTTGTGGCTTACAGAACCAAGCAAACATTTTCCTTCAGTCTTTTAGTGTTATCTCCTAAAACAAAAGCTGTCATTTTGTATTCTTCCCATATTTCTCTTTCTGTGTTGGTATTGCTATGTCAAAAACTTACTTAGGTTATCTTTGAATTGCTCAAAGAAAGTTAATCAAAGTGTAAATTAGCTCCGACTTACAAAGACAACAATACAAATAGATTTAGCTAGAACACCATCTCTTATCACAAAGCTGTCAAGTAGATCTCTGGGACTTCCGGACCTGGAGGAAGGGTTGCCACACTGTTGCCCCATGCATCTGAGAATGAGCAGTGAAGTGGCTTCAGGAAACCTAGTTACATATGAGTCCACTGCTTCCTGGATTCTGCTCACCTACCAGGCGTTTATCTAGACCTGTAGAGTTTTCCAAGAAACTCTCATTTCACTGACATACTTGTCAGTCCCAAGTCTGTTTGTTCTGTAGTAATCTCCTTGACAGCTTCATGTAGGCCAACTTTGTTGTCACTTTGAAGCCACTGATATTTGTCTACTGTGCATATCTGTCTCCATGGCTAAAGCTTTAGTCCCAGGTGCTCATGTTCCGGGTTTCCGTTTTTGTGGTAGCTCATTAATGTGCTCTAGCAACTGAAACTGGGAAGTGAGAAAAAGGACCAATCTATGTATGGAGAGAATGGGGACGATTTGACAGCACTGTAGAGGGCCTTGTGGGAAATGGTACAGGGCATATAAGTCTCAGCTGACACTCATACAAAAAGCACCTCTCTCTCTGTGTCTGTCTATCTGTCTGTCTCTCTCTCTCTCTCTCTCTCTCTCTCTCTGTGTGTGTGTGTGTGTGTGTGTGTGTGTGTGTGTGTGTGTGTGTTATTTTGCTTCAGATATTTACCCACTGCATTTCCCACACTGGTCTTGAACTCACGATCTTCTCTGCTCGGCCTCCTAAGTGCTATGATTATAGGCATATGCAACCACACTCAATATCCTACTTTCATTTCTTTTGTGATTGCTTTATTGCCAAATAATTTCCAAGATTTGCATGTCATAGAGGAACCCACTGTTCATGCTGTAATTTAGCAAACTGTCCACCAGAGGGCTCTGTGCTTCATGACTTCATGCAATAAATTAGAACCTCATTGTTTACAGTGCAAAAATGTTCTCAATCACCCATACATTTTGCATGATTTTAGATTAACTAGCAACTGTATTTTACATAGGGTACTGAAATTCTGTTCATTCATTTCAAAAGTACTGAATAATTAATGTGTTCAAATTTACCTTTCCTCTAGATAGTAATTTGGCAACCACTAATTTTTTTTTCTTTTTTTACCCCATGAAAAGAAATACATATATGTGAAAGTAGGAAAGACAAAAGCAACTACCTCGAGTTTTCTTAAGCCACTAGTGTTTCAAAGTAGCTTAGAACTTTCATTCTGTGCACTCTGACTCCTTCATTCAATCAAGCAGCCGTTTGGGCTTGGTCTATAAAGGACATTAATAGTTACACCACAAGGATACACTTTATTTGTTCAAAACCAGAAATTTAGCTAAACAAAAACCAATTTCTATATTTTGTGTTACCAGCAATGAAATCTACATTGCTCCCTCAGGCGTGCAAAAGGAACGCATTCAGGTATGCTAAAGGATCCTTCATATGCCCTGTCCTCTGTTCGTAACTGCTGTACCATGAAGTAGAATTGCTTCTAAAAGGTTATGTTAGTCTTGAAGGGTGGTTCTGTTGCAATAATTTAAATAACTAATCAATAAACATTTGCTAAGTAACTGTTAAATATTTGTTGAGTAATTATGAAATGGTTTTTAAGGTGGTATCTTCCGTGTATCCAGCATGGGTTTTAAACTCCAGTCAGGGCTGCAGAGAGGGCTCACTGTTAGAGCACTCACTGCTTTTCAGGGGACCTGGGTTTGGTTCTCCGTTCTCATGCACACAGTGGCTCACAGCTGTCTTTAACTCCAGTTGCAAGGGATCTAAAGCCCCTCTTCAGACCTCTGAGATTATCAGATATACACTTGGTGTACATGCATGCATGCAAAACATAAACATAAATCTTCAAAGTCTCATTGAGAAAACTGTAGCAGGCAGCAGTGAATAGCACAGCCTCATCCCACCGTTATCAGACTAGTGAGCTGGCCCTACTGCTAGCTTCGGGTCACACAAACCGATCCATATTTCCAATCGCAAAGCTGTTCCAATTTAAAGTGGAGGGATTTTGTTTCAAAATTTGGAGAAGTGGCATTGTATATCAATGCTCAAATAACACCCCACATCTAAATAAATGCATAAAACTTTGACCAATGGCAGGAAAAAAGAAAAGTGGCTCTCTTAGTGAAAGTTTATATTGTAGTCTTTGGGAGGCCCTGATGTTTGGAAGTTGCAAATTAGGACTATGCAGGCATCACTGAGAAAAAGCTAGGTCAACTCACCTGAAAACTCGGAGAATAACATCATTACTATGTTTCTCGGGGGATAAGAAAGTTTTAACATACATCTGGGCGTGCTGATTTCTTTATATGTTTCCCAGAAATGTAGTTGTGAAATGGCAGGCCTAAGTCTATGAACTGTCAGCAGCATCATTACATAGTTGTTTCTACATCTGATTTTATCCTTCAGATTTTAAAATAAAGTAACTTTTTAACTCTCAAGTTTTTGATATAAAACTTTATCTTTTTTATTTTATTAAAGTTTGTGTATATCAGTGTTTTGCCTACATGTCTATCAGTATACTGTATGCATGCAGTTCCCATGGAGGCCAGAAGAGGGCGTAATGACCCCTGGAACTGGAGTTCTATGGTTGAGAGTCACCATGTGAGTGCTGGGTAATAGACCCAGGTCCTTTGGAAGAACTGTCAGTCCTCTTAACCAATGAGCCATCACTGTAATCATAGTATAAAACTTAAAAAAAAAAAAAATTCTCGGTACTAAAAGTTTGGGGACTCAAAACATGAAGTTGAATGTTAAACATGTTATACTGTATAAGTACACCAAATAGAGACATTTTAATTGTTATTTTTTTAAGGCCTTCTTTTCTTTTTCTCTCTCTATAAATAGCCAGAAGATATGTTTGTTTGTGACATCAATGAACAGGACATAAGTGGGCCTCCAGCATCTAAAAAGCTCAAAAAGAGCCAGTGTACTCCTCTTTTCATGAATGCTTACACCATGAGAGGTAATTGGTCTAAAGAACACTTGAGCATTGGCCTCACTAAATAATAGTCATAATGACTTTACTTAACAGCTCTCGAGTATCTAACTTGCACAAGCATTTAGTTTCCCCTCATTCCATTCTCTTATCAGCCTCTGAAGAAGGTCCTCTTTCCCAACAGTTAGTTCCCATCAACTGGACACAAGCTGAGGTTTCCTGGAAAGAGGAACTGCAGCTGAGGAATTACCTCCATCAGACTGGCCTGTAGGCAGGTCTGTGGAGACATTTTCTTGATTAGTGACTGATGCGCGAGGGTGCAGCCCACTGTGGATAGTGCCACAGTGGCTGGTCCTAGATTGTAGTAAGTAGGCTAAGCAAGCCATGAGAGCCAGGCAGTCAAGAGCATTCTTCCATGGCCTCTGCTTCACTCCAACCTCCAGGTTCCTGTCTTGAATTCCTGCCCTGACTTCCTTCAGTGGTAGACTGTGATCCAGGACATATAAGCCACATAAACCCTTTCCTTTCCCAGGTTGGCTCTGATCAACATTTTATCTCAGCAACAGAATCCAACTAGGACAGCATCGTAACCACTACCAGTTTTTCCTATACATACGTTATGTATGTATAATGAAACATATACATACATAAAATGCATAGGTACTGGTGTTGATTTTGTCTTTAAGTCTAAGTTCTCTTCACTGAGCAACCGACTCTTCATCCCACAGGAGCAGGCGCCGTGATTCATACCCACTCTAAGGCTGCTGTCATGGCCACCCTTCTGTTCCCAGGACAGGAGTTTAAAATTACACATCAAGAGATGATCAAAGGAATAAAGAAATGTACCTCAGGAGGGTATTACAGGTATAATTTCATTATTAAATTATTTGGCATGCATTCTTCCTTCTCTTTGGTAAGTTGGGCCATGATCTTGTTATGCATATAATGAGATGCAGTGGGATCTGTGTTTAGTAATACCCCACTTAACAATATGCTTTGAGATGTGTTCTCAGCTACACAGACTCCTCCTCTGTTCCCCTGCCATGGTGAATTATTAGCAACATGAATAATGGAATGTTTGCTTCATCAACATGAACAGAAGTCTTGGCTGGAATTTCTATCAAGATGAATGAGGGCAGCCCCTTTTTAGCACTAAGAAAGAAAGATTTCCTCACCACTTTGTCTTCAGAAAAGTTGAACTGGGACTACCAGTGAAGTTTATTGATTTAATGTGTTTCTAGAATATGCTGATTATGAAAAAAATCTATTCATTTTAATTAGATAAATGACTCTATTTCAGAATTTGTGATGTGGGTGGCATAAAAGTATAGAACAATGACCTAACTAAATCTAGCCAGCCTGCAAAACATATAACCATTATTCATAAATCTATACTTGAATGGCTTGATAAAACAGGTTCCCAGTGTCCAGGTACAAGCTGAGCCTTGCGTTTAGTTGGTAGCATTTTTCTTAACCTTTGCCCTTCCTAATTTCTGGAGCCTGGTTCTCCCTTCCCTTCATTGGGAAGTGCTCCATGTTACTAAAGATACCACAGCAGTGTCTTACTATGACTGCAGGAAACAGGCTGAATGTGTTTAAACCGGTGTGCTGAAAATTCATCTCATTTGATTTCCTTATCTGTTTATTGTGTGCCTAAAGCCTTCCTCGGCACTATGAAAATGATGTAGAAAAGATAAAAGTTAAAGCATGGGAGCATGTGCTGAGCACTCACCAGGCCCTGGGTTCAGTCCTCAGCAACAGAGCTAAGCAAAATAAAGTCATTGTTAAACACCCTTTGTTTCCAGGTGAGGTGAGCATGCATTACTGTATCTGCTGTTCATTTTGGAAGCCACGTGCCTCTGTTATAGTAAAAATGATACTGACAGTCATTCAGAAGATGCTAGAGTGCAAAGGATACTGACAGTCATTCAGAGGATACTAGAGTACAAATGATACTGACAGTCATTTGGAAGATGGTAGAGTGCAAAGGACTTCCATGGCTCTGTTTCGATTTAACTTGTCAGAATCAGTATCCTGTTGGTGAAATGAGGGATTGTTTGAAATTGTTTTCTGGTTTCACTGTGCTTTGAAATTATTTTGCACCTGGAAATATTTCTGACTGTGTGGTGAATGCTTAGGAAAATATGCCTGTCACTCCTCTGGCTAGCTTCAGGAAAAATGTGAGAACAGCAATTCACTCCTTTACACTATGGTATTATATAATTACTTCTATCTCAACTACAGTGGAGGCACGGGCAAGTCTATACTACTACGATAATGGTTGCCCAAATTAGTAGGCACATGACAGCTGCTTAGTCTATGCCTGTCTGAAAGAGGTCACTTCTGATAACACTGAGCATTTTTGTTGTTAAGTGTATTCACTGCTTTGGTAAAAAGGCAGTGTGAGAAGAAACCATGTATAATGGAACACTTGTTTGAGTTGTCATTGGTTACAAGTGACATAAAGAATGGACTTAGTGTATGAGCTGGCATTTTGAAGCCCATTGCATATGGTGGGATGGCTTGTTCAGCCTTGATCCGGTGAAAGGTGGGGGTGGGGGCTTCCTGCCTCACCTGACTGTGCCAGGCTTTGTTGACTCCCTATGGTAGGCCTTACTCTTTCTGAGGAGTGCATAGGGGTGGGTGGAAGAAGAGGGGAGGGAGAACTGTGGTTGGTATGTAAAATGAATAAAAAATAAATAAGCAAATTAAAGAATGGACCTAGTTTTACTTGTAGGGAAGTCACTTGCTTGAACATTATTATGTTCTGACTTTATTTCATGAATTTACTGAGAAAAAAAATGTGGAAACAAAAATTCTAATGCAGCATGTTTTTATCATAACCTTGGTAATTGTTGCTAGATGATTCTTTCTATCCCATTGCCACAAAACAAACCTACATTGATTGGTTTGCCTATGAAGACATTTTGGTATTCTGCCAAGATGAAATAAATGATTTTTATATCAGGGAATAGTCCCACTATGTAATATATGGCTCTGTGTTTCATCTCATGTTTAAAATGTTCTGATTATTCTTGCTTCAAGGAAATGCTTGTATGATCTTGATTTCTTTGTTAGGTTCTGTTACACTGTATAGATTTCTGCCATTTAAACTCAAGGCTGCTTACCAAATCCCAATGGTATCTTTTTGTATGGACCATGTCTTTTTATACAAGATGTACAAAGTGAGTTGTAATATCTTGTTTTGAAGTTGGAGACACTGAGTGCTGTTTAGCTATAATGAGTATTTGACTAGTTACTAACAGGAAAAATTTCAAATAAAATATTGATGTTTTGGTGGGAGTAAGTATCTTGTTCTGTTTATAGGTATGATGACATGTTAGTGGTACCCATTATTGAGAACACTCCTGAAGAGAAGGACCTCAAGGAACGAATGGCTCATGCAATGAATGAATACCCAGACTCCTGTGCAGTGCTCGTCAGGCGTCACGGGGTGTACGTGTGGGGAGAGACATGGGAGAAAGCAAAAACCATGTAAGACTGAATTTGAGAATATTTGGTACAAATCACACTTAGAATGTGGAAGTGAACTCAACACAATTTAGGATTTAGAATTAAATATGAGTTTTCCACGTGCTTGTTGGTCAACTGGTTTCAACTTAAGAAATCTGTCATTGTTATTTATAGAGACGTGATTTTTACCTTGTTGGATCATCAGGACGTATTGATTAGGTCAGCTCTGATTTAGGAGGACTCTGTGACGTTTGCTACAGAGAAAGAGAGCCACAGATCTTAAATAATATAAAATTTTATTTAAAAAAATATAGCACACAATAAAAAAAAATATAACTTCATGTGAGTAGTATGTCTCCTGAAAAGTAAATGATGTAGTTACACCATTCAATGTGATTCTTTTGAATGTTTGAAAACTGTTGGGGTCAAAGTTGGAAACTTTTGGTATGAACTCAATAGTAGATGTAGCAACAAAGCAAAGCTAATGTTGGGAGACATGGCGGTGAGGACTGGAGAGCTTTCACCTGACACACGTTCAGTCCTTTCTGCCTTCTTTTCTGCAGGTGTGAGTGTTATGACTACCTGTTTGACATTGCAGTCTCCATGAAGAAGATGGGAATGGATCCAGCACAGCTTCCAGTGGGAGAAAATGGAATTGTATGAGCCAGGTGGATGCCTAAGTATCTTCAAGGAGAAAACAAACTTAATTATGCCTTAAATAAAGCTTGACTGCTTTTAAATGAGTTGGAAATGTTCTTGATACCACTAATTTGTCACTGAATATTACCAATGGTCACACTTAATCTCCTCTACACAGTTTTAAGTGGCAGAGGTAGAATAAAACTTTTTTTTTTTTAACTTGGTATTTGCTTATTTTAAAGCATGTAACAGCAAAGTATTTGCCTTTAAGTTAATTTCTTTTGTATCCACTCTTAGAGAATTCTTTTTCATCTTTAAAACACTGTTAGTAGAATTCACTGAGTATTTTCCACTTAATTGTGCAATGAAGGAATGAACACTTTTTTACTTTAATTTGATGCATAAAATTTATATGAAAAATTATGACTAGTATATCCTTCATACTTAATGTAAAAATACTTGTATAGATTTTCCTAATAAGCTGTAGTGCTTCCCTGTAAAGGCTAAATACCTATAATCTCAAAAGTCCAGAGTCCCAAACTTAGAGTGCAGACACAGTGTCATAGCCGGAATCTACACTCACTTTGTGGCATGTCATAGTGAAGGAACAGATGCATTAAAAAATGTTGTATGAAATCCTCCTGTCTCAGTTGTTTGTGAAACAAATGAAGTCTGTGTTTATCCTTCATTTCCATTCCCAAGATATCTCATTGTATGCATATATGCAAATATCCCAAATTAAACACTGCTAGTCCCAAGCATAAAATGAGAGACAATCAACCTATAACATGATATAAGGCACTGACTGTATATTGCTATCAGTTATAAGATTCAAATTATGATTTGATACCCAATGCAGGGTTTCCCATGGACTGGACAAATACTCTACTGCTGAGGTACACTTCAGCCCTATGTCTAATGAGAGAAGAGTTGGTCACCACCATTACGATATCTCTCAGGTCATCATCTTCCACCTCTTGAGCTTATTTACCCCAGATCATTTCCTTTATCCCTTTTTTCACCTTACCCAGACATCCAGACTCTGTTTCTATCCATTCTTCCTTTATATCCTAGCTTCTAAATAAATAAATAAATAAATAAATAAATAAATAAATAAATAAATAAATAAATGGAATAGTGCATGGACCAGTACTTTTACTACTTCACGATAAGCATCCTAACCCCTTGACCTCAATCAGATTCCCTTGGGAAAGATCTTACTCTTGGTTAAGCTACTTACAAGGCATCTGACCTAAGCAGCAAGGCCTTGTGGGAACAAAATTAACTACCATGTTGGTGACCACCTATCTCAGGTGAGCACTGGATATTGACAAAACAGGCCACTTGCAAATCCATAGCATTGTTCCAACCTCCTTACTGTTCCCCTAGCTCACTCTTCTCATTTGTTAGATCTCCACCATTAACAACTCTCACCTCACTCCAAGAGAGAGCAAATAGATTAATCCATGAGAGAAATATCTGGTGATTCTGCTTCACAGGCCAGTCAGCTTCTGTGGCTGTAGCCATCTTTACCATTTCTTTCAACTGTGTGATGTAAGACTCATCTTCCCACTATGTCTTGGACCTGTCATTGTCATCCTCCAACCTTCCCATAGCCATTGCTTTTGCCAGGATTCTTAAAACACATGTACCACACACTGGGCATGTGCTTGCTACCTTGCCTTCAGCCTTCATCCAGCTTTAGCATCTATCTGCTGCTCAGCTTAACAGGTCTCACCAAGAATAGCCAGATCTCCTGTGTGCTCCCTCCCAAAATGCTGGTTTGCCTTCCATTCTGTAAATAAAACCAGTCTCTCCTTGAAGACACTTGAAGCTGCAATGATGCTTCCTTCTGCTTCCTCTCATCACTGGGCCTCAGAGTAAAATGAATGAATTCTTTGAATGTCAAACCTCTGTTTCTTTTTGTTGTTCCCACAAACTTTAATAGTTCCAGTCATCCTCTGTGCATCTTAGCAAGGCAGAAGAAACACTGCTATGTTACTGCCAAGTGGGCCAGTTGGTGCCAGGGAATTTTATCCTCATCCATTCACTACCCCCTTCCAGACAGCTGTTTCTTTTCAAAATTCAAGCATTTCCCTGTATACTCATTCTGCTAATGACACTGACTTCTGGTTCACTACAAAGGAAAGACACCATCAAGAGAGGGTATGCATGGGCTTTCCACCCCTACATGTTCCACACAGGACAGGCAAACTGACCCTGCTGCCCACAGAGACCATATCTCCCATTGCTGTGTTCATCACTGAGCTATTTCTGGTCTTCTGTATCATCAGTTTTGCTCTCTCTACTAATTCTTCACCTTTATTGCATGAGGTGGCTGTTAGGGCTTTTGAATGCCTCATACTCCACTGCGCTTGGGATACTGCCCTGCTACTCTGCTTTCTGCTTTAGAGTTTCTGGTACTCTCAAGGACTAGTCCCACTTCTCTCCCAGGCTTGAGTTGAGCTGGCTATTGTCTGTATCACTCGACTGGAAGTGGCGGTATAGGCAATCTCCCATGGTGATTACACAGCTCCACACAGTGTTGTCCCTCTTCAGCTCTGTGATCTCAGCTGGTCCACTGTAGCATCCCTTGAACAGCCTTTCTCAAAACTCACTGATCTCATCTATATTTTTTTTTTGTGGATTTAAACAACAGTTGTACCTAGCAGATCACACATTTGTATCTTCAGTCATCCATTTTTCCTATCTCCAAAACCTTACCTGGCTTCTGCTGTTGCCATGGCAATGTCTCTATATATCCTAATAGATTCAAAACTACCCCACTGAAGTTTCCCCCAGTTCCTTCCAGTTGCTCGGGCTGAGACTGATGGTGGAATGACCAGTCTCATACAATGTCTAGTTGATCAACACATCTCACCAGCTTCACACTCAAGAAGTATTTGCACTCAAATTTTCCACCGCTTCACCTTTGCCACGTGGCTCAGCACCCATATTTTTTCCCCTCAACTCAATGTACTGGAGATGTTCCTTAACAGATCTCCTTGCTCCAGCCTTTGTCCCAGCCCTTATCCCAAAAATCTAATAATCAACAGTAGCTCCCATCATCCCATTATCATAGAGGTCAGCTAGGATCTCTGCTCCAAACCCTATCTCTGGACAACAGCTCCATACACTTTGCCCATTCCCCTCCAAGGCCATTTGGTGAACTTTTCATGTACTCTGCTCCAGTCACTGGAAACACTTGAATTTTCAAGGCACTTACATATTTTCTTCCCTCCTTTAAGTACATCTATTCCACACATACTTAGCCCCTCTACTCATTCATGTCTTAATGTCACCTGGCCTCCATATTTGGAACTGTATCATATCCCTCTCCACATAGAGTTCTACTTCCTGCTTTTTGTTTTTTATTTGTTGTTTTTATTTTTTATTTTTTGATACTGTGACAGTCTGTAGTCCATGACGGTCTAGAAAGCACTAGCCCAGGTCAGTCTCAAACTCACAATCCTCCTGCCTCAACCTCCCCAGTGCTGATACAAGTAAGAACTACCACCTAGCATTGCTTCCTTGCTTCAGTTTTCTGTGAAGTGCTTATAACCAGCAACTATGCTACAGATGAATTCTTTGGTGTTTTTCCTTCCTGTGGAATCTTTACTTGTGTTCCATGGTATAGCCCTACTCGCTCAAGCAATATTTAATAAAGAGTTGATAATAAATATTTGTGGAATAAAACCAACCACCTTTCCACCAGAACTTGAGGTTGTTGCTTTGTATTTTACACCTCAGCTGAATTACTAGTGGTGGTTTCTTCTTGGAGATGTTTCTCTAGCATTCTACTATACCAGATACCTATGGTTCCCTACTTACTTCTTAAGTAAATTCTCTAGGCTGAGGTATTGTCTCTCCCCCATCACCCATAGACTTCTGTTCTTAATCATGCCTCCCTTCTATTCTTTTCTCCTAGACAACCCTTCTGTGAATAGCTTTAAACAGCTCCTATCTGTTGAACATGTGCTATTTCATCAATAGCCTCAACTCCTCCTTTACATTCCAGACAATTATCCTCTAACCCTACTCATCATCATCCTTTGGCTAGCTAATACTAGCATCTTAACCCTACCTACCATGACCCCACAGTGCCATTGACTTTTCTTCTCTATACTCCATCAAGTCACTTCATCTTCAGACATTTTTTGGGTAACTTGTGGCAAAATCCTTTTTTGAGGTATAATCTATTTTATTCATTATAAGCAAGAAAAATGCCTGCCATGTCATAATTACTCACTAAATATTTTCTGAATTCTTTTGGTTTTGTTTTGTATTTTGAGACAGGGTTTCTCTGTGTAGCCCTGGCTGTCCTGAGACTCCCTCTGTAGACCAGGCCAGCCTCAAACTCAGAGATCTATCTGAGTACTGGGACTAACAGCATGCACCACCATTGTCTAGCTATTTTCTAAATTCTTGGTGGAGATTTCGCCACTGGGGAACACTTAGATCACTTCTGCCTAATTTCACTTGTCTTATTTTTAAAGTGGGGCTAAGGATGAGATAACATACATGACTTAATCCATAGTAGGTGTTCTATTAATTGCCTTCCTTTCTCTAAATCCCAATAAATCAAGACTAGTTTATTTTTTTAGACTAGTTTATGAAGAGTTGGGGCTCATAATATTTCAAGATAGAAATTGTTCTGTTTTTAGGGGAAATTGAAGCTTAGGAAATAAATATGGAATTTCAGCAAAGCAATTTATATAGACATCTTAGCACAGCAGCTATGAGATATATGGTTTGAACTTCAAATACTAGCTTCCTTCCCAGGAAACCCTAGCCTAGCTTTCCTCAAAGTCATTGGCTTTCAGATAAACCATGGACACTACAATGCAGCAGCACACCTCCAGTGAATCTGGTCTGGGATTAAAGAACTGGTCCATCACTTTATCCTTTCTCTTTGAAATAATAAGACCGATTTTTGAATTGAATGAAGTTACAGGCCAGGAGGCTGATTCCCAGCGTTTGGCATGGTAGTATTCAGTGATTTGAGGAGGCAATAGGCATTCTTCCTTTTGACATTCTTCATGACCTTGAGTTCTTGTTCTCCCCACAACTTCTTCAAATAGGATGGCAAAGAATGGTTACAAGTGAAAGACTAAGCTGATAAGAGCTCTAAAGCAAACCAAGTTTTATTAAATGAAGTGTAGTGCATACATTCACCTTCCAACTGAGTAAGAAACATTTTAGTCAAAAGATTATCATATGTTTCTCAAATTATTTTAAAGGCCATTAATTCCAATAAATTATTTTGAATCTCAGGAAATGCCTGGCCTTATGTTCAATTTAGTTAAACATTTCCCTTTCAAGAAAGAAAACCACCAGAGTCTCATCAGCAGCTCTGGTCAAAGTAGGCTGACAGGATATTTGCATCACTTCAATGTGTGATTAAAGTTTTCTCATAGAACTTCTTTAAAATGAAACAGTAAGAGAAAGAGCTCCCCCAAAGGAGCTCCTGTCTTAAGGGCTTGGCTCCCAATGCAGGTAGTGCTCAGACATGAGCCTCAGGGAAGTAAGTGATTGGATCAATAAATACTTGGATGAGACAGAATCAGGAGGGTGATTATAAATAAGTCAATAAAATATTACAAGTAAAATGAAGAAATTTGGAGGAATAGGATTATAAAACATTGACCCAATAAATTGGTGGATTCAAGATTTGATGAACTATGATGGCCCTAAGAAACCTAACATTCCCCAAAACTAACTACTTAAAGAACTGTCTACTAAGGCACATTGGATTTTCATTTATTATTCAGCTGTGTGACTGATTGTAACCTGTTTAATGTAACTGCAGTGGTGTCTTACCTCTGTTTTTACATGTGCTTTCTAATGACTGTCTACTTCATCCTACTTTATATATCTTTTTGCAATAAAGATCCTATCATTTCAAATGAAATCCTCTTCCTCTCTTCTCTCCAACTCTTCCCTTCTCTTTTTCTTTTTCCGTGTGTGTCTGAATCTGTGGATGTTTATGTGGGTGAACATATGTGAGCAGGTGTGTATGAGCATGGTGCCCAGAGGTCACCTTAGATATTGTCTCTTAGGAACCATCCATCTTAATTTTTTTTTTTTTTTTTGAGACTAGGTATTTCTTTGGCCTAAAGTTCACTGAATTAGCCAGCAAGATGTGACTATTTCTTCCTCCCCAGTCAGTACTGAGATTAGAAACATGTACAGTGGCTTTACCTGGGTTCTGGGGATCAAATTCAAGCCCTGTGTGTGTGACAAGTACTTTACTAACTGAGCCATCTCTTCATAATTCCTTCTTTTCTTTGGCTTCCTTCCTTTCTCTTTCTTTCTTTCATCCTCCTTTCTTCCTTCATTTCTTTCTTCCTCCCTTCCTCCCTTTCTTCCTTTTGTAAGTGGGATCTTGCTGAGTAGCCCAGGCTAGTCTCAAAAGTAATATTTCCCCCCCCCCCTTTTTAGCTTCACAAGAGCTGTGGTTATAGGCATGAGCTGTTTATAGATGGTCTTGTACACGTTCTTGAAGATGATTATCAAGCTGTCACCATCATTTGCCTATTTAATGTGTTTTTAAATCATTCACAAATTTCCCAATTCGTTTCACAAATACTCATGGTTTCAAGGTTAATTCTATCCACTGCTTTCAATACTCATACATTAAAGAGGATACTGTCCTGGTATGCAGTCCCTTTGCATAAATGTTAAGTGATTCAATACTATATTTGATACTTATTAGTTAACTTATTACCCTTTTCTTTCTTCATGCATAAACTTTCCTGTTCATATTCACTTCTCCTCAAGCTTTGAATGTAAAACTGAATATATATATATATATATATATAATTTGTGCTTGAGTTATTTTCTAAAAAACAAATCAGTTAAACTACTCTAGAACAAGAAAATGCAATCTATAAATCGAAGCTAGTCTCAAATGAAAGGGTCCAGACCAAAGCCTTGATGACCCTCTGTAAGCTCATCTGTCTAATGCAACTGACCTAAAAATACCCACATAAGAGAACAACAGGAAAGAGAATGGCAATAGACATTCTCAGCACTTAATGTTCCTGCCCAAGCCTTGGTAGAATGACATTGTTGTGAACTTGGTAAACCTATATCACCTTTCCAAAGAATCAAATGCCAGTCAATATTGAATAGATGACTCTTGGCCTTCCAGCAATATTAAAAAAGGAAGAATCAAATGAAATGTCAACCTTCCAATTTTACTATGAGAGAATTGAGCTTAGGGAAAAAATGCATGTCATGTTAACTTTTATGATTACAAAATGAAATATTGTCACTATAGATGATGACATAATTGGTCATTGTGGTTAGTGGAATAGTTTGAAAAGTATTTAATCCTTGGTTGGGACAGAATTAGGAGGGAGAGTATAAATAAATCAATAAAATATTACAAGTCAAATGAAAAATTTTGGAGGAATAGAGTTATAAAATCTTATTGACCCAATAAAGCTTATCTGATATCTTTGTTAGATGTCTTTAATTTTTATGAGTCCTCCCATTAGCCATCATGAATCACTTAATACAATAATAACTATAATAATGATTGCAAAAAATCATGCAGTTTAGCTAGCACTTTGACTTCTTAGGTCATCTTTTTAAGAATCATGTGATCCAGAGTCTGAACCAACAACCAGGCAGCCTGCATAGGACCGACCTTGGTTCTCTGCATGTGTGTGACACTTGTGTAGCTTGGTCTATCTGTGAGACTCCTGGCAATGGGACCAGGAGCTCTTGGTAGCCATGCCTCATGCTGGATTATCTTGCACAGCCTGAGTGCAGGGTGAGTTGCTTGGTGTAAAGGCAGCATGATATGCCATACTTTGCTGAAGCCCATGGGAGGCCTGCCCCTTTCTGAGTGATTACTATTGAAGAGGTATGGATTGGGGGACAGAGAAAACAGAGGGGGTGGAAAGAGAGTAGGGAGGGGAGGCTTCAGTCAGTATGTAAAATAAATAAATTAATTTTTAAAAGTCCAGCCTAACAACAGCAAAGAAAGAATCATGTGGTTTAGGTGGCATCACTATCCTCCAATGAACACAAACTTCTGAGTTGGGGCTGGGTCCTATCTGTTTCCATACCCTGAATCCATCCATTGTTGACTATTAAAAATATTTCAGTTTTACATAAGTACTCATGTTACAAAGGATTGGAAGGGTTAATTTGCTTGAAACTTGTAAGCCATGGGCCTAGGAATTTGTTTTAAGCTTCTGAACTCCCTGGCATTTGCTCAGCCTGAGTAAGCAAATCTTAACCAATGCTCAGGGATTTTATTAGTGATTTTTAAAAATGATTAAAGATAGCATACATGTAGAGACATATTCAAGTTGATTTACCTCTCCTCATTACTTATGTAAAGTTCAGGCATACTCTCTGTGACATTTCAGTATAAGTGATATTCATAAAGATGATTAATATGACAATATTAGAACTCTAGGATGCTATCAAATGAGCAACTATTTCCCTATCTATGGGTTTTGTTTGTTTGCTTTGTGAAGCAGGATCTCACTATTGTGACCAGGCTGGCTTCAAACTCACAGAGATTTGCCTGCTTCTGCCTCTAGGGTGCTTGGATTAAAGGTGTGCGCCACCACACCTGGCTTTCCCTCTAGCCATTCTTGCACATATGTATACACATGTACACCCTAGACACACACACACACACACACACCCCAAAACTTGTTTCCAAATCTTTACTCTTCTTTCTATGCTTCTCTTTGTATATTGGCTCAATTACCTTTTGCTACAAATTTCTTATCTTTGAAAGGGAAGAGGGAGCCTGGTAACTCTGAGTCAGAAACCTAATGTTTGGAAAAATCTCCAAGGGCAGAGAAAAGGATGTTATAATCTGCAGGCTTTGGGTCCCATGCTTACACCTGAAGCCAGAGATTGTGTAGGACACTCATGTGATATGGGATGTAGTAGAGGGAAACTGGCTGGTCACTAACAGTGGGTTACCATAGCACACATCAATTCCCAAGTACCTAAGAAGTGCCGAGTATTAGAGAAGGTGAGCTGAAATGAGTGGGCAAAGACCCCCAGAAAATGCCAGTCAAAAAGTGCAAGAAAGTGAAGTGATTCTGCTCAAGGTCATTGTAAAAGTATTAAAAATAATTACATTTACTGAGAAACAAGGTAACAAGAAATAAAAGTTCATACACAACAATAAAAGATTTTAAAAAAGAGACGTGTGTCTAAAAAGTTTTTTTAAAGAAGAGAAAGGGGGAAAAGATAATATGGCAATGAATACAATTTCCCTTATTAAATATAAATGGGAGGAGGAAATTAGGAACACGGAAAAGTAGTAGGGACTTGAGTCTCCAGATGATAGCATTAAAAGTGATTTATTACAGATTTGTTTTAAGATAAATCATCTTGTTTCATATCAGAACTATTGGTAGTAATTTGCTTCTTAAGTAAGAAGAGTGCTTGAAATTAGTGACATTGGCTCTTTAAAGGTTAACAGCAGCAACTAAACCAATTATTTCAAATCACACCTTTTGTGTGATGAGCCAGAGCCACTACAAATGGCATTCCCATCAAACTACCTGAAGCAAAGCAATGTTTCCAAATGCTATCTCCAACACAGCAAGGCATGCCATTCCTGGTGAGGAAGGGCAATGAACAACTCAAAGTGGGAGTTTAATTCTGATTTCTGGGGGAAATGAGGCAAAGTAGAAAATCAAAATAGGTCATGAAATTCTGGAAAAGGGAAAGAGTTCTTTGGGATATTCCTAGGAGACATATTGATTGCTGGTGTATGACATTGATTAATGCTTATTGAAATGAGCCTAATTGACAACTATTGTGTGGTAAGATCACCAGTGAATGCTGGCATAAAATTAACTGCAGTAATTGCTAAAAAAAACAAAAAAAACAAAAAACAAAAAAAGGAGCCTTTAAAAGACATTATTTTAGGAACTCCCTGGATTGGCCCCTGATCCTGCTGCTCCTGTCTCCGGTCCCCATCGAGAGCACCCTTGGAGCTCTGATACACCCCCACCCATCCCCACCTCCAGCCTACCCCCCCCCACCCCTGTGCCCTACCCCACCTATGGTCCTGCTGCTCTGGTTGAGCACTGGGACAGAGGGTGGAGCCAACAGTCCACCCTACTTCGGAGACCTCTCAGAGCAACTCCGAACAAAGGAGACCTGACTATCCACATGGGACCACCTGTAATTTCCACCGGCTTGGTCTCTGACCCCACCTCCAGTCCTCTGCTGGAGTCCCGGGCCCCTCCCAGAGATCCGCCTATCTCTGCGGTCCACTTGGAGTTCCTGCTGGCAAGATCCTTGACCCCCAAATCCGGGCCCCTGCCAAAGAACAAGGTCTCAGCGGGAGAGGGCCAGTTTCCAGTGAGATCCCACTACCCTGCAAAACCTTCTCAAGTTCAAGCTCAGCCCTCGTCCTCTTCTGCCAGTTATTGGCCAGAGCTATTGGCCAGAGGACCACTGTGAGTACCTGCTGGCATCTTCTTCTGGATCCTCATCCTTGACCCCATCCCTGGATCCCTGTCTGCGGAGAAACCTCCTAGAGAGCTTGGACCACACAAAGCTACAGATATTGAATCTCAGATCCACATAAGCCCATCGGGGAAGGACCATAGAGAGAGGGAAGAGACACCACCAACACCTACTGGAAGAAACTATGGGAAGAAGGCAATACAAGAGAACACCTAACAACAGAAAGACAAACATGACACCACCAGAATCTAGGGAATCTACACCAACTAGAATGGAACACAACGACAAAGCAGAGGAAGCAGAAGGGTACGACTTAAAAATCACCATCATAAAAATGATAGAGGCCCTCAAAGAAGATGTGAGAAAATCCCTTAAAGAAATGGAGGAAAAAACAAACAAAAAAGTGGAAGAAATGAACAAATTCCTTAAGGAAAGTACAGAAAGCCAAGAAAAAACAATTAACCAGGTGAAGGAAACGGTTCAAGACTTGAAAACTGAAATTGAGAAAATAAAGGCAACACAAACAGAAGGAAGGCTGGAAATTGAAAAGCTGGGCAAAAAATCGGAAACCACGGACACAAGCATAATCAATAGAATTCAAGAGATGGAAGAGAGACTCTCAGGTGCAGAAGATAAACTAGAAGAAATAGATTCATCGACCAAAGAAAATCATAAATCCAACAAATCCTTAACACAAAACATCCAGGAAATGTGGGACACCATGAAAAGGACAAACCTAAGAATAATAGGCATAGAGGAAGGTGAGGAAGCCCAGCTCAAAGGTGCTGAAAACATATTCAACAAAATCATCGAGGAAAACTTTCCAAATCTGAAGAAGGACATGCCCATGAAAATCCAAGAAGCATACAGAACCCCAAATAGGCTGGACCAAAGAAAAAAGACCCCTCGACATATAATAATCAAAACACCTAGCATACAGAATAAAGAAAGAATATTAAGAGCAGCAAAGGAAAAAGGACAGGTAACATATAAAGGCAGACCTATCAAAATTACACCTGACTTCTCCATGGAAACCCTCAAGGCCAGAAGGTCCTGGATAGATGTTCTAAAAGTATTAAGAGAACACGGATGCCAGCCTAGGCTACTATATCCAGCAAAACTCTCAGTCAATATAGATGGAGAGAACAAGATATTCAATGACAAAACCAGATTTTCCCAATATGTATCTACAAATCCAGCCCTACAGAAAGTATTGGAAGGAAAATTCCAACCCAAGGAAGGTAACTACGCCCACAAAAATGTAGGCAACAGATAATCCAACTACACCAGAAACCTAGGGTGAAGCAGAACAAATATATTCACAATACCACTGCCAACAACAAACCTAAATCAAACAAGCATCAACAATCAATGGACCTTACTCACCCTCAACATTAATGGTCTTAACTCACCTATAAAAAGACACAGGCTAACAGAATGGATACGAAGACAGAATCCATCCTTCTGCTGCATACAAGAAACACATCTTAGCTCCAAAGATAGACACTACCTCAGGGTAAAGGGTTGGGAAAAGATTTTCCAATCAAATGGAAATAAGAAGCAAGCAGGCGTAGCTATCCTAATATCTAACAAGTTAGACTTCAAACCAAAACTAGTCAAAAGAGATGAAGACGGTCATTTCATATTCATCTCAGGAGAAATCCATCAACACAAAGTCTCAATTCAGAACATCTATGCCCCTAATACAAAGTCACCCACATTCGTAAAAGAAACACTACTAAAACTCAAAGCTCATATAAAACCCCACACACTTATAGTGGGAGACTTCAATACACCACTCTCAACACTAGACAGGACCACAAATCAGAAACTCAACAAAGAAACAAAAGAATTAACAGAAGTTATGTCTCAACTGGGGTTAACAGGCATCTATAGAACATTCCATCCAAAGACAAAAGAATATACCTTCTTCTCTGCTCCACATGGAACCTTCTCTAAAATCGACCACATACTAGGAGACATAACAAACCTCAACAGATACAAGAGAATAGGAATAGTCCCCTGTATCTTATCGGACCACCATGCTTTAAAATTGGAATTCAACAACACAAATAGCAGAAAACCTGCAAACTCATGGAAACTTAACAATGTGCAATTGCACCACTCCTGGGTCAAAGAAGAAATAAAGAAAGAAATTAAAGACTTTCTAATATTCAACGAGAATGAGGATACAACATACCTGAACTTATGGGACACCTTGAAAGCAGTGCTACGAGGGAAGTTCATTGCATTAAGTGCCCATATGAAGAAAACAGAGGATAGTCACATAAAAGAATTAACAGCCCAACTGAAAACCTTAGAACAGAGAGAAGCGAAACCCCGCAGGAGTAGACGCCAGGAAATAATCAACTTGAGGGCTGAAATCAACAAAACAGAAACCAGGAAAACAATACATAAAATCAATGCAACAAAGAGTTGGTTTTTTGAGAAAATCAACAAGATAGACAAACCTTTATCCAAATTAACGAAAAAGCAGAGACAGAACATGCAAATTAACAAAATCAGAAATGAAATGGGGAACATAACAACAGACACAGAGGAAATCCAGACAATTTTCAGGTCATACTTTGGAAATCTGTATTTCACAAAAATTGAAAATTCAAAGGAAATGGACAAGTTTCTGGATAACTATCACTTACCAAAATTAAATCAAGAACAGACAAACAACTTAAATAGACCTATAACCCAAAATGAAATAGAAGCAGTCATCGAAAGCCTTCCAATGAAAAAAAGTCCAGGGCCAGATGGATTCAGTGCAGAATTCTACCAGACATTCAAGGAAGAACTAATACCACTACTCCTCAAACTGTTCCACAAGATAGAACCAGGTTTATTGCCAAACTCTTTTTATGAGGCCACAATAACTTTGGTACCCAAACCTCACAAAGACACAACTAAGAAAGAAAACTACAGACCAATATCCCTGATGAACATCGATGCAAAAATACTCAATAAAATACTGGCAAACCGAATTCAAGAATACATCAGAGAAATCATCCGCCATGATCAAGTAGGCTTCATACCTGGATTGCAGGGATGGTTTAACATACGAAAATCTATCAACGTGATCCACCATATAAACAAACTGAAAAAGAAAAACCATATGATTATCTCCCTAGATGTGGAAAAAGCCTTCGACAAAATTCAACACCCTTTCATGATAAAGGTATTAGAGAGGTCAGGGATAACAGGAACATACCTAAACGTAATAAGAGCAATATACAGCAAACCAACTGCCAACATCAAACTGAATGGAGAGAAACTTAAGCCAATTCCTCTAAAATCAGGAACAAGACAAGGCTGTCCTCTCTCTCCATATCTCTTCAATATCGTACTAGAAGTTCCAGCTAATGCTATAAGACAACAAAAGGAGATCAAGGGCATCCAAATTGGAAAGGAAGAAGTCAAACTGTCTCTATTTGCAGATGATATGATAGTTTACATAAGCGACCCAATAAACTCTACCAGGGAACTCCTACAGCTGATAAACACCTTCAGCAAACTAGCAGGATACAAGATAAACTCAAAAAAATCAGTAGCCCTATTTTTTTCAGACGACAAAGAGGCAGAGAAAGAAATCAGAGAAACATCACCCTTTACAATAGCCACAAGCAACATAAAGTATCTTGGTGTAACGCTTACCAAACAAGTATATAATAAGAACTTTGTGACTCTAAAGAAAGAAATTAAAGAAGATACCAGAAAATGGAAAGATCTCCCATGCTCTTGGTTAGGTAGGATAAACATAGTAAAAATGGCAATCTTACCAAAAGCAATCTACAGATTCAATGCAATCCCCATTAAAATCCCACCACAATTCTTCACCGACCTTGAAAGGATAATAATCAACTTTATATGGAAAAACAAAAGACCCAGGATAGCCAAAACAACCCTATACAATAAAAGAACTTCAGGAGGCATCACCATTCCGGACTTTAAGCTCTACTACAGAGCTATAGTTCTGAAAACAGCCTGGTATTGGCATAAAAATAGACAGGTAGACCAATGGAATCGAATTGAAAATCCTGATATTAATCCACGCACCTATGAACACCTGATTTTCAACAAAACAGCTAAAATTATACAATGGGGCAAAGACAGCATCTTCAACAAATGGTGCTGGCACAATTGGATGAGGGTGTGTAGAAGACTGCAGATAGTCCCATGTCTGTCACCATGCACAAAACTCAAGTCCAAATGGATCAAAGACCTCAACATCAATCCAGCCACATTGAACCTCTTAGAAGAGAAAGTAGGAGGTACCCTTGAACAAATTGGTATAGGAGACCGCTTCTTGAACATAACTCCAGGGGCACAGACACTGAAAGAAACAATTAATAAATGGGACCTCTTCAAACTTAGAAGCTTCTGTAAGGCAAAGGACACAGTTGACAAGACCAAACGGCAGCCCACTGACTGGGAAAAGATTTTCACTAATCCTATATCCGACAAAGGGCTGATCTCCAAAATATACAAAGAACTCAATAAACTAGTCAACAAAACACCAAATAACCCTATTTAAAAATGGGGTACAGAACTGAAGAAAGAATTCTCAATAGAGGAAATCAAAAAGGCTGAAAGACACTTAAGAAAATGCTCCACATCCTTAGCTATCAGGGAAATGCAAATCAAAACAACTTTGAGATACCATCTTACCCCTGCCAGAATGGCTAAAATTAGAAACACCAGTGATGACTTATGTTGGAGAGGATGTGGAGAAAGTGGAACACTCCTCCACTGCTGGTGGGAGTGCATACTCATACAGCCATTTTGGAGATCAGTATGGCGGTTCCTCAGGAAAATGGGAATTAGTTTACCACAGGACCCGGCAATCCCCCTCTTAGGCATATACCCAAAGGATTCACATCAATGCAACAAAGACATCTGTTCAACTATGTTCATAGCAGCACTATTTGTAATAGCAAGAACCTGGAAGCAACCTAGATGCCCCTCAATTGAAGAATGGTTAATTAAGATGTGGCACATCTACACAATGGAATACTACTCTGCAGAAAAAAGTAATGGTATCTTGAAATTCGCAGGCAAGTGGATGGCACTTGAAGAAACCATCCTGAATGAGGTAACCCAGTCACAAAAAGAGGAACACAGTATGTACTCACTCATATATGGATTTTAGAACTAGATCAAATGATCACCAGCCTATAATTCACATCACCAGAGGAACTAGGATACAAGGTGTATTCTAAGAGATTCATATAAAGTCCCTCACAGAACTGGGAAGGGACAAGTCCCCCAGAGCTCAGGTAAAGTGGGGGAGGACAGCTAATGGAGAGAGAAGTAGGAGAAAATGAGGGGGAGGAGAGGAAGGCATGTGCGACCAGGAAGATTGAGCCTGGTTAGGAATGGAAAATAGGAGAGAGAGAGAGAGAGAGAGAGAGAGAGAGAGAGAGAGAGAGAGAGAGAGAGAGAGAGAACATAAAAGAGGGAGCCAATATTGGTTTGAAGATAAAGTTGAACACAAAGAAAGGTCGAGGGAACTACAAGACTGCTCCCAACTAACAATCTCAGCTTCCGTGGAAAGGCTATCATAAATGCCCTTCCCGGAGAGTGAGATCAACAACTAACTTCTCCATGGAGCCCTCAACTAATGCCTGTTGAAAATAGGAGCAAACACTCATACATAAACACTGAGTCGAACTAGAACCCAGAAGCAGATGGAGAGGACAAGACCATGCTGTAGAAGTACATAGAGACAGCTTACCTGAACAAGGAGGAGCTAAGGGCCACTAGACTGATAGCTGGGAACCCAACAGGGGACTGACTCGGACCCCCCTGAATATGGGTCTCAGCCAGAAGGTCTGAGCAGTCTAAGAGACCTCAGACAGTGGAGCCAGGATGTATCCCTGGTGCACAAAAGGACTTTGCAAACATATCCCCCATGGAGGGATAACTGCCTTATTCTAAAGATAGGAGAGAAGCCCTAGTCCCTACTTCACAGGACCTGTCAGATCTACATGACCCCAACTGGATGGCATTTCCCTACATATGGTATTGTGGTGGGGGGTTGGGAGGGGAGGGTGTTTAGAGTGCATGTGAGAGGGCAGAAAGGGTAAGAGGGAGGGAGGGAGGGAGGGAGGGCTGGAGGGGAGGGAGGGAGGGAGAGGGAACTGGAATCGACATGTAAAATAATAAATTAAAAAAAAAAAACGCTTTGACTCCAAAATTTAAGTTGAATAACAAGTTACTGGGGAAAAGGATTTCTATTTTTGTTTCCACAGAAAATGAAAAGATGTGGATTCCTTCCAGACTAATGTGGTTTGATCACGCCAGACCGCCTGAAACAGAGTACAAGCTGATCCTACATTCTAAACAGCTGGACAAAACAGCCCTACAGACTATAGCTAGGATATCTGAATCTTCTTCGAATCCCCCAAGACAGCGCCCCTTACCAGCAGGAAGTAGTTTGGAAAGAACGACGCCCAAATTCCCAAATATTGTGTATAAATGTTTGTTTTCATTTAATTGGACTTTGTTATATAAAATTAAATAAAAAAATTATATATATAAAAAAAGACATTATTTTAAAAGTGTGTATGAGAGAGTATGTGTGGGAGCCAGGGGACAATCTCCTGTGTTTATTCAAGTGCCTTATTTTGAGACAGGAACTGAAACTTACTGAATATGCTAGCTGACTGGCCAGCATGCTCCAGGGATCTGCCTATCTCCACCTCCCTAGTCCCCGGATTCCAAGCACACCACAAAATATGGGTACTTTACTGGCAGAAGAAAAAGTTATGTGAGGACTTGGATTCAGAATCCCTTTAGATCTGCCTTCACTGTTTCTTAAGGCAGCAGTGGTGTTCAAGTTCACTTCCTTTCCAAACGTGTTTTGAGATGGCTTCTTTCATAAAAGGACTTCACTTTTCATGGTCACCAACATTCTCATAACTGCTGTGACAGAATTAGTTAATGCCTAATTAACTATTATGGACCATTGACTAATGTGGTGCTTGGTCATGTGGCAAACCAAATGTCATGCAATTGTATGAAATAAAAGTCTCCCTCACCTTCCTGTCATAGAGAATGGCCTTTTGTATGCTTTATGTACAGAACTGTGAACAGACAAATGATGTTGGTAAACTGGTGTGAAATGGACCTTAAGTTGCTCATAGACAATTTTGTTTGGCACATTGCTTTAAAAAAGTTGGAATATGATTTCTTTCAGCTAACAAGACAGAATTAGAAATATATGAAAAACTTTCATGGAAAAAAGTCTGTATGTATCCATTCTTTATAGCAAAGAAGAAAAGCAGATTCCATGGCTTCAGAATCCTCTGTTAACTTCCTAGAGTCTGCAGAAGACACCTGCCCCAGAATGAAGACTCCAAGAAGGCTATGGACAAGGCCACCTTTTAAAATCTGGTGAATGTAAAGCCTTTCAGAAGCAAAAGCTCTCCCACACCTACATCTTAAAGGAGTTAAGTTCCTCCTTGAGGAATGATGAGGAAGACAATGACTGATAGTAGAGAAAATGAGCTAGCCCTTCTCATTATCTTTACTAGTGTTCTGGTTACAGGGGTCTATAAAGTTTTTTCCCTAACCCTGTCTATCCCATTTGCTTTATAATTATCTTTTATTTTATTTTATATTTATTTATATTTGTAATTATATCTATAATTATTTTTATTTTACATGAATATTCAGGAGTATATATGACATTAGAGTATTTATATCACATTAATATGTGTATGCATTAGTCCCTCAAAGAATTGGGAGCCATTGAAGTTTTTTTTTGTTTTACAGGACAATGTGAGGAAACAGAAATACAGATATTGAAGTTGAGGGGCAAGACTAAGAAAGACATACAATGAGTGATGGAAAACTGTGTGGGTAAACATACCTATCTGGACCTTCTATGAAATAAGATGGCAAATTTCATTAAAAGTTGATTTAATTGATGTTCCTATTCAATTCATACAGTTTAAACTGAAAGGTAAGGCAACAGATTCAGCAGAATTAAATAATGTTACCTATCGCATTACAGGACTGCAGGGAGTTATGGGTAGGGTGGCTAGAGGCAGCCTCTATGTATAACCTGGTGAAGAAGTATCTGGACATGAGGCATGATAGGACAACAGCCAGAACAGAAACTCAGAAGGACAACAAGCTAAGAAGAAGAAAGTCAATCACAACACAGCTGCAGCCACTCAGCTTTGGCGTCCAACCCATCTGGCAAGCCCACCGCTCCCACAAGCATCAAATTCAGCTATGGTTTTGATGAAACAGTGAGTTCTCTGATGGGTGGGTCAACCATGGGGAGGAGTTTCTTTGTGTCAAAGGGTTGTGACTGCTTCTATCTTGAGAGGGAATCTAACATTTAAAAACTCAGCTATATTGTGGACCTGAGAACAGGGGACTGACATAAAGTCAGAGTCTGGATTCAACCTCATATAACCTAGGGTGAAAGACAGCCCTGGGAGTCAGTTCTGGAGAATGCGAGAGCTAGACAATAAAAAGACAAAGAACGTAGGTTACAGGAAGCTTGGGCCAGCACAAATTATGTGGGGAAAGGTAGATCCACCCTTGGGAGAGTCAAAGTCTTCCCTAAGCATGAAGTTAGCAGGTGGCCCACTCATCTTTGGAGCCATCTGTCTCCACAGAGTTCATTGGTGTAGAGTCTGGAAACGCTGACGGTCCAGTGGACTTGAAGGCCACACCTCTCCAGCGGGGTGATTAATGCTTGGTTGGAATGAACTGGGAAGACTTCTGAGAGTGGGAAAACCTTTCTAGTTCACACCAAGAAGCAAAATGGGCCTAGTAGAGCCCTCTGGTTTGCAAAAGGGGAAGCCACTGAAGTGAAGACATCTCTGCAGATCCCAGAATCTATCCCTCCTCAGACTCAGCAGCATCAACACAACACACATAAACCATAGAGGCCCCAGTTAAGCTCTGCAGTGGTATGGACCAATTCATTAAAACTTCCTCTCTCTAACTCCCTCCATTTCTCTTCCTCTATCTCTCTTTCCTTACCTTTTCCCTCTCTTTCCTTGTGTGTATATATATGTATACAGAGATGTTCCTTAACTTGTGATGAGTTTGTGCCTGATAAATCCATCATAAACAAACAAAAATATTTCAGTTTGAAAATTCATTAAATACCCCTGCCTCGCTGAACACCATATATCAGCCTAGCCTAACCTATATGTGTTGAAAACAATTTCATTGACCTATAGCTGGGCAAAATCAACTAACAGAATGACTATACTAAAGTACTGGATATCTTATATAGCTTATCAAATGCAGTATAGCATATAATTTAGTATTCATTATTTTTATCCTCATGATTCTGCAGGTTTCTGGGAGCTGTGGTTCAGTACCACTGCCTTGAGTAAAGAAGGCATCAGACAACTTATCGAGAGTCTAAGAAAAGATCAAAATTTGAAGTATGGTTGCTTATAAATGCATATCCACTTTCATACCAACATAAAGTCAGTCATTAAGTAGAACCATAAGTACCACCTGCATACATTAAGATACTTATCTAATTATTGTTATCTGTTTCTCTGGTGTATCCTAATATATCAAGTGCCCATACATCTAAAATACTCCTTGCTAAGAGCTGAGTTTTATCAGACCTGCCAAGTGGTCGATCATTTAGGCACCCACCCAGGAATGGATACATGGTGTCAATTATGAGCTAGTCCAGAGGTCACAAGCAACCTGAAAAAGCAGATAGCCCAGGGTTCCACATCATTCATCATTGTTACACCAAACCTGGGTTTTGTTTATGAGAGGGGCAGTTTTGTTTAGGCATGCAAGCCATAAATAGACTGAAGCTGTACTATGTTCTCTCTTAAGAAAACTGATACCAAACCAGCCTGCTATAGAAGCATGAAAAACAAATACATCCATAGACACAGTGACCATCCAAGTGCCCTGTAATACCCACTACAGGTCGCACTACAGAACAGGTATGAAGCAATTAGGAGGACAGTATGAATCAGCCAGGAGATGCCATCCAGTCTCTAAACCTCTCTCTCTGATAATCCTGCCTTTGATTAATTATTTCAAGCCACACAAATCCTTAATGGACCACACCCCTAGGAACTAAAGACAGCCTCCAACTTTGACATTCACAGCCAGGTTTTATGGGCATATAAAGAATTTGCTGGAGCAGCAAGAGGAGGCAACTAGAAGACAGATCTGGAAGCCTTGATAGCATCAGACTGCATGGCTACGAGCTCATTACTCTCCCGTGTCTAAACTTGACCTGGAATTACATCTCTCCTCAGTGAATACACAGACACATTTGCCCAAATGAATGTGGTGATAGTGTCACCTCAAATGAGCAACCAGTTGTTTCAGATGTGCCTATTATCTTCCTTTGATGTCTGCTTAGCAAGTATGTCACACAGCTTGCTTCTTTGGGACTTCCCTCCCAGTCAACAGACCTGGGATCTATATCATTGGAAGAAATCAAACTGCTATTCCTCAGGAAGAAGTCCATACCTCAACTTGCTAATCCAGTACACAAGAGGGCCCAACTAATGTTGCCACCCAGAAAACTAATAAAAAACTTCAATATTCTACTAAACTCTTAGTACCACTTTCACAGCAATGGTAGGATGCTAAGTTGGAACAGTCTAATAACTTCTAGAAGTAGAGTATGGATTTTGGGGGCAAGAGTAAGACATCTCAGCACACCAGTGATTCACTTGCCTACTTGTTCATATTAGGGTTTTGGCAGAAAGTAAGAGAGATTGGGTGTCTGTTGTTCTAGAATTTGGCATGTGGTAGGATAATGAAAGAGGATATAAAACAGTGGTCCTTAGCCTTTCTAGTTTTTCAGCCCTTTAATACAGTTCCTTATGTTGTGGTGATCCCCAACCATAAAATTATTTTCATTGCTATCCATAACTATAACTCTGCTATTGTTGTGAACTATAATGTAAACATCTGTGTTTTCTGATGATCTTAGGAGGCCCCTATGAAAGGGTCATTAGACCATCCCAAAGGGATTGCGACCCACAGCTTGAGAAACCCTAACTTAGCATATGTGGTGGGGAGCATAAGAGAGAGAAAAGGAATCAGTTATAGAAATGGAAAAAGAGGACTTGTGAGAGCTTAGTATAGTGTTTAGTAGGATATGAAGATCTCTGGGGCTGGAGAGGTGGCTCAGCAGTTTAGAGCATTTTCTACTCTTGCAGAGAACCACAGTCCCACCTCCAGCATCCACATCTGGTGACTCACATCCATCTGTAGCTCCAAAGGAGCTGACTCCCTCTTCTGGATTCCATTGGCACTTGCACACATTAGGCATATACATACAGATTCTCATAGGAGCACATAAATTTAAAAAAAATAGAAATAAATCTTTAATAGATGAGAATTTCAAAAGGTAGAAGGTTGAACATCATAACCCATTAAATAATCAAGAATACTTAAATAATTAAATAATCAAGAATATGAGTAAAAAAAAAAAAAAAGAAAAGCCCAATAATTGCTAAAGGACACCTGCATAAATTCTGGAAACTTTAAAAAATCCAACATGTGCTGTCTTACAGAATCTTCCAGTGCCTGTACAACCCCACCGCAACAGTCTTCCACTCTGCGCTCTCTGATAAGAAGTGGGAAAGGAGTAATGAAAGGGGCTTTCCTGATGAGTATTTAAGGCCTCGATTGTTGCTGTTCGGATGTTACAGCCTATTAGCTGAGCAGTGTGGTCAGCAACACAGATTTTTTTTTTTAATTTCTTTTTTTTTAATTTAATTTAATTTTTTTCTTATTTTATATATCGATCCCAGATTCCTCTTCTGCCCATCCTCCCACACACCCCCACTATCCCCCAACCCACCCCCATCCATTCCCCAGGGAGGGTGAGGCATTCCAGGGGGATCATCAAAATCTGTTAAGTCATTTGGGGTAGGGCCCCCGTGTCTCTAGATTAAGGGAGTATCCCTCCATGGGGAATGTGCTCCTAAAGTCCTTTCATGCATCAGGGCTACATCCTGGTTCCACTGTCAGAGGTCCCTTAGACTTCCCAGAACTTCTAACTGAGACCCATGTTTAGGGGGTCTGAATGCATCCAAGCTGGTTTCCCAGCTATCAGTCTGGGGTCCAAGAGCTCCCCCTTGTTCAGGTCAGCTGTCTTTGTGGGTTTCTGCAGCCTGGTCTTGACCCCTTTGCTCATCACTTCTCCCTCTCTGCAACTGGATTCCAGGAGTTCGGCTCAGTGTTTAGCTGTGAGTGTCTGCTTCTGTTTCCATCAGCTACTGGATGAAAGCTCTAAGATGGCACATAAGGTAATTATCAATCTCATTATCAGGGAAGAGCATTTAAGGTAGCCTCTCTACTATTGCTCAGATTGTTAGTTGGGGTCATCTTTGTAGAGCAAGAAAAGAGATACCATAATAGAGGGAGACATTTTAGGTTTGAAGAGAAATCTGGCACTAGGGAAATGTCCAGAGACACACAGACATTTAAATCAACTATAATTAAATCTCAGTTCTGGAGACTCTGAACTTGACAGTGTAGTGGAAGAACAGTGTTTCACCTCAAGTTAAAAGGCTACAAACTCACTTCCTTCTGCCTTTACTTGGACTGTGGCAATTTGGAAACAGTGGGTACCATTGTAGAAAGCACCATAAAACTCAGACCCAGCAGGGAAGAGGACCTGATGTCAGAGGACTAAGGACTTTAAAGAGTATGCCTAGGCCACTCCTTGAAGAAGTGTGTCATGAAGCTTTCTGGCTATGCACCACCAACTCAAGCTTAGCTTAGACCATTTATTTAAATTACATCCCTGTTTGATGAGCTGGATTACCAAGCAAGCAATCAACCTCAGCTGTTTCCCAGGACCTGGTTTTCTCCTGTGCCCTAAGCATAGCATCTCAATCTCCTTGCATTGTCAGTGGGACAGACTGCACTTTGCAGCACACCCTACCTGTAGATAATGATCTTTGCTAAGCAGCAGAGAGCAGTTGAAGTGTCAGGTCACCCTGTCCTGGTCCCAGGTGTAGGAAAAGCACTCTGTATTCATTAGCTTATGCAAATACAGAAGTCACTAGAAGTCACAGTCTTTGCAAAGACATGGAGCATGATGTCAGGACCTGCTCTGGAATGCAGGTGGGGAGGCCTCTGGGATAACCTTTGTAAAGTTAGCCTTTATGTTAACTTTAGGGTCAACTCAATTCCTCTGAAATAAAAACTCATCAGTGACAGTAGATACAGTCTCCAGTTTGGCTCAAAAATCTTGATATTCTTAATCTGTCCCACCATGCCCTCTACTGTGCCCAGATAGTCCCAGGTCTCACCCAACCTATACAAACACATCATACAAAATATTGAAGCCCCATGAACTGATGTCATAGAAGCCTGCCTGTAACTCCTGTACCTGTTGCTTAAGAAAAAGGCCCTATCACCCAGTGTCCACATGCCTGGTCCACGGGCTCTCCCTTCCTGTGTGTACTGACCAGAGAGGTAAGAGGCTGTCAGATGGTTTGCCCCAGCAGCCAGAAAGCTCAGGGTTTACATGCTCACAATGCTATGTTGCTGATGGATTTTAAAGACCTCCCCTCCCTTATGCTATGCTAAAGCTTGATATACATATTCAAGTCAGTCTACATACTAGTTTTGCAACCATACAAAGAAATTTCAAGAACTCTTGGCACTCTTGAAAACAATTCTATTTTGTATAGGCTATTGGCTGATTCCCCTAAAAGCAATAAAGTTAAGTTTCTTCTTCACACCTCTACTTGAATTTAAACATACAGAAAATATTTCTACATTGGCTTTCCTGAGTGAGGAACATAGAGATTCATAGGTATTGTATTTTGTTCTGAGTCTGATGTTCATTCGTTTGTTTGACATGTTTGTTGAGTGCCTACTGTATGGTAGACACTAAGAGCTCAAGATTCAGTACAAGGAAAAAGATGTAAGGTACCTAAAGGACAACACCCATGATACACAAGCTTATTCTCTGACCATACACACTCATACACACACACACACACACACACACACACGGTAGAACCCTGAGAAATTGATGATGCTATTCAGATTTTGGCTAAAAGAAAGCAGCAATTTTATCTTTCTCAGGTTGTCTGTCTAGCTTTATGATAAAGAAACTAAAGTCTTGGTGCTCAAAAACAGATGACCTCAAGTTGTAAAATAAAGAATGGGAAGGTATTACTGTTATTATTATTAATTATTTGCTTGATTACTTGAATGAATGCCTTAGTCAAATTATTTAACTTCACCCATATTTCATTTACCAATCTGTAAAGTAAACATGAGATAGCATCTTGTATTAAGCACAATAACATTTGTAAAGGGTTGATTATAGTTCAACTGTAGAGCACTCACCCAGTATAGCTAAGACCTTGAGTTGATCCCAGTATTCAACAAAGTTGGCACTAATAAGCAAACTGCATATGGAAGTATGTAGAATAAATAGTCCATGTCTCTTGTTCAGAATGTGGTAAACATTAGTTTTTAGCATTGCCAATCCAGCTTGAATTTATATTCTAGAAACATATTGCCCCTCAGAGATGCAAGAATTAAGTAGAAAACTAAAGCATATGAAAAGTAATTGTCATAACTATCAACTAAAACAAATGAAAATTATTGAGTATTTTTATCTTCCTCCTTTCTTAAAAGCATTGTAGTTTTACCAGACACACTTTTAGTGCCAAGGAGCTGACTCCAAAGGATTAGAAAGGAAAGTCTTTCTGAAGTCCAGCTTGGCTGGTGACAAGCATCAGCTTTGCTGTGCTGAGTGACATGACCAAGTGCAGGCAGCCAAAGTGTTGCACCTCCCAACAGAAGGGCAAGCAGCAACCACAAGGGGCTTAGGCCTGCAGAGGGATTGCCTGTGAGTGAGGTCATGCATGATTCAGGGGTTCGACAGTCAACAGTGCTGACAAAGGCACACTGTTTCCCTGACGGTACAGAATCATATTACTGTACACACAAGTGTCCCACACCTGAGAGAGATGAAATTACACGGCTTAATCCCAGAACCAGCTCAGCAAGAAGCACTCCGACATTTCAGATAGGAGTCGTCTTCTGGCAGAGAAAACACCACATGGTAGCAACTGGGCAGTTTTCACCAATGAGAAGGGCCTGGCATTGCCAGTTGAAACGGCCTTTGACCCTTGGCTTCCTTTATTAGTTGTGGCTGATAGCTCATGCATTCTATGGGGCTCTTGGTTGTTTTGTACTCACTGCTACAGTCGTTCAGTGAGGTGGCGTATGCATCTTAAATCAAAGCAGACTGGTATCATCAGATACTTTCCAAAAAGTCATCCCTTTCAGCAAGCCCTAACTTCACACTAATGAAGGTCAATGAAAAAATTACTTCTGTACTGGAATGTGTCAAGGAACACACAAATAGGACTGTCACCTAATGGAAGCCAGGCAGAAGTTTCACAGCCTCCATCTCTGAGTTCAAGTGCTAAGACAGCCAGTGCATAAACACAAGTCCTCCCAGTAGCTCTGCTGAGCACCTTGTCTGAGACACACTGTGTCTATTACCTCTGTTAACTGCCTGTGCCATAGGAAGGCCAGAGACACAGAAAGCCACCAGGCAGTAGACAAAAGCAGCCATTCCCCAAAACCAGCTTCTGCCTTTAACTGCAGACTGTTTTCAAGCTCTTTGCCCTTCTCCCTCTCATGGGAAGCTAGCTTTGCTGAGAGTTTTGTGAAAAGTTAAAACCATGAGACATAGATTAATTAACCTATCTACCAAATAAAGAACAATGAAATGAGGGTGAGCCAATATTTAAAACTTGCAGATCGCAATCCAGATCATGTATCAAAAAAGAAAAGAGGAACTGAAGATAGATAATATGCATCAAAAAAAAAAAAAAAAAAAAAAAAGTCTAAAATGGGATAACAACCAAGCTTGAATTACACAGTAAGTCGATGTTCTCTATTTCTCTGTTCCGTGACAAGGTTTCTGCCCCTAGAGGTCACTGGTTTTTTGGCTTTTGTTTAATGAGTCTTCCAGAAGTATTTAATGATTTATTTATTTATTTGTGTTTGTTTGTTTTACAGTACTTCCTACAAACCAGGCAAGCATACTCCCTCTGAGCTGCCACCCTAGCCTTTGTTTTCCCTTTTCTGAAAACAGATTCCTTTCTCACATTATATCCTGATTAACTTTCCCCTCCCTCTATTCCTCCCAGTTCCTCCCCACCTCCTCTCCCATCCAGATCCACTCCCTTTCTGTCCCTGATGCAAACCCATGCGTGGGGTGCGGGCCCTGTTTGTGCTGTCTTGGTCTCTGTGAGTTCATATGAACTTTGATCATGTTGCTTTACAGGGTTTTATTTTCTTAGTGTCCTCCACCATCCCCTCTGGCTTTTACATTTTTCCTGCCTCCTCTTCTGCAGGGTTCCTAGCCAATGAATACATTGTTTAGCTCAGTGGTTCTCTCTCTTCTAATGCTACTTCATAACTGTGATTTTGTTACTGTTATGAATCATAATATAAATGTCTGATATACAGGAGATCTGATATGCAACCCCCAAAGGGATTGTGACCCACAGGCTGAGAATCACTTCAGCCCATGTCTATATACTTCCTTAAATGCAAACAGTGACAAACCCAGCCCATTGTTCTTCTTCTTCTTTTTTTTTTTTTTTTTTTTTTTTGTATCATTTTTTTTGAGAGCCAGCTGGTTTTTTCTGAGACAGTAAAGAATTTCAATTTTTGGATATACTGTAGAGAGCCTGTACCAGTTCCCCAGTGGGGATTTTAGGGGCCCAGAGAGATGGTTCAGTGGTTCAGAGCGTGTTCTCTGCTTGCAGAGGATACAAAGTCACTTCCAGCATCCATGCCACACACTTCACAATTGCTTGTAACTCCAGTTTTCAGATGGGTCCAACAACTCAGGACTCTGTGAGTCTCTGCACTTATATACAGATGCCCCACACAGCATAATTAAAGATAGACTAAATATTAAAAATAATGTTTTAAAAAGGCACCTTTGGATTTCCTTTCAATCTTGCACTATAATGCTGTAATGTGATATCTTTGTAACTACAAAGACACCTTCATATTTGAATACACCTGGGGTGGGATTGCTAGATTGAAAACATGTATGCTTTTGATAGCAAATGCTTTCATGGGAGCTATTCTAATTACTGTCAGTATAGCAAGGTTGGAGAGGGGCTAGTTCCCCAAAAACTGTCCAGGCCAGTGTGTTCTGAGCTCTTTGAATTTTGCAAAACCCAAGGTGATCATGATCTCTCACTTTAATGTTTCTATCATTTTTTTAAAAGTTTTTATTTCATTATTTATTTGTTCACATGGCTGCATTTATCAAGATATTCTTCATAATTCTCATGTAGAAATTGAGAGAGAGAGAGAGAAAAAAAAATCAACAGTCAGCCTACCAAAGTCAAAACTGATCAAAAGCCAAACACTTCATCATGATCAACAGCATTCTCTTTTCCTTGGTTCCCTTTCAAGTCCTATCTCTTAATCCTCTCCAAGGAAATCAATGTCCAATCATATAATGAGTTGCATCTCCTAGAACAAATTACAGAATCTGCTTGACCTACACAGACAATGATGCAGGCTATTCTTTGTGTCTGGAATACCTTTTCAGTGTTAAGCCTGAAACATGTCTGTTGAGCAAGTTTGTATTCCATGCAAAGCAATTGATCCAGCCCCTCTTTGGGAGGATTTTCTGCTTGTCACCCCTCCCTGGCCCTAATCAACTATTCAGCATTTCCCTCCAATCTCAATGGTTCAAGTCACACTCTACAGGTCAGGTAGGGGTCTGAAGCCAGGCCAACCAGGTTCAAATATTTGCTTCTGTTATTTCTGTCTTGTAATTAACCTGGGACTTCAGGATCTTCAGCTGTAAAATGGGTTAGCAGGAATGCCCAGGAGGACTGCTCTTAAAATTAAATGAGCTAATATTTGTAGAAGCATTAATCAGTGGCTGTGCTAAAACAGTGTCGAACACAGAGCACATAGAATGTTCTTATAAACTAAGTATAAACATATTGAACCCAGTGCCAGGCTCAGCAACAAAGTCCCCCTTCAGGAGGCAGTCCAACCTGGTTTAGCTGTAACTCTGCTTCTCTATTTTTTTAGCCCTTGGTTGTCTTCTAAAAAAAAAAAAACTTTCCTTTTTAAAGCCATCATTTTAGTTGAAATATAACATAAATGTGTAAAATAGAGTTAAGAAAGGTCTTCAAAACAAAAAAGTAAGAATATATGTTGTCTATAACATAAGCAAATACAAAGTCTCTGATTGTTAAAGAAATACTGAGGGAGATAAGTAGAGTAGATTTCTTTAATTCTTGGGAGGATTTCTACTACAGACCTCAGATGGAGAAAGAATGTAGATGGCAGAAATCACACAAGAGAGTATTCCAGAAAGGGCAAATACCTCCCACCAGGGGCCCCTTGGAGATACCTGAATCTTAGGTAGATTCACTGGCAATCTTACCAAAAATACTGGAATATACTCACAGCCAACATAACTCTAGGGCAAAATATTTTCTAATTTGGATTTTGAAATTATTCTTATGTTAGTATCTCCTTTGATTCATAATTGATTACAATTTTTATATAATTATATTTCCAAATAATGAAATTATTTTAATTATTTTATGATTGGTTAATGATTGCTTTCAGCAATCACTAGGTACCCTTGAGAATTTTTAACTTAAAAAAAACAACTCATCCACAAATTGTTTTTACTATAATGAGATGTTTGTGAATATTAAATTTAATAACTAATGAAGTTGATATCTCCACACATTTTTAAGTTCATATATCACAATGTTCAAGGAAATTAAGCATTTCTTTTTTTCCTTTCCCCCTGGGTCTTGAAACACTCTTGGGCCTATACCTAGGCACTATTCCCGTAGATCACAGGTAAGGCAGGCCTGCTTGTTCAAAGGCCTGGAGGCAAGTGCAATCAAGTTTTACGCTGAATATGGCAAACTCATTGTCTTTGCTGAAGCCAAGAATCTATGTGGAGGATTAGTTGGATACATACTTCTTAAGGAAACCAGCCATCTTTATAATAAGTAAAGGCCTATACAAGAACAAACAAACCTATTTAGGCTGGGGAGTGTGGGGGACACATTACCTGTTCTCTCCACTTGCCAAGAACACCATGCCCTCATTTCATCTCGGCTCCAGACACCAAGGCTGGGAGCTAAAATACTATTTTCTAGCTGGGAACAGTGGTGGATATCTGTCATCCCACCAATGAAGGGACTGAGAAGGATGATTCTGAATCTAATGCCTGCCTGGCCTCCACAGCAAAACTCAGTTTCAAGTAACAACAACAATTAAATACATATTAAATATAACAAATGTATATGATCATAAAGCTAGCTCTCACACCTTCTACAAGATAACCATTCTAGCATTTTGAAATCCCTTAAAGGCTTTGTTCTTTTCCCCCTCATTATCACATTGTTTGTGAGATATTATTTATCATTATCCTTGGGACCGAGGCTGAAAAAATATTCTTCTCAGGGTCTGGTAAAAGAAATATCTGCATGGACTATCTAACATGTTCTTATGATGGGGGAATCAAGTATATGTTTTACCCACCTCCAGTGGAAGACATTGAACATACATTTGTATGGTATTCACTGGAATTCTCAAAACCTGGGAGACTGAAGCCATGCTTATATTCCTCTCATTTCCAGAGAAATAAGGAAAATAGTCCAGGTGAGAAGAAAACAATAACATGCTCTACCAACCCACAGGTAAGCCGCAGTCTAAAACCTACAATTGATTTCATGCCCAATTCTTCCTACACCTAAGATTTGCATAACTCAGTGCTAGGGAGTTTTGGGGGGAAAACCAGAATTCCATCCCTGAAGCCAAGCCAAGCTTCCAATGAGTAGAGACTGGGAAAGCTGCCTTTTCCCAATGCAATCTAGCTTCTGTTTCCCAATGGCATGTGAAGGACAGACGTGTTCTGTTCTGTTCTGAAGTCCTGGAACCTGCTCTTAGTGATTAAGCCATTACGTGTGAGGACTGTAGAAGGGCTAACAGGAGTTTAGCTCACTGTAAATGTGGTGTGGTTTATATAATGAAACACAGCCCCTTCTTTAATTACTTACCGCACCTATTGTGAGTATTCTCAGGTCAATGGTTTTGCTTAGGTGCACATCTATCAGACTGATATTGCTATGAAACAATTTTGAAGACCTCTTGCCCACACCTAAACAGCAACTCACTAAAAACAATGAAAGACATTTCACAATCAGAGTGGATATACTTTACCTAACCAATATGTAAATAAAGGAGTGGCTTGGTGAGACCAGAGGGACCTCAAGAAAACTTTCCCTCATGTCCTGGGACACTGTGTGGAACACAAGGTGCTTAGAAAGACAAGGGACTCTTCTCTTTCTGGTGGTCACCCATGTCCACCAGATGGGACATCTGACTTCGCAGATGATTCTGAATCTGCCTGTGATGTTATTACTCTAGCCCTTCTTCCACCCTACCCCGCCTCCCCCAAACACACACTCACTCACACACACACACACACACACACACACACACACACACACTCAAGCACATGTGCATACACATGCACACACAAACTGCCCCAGAAATAGAGAGAAGACAAATGTTGCATTGGTTCATAGGTCTTCCTTTCTGGCTCACCTTTCTAGTGTCAAAGCTCAGTCAATCAGCATGGCCTCAGGAAGCAGAACACAGACCCAATGAGACAAAAGGAAAACAGGAACCTGGCAAAAGGAGATAAAGAATGATTATAAACAATTCAACTGTCAGCAGCTAGCACTAGGCTGGTTTACTTTAAAATGGGAGTTCCACCCTGGCAAATTCTGCCTACCCTGCAAGGCTTTCTGCAAGTGCCCAGATGATGTCCCATAGGGCTTTGCAAATGGCCCTGATGTTTTACAGTTCACCCTCTCTGTTGCTGTCCCAAGCCTGAGATTCCTCTACCTTCTCTGACAATTCCAGAATCTGGGCCAAGGCTGTGTTTCTCTTTACTGGCAGATTTGCTAACTCAAAAGGAACCCAATTAACACTGACTTCCTAATTGGGCATCATGTCCTTGAGCAAGTGACTTAACCTTGTTTTTGGCCTGATCTCAATTGCCAAATGGAGACAATAATAGGGCTCCCAGGGAGTTTAGAATTCCCTGAGAGCATCCATTTATTTCTCTCTTGTATAAAATACTTTACCAAAGACTTGTATGTTGTGTACACTGTTCTAGATGGTAGGGATATAGCTTAGAGAAAAAGACACAAAGCTTTGACTACACAGAAATTCCAGTGTGTAAGGCAGACAGAATGGAGTAATGCTGGGTGGTGACAAATTCTAAAATGCGTAAAGCCTGGTGAGGGCACAAAGGATAACAGGGAGCTTATTTGCAACAGGATAATTATAAAAGTCATCTTTGAGCAGGCAGCATCTAAGCAAAGATCTGACAGCCTAGTCACTGGGACATCTATATTACTTTCCAGGTTCTCAACTTCAAAATGCTAATGGGTGCTTATAACTATGGGAGGTGCTTTATTTTATTCCTCAAATGTATCTCTAAGCAACATTCTGTTTACTTTTACATTTTAAATTTACATTTTATTTATTGATTGATTGTGTGCATGGGGTGTGTTGGTATGGGCAATTGCCACAGCATGAATGTGGAGGTCAGAGGATAACTTATGGGCATCAGGTTTTTTGTTCTTCCCTTCCACCATGTGGGTCCTGGGGACCAAACTCCATTGTTCAGGATAGGCTACAACTGCCTTTGCCAGCTGAGGCATCTTGTCAGCCACAATTAAATGACATTTTTGTTTGTTTTTGTTTTTCAAGACAGGGTTTCTCTATGTAACAGCCCTGGCTGTCCGGGAACTCACTCTGTAAACCCAGCTGGCCTCAAACTCACAGAGATCTGCCTGCCTCTGCCTCTCTCAGTGCTGGGATTCAAGGTGTGAGCCTCCACTGCCTGGCTTAAGTGACATTTAAAAGCATCATCTCAGTTCACAAACATAAGCAGTTTTCTTTTAATTATTATATTTCATTAACACAACTCAAAGGAATATCTAAAGCTGTATCTTCTGATTGTTGGTCTGTGAAGTTCACAATTAACCTGTTAGTACCTCAGAGGAGTGCAGTCACTGTCTTTTCTGGAATAATCCAGTAAGGAAGTAATGAGGAGGGATGGGGAAAGTATTTAGTAAATGTCACCTCAAATCACTCAGCAGTGCAAGTCTCCCACTGATGATAGGCAAGCATCGATAGTATCAGAGAATTATCACAAACTACTCATGAATTATTGAATCTGCACAGAAGCAGTTTACTGTAAGGATAATTCTTCTAAAGCATTTCTTTTTACACCTTGATTTCATATTCAAAATCTTGGGAAAACATTGTGAGCCAAATTCCTCTACTAGAAATTTGCAGCCTTAGTAATCAGTTAGATTAAAAGGCCTGAGAAACTCTGCAACCGAGAAATCGATGGAGGCTTAATCACCCCAAAGTTTCTTGACTATAGAACCCCTCTTTCTTTGATACCAAACCTTTCAAAATTCTACAAGAAAGGAAGGCAGAAAAACTGAAGGAAGTAAGTAAACAGGTTGTGAATGACCTGTCCTATAGTGAGCTTACACCTAAAAGTGTTCATGTGTCAAATATCACAGAGACACTGATGTTATACAAAGATTCCGGAATCCCTTCATGAGGGACTTATTTAGAAGTAACTCTTCCAAAGAATATGCAAACTACAGGTTCCAAATCATGTCAAGATATGCCCAATTGGGAGCTTTGCTCAAAGTCAATCTCAAAAAGTTCATTCAACTATGGCTCATTTGAACAGTGCTTACACAAATCAGGACAGCGTTTGGGAGGCTTGTACCATATTGTCCCACTTTTATCTTCTGCACACCACTATCTTTTCTTGGCTGAGAGGGAGAGGCGGGGTTATTGACTGCCTGCTGGGAGTTGTACGTACCATGCAGCCTCTCGTCTGAGTGCCAAGGTGCACACCCTTGGAAGTGTGTCATGTGTGTAAATCTTATCTGTCATGTCTGTTATCTGATGGGAGAAGGTTAAGAAGTGCTGAACCAACATAAACCCCATGTTTTACACTTGAGAACATGGGGCCCCAGAGAGGTAACAGAACATGCTTAGATCTTTTGGATGAAAAAAACTCAAGAGTTAAGATAGAGGTGTCCTATCCCCTGACTCAGAACAGCCTGGGCTCTTCTGAGGTACCTGTCTTGGGTCAGCGTCCCTAGAAGAAGAGTTTAATTTAAAAAAAAATGATAACTTAGATTTAATGGAATGAATATTAGATTCCTGTCCATCTACTATTCTTCTATATCAGTCAATAAAATGACAATGCTCCAGCATGAGTCATTCTGCTTGTTAAACTGAGAGATGTCTACCAAACATGTGTCTTCCTTTTCTTTCTAATTTCATTTTAGTTGAATTTTTTAGGAATAGCTTTTATTATTTAACAATCTCATGTGTTTATACAATGCATCTTGATCATATCCATCCCTCTTCCTTCTCCCTCTTCCCCTGCTACTACGTGCTTGTCCACTCTCCTGTCTTTCTCCTGTTCTTACATGACCCTTTGAGTGCAATCAGTGCTGCCCATTGGCATGCCAGCAGATGTTGTTGGTTTGATGCTGGACATGTGACAACAGTTGTAGTGGGTTTGTGAGTGTGATTGTCATGTCAGGTCCAGAGGACATGATTTAACAGCATTCCTCCTCATTTTCCAGATCTTACATTCTTTGCACTGCCTCTTCCAAAATGAACCCTGATCCTTGGCCAGGGAATTTATATAGATGTTCCATTTAGAGGTCAGCACTCCACAGTCCCTTTATGTTTATTTCTTAGTTGCATAAGATATGAGTACAGCAACTTCTTAAAACAATTTTATAAGTCCCAGTTGACTGGACTCCTTAGGACTTCACAATGCAGTTTGTCGGGTGGTATCTCCTATTCCTTGAGGCACATGTGCCTTGCCAAAACATTCAGAAAATATACCACTTTCTCATATGGCCTCTTTAATAGGCAGTGGATCAGTGTGCAATGGTCTACTGCCATCATTATGTAGGTTATACAGAAAGGGGGAAACAAATGTATCCCTGAGACAAAACTTCAAATGTGGTAAAGTTGTTGTTTATCACATGGGCTGCATGTCAACACTTCCATTTCCTTCTGAGGTTTTGTTATTTTGTTTGTTTTTTGTTTGGTTGTTTTTGTGATTTTTTTTGGTTTTTATTTGTTTGCTTGTTTGTTGTATGGTTCAAATCCAGCCTAGCCAAGTGTACTCTCTGTGTGTGTTTATTTTCTCTAGTGAAAACCAGCTATAGCTGGGGATACTACTTGACCAAATTTACAGTAGCATATGGATACTTCTAAACATTTAGCTTTCCATGAGCCACTCTGATAAACTCTATGAGGATGTTTTGAGTGTGACCTCCCCTACATAATGTATGTGTACAAGGCAATCTGCCGTTGTCTATTACAGTCTTTTGCTCTTCTGTGTTGAACAATGGGTGCAGGAGGATTTCCCTCCACCCTTCCAACCATAATTGTGTGCATCTGTGGAGTCAATACAGTTCTAAGATGTCCTCAGAACTCCACTTCCTATCTGATGACTCTATCACAGATCAGGACAATCTTGGATCCAATAGTACTTGGAAGAAGGAGATTTCTCTTTCCTCAGGATATAGTTATCTTTGCAAATACCTATAGCTTCTATCGGTGCAGAACTGGATGAGTCATGGCAATACACTTGCCATGGTGCTTCAGTCCTTTATTAAATGGGATAAGCCAACACCTTTGTCTTCACTGGATTCTGAACGTAAGGACTGACTCAGATCTGGAAACAGCAAGAGATCCTAATTTCCTGTTGTGATGGCTATTCCCTATTCTGCTCCTCCATTCTCAATCTTATTTAATCTTATACAAGGGGCAAAAGTTCTATGTGTAGATGAATATGTGTGTTCATGTTTGTGTGATGTATAGGTACATACATTGTATGCACGTGTGTAATGTGAAGATCAAACGTTCATGTTAAGTGTTGTCTTAGGGTTTCTACTGCTGCAGTGAGGCACCTTAAGCAAAAAAGATGTTGGGAAAGAAGTGGGTATTTTTCAACTTGTGCTTCTACATTGCTGTTCATCATCAAAGGAAGTCGGGACAAGAACTCAAGCAGGGCAGAAAAACAGGAGCTGATACAGAGGCCATGGAGGAGTGCCACTCACTGGCTTGCTACACATGGCTTGCTCAATGTTTGTCCTTCCTTTCTTCCTCCATTCCTCCCTCTCTCTTTCTCTCTTTCTTATCTCTCTCTTCCTTCCTCCTTCCTTTCTTCCCTCCCTTCCTCCCTCTGTTCCTCTTCCTTTCTTCCTCCCTTCCTCCCTTCCTTCCTTTCTTTTGAGGGGGTGTTTTGGTTTTTCAAGACAGGGTTTCTCTGAGTAATAGTCCTGGTTGTTCTGGAAATCACTTCGTAGTCCAGGCTGGCTGCCAACTCACAGAGATCAGGCTGCCTCTGTCTCCTGAGTGCTGGGATTAAAGACAAGTGCCACAACTGTAGGCTTCAGGCCTCACCCTGCTTTCTTATAGAACTCAGAACCACCAGCCTAGGAATGGCACCGCTCACATGGACTGGGTCCTCCTCCATCAATCACTAAGAACATGCCTTATAGCTGGATCTTATGGAGACATTTTCTCGTTTGAAGCTCTGTTCTCACTGATTATCTGGCTTGTATTAAGTTGACATAAAACCAGACAGTATAAGTGTCTCCCTCAATTTCTCTCCACTTTATTATTTACTTATATATTTGTTTTTTGAGACATGGTCTCAGTGGACCAGGTGTTCACCAATTTGGCTACACTAGGAAGTCAACAAACCCCTTAGAGATCCTCATGTTTTCTACTTCCCAAAAGGCGTGTGCTACCATACCCACATTTTTACATGGGTGCTAGGAATCAAAACTCAAGTCTTCATGCTTGTATGCCAAACATTTGACCAGTATAAATAACTTTATTGGCTACAGTCTTTCTTCTTAGAAATCTCATGTCTCATTAGGTGTTTTCATTAATTCATTAGGTCAGATTTTCCTGGATAACAACATTGCTGACAGTGTTCACATGAAAATGGTTTCTGATGTTATAGTGTTTTCACCTGGCCTCTACTGCACAGTACTTTATTAGTCTCACTGATACTGGGATCCAGTTTCCAGAACCATATCTTCTATTGTCATCCCCAACCGAAAGACAACAGCCTCTGCAAAGCTGCTCAGCAGTTCTAGTACCCACCCTTAACCCTTCCCAGAACATTCCTTTACACCTTGGTAAATGGAGGAACAGTCATCTGATGGGGTTTCCAGTCTTATGCAACTGACACATTATAGCACATTCATTTTTCTGACTCTTACTCCCTTCCCCTGAAGCAGCTCTACAAGCTCCCAAGCAGATTAACATCTGCATCACATTTAACGCAACTAATCACTGTCCTAGTAATAGACTAGCTTAATAGAAGCCCTTAGCTAACAAGATCTTGACAGCTCTTCTCTTACCCTCCCCCTTTGTTGAGCATCCTCGTGTCCCACTGTTCCTGCTAGAATGTACTAACACAATGGTCAATTCTTGTACCTCTTTTGGCCTATAACGCCTCACCTCCCTTTACAGGTTTGGTACTTCCCCATTAAGCTGATATCTAATTATAGGGCTGGTGGCTAGGAGGGAATATAGGTAGCTGATCCGAGAACAACAATCATTGATATATCAAAAGATTTCTGTGTATTATTTTTGAGAAATAGAGGTAGGGTTATCCTCCAGCAAATAAGGGGTCATTTATGTAGACTAAAGAGGTAAATCTGAAACCTGGGATTCAAGGTTCTCCTGTACATTCCAAGTATGAGGGTTTTGCATTTTTCTTATTAGGGTCCTGCCTAAGGGCTATCTGCTTTGGAGTTCTGCATTGTTAATAACTAGACTATATGCTTTTTGGTTTTATCTGCTGCTTGGCTGCAGGAGATGCAAGCTCTAAATGACATCAAAGAGATTCTCTGCTTTAAATTGCTGATTAACTTGAACTTTGCATTTTCTTCCTCACATAAATCGATGACACTTGACAGCAGTCTCCCCATATTATCCTCTTAAAGTGACTGTCCCATCTCTCAAATGTCAGAGATGTAGCTTTAGCTAATGCATCATCTACCTGAAGGCTGGTCCATCTCAGCTGAAACTCACACTGCTGCAGCATGCCAAATACAGTGACCACTTCAACCAATGCCACAGGAGTCCTTATTTTCATCCATCAGAATCCCATATTTACAGTTCATCTTTTATGGCTACCATCAATGCCATCTTAGATGGTGCTTCCCAGAAGCAGAGGATGAGCTGTGAATCTCTGGAGAGCAGTCTACTTCAACTTTACAGTCAGGAGAAGGAAAGAGAAACAGAATAGAACACAGGGTGAGAGAACCTAAGTAAGGCTAAGTCTTGGATGAAGACCAGCAGAAGTCTGGTGCCACAGAAAACTCTGCAGCACAAATTGCACCAAATGACTAGGCATCCTTTGGGGAAAGATGTCAGTCTCTTGAATCTCCATGTCAGTCATTGGCTACTGGTTGTCTTTAGAATGTTCGGGGTGGTGTTCTATGAGTGAGGCCATTTTTGTTTATCTCATAGAGTCCCTGACAGTCACAGGTGACTTATTTATTGCACTTAGGCATGGATATCAGCCAGATAAGCTGGAATTGAGGCAGGGTATTGATGGAATACACTATGAAGAACTTCTGTAAAAAATGCTCTGAGTAGGCAGTATCAGTAGATAGCCAAAATAGCATTTAGATGCAACTTGGCAAACAAGGTCAATGAGAAATATTGACTTTTATTCTCAAAACCAATAATCATATTTTAAAATTGATAAAAATTTCTGTACAAAGAATTTTCTATTTTTCCATATGGCATATAAACTATTTTGTATGATATAGAGCCAAGCAAATATTTTTTTTTATAGATTTGCTATCTAATATAGTAACCAAATAGGAAAAAACAGGATACAACATGTTAATCGGCTTCCTGTTACTTTAACAAATACTTGATATAATCATGACATGACAAGAGGTCACTTTTAGGTCACAGTTTTGACAGACCATGGTCACTTGGCTTATGGCAGAGCAGTACATCATTGCAGAGAGCAAGATATGACAGAGAAGAGCTTACAATTTAATTTGAGAGCACACAGCTTCCAAAACACAAGCCTCCTACAATACTCTACCTCTAAAATGTCCCATTGTCTTCTAGTATCATCAAGATGAGGACTAAGCCTTTGACACAAAAATCTTTGAGATCCAGTATGAATACAAAATGTAGCAAAAAAGCATGCATGTAATATTACATGCCCATGTTTTAAGATTGGATACGGTCATGAAAAAATTATGATGTAATTTAAAACAATGGTTCTCAAATATTTTGTTCTGAGGACCACTTTATATTCTAGAAGTTATTGAGAATCAGCAAGTACATTTTTCTTTGTGAGCTACAGTTATTAATATTTACTGCAATCAAAATTAAAATCAGAAAATGTAGAAGATTAGGTTGCACAAGTACACAGTCTGTTGGAATTCTGATGTTACCATGATACATAGCTTCTAGAAGACATTTTGTACAATCAGGATTGAATAAGAGTCAGCAGACAATGGGTTGATGTTATGAAATGATTTCTGGTCCTGTAGACCACCTGAAAGACCTTAAGAACCACACACACTGAGAATACTATAGTAAAGCACTAATTGCTATTGTAAATATTTCTATATTTTCTCTTGGTTGTCTTTTATGTTCCCAACATTTCTACAATATGCACCTTTGGTTTCATGATTATGAAAACGAAAGGAAAATTTAGAAGGAGTGTTTATTATTTTATACTCAGACCATATGTGCATTTATTCAGTTGGAGTGCATTCTTTGAGCTATTTTTTGAGATTGGCAAAAATTCAAGAATAACGTGTTTTATGCTCCTGAGCTTGTTTTAGATGCTTTACACAAACCAAACCATAAGTGAAAGAAAACCTCTAGGAACTTCCTGGAAGAAGGCAGGCTCCGGTGGGGTAGCCTTTCCTTAGAGTATTTCCCCATCCACACTGCAAGGCTGTTGCCTCTAAATAGTGTAGTCATTGATTTGAGGACACCCTCCATCCACATCATCTCTCATTGTAAAGTGATCACATGAACACAACCCCTAGTCACCTTTACTATGTCTGTGTCTGTGCTCTCTCAACTGACATATCACATCAATTCACTATTTGACAAATGAAGGTGAATGCCAGTGAGTAGAGCCTACAAGCTGACCAGGGTGGATAGCTAGTGGGTCCTGCTAAGTGCATGAGATCTTTAAATTCAGAGTTTAGTGTTGATCTTATCACCTCTGCTCTGTTGGAACTGAGTCTAATATAGCCCATGCTGACCTTGAATTCACTGTGTAGCCAAGGAAACCTTGAACATCTGTGATTGTCTCTATTCTCCCTTTAGTTCCTACCTGGATATGGATTATACTACTGAGATTCTATAATACCACATGCTGTGTATCTTTATCAAAAATAAAATGACTTTGTCTTCCTAGCTCATATGATGTTCCCGGAAGGGTTGGATTTATTATTATTATTATTATTATTATTATTATTATTATTATTATTATTTTATTATAAAACCCATGTCATTGTGTCTCCAAATATGCACTACCCATATACCAATACCACTGAGTAATCAATGCACTTAGCAACAGACAACTCTTCCAGATTAAAAGATCTAAGAATTAGTTGCAGGTTCTAGTCCTACTTGGCCACATTTTAAATCTGTAGCCTTGGGGAGTCACTTAGCCTCTCTGAGCCTTAGTTTCCTCATGTGTAACATGAAGCTAAAATCCTCCATCTCACAGGACTGTTGTGAGGATTTAGTGACTCAATTAAAGTCCCTGGTTCAGTTCCCAATACCCAGTGGTTGTTTAGTAACTACTGCTTCCTTTTTCCTTTAGTCATCATTTACAGTAGTCACTTTCAGAAGGGCTCGTAGGCTGGGTAAACAATGTTTTGCCTTTAAGAAGAATACAGTCTAGTTTCCTCTAGTTACATGAATAACTTGGGCCACCCTAGTGCCCAGTGCTTAACTCCCAGCAGGAGTTCTCCATGTCCCCTGAGGCAGGAAGTGAGGGATCCTTCCCTAAGATAAGGTAAGACATACACATCCTTTCTGAAGCAGTCACATACCAAGCCAGGGTAACAAGAGAAATTTTGGGTTAAAAAAAAAAATACTTCAAAGTACAGTAGCTTCCTTGTAAAATAAGAGTGCCTGTAGTAAGTAGCTTGTACTGCCATCTGTCTGTCTGATAGGCACCATAGGTATCTGAATATGCTGGTGATCTGGCTCACCTAGGCTCCTCCCCTGAGATGCAGCCCTTCCAGGGCCTCTATCACTCTAGCCAGATCAGGCAATCTGAACATTGAAATCTAAAGGGAGTCCAGGCTAAGCCAGTGTAAGGAGAAGGGAAGGGTTGTCAAGGAAGAGGACTTAGAAGGACTTCGGAGCCTAGTATCCACAGGGTTGTGAAATTAGTTCTCCTGGAGGGGTGTCCATGTGCAGACCCATTCCAGACTCCACACAATGAGCTCTGGAGATCAAGCTGCCAGCTGCTGGTCAGAGAAAGAACAGTCCCAGTCATGTTTCTGATTGACGTCAAGGCAGTCCACGGTGAACTATCTCTTCCTGCCCTCCCTAAATCAACAGCAAAGCCAGGACATTGTTAGACTGCTGCCTGGTCTCTACTACCCCCATCTCCTTCATCAGCAATAGAACCCCTCCATAGTTTAGCTCAATATTTGGTTGCCCTGGATGCAGACTACATTTCCCAACTTTCCTTTCAGCTAAACTTGGTTACAAGACTAAATCCTGGTATATAAGATGGAAATGGAGACAGATGTGTAAATTTCATAAAATGTTAAAGGTAGCATAACTGCCTCTTCCACCCAGTAAGTTGCAATTCGTATGTTCTGCCTGGACTAGCACAGTTACACTGATCCATGAGATGGGGATCTTGATGTTGTAGATAACAGAGCATAAATCTAGTAGGATTCTGGGGCTTTGAAGACTGTGGCTTTGCCTTAACAGCTGGCAACACATGACAAGCTACTCTGGAGCAGGTTCAAAAGCCTGAGTTTTCTAGCTCTTTGAGAAAAAAAAAAAAAATCATGTAGCCTAATGGTGTTGAGTAATAACTTCTAAGCGCTTCCTGTGTCTTGGGTCTGTCTGAGGCACTGTACATGCATTAGTTCATTTAATCCTCACAGCAATCCCATGAAGCAAGTGCTGTGCTACCCTGGTCCTGTAGACGAGGAAACTAGAGTGAGGCAAACCAGCAAGCTTACTCAAGTTCACATGAGCGGATAGTAGAAGTATATCTGCTCCCGAATCACCAGGCTCCAAGCCCACTCCTAGCCACCTATGACTGGAATGCAGTGGTGTCAGAAGAGCACAGCAGATTAGTTTGGGTGGTTCCTGCTCTTATCTCCTCTCATCCAGAATTAGTTTTTTCTTTCACTAACTGCAAGATGGGCTCTGTTACTTTCTGTAGCAGCTTAGAGGACCATTTGAGCGTGTGTGTTGTGGGGGAGTGGGGAGCATGGAATGTCGTTGTTCTAAACTATAAAGTCCATTATGAAATTAGAAGTCTGGAGTGAGGGGTCTTCTTTTTTAAAACAGGGTATTATAGTCTAAGCTGATCATCATGGACTTGGTTCTATCAACCTAATATTGAGGGGCATTCAATCTCTGAGATGTGGGCATGAGTGTGTGTGGCATTCAACATGTAGGGCTGGAGGAGTGAATTCTAATGGTGGGTATAGTGGAGTACTGGGCCTAGATGGCCTCTTTAGAGTACACACTTCCTCTCCACCCATCTGCACTCCTGATTGGAAACTTCTTAATGCAGGTCACAGCCTCCTAGCAGGTTCCCCAGAGCCTGAGACAAGGATCATGGGGGTAGAAATGCTGGACTCCTTGACCTCAATTCAAGATCAGTTCTCAGCAATATCTAACCCGAGGATGTACACCTTGGGCAGCTTCCTCATCTACTCAGAGTCATCTGCCTTCCTTATTGCAATGCTGGTATAGCACTTGAGACCTGACCCCCACTAAACCTGCCCATGGCATTACATACCAGAATCAGCTTCTGGAGTACATATTGTCACATATATCCCTAAGTAAAAATTCAAACCAAGGCTGGGGGCTGTGACTTAGCTGGTAAAGTGCTTTACCAAGCAAGCACACGGAACTGAGTTTGAGTAACAGAACCTACAGACCCATTCCTTGCCCTTTGAAACATTTTCACACCTATAATAACATGTTTTATCACTGTTTTTCCAAAAGGTTAAAGATGAAATCAAGCTCTGCGTTCACCTTGTGCATGACTGTGTGTGACATCTAATACTCCCTGGCACATAGTAGAGGCTCATATATAAAGAGAAGGGTAGAGTTCATCACACATACAGATATTTGAGAATAGGCGGTCTTGGACTTTTTGAACCTTGCACTTCAGAGCAGATACTCAGGCAATAACACAGAGATAGCATGACAAACTAAGATAAGCACCTTGAAGGAAAGAAAGAATGTGCTGAGAATGTGGCTTAGTGTATGGTGCATTTGACTGGTAGAGGTGGGGATGGCAGGGTAGGACATCAGAGCCCACCTCCCCAGGAGCAATGATGCTTGAGCTCGGGTAGATGGATCTGGTCCCCTGGAACAAATTTTAAATGTAGTACTATGGGTCATTTGGTTATCCATCCTTTGTGGCTGGGTGACAGGGCAAGGCAAGAAGCAATACCTTGCACACGGTACTCTTGTGGCTCTGTCTTGACCTTCTACCCACTAGATGTCAGTAGTTCCACCATCTGAGCTCCAACTGTGACAATGTGTGTGATCCTTGTCAAATGTCCCCCATGGAGCAAATTCCCATGGAACTTCAATAGGGCTGGGGAAGAGGCAAGGTGACTGAGTAGGAAAGTATGGGGATGAGAAGAGGAAGTAGGATGTATTAGCAGAGGCCATGGGTAGGAAAGCTGTATTCCTGGAGCTTCCAGATTGTCTGGGCAAGGACTTCCAGTGGCAGAAAGGGCCAGACCCGGAAGGCTGAGAAAGAAGGAAGGGAAGTGTCTGCTTCCTGGAAAAGAAAAGAGAGCATACAGGATGGGGGTGCGAATCCGCAAGGCTAATGACAGGATCTCCTGGCTAGAAACACTGGAATAAAAAGAGAATAAAAAGGCTTCCATAAGTTCAGAGACCTGAAACAATGTCAGTGGATCTGGGTGGTTACATGCAGCCCATCCATCCGGCCTGGTTCCCAGGACTGATGAGGGGGTGATACATAAACCTCTGTGGGCTTCATTCCATAAATCAGCAGACACTCCCCAGTGTTTGCATTGTTAATGGCAGTACCTAGCCCTCCGGTATTGCTGCAGAGACTTGTCCTGAAGCTGCCTCCCCTCCTGGAACTGCCCAAGCCAGTTGGCAAAGGGGAGCAGGTTGCTGGGTGATTAGGTCTGTAGCTCATTTTAAAATCAGAAAGAAAAAGCAAGGCCTGTAAGCAGAGATGTAAGATTGGTATGTTGATGAGCTCTGTGAGGGGGTCACAGAGCCTTAGAGGTAGAGCTGACCTGGGGAGGGACCCCAGAGCCTCCAGCTTCTAGTCACCTCATTCCCTGCCAGAAAGTTCCCAGCTATCCCTGCACTAGGTCATTGTAAAACAAGAGAAGTCCCCAAAGCTAACCCCTGTGGTACTCAGCTTCTTCTACTACCTAGTACATGTTGACATAGTTCTACTTTAGTGATGGAAGTGGGAGGCTGGTATTAAACCATCTAGTGAGCATCTTCAGTATAGATACCCCAGCTCATGCTCCTAATAGCCCCATAGACTCCCCAGGGTTTGTGATGGTTCTGAATTCCTAAATTTTCCTTTTGCCTGAGACTCTATTACTGTTTGGTAAGACATTGACCCTGGTAGTCTTAATCTAAGATGTTTACGTGTTTCTTCGTTAACTTCTTTTTGCATTTTTTTTTTTTTTTTACCTTTTTAAAGTTCTGTGTTTAGGCTGGGGTTATAGCTGAGTGGTAGAGTGCTTGCCTAGCATGTACAATGATTTGGGTTGGAGCTCCAGCATGATACATACGTATGTAAATATATGATCATTCAGATATCTATCTTAGTGACTGCAGTTTTTTACTGTCCCTTAAACTTCATTTTGTTCAGAATTGTGATTTTAAAAAAAACACACAGAACACACAAATTGTCATCTTAACTATCTTTAAGTCATCTTAACCATCATTCAGGCATTAGGTATATTTTCATTGTTACATAACCATTGTCATAACTCATCTTCAAAACTCTTCTCAAAAGGAAACCCTATGCTCATTAAACTCTAACTTCCCATTTCCTACTCTGATTCTAGCAAACCACCCTTCTGTTTTCTGTCTCTATGAATGTGACAACCCTCAGTACCTCACATAGGCAGACTTCTGTGATATTTTTATGGATGGCTTGTTTTAGTTAACATTATGTCCTCAAGGGTTATCCACATTGTACTGTGTCAGAACTTACTTCCTTTTTAATAACTAATATTTGTGTATGTTTGTGTGTATGCATTTGTGCATGTGTGTGTGTTTTCTGTGTAACTATTGTTTCTGAGTATGTGTGTTTGTGTGCACACTCCCATCTCCCCTCTTTCTTTGTGTTATTCATTTATCCACTCAGGGATACTTGCTTCCATCCTTCAGCAATAGTGGAATCCTGGGGTTTTTTGTTTGTTTGTTTGTTTGTTTTTGTTTTGTTTTCCTATACCCAGAAGAGGAATTGCTAGATTTATGTATTTATTTATTTATTTATTTATTTATTTATTTATTTATTTATTTTTAACAGATCTTGCCTCAAGTTTATTTGTAAAAAACAGAATAGGGCACAGGTCATCTGCAGAGTGTGTAGATGTGTCACACCAGTCCATCTGTCTTCACAGTGGCAGAAACCTTTTCTATGGGGCCTTGGCACCTGCAGCCTGGGCCTTACATGGAGCAGAGGCCTCTGCCTTGATTTGAACCTTGGGCTTTGGTTGGCAAAGCCTATGACCTTTGGCCATGTAGTTACTAATCTTCTTCCCAAGCTTGGGGTGAGCGATGAAAGCCAGATGGCTAAGTTTGCTGGTGGCCTCTGCCCGTGCACTCATTGCCTTTGCGTTGTTTGTCTGCATCTTCTTCAGGCCTTTCTTCTTGTGTTTCTTGGCAAAGCGCATGTTCCTCAGGAACTTGGGGTCAACCCCTTAAGAGATTTGTATCTTTGCGCTCAGGGTTTCTTGATGCCATTTCTGTGCCATTTCTGGGACTGGTTGTGTGTGGTGTGGTTCTTGAACTTGGCCATGTCTGAATGGTATCCGGTGGCTCAATTTTTGATTTCTTAAGGAACTATCAAATTGTTTTTTCATCACAACTGCACCATTTTACATTTTCACCAACGGTGAGCAAGGGTTCCCATTTCCCCATCTACCAAAGTGTGCTACTTTCTTTTTCCCTTCCTTTAATCGATTTCTCATATTAGCCATCCTAATGAGTGTGAGGGGGTACTGTCCTTTCAACACTGCAGCTGAGGAGGGTCTCACTTGATGCCCTGGAATCTCAGTCTGGCTCACTGGTACAAATCATCCCCTAATGAGCTCTGGTCCTGTTATTGTTTTTCTTCCCTTGCTTGAGGTGATGTAGGAAAAGATAGGTGTCCTGTGCTTCCTGATCCTAAGGAAGAAGGTAACATCTCTCCTTACCTGAGAGTTGTCCTGAAGAGTAAATGGATTAACACATAGGAGCAATTCTTAGACATCATAAGCCCCATATCTGTGATAGCTAGGTGATAGCTACTGTTACTGTTGACTTTATCTGCAGATATAACTTTTGTTTTTAAATAAACATTATATTGAGATTTGTAAAAATTTGCAAAGATCAAACAATATGTTCCATACACCCTTCACCTAACACCCTTCACCTAACTTCCTCTAATATTACTGTCTTGCACAAGCATGTATGTTTGTCAATACAAAGGAATTAACATTGGCACATTATTGCTATCTAAGTTTCTGTCTTTATTTATACTTCATTGATTGTGCCATTAATGTCACTTAGTTTTTAAATTCTGTGACCCAAACCGGTTACCACATTGCATCTAGGCTGGGTTATTCCCATTTGTTTTACTTTCTATTTGTTATTTGCCTGACTGATGTTTTTTTTTTTTTTTTTTTTTTTAGCTGGAATTTGAATGTATTTAGACATTCTCTTCATCTGCTAGACTTTTCAAGCCAGCTCTGTCATCAAGAGGCTGTTTCAGACTCCTACATTTACCTGCTTGGAGATGTATGGATCTGTCACACCCCTCAACCCCCAAGTCCAGAGACAGTCTGTTCCATCCTTTCTCAGAGGCTCTAACTGGATGAGTAGTTCTGGGTCTCCAAAAACCACCCTATTACAATTTCTATGCTCTCAGAAAGTTGGTCTACATGACCTATTCACAGCTAAATGCCTTGGTAGGAAATAGTTGATACAGAGAAGGGCCTATGGGAACAGAGTGAAAAGGTGCCTGGAGGGGGAGTGGTCACTTCAAGGGAAGGCTGCCAGCCCATGCTGCTAGACTCGCCTGTCTTTTGTCTAGGGGTAGGCCTTGCTTGAGTTGGATCTTGATTCTTCCTGCTAGTCTCTGGGTGTCCACACCCAAAGGGACTGCTGGCATCATGGGAATCTGAGCCTAGAGAAGCCTACCACATATCTAGTCTTTAGTCTTTCCCTTCATTCCTTGGCCCTCCCCTCCCTTTGCAGGATATAATTAAGAACCGTAGTGACCAATGAGGAAAAAGTCTAAGAAACACCCAGCTACCTCAAACAGTTCATTGCTGTGTTTACCCCAAGCAAAGTTCTAAACAGTGCACTAAATAACAACAGCTGTAGGATTGTTTTTATGTTTTTGTGTTTTGTTTGTTTGTTTTTTTGCATTTGACTTTGAAATAGACTATAGACTATTAGCAGCCAACCAGCTTACTGTCTTCATATCTTCACACATTTAGATGCACACATACAGAGTTTCACATTAGATATCTTTTGTGTGTGGACATGTAATGACATTCAGTATTGGCCAATATCACGGATGGCCAGAAAATAATGACAAAAGGGTGATTAAACAAACGAAAAAGCCCAAGACTGTTCTCCTAACTTAAATTCTTGTTCTTACTTGTGGGCAGAGCTTACCAGATGCCTCCAATTTCAGCCATACAATTATCTCAGCACCTCTCTTAGGGCTACCTACCTTGTAGTTGGGCAATAGAATGGATCAGAAAGGCCACATTGTAAGTAGCAGCCTTGCAGTCCCTGACTGGCTGTGTGAACTTGGGCAAGTTACTCAACCCCTTTGGGCCTCACCTTCGCCTGTCAAATGGGGATAATTGTAGCACCTGCCTCCCAAGGTTGTTGTGAGGTTAAGTGAAAAGCAGGTGAAGCAACACATGGGAAATGCTTAGTGCAGCACCTTGCAAGAAATAACTTCTCCCGACATTTAGCCTTTGTTGTTTAGAAGATTCTGGAAAAGGCAACATAAGTTTGGAAGCAAGGTAAGAGGTCTGAGAAGAAAGTAAAAGGAAATCTCTTGGGCATGGGCTGGCTTCTCATCAGCCTGAGCAGCCTTCATACTGAGTGGCTCAGTACTTGAGGTTCCTCTTGCCAGATGAGAAGGGTTAAGTTCAGAGGGTCCATCTGATGTGGCAATGATCACATGGAAAGAGAGGTCATATAGTTGACCTTGAAACAGAAGCAAGGTATAGTTAGGGATGTGAATTTCAGTGTCAGACGTCCAAGAGAATTTATCTGCGTGCCACTGCAGCTAGCTATGTGTGGAGGGGGACAAGCTCTGCGCCTGCCTCCCTTACATCATGTATAACTGTGCCTGGCTTGCAGTCTTTGTTATGGTGGTTCCAAAAAAACAAACACAAGTGAGGACTCTGGTTATTGGGGGATCCTGCAGCAGTATTTTTAGAAGTCTTTAAGAAAACAACAGGAAAATACAACCCTAGAAACAAAGATCCTCCAAGTCTGTATCTCTTGCTCTTTGTGTAACCAAAAGCCTCCTGTAGCTTCTGTGTTACAGGTGAGAAGGATAATACATGGGATGGAAAGGTGAGGGTTGGCTTTGTTTGTGTGTTTTCGTTTCTGATATTAAATTAAGGGGAAGTTTTGTTTTTAAGCACTTGGCATAGAAGTGTGGAGAGACACAACAGCAGAGTGAAATGGACTTGAAGCTAGACAGAGCATCCACAGGAACCTGAAGGGTGAGAAGGTTAGCAAAACAGTGACCTCATTGCTGGCAGATAACTGGAAAGCACCAAGCCATGTGGTCAAATACCTCAGAGGCCCCCGCGTAGTCCTTGCCCAGGCAATCTGACGCCACACCAGTGTGCCACTGGGTGGCTTGAGTTTCTCTTAACTTCAGCTCAGTCGCCCTGGGGAAGAGTACCATCTAGCCCTTTGACAGGATTAATTCTGTGGTTCCCTTCTTTCTAACTGGCTCTCTGCCTAGTCTCTAACCTTTGCCACCCATTCCTGGGCAGACAAATGAAGTTAGATGTTGAGAGGGGCCTGGCTACAAATACTCCTGTCCTGAAGAAAGGCAGTGGTTAGGAAATTAGCACGTACCCATCCCATGTTCCAGTCTGTTCCTTCTATTCCAGCCACTGGTCAAGCTGTTGTATCTGGTTTGAGCAGGTAAAGTCAGTGACCTGCAAAATGGCAACAAGTCAGAGGAGGGCAGGATAAGACAGGTAAGAAAGCTCAGGGACAGGAGAAGCTGCCATGGGAGGGGGGAGGAACATGGCTCCAAGGTTTGTTATCTTTGGCCCCTTGAACACTTCTCTGTCTTGGTGAAGCAACCTCCCTAAGTGGCTGACCTACCCATACCCCCCACATGAAGTGTGCGGAACAAGTTCACCTTCTCACTCCCCTCCCCTGAGGATGAGGTCACCTCCTGAGTTCTTTCCTGTGTTTCTGAGTGTAGCTGGCAAGCTGTTTGATCTCCTGTATCCTTCTGTAGGTGACCCCTGAGTGGCCTCGGATGGAAGCTGACAGGACAGGGATTCATGGGTAAAATGCACAGCATCTGAGAGCTAAGTACACTTCAGCTAACCTCAGCAAGTTCCAGACTGGATTCTCCCTGCTTGCCCTCACTTTGTTGCTTCATCCGTTCAATAAAGGTGGTCCACGAAAGCACTGCACACTGCTGATCGATGGTTTCATGTGATAGGAAACATCATTTCCCCTGAAACTGACACCAACTCCAGGGTTCTAAAACACAGCCTCTTACCCTCATGGACACTTAGGATTCATGATACAGATAGGAAAATGCAGTAGACCAGAAAAAGACAGGATAGTCATTGCTGGAACGAAAGTTTCAGAGACCTGCTTCACTTTGTGTGTGTATATACAGGTGAACTGGTGTATGCCAGTGCATATGCACATGTGTGCACCTGTATGTAGAGGTCAGAGGACAAACTCTGATATAATTCCTGAGGCGCCATATGCCTTTTCTTGGAGATTGAATCTCTCACTGGCCTGGAATCCACCAAATAGCTTAGGCTGGCTGACCACTGTGATCAACCTGTTTGGTCTTCTTAGAGCTGGGATTACATAGTATGAATTACCATGCCCTGTGGTTTTTATTTTGATCTATTTTATTATTTTATTTATGTGTATCAGTGTTTTGCCTGCATGTATGTCTGGGCTCTGTTTGCACACTTGCTACCTGTGGAGCCAGACAAGAGCATCCCCTAGAACTGAAACTACAAACAGTTTTGAGCCACCTTGTGGGTGCTGAGAGTTGAACGTTGGTCCTCTGCAAGAGGAACAGGTCCTCCTAACATCCCTCAGTGCCCTCCCCCACCATGTTTTTGTTTGTTTTTATTTTTCTTTTCTCACATCTTTATTTTGCAAAGGTAAGAACTTTACTGAGCTATCCAACCCCCACCCCCAGACTCCCTGCTTTAGTTTTATCACTAAACATTTCAGTTGTGTTACTTGGAGGAAAGACACTGTTTCTAGTGAAGTTTCATACCTACATAAATACATGTAGGTGAGTCCACACAGTGATTGAAATGTAATAGTACATTCCCAGCCTTCCAGACTTTCATGTGCTTTTTATGTGTTGAATTGTATCCCCCCCCCCCAAATTCATGTGTTCTAGATCTCAGAACCATGGAAGATGATTTTGTTTGGTTTTGGGTTCTATACATAGGTAATAAAAATTTTAAAAGGTCATTAGGGTTTGCCCAACTCCAGTCCTACAGGTGACCTTCTAAAAAAAGGGACACAGAGTGCACATGTCTATAATCCAAGCCCTTGCAAAGCAGATGCAGGAAGAGTGCAAGTTCGAGGCTACTGTGAGCTATACAACACTACCCTATCAGGAGAGAATAATTAAAGTTTGTAAACAGACATGTGAAGGAAGAAGTTGAACTTGGTGATCTATAAGCTAAGGAGAGAGTCCTAAAAGACCCTTCCCTTATAGTTCATAGTCCAAGACATTGAACGTGGACTCGTAGATTCCAGATCTGTGGTATAATGAATCCCTGTTGCCTCACTGCATCATTTGTGGTACTCTGTTACAACAGCCCAGGAAACTGGCAACTAATACCTTTATCACCAGTCACATCCTTTGACAGCAGCCTGGGAACTATTCTGTGTTTTTTACTCTATAGTTTCGCATGGTTCAGAATGAAATCACAGACATATTGTATATAGCCTGAATTTAGCTTCCTTCATACAGCATAAGCCTTTTGAGATTCACCCACACGTTTATTTCAATGATTTTCATTGCTAAGAAGTATACCCCATTGTATGGATACAGAGTTTGTTTATCCATTCACCGGTTGAAGGACATTTGGATCGTGTCCAGGTTTTGGTTATTGTAACTAATGCTCTGTAAATGCTCATGTATGCAATTTTTGGGTGTGAGTCCCTGTTTTGATTTCTGTTGGGCAAATACATAGGGGTGGGATCCCCAGATCATATGATAAGTTTATGTGGAAATTTGTAAGGAACTATCAAGCCATTTGCAAAGCTACCATTCCATTCTTGTGTTTCCACCAGCAATGGGTGAACACTTACCTGGTATATATCTTCATGACACTCAGCAATGGGTTTGTTTGCTTGGGGTTTGCCAACCCACCAGGCATGCCCAGCTATCACTTTGTGGTTTTAGCTTTCACTTTACTAACAGCTAATGACATCTTTTTACATGTTTATTTTCCATCCCTATAACTTCTTTTGTGAAGTATCTAGTTAAGTCTTTTCCTCACTTTTAATTGAATCATTGACCTTTTTATTGAGTTTTGAGAAAAGTCCTTTATCAAATATGTTTTGTTATTTTTTTCAACCAGTCTTCACTTTGCCTTTTCTTAGCATTGAAGAACAAACTTTAACTTAAAAAAATTAAGTTAGCATAAAAGTAATGTGTTTCATTAATGCACATTATGCATTTATAACACTATACAGTAGTTTGACTCTTTCTACTACACACCAATCATCATACCCTACATTTCTTTAAAGTTTGTTGAAAATTGTTATATCTTAGAATACTTTCAGTTTTGATGAAGATCAAGTTATCGATTTTTTAAAAAATGAGTCTCCTTAAGGAATTTTGCCCAAGGTCCCAAAGGTTTTCAGAGCCTCTGCTTTTATACTGAATGGGCAGCTGGTTTCACACTAGTGAGGTCATCTTCTGTGAAGTGTGCATACCAAAGTAGATAAGTAATTTTCAAATATTTTGGGTTTTTGTTTTGTTTTGTCTGTCTGGTTTTTGAAACATGGTCTTATCATGTAGCCCTGGCTGGCCCAGAACTCACAGAGATCTGCCTGTATCTGCCTCCCAAGGGCTAAGATTAGAGATAGGTGCATCATGCCCACTAGTGCCACTGTGGCCTGTGATAAAAAAGAGTATGGGACAGAGGGGGTTTGTTTCATGTAACTAAATGCTGAGGTTGGTTTGGTTTCAAGTGCAGTCAGATGTAGGTGTTTGGATAAGGTCTATATGAACCTCAGAAAATTCTCCTTCTATATTCTTCTAAGTCCATTTTCCTCCCAGGTTTCTTACGTGTCAAGGCAAGGGGGTCACTAGTTGGTCTAGTATTGCATTTCTTTGGCTTAACCCCCCCAACAGAAATACAGCCCCCTTTTCCCAATCAGGTTTTTGGTGGAAGACCTACATTTGAGCTCATTAGCTTAGCTCAGGCCAGTGCCTGCTCATGTGACAGTGACTCTGGTCAGCGTGAGTAGCAGATGATGAGAAGTGTGAAATGATTCACTAGAATCATTAGGAACCTATATGCACGAAAGGCTATTTTTATTGTTGTATTAAAAAAAAAAAACAGGAAAAAAGAATCTTTGACTTGGACCACCCAGAAAACTCTGCTGTGGTGGCTTTGATGTCACGGTCCCTTGTTCAGAGTCAGCCTCCCTTGGTCTTTTGGGCCTCCCCTTCACTCTCCTAGTGTGGCTCTCTCACCTCCAAACATGTGACTATCCTCCTGCCTTTCCCAGTCAGATAACCCCACTCACAGGCCAATGCTTGTGACTTCTATTAGCACCATCCCAGAAGTATCTGGATCCCAGGTGACAACTGCCATGAGGACAAAGGTAATGCTATACACATGGCATTTCTGGCATTGAGGGTTTTTATTCCTCCCAAGAGAAGAGGGTCTTTTTGCTCTTGTGAAATCATCCTGCTGGTTTCACTGACCCACAGTCATAGCCAAGGGCTCAGCCAACTAGCCCTGAGCAATCCCCTCTGTATGGAGGCGGCAATAGAAACAGGTGGCGCCACAGCTGGGCTGATTAAAGGCATCCTCCGGACTGTCTTGGGAAGTGCCTCTCAAGAGGTGTGCAGGTGGCAAACCTTGCTTAATTATCGACGTGAAAGGCCTGTAAACTGAGACCTCGGGAGGGGAAGGGGAACATTCCTGCTTTGTCTCTGGCAGGCACAAGGGGCTGGTTGGGACCTGAGAACCATCAACATCAGCCATCCTGGCAGGCGAGTGGTTAGGGACACCCCAACGCTTAAATCTGCAGACAGGCCTGCACGATGCCCCAGCAAGAGGAGGATGGCCCTAGGTATGAAAAAACCAGTTCTAGCCAGAGGCAGGAACAGCAGTTGTGGGACCTGGTTGATGTTCTACAATGTCAGGTTAGGCTGATAGGGTATTTTATTGAATGGCATGAATTCCAGCTCCAGTAACAGTACCCCAGTGTCAATAGTGAATGTAAATAGATTATCTTATAAAACAAGAAAATATGTGCACAGTGTCCCCACCTCCCCCTCCTGAGCCCATGAGCCATGAGACCACACTTGGCACCTGCAGGATCCTCTCCCTTTCTCCCCCAGCACACACAATAGCACCCTTTATGCGCTGCCTGCCAGGATCCATGGGAAGGGCATGCTGTGTGTGCAGTTGGACTGCAGCAGGACTGTGCACGGTAATCATTAACCCGAAATGGCATTTATGATGATGAGGTGGTAGTGCGTGCTGCGCTGCCTTCATCCCTCCAGCAAACAGAATGTACTGACTTGAAACAGGTAGGACCAGTTACTGCCAGGCCCTCAGAGACACAGTGTTCTCCAGTGGAGTGAGCCATGCATAATGGGCCCATTGACTAGGGTGGCAGGTGCTTGCTTTCTGGACTGCCCCAACAATACACAGGCATTGGGCTTAGAATTCATGGGCGTGAGTTTCTATCCTTTTCTTTATTTTTAGACAAGGTCTCCCTATATAGCCCAAGCTGGTTTGGAATTCCTTATGCAGTCCATGGTAGCCTCCAAGCCGCAGTCCTTCTGCCTCAGTCTCCAAAGTGCTAAGATCAAAGTTACATACCACACCTGACTGCATTTGAGTTCCTAAGCAGGGTTTTGTTCATTCCGGGGGAAAGAAATAGCCCAAGCTGTGAAATCATCCTGAGCTGAGCACATACCACTTTGAAGGGAGCTGAAAGCTTCTAGGGGAATCCATGAGGAGGCAATGGCAGGTAGTACCACCAGTGGCTACTTAACAGGAACAAAGTGTTGTGGCCTTTGCACAAATAGCTTGGGAGATGGAAGCTAGTAAGTCTTTAAGAGTATCTGGGGAGGAAGAGAATAAAGCAAGGGAGGAGTTAGGTAGTTTCTGAAAAAATCACACAGCCTACCTTGGCAGGAACAGGTTGAAGTATGGCTTCCTGTTTCTTGGGTACTGGCCTCTTTGCAAGCTAAAGCAACAAGGACCTGTGTTTGGTGCCTCACTGTGGAATGAGACTTCTCGCATTCCAAGTCCAGACAATGAGCCTTCCTTGGGCCCCTCACTTCTTACTTGGATAGAGAAGAGGCCCTCGGTGTAATGATAGGCAGATCCTTTACAATCCTCGAGCCTTACCTGCAGAGCTAAAGGGCTAAGGGCAATAGTTGCCACAGTACTTACTCACATTCAGCAGACAGCTCTCGGTTGCCTCAGTGTCCCCCACCCAACATCCTGTGATGAATGGGGCAAGAGAGAAGACATCAAGTAAGTCAGGAAGCACTGAACAGCACAATAGAGTGGACCTTGTGTTTCCCTCCCAGGCCCAGATTTGAGTCCTACTGAAAAGGAAAAAGTGGCCATTGGGGTCTTAAGTCCACTTCACAAACTCTTCATAGTTATATCCTTCATTTTCAGATCTGGTGACTTGCCCAGGATCGCAGGGAGAATTGGTGGCAGGTCTGTGTCCTGCCTGTAGCTCATTTCCCAGAGCACAGGCTCACTTTGGTCGTAGTTGTCAATTTGAGTGTCCCTCCATCAGCAGTAGTAGACTCAGCAGCAAGAAGAGGAAACACCTTCATTCCATGGAAGGCTGGGTATCAATGGCTGGGCCCAGATGGATGCCATGTTCATAATCTACATCAACTTACAGGTTTTTAAATGTCATACCTACAATAGGTATCCTCCAAGCTCCACATCAAAACAGAGTTATATTCCTCAAGGTTCAAGGTTTCAAATCTGACCTCAAGCAGTGTGCTTACAGAATCTACCAGCTATTCAATACAGCACACTCCTTGTTGGGGATGGGGAGGAGATATGGACCTGTGTCTCTGTGTTGGCTACTTTTCTTCCTGCTGTGCCAAATACCCAACAAAAAGCAACTTAAGGAAGGAAATTTCTTTTGGCTTACAGTTTAATGGTACAGTTTGTCATGGTAGGGAAATCATGGTTGCTGGATCAGGAAACAGGTGGTCACATTGCATCTGTAAACAGTAAGCAACGGGAGATACATTCTACTCAGCTTGCTTTCTACTTAGTCTGGTACCCCAGCACTCCAGATGGTACCATGCACACTCATGGTGGGTCTTTTCTCCTTAGTTAAACATTTCCAGAAATCATCTCAAAGGTGCACCCAGAGGGATTTCCACAGTGGCTCCAAATCCAGCCCAGTTAACAAAGAATATTAACAATCTCTGATTCAGACTCAATGTATGGTATATTTTGTTTTGTTTTGTGTGATCTCAGACTACCAGAAAGCAGAGGCAAGGACAGGGGAGGACAAGGGACACAGGAGAAAGATGGACAAAATGAAAGAGGAAGAAGAGGGAAAGGGAGAGGAAGGAGGGGAAAGAAGAAGAAGGAAGAGGGGGAAGAAAAGGAGAAGGAGGAGGAGGAAGAAAAAGAGAGGGTAGTAGTAGAGGTAACCAGTAACATACCCCAGTGACCCACTTCCTCCTTTGGAGGACCAGCTTCCACAGCCTCCACAATCTCTCAATAGTCCATTCAACGTGAGTCCAAGTCAGAGCCTTTGTGATCCAATCAACTCTCAATGGCTGGATTTACCCTCTGGGTACCAAGCCTTCCACATGTGACCCTTTGAGAGCATTTCATATCCAAACCACTACAAAGGGCAATACATTTAGTTCCTACTTTCTATTGTTTAAATAATGGTGGTACCCCCTTAAGGTTCCTATGTTAAAGGCCCGGTTTCTGGGGTGACACTATTGGGAGACCTTGTGAACCTTTTAAGGATGGGATCAGACCAAGCAGGAAGCCCTAGTGTAATGTACTGGGCACATGTCTCCAAAGGGGATTATAGGACTCCAGCACATCCTCCCCCTCTGTCTTGTGGCTCATGATATGAATGCTTTACTAAGATCCACACTTTGCACCTTCACTAGAGCTCTAAAGCAGTAATTCTACCAGATGATGGTCTCCAAAACCATGGTTCAACTGAACCCTTTTCTTAAGTTAGTTGCTTTGAGCATTTCTGTGTAGTAACTTCTCTTGGGTCACACTATGTGGTTCCAGTTCTACGGAGTCTTCTCCATGTATAGCTGCAGTCCATTTACCCTACTTCATTTCTACCCCCATGACTCTAGGTGAACATTAGCATCTCCTGCTTGGAATTCACAAGTCTCTCCATCATTTCTTCTAATGCTCCTTTACATCCAAGAACTTCAGTGATTGTTTTAAAATGTGTGTCACAGTGTGCCATTTTCTGCTTACAGTGCTTTTGTAGTATCAGGGATATAACAACACATGTTCCTCTCCAAGACCAACAAGCTCATGTTGTGTGATTTTCTTCCTCCCCCTCTAAGTTCCTCTGTATTCTTGCTTTCACTAGCTGCACTCCACCCACGCTGACTTTACTTTTGTTGCTGTTGTTCAAACATTGCAAGTTTGCAGTTTCTTCTGCCTGGAACACTTTCTGGCAGATCCGACATCCACTGTTCCAATACTGCCACCTCCTCAACCAACATGGACCATCATGGATGAAGTAGCTTTCCCACAGTCCAGCCACTCTCCACCAGGGTTTATCCACTTGGGTAACTACATGGAAATTACCTTCTTGTTTTCTTGTAAGTTTTCTCTCAAGTCACACTGTAATGTGTGTTACAAAAATTGATATTTTTCATGGAGTGCATTATGTGTTTATCTCTGAAGCCATTCCCTCATGTGATTTATTAGTTTTTTTTTTTTTTTTGGATGAATTAGAATTAGTACCCACTTTTATTTGTTTGGAAGCCTTATTACTGACTTACTCCCGAAGGCAGTACTAAAGAGAAACACACATTAAGCATCCTGGAGTACAGGTGGTATGATAGCTCAACCCTGGCAACCTGAATTCCAGAATCTCCATGATGGAAGGAGGGAACTAACTCTTGCAAATGTTCACCACAGTGTGTTCACGAGTGCATGCATACACACATGCATGCCTACACACACACACACACACACACACACACACACACACACACACAAACACTGCAATGTTTTGTTGTTGTTGTTGTTGTTGTTTTTAAATCCCAGAGTATTTGCTTATAAAGGAGGACACTTGAATAGGCCAGACATTCCCCTAGAGTCACTAGAAATTGCCTGGGAACTAGCCATATCTACTGGATCAGAACACCCAGGGATGGGCCAGGAAGCTTCTGGCTATTGGCAGAATATAGACCAGTGTGGAAAACCACTGGGAACCAAGATTCCTAGCCAAATAACCTGTCTTTACTTTTGCCCTTGCATCTAAACTTAAGGAAATTAGTTCCAATCATAGAAAAAAATACTTTGCATATAATGATATTTATCTTCTCTTGTTTATAAAAATGAAAAATGTAAAGTATCCTAACTCTCCAAAAGTAGGAGAAATGATTAAGGAAACCATGATGTGGCCACTGGATGGACACTGGAACAAAAGTTGTTGATGTACTTCTGTGTGGAAAGAATCTCATGTTAGAGTGTAAAGTTTGACTAGTATGATAACAGTTAAATGCACAGCTTGCACTGGAGGTAAGGCTCACTCCGGCCTCAGTTATAACATGGGCCAAGGCATTAATTCTCTTTGAGCTTTGATTTTCTTTCTTTTCTTTTAAAGTGAGGCTGTTTGTATCTGGCTTCTGAAGTTATTGTAAGGATTAAGTGAATTCGCACAGCTCAACATCAGGCATACTTATTATGTGCTTCTACTTAAGGGTAAGGAGTAGCAGACTGGCATTAGAATATTAACAGTGACACTTCTAAGTTTGTTAGAGCTGATGCTTTCTTCATTCTTCATGGGGAATGGTTCCATTACCACTATAATTTATTACACATAGTGATAATGAGGTCTCCAGCACTGGAGTGGAGTGCCAGTAGAAAGAAAGGAAACACTGCAAGGAATGTTAAAATAGAAGATAGGAGGTTTGTACAAATTACACCTTCATGGGCACAGCACCTATTTGGTCATTCCTGTATCCAGCCACCATGAGGACGAGCCACAGTTATCACCCTGGAAAGTCTGACTGTGGAGCACATGCTTCTTGCTGGAAAACACATTGCTTCTCCCAAACTGTTCTTATATTTCCTCTCCTGCCACATTATAGTCCAGCCCAGTGTGATGACTTTTAGCACCCTGTGTAACCACTGAGTGAATACTGAATGTGCACTTGCTGTCTCCCCAGAAACTTTGCACAGCCCACACAGGCAGAGGTTTGGTCTGCAGTCTTCTCAGAGATCCACACCATGTAAGGATGTAGGGAGCTGCTAGGACCATCTCACATTCCCTGCCCTCGCTACCCAGTGAAGCTATGCTGAGAATGGGTCCCCATAAGCTCCTGGAGGCTGCAGAGGGATGGGGTTTTCTGCTACACCCTTCCCCAAACACAGCAGCATGATACAACACTTCATAGATGTCATCTAAAATGACTTAAATTCTTGACTGCAGAGTCTCCCACAACTCACACGGTAGTCATCAGCCCCCTTTGGTTTGCTGTTATCACTCTCTTTTAAAGAAATAATAATTTATTTTATTCGATGTATGGAAATATTTTGACCGCATGTTTTTCTGTGTAGCACCTGAGTACCTTGTGCCAGGAGAGGCAAGAAAAGGGTATCTGATCCCCTAGAGCTGTATTTCCGGACAGCTGTCAGCTGTTATGTGGGTGGTGAGAATCAAACCCAGGGTCTCTGGAAGAGCCAATGCTCTTAATGGTTAAGCCATCACTGGCACTCACATCATCTCTTCACATCACATCATATCACATCACGGATCACCAAGGGTAATCCCTGGCTTCTTTTAACTGTGTAATTAATAAAATCTCTCAGTGTGGTGAGTTGTTTCTTTAGTTGTGAAATCACACTAAAAACTTTTTTTTAAAAAGTCATATCTTATTTGTGTATATGTTCGTGTACTCCTGTGTGTGTGTGTGTGTGTGTGTGTGTGTGTGTGTGTGTGGTATGTGTGTATACAAGCAGGTGTGTGTGATGTCTGCGTATGACATGTGTGTAGGTATCTTTGGAGGCCAGAAGAAGATATCAGACCCCTCAAGCTGGAGTGAGAAATAATTATGAGTCTCCCAACGTCCCAGCTGGGAACTTAACCTACATGGTCTGAAGAGAAACAAGTGCTCAACTACTGAGCCATTTCTTGAGCACTGTCTTTTCCCCTTTTGTCAGTAGCATCAGTGGATAAAATAGATCAAGTTTTATTGGTCTCTCATGGGACATATATATCAGTGACCGGCCACAGAACTGGAGCCAATAAAAGAGTAAGGTCTGTGTGGTAGGAAGTTATATGGGACCCAGAAAAAGGAAAAGGGGCCGAACAGATCAATGCTTGAGAATGGGTAATCACATTCAGTGGAGTCCATGACATGCAGTGCATGGAGAAATGAGGTCTGAGCAAATGACTGAGTGGATTCAATAGCCAAAGGGTTGTTTAGCCAGAGGGAAGAGCTGGAGCAATATGCCTGGAATGTTAAGGAAGACCAGCTGAGTGGAATGAGGAAAGGTCAGAACAGTAGAAGCAAGTGTGTGAAGAGAAAGGCAGAGCTTGCAAAGGGCTGTGTGTGTGTGTGTGTGTGTGTGTGTGTGTGTGTGTGTGTGTGTGTGTAAGGCAGGAAGAGATCGATGTGTATTTTCCTTGATCACTCTTCCTTTATTTATGAGACAAGGTCTCTCTCTAAATTCAGAACTCTATTCTGCTAGTCTACCTAGTAGTCATGTTGCCCCAGGGCTCCCTACCCTCTGTGTCCCAGATCACCAGGATTGCAGTCAGACTGCCATGCCCTCTTGACTTTAATGTAGGGACTGAAGACCTGGACTCTGGTCCTCATGTTTACCTAGCAAGCATTTCTGTACTGAGCCACCTCCCCAGCCCCTAGTTTGTGCTTTTGACTGATTTACTTAAAAACAAACAAACGAAAACCCAAAGATATAGGTGGGGAAAAGCACATAAAATAAATATATAGCTCAGTGTAATACTCAGGCAGCACAGTCTTCAAAGCCCTTCCACATCAATAGTTAAAAATTCCAGATTCCCTAGAGGTCTGCCCATAGGCTATGTCCTATCAGCTCTCTCTCTCCCTGTCCACAGGAGATGTCAGGCAATTGTTTCCTTGTTTTCTGAATGCCCTTGATATGTCTTGTAACCCTCTTTTAGCCCACAGTCCCCTTCCTTCCCTTCCCTTTCTTTTCTTACAATTTATCACTTGCCGTATTTTATTATGTGTCGCATGGCTCTAAAGAGAAAAGTAACATGACCACCTGTCAGACTCTGAAAAGAGCCTGGTGAATACATGTTGAGGTTGTATAAGGACAAAATAAATGCAAAGACAGCCCTTGGTGACACTGCTGAAGTTCATGGTTTAGACTAGGGAGTGAAGGTGTAAGGAACAAGAGGCAGTCAAAATCAGGTTACATTTCAAAAATATCTAAGCCAGGAAGGTTTCCTTACATATCGCACATTCAGTGTAAAAGGAAAAATGAAGTCAATAATGCCTCCATGCAGATGGGGTGGCCTAGGCCCATGATCTCAGTACTTGGGAAACTGAGGCAGGAGAAAAGCAAGTTCAAAGCCAGCCTGAGCTACAAAGTACAAAAGAATACATGGTGAGTCTGACTTTTTAATTGCTTTAAGTTCAACATACAAACCACGCAACTTATCTAACTGTAAGGTTACACTTCAGAATTGTGCAGCCATCACCACAGCCAAACATCCTCATGGAGGAGACACTTTCAGAACACACCCACCCAACCTTCCTGTTTCCGGAACCTGGTGGCCATGATGTCCACTATGGATTTGCCTGTTTGGGGATATTTCCCATAGTTCTTTGTGACTTTCACACAGCATGTTTCAAGCTCATTCAAGGGGCAGCACTTATTGCTGCTCCTTTCCTCCATATTGTATTCCGTTTTCCAGATCTGCCATGTCAGCTAATGGATAATGGGCTCCTTCCGCTTCGGAGTATGGATGACACTGATGTGAATGTTTGCATGTAAACTTTTGTACATTGTTTTCAGTTCTCTTGGGACTGTATCTGAGACTGTCCTGTTGTATCCTTGGAAACTATCTGTCATTGTGATTATAGCAGTACTAGTGGTGAATGACATTTCATTATAGTTTTTATTCTAATCTATTCAATGTTTAGTGACTTTGAATCTTTTACCTGCTTAATAGTCATTTAATGCTACTCAAAACCATTGTCCCCCACCCATTTTGTTTTTAAGATAGTGTCTTGCTATGATGCCTGAACATTTTTTCCATGATATTTTCATGATATGTTATTGTATTTCTATGTTCATTTTGATCTCAGTAGAGCATGAGGGCCTTTTTTCTTAAGTTAGCAATGGGCAGCTAGCTAGTGTATGGTCAGTGTATGTAGACCAGAATGCCAAGTGATGGCAACAGGGAATAAAATACAACTCTTGATTCCAAAATGTATGTGATCTAATTAGGGAAAGGAGAGAACCCCTAATTTAAAAAAAAATAGAAAGACTATATTTGAGCATTACAATAGATTATATTGTTTTATAGATTGGACACTATAATCAAAGATTTGCATTGAAACAGAAACTGGGAATTTAATTAGCTATAAAGAACAGGTGTGACGTACGCAAGTCCTCTGGGCACTCTACATGAAAGCTTCATGGTGAGAGAGAACCAGGCATGTTTCCAATAGGAAGAAACATATCTTGAAGCATGAAGTCCTCTACTAGGAAACGATGGGAAATGAGAATTAATGGGATCAGCATAAAGGATGCAAGAGCTCAAATGTCCCATTAAATGGATCTTTCTCTCATAATGCAAAAGGGTGACTTTTCCCTAGTCAATTGTTTGGAGATGTCAGTGTTGTCATTTCTCTGTTGCCATTTCTTACTCTGGTTACTCACCTTATGAAGGTTGAGTTTCAGGAATACACACACACACACACACACACACACACACACACACACACACACACACACGCATCCCTTGTCAGACTATGATTTGCAAACACTGTTTGTATACTTGCTTGGTAGTATCCTTTAACACATAGACTTGTTTAACTTCGACAAAATTCAATTTTGTTTATGATTTCTTTTACTGTTAGTGCTTTTGTTGTTATTTCTCAAAAAAAAAAAAAAACCACAATGGATATAATTTAAAACATTCAAATGAAATGAAGAAATTAGAGGAAATTTTAATACCTTTGACATAAGAGATAAACACCAGTAGATAATGTGACCATTTGTACAGAAAATCCTAAAGCATTTATTTTACAAAGATAATAGGATTAATAGATGAGTTCAACAAGACTTTAAAGTAGGTCAATGCATAAAATCAATGGGGATGGCTTAGAGGTAAGCACACTTGCTGCTCTTACCTAGGTTCCTTTCCCAGAACTCACAGAAGTTGGTTCATATCTGCCTGTAACTCTTGCTCCAGGGGATCTGACCCCCTCTTCTGAACTCTGTGACCACCTGCACTCACATGCACATATCCACTCAGAGACACAAATATACATAATTTTAAAAATTAATTTTAGTTTTTCTATGTTAGGAAAGAAACGAAAATTAAAACGAATAGACAATACTATTTGTAATAACATTTTAAAAAGTGGAACTGCATTGAACAAGATATGTATAAAACTTACATGCTGCAAATCTTAAAACACTTTAGAATTTAATACTAAATAAAAACAGAGTCTACTAAGTTCAGCACTCGGAAGGCTTGTTATTACTATGATACTGATTCTGTCTTTTTTGATTTATAGGTTTGGTACAATCCTAGTGAGACTACACAGAATAACAATCAAATTCTGAAGTTTACAGTGAATAATAAAAGACCTATAATGGCTACAACAAAAATTTAAAAATAAGAACCCAGAGGGTTCGTATTACCTGAGTGAGTACTGCATTATTCTATAAGGGTGTAGGAATTAGAGCTGGTGGTAAAGATGCTTGCCACCATGCCTGATGATCTGGGTTTGATATCATGCAACCACATATTAGAAGGAGAGAACTAATTCACACAAGTTGTCCTTTGACTTTCACACACACACATATTAAATATGTTTGAGTTATAAAGATGACAGAAAAGACAGCTGAGTTGTTGTTTTGAGACCAGGTAAGGTTAATCTTAAACTTTCTATCATAGCCAAGGATGACTTTGAACTCTTGATCCTCCTGCCTACCCTTCTCAATATTGAAATGACAGATCCATGCCACCATGCCTTGCTGTGTGTTCATGACATAAAGATAGACAAATGGAAAATAGAACATAAGGCCAGACATAAGTTTTTATTTCTTTTCTGGCATAGAAAAAAATGATTTTTTAATTGTATATTTTTTAATTTACGAAAATTGATTTTGAAAAAAGATACCAAAGTAATCCGAGGGAAAAGAACTTTCATCACATGGGGCAGTAACTGTTGAATATCCACTTAGAAAAGCATTGACCCCCTCATTCACCTTATACCATGTTTAAACAATTAAACTTAGGAGGGATTATAGACGTTAGTATCAGATTTAAAACCACACAAGTTCCAAAGTAAAAATACTTTTTGTGATGTTGAATCATGCAAAAACCTTTTATTGTTATACAATCCCTGCAAGGTTTTGTGTATTTCATTTTTTATTTCTGTACTTTTTATTTTATTCATAATCACCCAATAGGATGCAGCCCAAATACTTATTATAGTGCCCATACTTAGATGCAGTTCAGCAATACAAAAGGAACAAGCCAGCAATGCATGAATCCATTTATATGACAAAAAAACACAGTGATAGATATCAATTATGTGATCACTTGGGGAAGAGTGAGAAGAAGACTAAGTTGGAGATCCCAAAGGAACTCTTTGAGGTGGTAGGGTATGCTTCCAGTTTAATTATCATGATTGCTACAAAACAATGCATTTTCCAAACTCTATGGAGATGTATGCTTTAGAAGATGAATCTTGTTTATACACCATACTTTATTTACACTAAGCAAACAGTAAGCAAATGATTATAGTCATCAAAAATAGACAATGTCCTTGAAAGTGAGAGCAAGGAAGTGCACATGGCTGGTGGGGAGGTTTGGTTAAATTGGAGGAGGTATTAGTGTTACCATTTGTTTTGCAAAATTCTCTGATGATAGAAGCAGGGGCAATAAATTTGTTGTTGACAGGAACCATGCAGTGCTGAGAGAAAAAAGATCATTAGAACAGTATCCCCAACACAGTGGGAAAGGTTGGAACCTAGAGTGGGAGCTCTGGCAGGGCATAGATAATCCTTCAGTTGTAGCTGGGAGAAGGCATGGCATGCAGGTCAAAATGCTGATAGCTGTGGAATCTGGGGACTCTTTTCCCATTCTTTCCATTTTCTCCATGAAGAAGAAAGCAAAGACATCAGGTGAGAGAGATGCTTTATTCTTAAATGGCTACTCGACATATTCCTGACTACTTCCTGCAGTTTCCATGAGACTAAACCTTGCACATGGTTGAGTCACCAAGGGACACTTCAAGAGCAATCAGGACACCAGCAAAAAGGACTACACAATGTCTCTCTGTTCAAGCTCTGCTCCTGCACTGTGTCTCCACCAGGGCTTACAGGGTTCTATCTGACCCAAATTTTCCTGGTTTTCATACCTCATATACTGCCTTCTTCCCCCTGGATGGCTACACTAATCCTTCATTTCTGTCAACTCGCCACAAAGCTGTCTAGCTCATAGGACTTTCTTGGGCCATTTCCCTGGACTGTTCTTTCTTCTATTTTCCAAAGGCTTGCCTCATCTCATCTTTAGAGCACCTGCATAGCTTACACCTCCTAGCCCAATTGTCAGGCTTCCCATAAACACCTAATCTGCATATGTCCTCCATAACATTTTGAAACCCTGCCTGCTACTGGACAGGGCAGTCATATATACAAAAGATATCCGTATCTACATATGGAATCCTGACAGCATGGCAGCATTCTCAGGAAATCAGTTTTTATCTATAATAAGCAATCCAGGAAGCCAGCCTACTAAAAGTTAAACTTGCAGGAAGGTAGATTTTGATCGCCAGTGACAATGTAGGAGGCCAAGCAACAACTTTCATGGCAATTGCCCCTATATTGCTAGCACTTGATTAATAATGGAAAGTTTCCCTGATTTTTGTCCCTGAGGAACAATCAGACAAAATCAAATATTGTTCCCTAATGAATCCCACAGGTGCTTAACTCTAATATCTCAGCTAATTTAGTTCATCAATTCCAGTAGCTTCCAATCAGAAATGCTTGATGCTGTATCCTTTTTCCAATTTGAATTTCCTACCCTTCCAGACTTACAAAACATAATAGTGGCTGATAGTCCTGCCTTGGGTCTCCCTGGCAAGTTCAAAGCAAGTGGCTTCTGCTTCTCATGTGGCTGGATGTTTATTTCTTTCTGTAAGAATGAATCATGTTTTGCTTGTAATTGTATCATCAAATAGGGATGCCTACAAACATACTAAACACTCTATAAACACTTGTAGAATGAATGAATGAATGAATGATAATGAAAGAAGAAAGGAATGAATGTTAAAAAATCATTAGTTGTACAGCAAATCCTTTTGCACCCTGGCTTCACATTCATTCTTCACTATCAACTCTGCAAGCACACTTTTCTCAACTAACCCCTTGCCAGTGCTCATCATACTTTCCCTGTATAACACAGCTAAGGTCCTTTCTTCTGATGAAACTAGTTTTCACCTGCTCTAACTCTCACCCACTTTCCCCTCTCTAGTGTGTGCATCACATTCCACCTCATTATTGTGTTCATCACATTCCACCTCATTTTGTGTTTACTTTCTTGCCCTTCACTAATTTCTACATTTCTGGGTTGACAGCTGACTTTTATGGGCCATTCATGTTATTCAACACCTGCTACAATAGTTGACTGTCACCACAACCCCCAAGGATATATCTTACAGATGAGGAAACTATGAAACAGAGGCATGGAGAATAATTCTTGCCCAAAGTAATGAATTCACAAGAGCTAGAGCAGAGGTCTGGATTCAGTTCTGCCTGACGTACATGAAATGTAATCAAAGTTGTGTACACTTCATGACACTTAACCTAATTTCCAATGCTGCACCAATGAAACCATTTGTTTCGTGAACAAAGAGAGAAGGAAATGGATTCTTTGCAAGAGACATGGTGACTAAATGAGTTAAATTGCCTACCCCAAATGCTAACCTGAGTCTGCTTTGAAAGTAGGGTGAATATTTTTTGTCTTCTGGGGTACTTCCTATGCCCCATTTTCCATTGTTTCTTTGATCTGCTTTTAGGCTAGTTCCTGAGCTGAAATCAAACCATAGCTGGGGAGTATACACTGAAAAAAGTCAGTGGTTCTTTCCTTACCTATACATATTCACCAATATATACCTGCCCAAGCATTATTTAACAGTGTCTTACTGGAAACTGACCCCAGGGCCTTTTGTGTGCTAGGCAAGTGCTCTACCACCAAATTATACCACTAGTCTTCATTTGCCCTTTTCAGGTGTGGTACTGTGTGTTAAGGAGATGTCAACACCAATCACACACATGGCATGGCATTTCCCTAGAATTTGTAAATAAAGAACCATGAAATGCCAACCCAATGAAGACATGGGCCTGCATACCTGTGTTTCTTCAGATTAAACTAGAATTAAGCAGTTTCATGTAACATATATATATATTTTCCAAATGTATCCTGGGTAGACCAAAGCTGGACAATCTTTTGACTTCCTAAACATGAGATGTATTAACACAAGGTTGTATTACTAGTTACTAACCAAGGCAGGCAGGTAGGCATCATTAGAAGCAAACTCTTAAAATGTCCTTTCACCGCCCCCCCCACTGTGAAACTATTTAGAGAAAAGAATTCCCAGACTTTACTATCAGTCATCTTTATGATACAATCTGAGCATGCTCAAATGTGTTCCCATCTCCATGTTAATCTTTTTGAATAAGACCTTATGACCTTGAGCTAGGAATGCCCCCAGATATGTCCACCATCAACACTTCCTGGGCGGGGACCTTAAATTGAGTATGTTCATCAATATGCTCCTTTACCAAGTGTATTCAGAACATGCCTGCCCCCAAAGTGTTTTCCTATATGAATAAGTATAGCACCCCCCACCACCACCCATAAAATCCCCTTGGTTTACTTTTTCACCAATGTGTTGCTTTGGAAATAGCTCTTTTGTTCTTATGTACTACAGATAAAAACAAAACAAAAACAAACAAACAAAAAAAACCCTTTCTCTACTCTTTTAAAGGTAAATATTTCTCTACTCTTTTATTTCTGGCACATGATTAATTTCAGGATTTTTTTCAGATTTTTATTCACAAATATTTACGTGTGGTTATGAGATCTGAAAAAGTATCAAAAAACCATCTGAAATCTCTGAGAAGGAGAAGTTGCATGAAGGATACCAGTGTAGTCTTCACTGAAGAACACTTCTTGGAAGAGGTGTAGGTAGCATCATGTCTGTCCTAGAAGCATGGAAAATTATCATGTGTGATAATTGTAATCCCATTAACTATTGCAATGGAGTCTAAACTACCAAAGCAACAGGCACAGGAACCCCCAGGGTCACAGTCTGACAGCACACTCCTCCCTTCAGTGCTATTATGTCAACAAGACTTGCTTCATGACATGTTCCAAAAGAGGTAAGCGGTTGTATCATTTAATTCCTGAGCATTGTACCCCAGAATGACGATAACCACTTAAAACATGAATATATAACAACATAGCATGAGCATGTACAAACTTCAACTAGCAATGAAGAAATTCAGAACTCTGGAGACATTAAATTTTAATTTTCCTTTAGCATATTATTATTATTATTATTAATTTTATTTACTCTTATAGTATTTTTTTTTGAGTGCACACAACAATTTGTTTTTAAAATCAGGAAAATTTCATTCCACTTAGGCTGGGGCTATTGATCCCAGGCCTTCAAGGCCTGGCTGACAGGAAGATGTCTATGCCCTGCTCGGCACCTTGTGGCACCAGGCAGGTGGATCCCATTATGATGAGCAAGTATGTGTTGGAGAACTGGGAGAGAAAGAGAAGCAGAACAGTTTGTGTGCTGTGGAGAGAGGAAGGAAGGAAGAAATGGAGGCGGTAAGGAGTAGGCTGATGTTGGAGACTTGCTTGCCACCTGGGGCCATGGTGAAGATGATGAGGTTTAAGATGACGAGGGAAATCCACTTGCCCTCCGGGGCCATGGTGACATCCAGGTAGGGCTGCTGCTAAGGGCCGTGCCTGGGTCTGTGGTCCTACAGTAGTCAGGGTCTGAGCTGACCTTTGTGGCTTCTGTTGCAACCTAAGGCATGGTGGTTGCCTATGGATCTGATCACCATGTTGGTACCCAGAGGCTATGCTGCTGCTGGAGCCATACAGACCTGAGTGGCACATACTACTACCTGGTGCCATGGTGACATCTGTGCCAGGGCTGCAGCTGAGGGGATGTCTTGATTCCTGGCTCTACTACAGCCAGAGGTGTACTGATGTCTGGGGCTCCTGTTACCATCATACGCCCCAGGTTTTGGACCATGTTGGTGTACGAGGGCCACACTGCTGTGGGAGCTCAGGCCAATCTGAGTGGGCTGCACTGATAACTGAAGCAATGGTGACATCCAAACTTACCTGCTGCTGAGGACCATGTCTGGGTCCATGGTCCAACTACAACTGGGGTCTGTGCTGACGTTTGTGGCTCATATCACTTCAAGGAGTCAAAGGAACCATTAGAGATGAAATCAGAAGGCCCTAATGAGCCAACCTCACCCTTCGCTAGCCCAGAGAAACCTGGATTTGCCTCCTGCTGGACATTGCAGCAAAAGAGCTGGCCCTGACCCTCAACATAGGCAAGGGTAAAGCAACCCTGAGGACATGAGAATAGGGGAGCTGACGCCACCCCCTCACCTGAAGCAGGTGGCCCCAGTGGCTAGGACTAACCAACTCAGCTAACACTGAGGCCCACACTGCAACTTAGGTTTGGCCCACACTAACATCTACACCATCTAGGACCTGCTGGAGCCCGTGAAGGGACTGGGCTTGTGGAACAATACCCGAAGAATCGCCGTGACTTGTGGCAACCAAGGGATATCCCAGAGGGGTTCCGGTGAGGATCCAGTGGTGAAGGTGTGCCAGAAACCAGAGGCCTTGAACCAGACCAGTGACTAGTAGCAGTGAACATTTTCTGGTAAAGCTGATTGGACAATGGGGTACACTGTATGACACACGAGGCTCCCAATGCCACTAGGACAAATGAAGAGGTGTTGAAGAGGCAGGGAAGGAGATGCCAAGAGATATTTGTTTTGTTTGTTTGCTTGTTTTGCTTTGTTTTGGTTTGATTTTCTTTTGTGGAGGGTTGCTGCAGGGGTGAGGAGAGGATGTGGGGGGACTAGAAGGTGGGTAGAATCGGGCTGCATGATATGTAGTTCCCTCAAGAATCAATAAAGAAGTGAAAAATAAATAAATAACTACAATGTTATCTTACCAAAAAAAATCATGAAAATTTGCTTACAATATTAAAATACATTGTCACAAAAGGACAAATTCTCTCTAAGAGTAACTTCTGAAGAAATAGTCTCTTTTTCAAAAGGATTTTAAAGTTCATAGATTTAAAGTGTGTTTTTGCACTCAATACCTGGCCAGCAATGCCCAGCTGAAGCTATTGTTGGAAACTTGACAGTATTTCCTATTAAAACAGTGTGGAAAGTTGCCACTTATATCCGGAAAATGCTCTCACTGGGTTTGGCAGTACAGATCAATATCTCCAGGTGTCTGTGGGTTTCTATGTGTGGTTACAGGTTTCTCTCTTGCTACTGGGAAGAGGTGGGGACGAAAGGTCGGAAGGACCTTAAAAAAAAAAAGTAAAAGAAGAAGAAAGAGAATGGGGAAAGGGTAAAAGGAAAGAAGGAGATGAAGGAAGGATATTTTAAAAGCAAGTGTGCCCCCACCCTAATCTAGATGATGTAGAAAAGGCCAAATAGAGGGTCGGGGAAACATCATTGGGAAGGACTTCTGGTATATATCTGTCCTAAAGTCCAAAAGATTTGTCTTGCTGCTGTTAGATACCAAAAGTTGTGTTAGCAAGGGAGAATTTTAGCCCATCCCCTGGAGTGAAAGCTACTAATAACAAAAGGCGATTTTTGAAAGCATCTATTATCCTTTTTTTAAGACTTGTGGGAAAATATCCATTCCAAATATTTTATTTGTAAAAAAGTAAGGAGAAAGAAAGCCCAAAGAAGTTGTATTTGGAGTCATACAACTGATTTTCATCAAACTGTCTCTGGCACCACGCTTCTGTGCAAATCACTTTTTACCACACAATACTATCTACCGTCCTCAACCTAGTGTCTCTGACATCACAGATGTAATCATATCCAGCAATGACTGGTTTAGTAACAACAGCCCTCTGTATTTTATTTCTGTGGGAAAGAGATCCCAATGGAAAACTGATTGTGATAACCTACATATGGCAGCACTGATGTACCCTAGAGTGTGAATCACGAGGTACTTAATGCCATCTAGAATGAGTTCACTCAATCCAGTGTTGATCCTGACTATTGATTAAAAAGTCATTTAAAATTCAAATTTCAGACTTATTATCATCATAAACAGATTCAATCCTGATGTTTAGGGTTTGGGGAAAGGAGTCAATGTTTTGTTTCACATGTGATTGAGAGTTAAGGAGGGGAGAGTTTTGTTTTCTTTGGCAGAAATTAAGAGATGATGCCTATCTCTGGAGTCCAATGGCAAGAGCTTGAGTTGTTGTCTCATCTGAGGAAAACCTGGTGGTTCTAGTGCTTTTAATTTGACTTTTGCTGAGATTAACACTGACACAATTCTATACTGGCCAAACTAGGGCAAGAAGTGCTAGGAAGGAAGAGAGTAAAGTGGTGTGTGTGTGTGTGTGTGTGTGTGTGTGTGTGTGTGTGTATATACAGATATATATATATATATATATATCTGTATATATATATATATATATATATATATATATATATATATATATATATGGGGGGGTTGTACATGCATATGTGAGTAGTAATAGGAGTTGGGTATGGTGGCTTTAGATTTTTCCCCATTTTTCCATGATGCCTTTTCTCTTGGGTATCACGGTACATTGCCAATCAGGTTTGGCAAATTTTCCTTTATTCTTTTGGTGCAATGAAAACAGGAAAAAAAAATCATTTCCTGTTGGTTTGGCTCTGAAAACATGAACAGTCCTGGTAGAAACCCAGTGTATTTCTTGGAATCATGGGCACCAAGGTACTTAGTGAACATCTTTGCTGTACCATGTGGCTACTGATTAGGTTTGGCAGTGAGGAAGAAGAACTTGATGGAATAAGCTTGGCTATTGGTTAGTTTCATACATCTTGGTAATATGAGACCGAGTGCTTCTTTGATCTAAGAAGTGTGTTAGATTTCCTAAAATTTGCTAGATTTCTACTTGTTTGAACACAAAGGTAATCCTAGAATGCCTTATTATAAGGAAAATAAATAGTGATTATTATAAACAGTAAAAGAAAAAAAAAATATCTCCTTGGCACCAAAAAGTTCCTAGCATAGAAGTACTTTCTATATTTCTCCTGTTAACTTGGGTACAACAATTTAGCACTGTAATATTTTGAATCAAGTTATGAGCAAGCCATTCTCAGAAATCAAACCCAAAAGTGGTTTGACATTAGCTTTGGAAAGGAACTGGTGGCTGATTGACTAATGAGAACAGTCTGGGCTGAGGCTAAGGCTAGTAGGCATAGATGATCCAGCTGTGGTCACCTGGTTTTTCAGAGCAAACCAAGAGTTGATCTCCAATCTTAGTATTTGTTACCAAAATACCCCAACACAGAGATATGGAGAAGATACCAACATCATTAACATAATGTAAAGAGTCAGATAGTTGCTCAATATTTCCAGGTTTGACCAGATGCCTGTTTTACTGCCTGGGCTTGTTTGTTAGTCAATGACCTTGGGGCTCTTCTACAAAACAGGGCAATTCAAGTAGATCAATTAAATGTGAAGACATCAAAATATTGTTCTGAAGAAATACAGTAAAATCAAATTATTCAATCACTCACCACAAGTTCCACCATGCCATGCTTATCTGTGTTTTTCTTTGTGGCAAATGTTATTGTATCTCCAAATAACCTTTTCTTGGTGGGAGAGCTAGTTGAAGTGGTGGAATTGGTTAACTGTTAGAAAGTGCTTATGAGGTCAATGTCTTACAGGAATACGGCACAGATAAAAGGATCATCTGATACCATGGAGAGCCTCTTCAAGAAGGTAGCTGGAGAGATGCATGGATGATCTGAGGTTCTATGGGAAATTGTTGTCCTCTTTGAGATTCTTTGTATATGAGTACGAATCCAGTACATGGAGCAGAACTTCAGCAACTAGCACAAACTAAGCCACAGATTTTACCATGCTACACACATGTAATAGTCAAACAACAATGTTAAAAGAAAGTAAGTTTTTAAAAAGAAGATATCCTTAATCTGGAATAAACTACAAAGGAGTCTATATTGAATTATTAGTTCAGAATTTTCATTTAGTCGTTCTAGTGGGCTTTTCTTCAAAGCAATTCTCAAATTTTAGCTCTTCAGCAACGATAGCTCTGGAGTTTGGTGTCTTTATCTTAAATGTGAGATTAATATAGTTTCTTTATGATGAGAACATGGTAAGGAGAAAGAGAATGTCTCAAGTCTATAATGAATACAAACTAAACATCATTCCACACATGAATACCAACTAAACTTTATCCTACAGGCATTCTGTCCTAACACTCTTTTGCATGAAATAGTAGGAAGAATAGTTTTCTGGACATAAAAATAAATAATAATAACAAAAGCTGCCATCTGCATGATTCCTAGGGGCAAGGCTTTATTCTAGCCACTTTGAATTAATTCCTAATCCATTTAAACCACCCACTGTTAAGACTTTCATATTGCAACCAGGAAAACTGAAGTCCAGCCTGCTAGACAATGGACCCAGGACTGGAACCTAAGCAGTGACTGCCAGATCATTAACCACAGGGCTATGTTGCAGACAAGACATTAGCACAGTGTTGTTAATCACTGACTTCCAATAATCAATACATATCACTCAACAAATCATGATAGGTATAGCTACTTAATATTTGATTAGCTGAATATTTATATTTTGTGACTATAAAACACTGCATTGATGATTCCCTAGCATTGCTATATCTACAGTCCTTTTGGCTATAAAGAGTACTAACTATCCAAAGAAATGCTCACTATGACATTCATAATTAGATAATATCATGCATACTTGCTAGCTATGGAAATTCAAGTACTTTTTTTGGTAAATATATGAAAATACCATGAGAGTATTGTATATGCAAATTTTGCTTAATTCTATTTTGTTATATACTATCTATACATTATAAATTCACAAATATATTTTGGCTCACAGAGTTATAAACATGAAACCAAACACATGGGACTTTAGAGGGCTGTTGGTGGGTATTTTCAAAGGAAATTAATTTTAGCCTTTGTATTATCTATGTCCCAACTTCTGTAGAAGGCAAGAATCTCTTTGATATATTACATGCATATCAGTCATGAACAGAAGAGTGGCAAGAGCCAATGGCAACCTCTTCCCATTGTTTGTAGAGGGTACTTACTTAATTGTCACTGTGTACCAGGAACCATGTTAAGTACAGAGCATGGATAATCTCATTTAATACTCACAAAAGGCCTGTCATACTGCTACATTGAAAAACCATCTTCCTTTTTACAGATTAGCGGAGGGAGGCATGAAGTGGTTGCATAGATTATTGAAGTGGCACAGGTGAGATTCAAGTGCAGGTGGTACAGAGCCCTAGGAAATGAGCCTCCACCCACTCGACCAGCTCCCCACCCTACTTTTTAAACAACACATGCTGGATTCTCTAAAATTTAGTTAAGGAGACACATGTGTTGACTCTCCAGGTCTCAACACCCTTCACTGTATTACCAAAGGCTACAATACTCTATGTGAAGATTGTGTGTCAAGATAATGAGAGGAGCCATCCCTGAAAGTTTCTTATTCTGTAGGCACATACTTTATCTTTAACTCTTTTCTGAACGCTCTAAGGTGGATAATTATTAGCATTGTTTCATAGGGAAGAAAATGGAGACTTAACAGGACTAGGTAACTTGCCCAGGGTCACAGAGATCCTTATACAGGAGGGAGGCAAAACCAGAGCATAGAGTGAATGATCATTGTGCCACACAACCCTCTGACTGAGGGGAACTAGCTCTCTGCAAGAATATGTACTCTTAGTAGCATTGGGGAATACAAAAGGCTTTGACTTTATCAAGTTAACAGATCAATGTTAACCTGATCTCCATCTGCCTGTCTCCTGGTCTGTCTGTTAGCTGGAGCCATAGGTGGTGTGGGGGTATGTGTGGAGGGGCTTAAGAAGCTTATCATAAAAATTATAAATTGCTTTGGTCTTCCTAAAATAAAAGGCACAAGGTAAACTGGCTGATTATGGCCTTGGCCCTAGTTCAAGCCATCAATTTGCTTAAAGCCCTGGAAGTTGCCACGCAGTGATTAGCTGGCTTCGTTTATGCTGTCCTATAAGGCTGGGTTGCTTTCTTCTCAAAAGAGACATGAATCAGGGCTGGGAATGCAGTTCAGTTCTAAAGTGCTACCTACTATGTTCAAAGTCCTGGACTTGATCAACACTACAAAAGTCAAAACAAAACCACCATGGGCAGAGAAATGGGAAATTGTTCTTCCATTATCAACAGAAGAGTCTGTCTGGTTACAAAAGCCAGAACACAAAAGCCCCTCTTTATTCATTACCCATTTCTTCTGTTCATCAATAAGTATTCTACCTATAGACCACCCATACCTTTCCACTGAGTATTATCTTATCACAAAAGACCCCATTGTGTCTTGCCTATGGGTTGACTCGAGTTGCATGCTTTAGTTTTGCTTTTAGAATTTTAGAACCCCACAGTTGTAGGCAAGCTAGGATAGTTGGCCATCCCAGGGCCTAGTGTTTCCTTAGTAACATCCTAACATTTCTCCAAGCTCTCATCTTTGCTGTTTTTACTTTTAACCCAATAGTCCACCAAACATATTTTTTAAAAAAAAAATAATCATAGATTATGTGTCAGTTGATGTCTTTAAAATCCTGCCCCTAGATGGAAATTCAAACTGAATGGCTTCCAGATTCTACATGAAGTGGGCCTTTGCATGTCTCTAATCTCTTCACTCACTTTCTACTCCTTTTCCAATGTGCCGTCAGTGTCAGGCTCTTCCTCCCATAGGGAACTCTCTTCTGACTCTTCACTTTGCCTGGAATGACCTTCCTCCACCCCTTCACATCTAGACACTAGTGACCATGCACATGTATGATTCTTTAATGTCCACCTCTGAGGACTGAAGCTCGTTGACTCCTTAGTTATCATTTAATCACTAGTGTCCAACATAGGAGCTGACACCCAATAAAGCCCCATGAAATATTTCCTGAATGAATCACTGACTGTATGAAAGTGAGGATGAAGGGATATAAACTTGCTCATGAAATCACTATTCTAGTTCCATGATCTGAAAAGGTGGGTTGCCAGGATTCAAGAAGCAAAGCCCACAGAGTTGGATGAGCAGCAAGAGGCTTAAAGTACATAGCACTTCATAGGTCATGACAATGCGTTGGGACTTTTTCCAGAGGACAATAGGAATCTATGAGAGAGATTTTGACTTAGTGGGTGGCATACATCTATATTTACAGTCTGGAAAAGTGAGGTTGGAAAGATAAATAGGGTCCCACTTGGCAAATGGTACCTTCAACCCTGAGCTGAGGCAGGAATTAGGGTGTGTGTTTGCAATGTGTCTTGTAGAGCCAACAGGGTATTATTGCTCCCTTGGTCAACTTTTTGGAAACAATCAGCCAATTATGAATCAAAGGCCTGTATAGCTGCTCATAACTAATTGTATTTTTAAAATGTGTTTAATCACAAGCTAGAGATTATATTAAGGCCTTAATTGATGTCAGGACTGGCTTCAAATGGGAATAAGTCAGCAGTGCCATTTGTCCAGAGCTGAGTTTTATGGCATATATCACTATACTCACACTGGGAGAAGCACACTTCTGCTCACTCTGAGCACTTGCAACCAGAGTTCGTGACATCAAGGGAACTTGAAAAGGTGACTTCAAGGAGCGAACAAGTGTTAACTATAGTAAATATGGAAGAATTGGAATGCCACCATAGAAACAACATTGGAATAGAGATAAAAGCTACCTAGGTCAGGGCACCAGAGTTAGGATCAAATAGCTCCAGATTTTCAGAAAAAAGATAGCCATGCAGGTGGCACAAATTCTCTGATACTTATTGTCCTTACCTGTAAAATGAAAAGGTTGTTTTATGATCTGGTTGCACACCATCTCTTTCTTTGTGCTTTTGAAAATGTAATTCATAGAGCAAGATATCAGTCTTTTCAGTTTTCAAGTCTGAATTCCTCCATGCTGCATATCATAATGTCTTTAACATACTGTGTGACTAACAATTATCCCCTGGAGTTTAATTCAGGGTTCTACAAGTCTATAATTATACAAATACTGCCCAAATTGAGGAGTAGAAATCCTATACGGTTTAAGAAGTTTGTAAACTCCAATGAACCTGTTAGCATGGTTTCCATCTGAATTATGGAGTCTTCTTTGAGGACACCTGAAGTGTAGAGCTCCTTTTCCAACCAGGCAGAGCTGAGAGTTTCCTTCTGGGACTCGACAGGATGATCTGTTGTCTTTGTTGTCACTCAAACCATATTATATTGAACATACATCGATGTATCTGACTATACTGCTACGTTGTAGCTTCAGTGAGGAGGGCTTGGCTTGGTATGTTACAAGCATCCAGTGCACATGGTTTGGATGATTCCTACCTGACCTGATGGTTGACATTAGCTTAGTGACCTACAAACCTATAGGATAATTGATTTTAGAGACTGAAAGTTATGCCTTAATCAAGAGAACACTCAAAAGAGGAATTTCATCCTCTTTTCTGTATCTTTGCTGAGTGTCACGCTTTCTTTGTTCCAGTCCAGTTCCAAAACTCATATGGTATCTATGGGTTTCCCTTTGAAACTTGCTCCTCACTTCCCTAAAGGCACTGCTACTGAAATACATTGTTTTCAAAATCTGTCTAATTTAAAAACAGCACCCTGAACCCAAGTAGCCACTAAGATGCTTGAAGTCCATCCCTGTAATGATTTATTTGTTGTGGCTTTTCTCTTCTCACTGTCCTGGCCCAGATTCATGCCTGTGATTAATATTTTATACTGTGGAAAACTTCAAATGTACATAAGTAAACAGAATAACAAAATGAACTCTTACTCAGCTTCTAGAATTACTAATATCATAACACGCTTCATCCCTTGTGAAACTCCAGAAAGTTTTTTTTTCATACACCAGCAGTTCACTTCTTAATTCTGTTGAATAATACTCCACCATATTAACAACCCACAATCTGCTTTTCCATTTTCCTACTGACAAAAATTTATGTAGGGTTGATTGTATATGCAGCCCCCCTCTTAGTACTGTATGATGTTCTGATTTCTATTTGATAAACCCCAAAAGCATAATTATTGTACCACAGAATGAGTTTGCATCTGGATTGATGCATAATCTTCTGGTCTTCTTTTTCTTTTGTATCAGCTTCCAAAATCTGAGCACCTACCATGTTGTGTCAAAGAAAAATACTGTTCATATCAAAAATCTATCTTGGAAGCTCCAGTGATCTCCTGTTGTCTATGAAATGGAGCCAACCCTGTCTGACTTGGCATTCCTGATCACCTATCATTTAACATTAATGTTAATTGCCCATGTTAACATCCTAACTCTGTATATCCTGGGAGCTGGTCATTCAGCCTCTTTGACCTTAAGACCTCTGCCTACAGAGCGCCATCTAACTCAATTCTATGACCGATGGCAGCACATTGGTCCCTGTGGCACTTGTTGTGATCTCAAAGGTAGGCAGCTGAGATGGTGCACATCTCACATCTCTAAATAAAGATACACGGGAACACCTGTGAAGTCTCTTGCCCTCATTCTAGCCTTCCAGAAAGAAGGAGTCTAACCCCTTTCTTTGGATGTTGAATTTCTTTTGTGAATTTGCCATATTCACTGGGTTTAGAAATTGCATGTGGCTTATGCCATGGACAGCCTGTGACAGGAGCATAGATGTGACAACGGCAAGAGCACAGATACAGATGGGTTGTTTGAAGTTTCTAGTCTCCTGTCATTTGGTGCATACCCTTGGGCCAGCTCAAGCCTGGGTCTCTGCTGCCTCTTTTAGACATTAGAGAGTTGATCTACAGCAATGTATGTGCCTAAATACACAAATTTGCCTAAGGTTGGATTCTCCATGGGTTCTAGAATATCCATCTAGAACATAGTGGTTTCAACTGTGTGCCAGAATCAAGATATACTTTTCTACAGAGGAATTATAATTTCTGGCCCTAACTTAAAGGGACTTCATTAATTCTTTGGCTCTACTTGCTCACCTGTAAAATATGAGTGATAAAATGTTTATCCCATAGACTTTAAGAAAATAAATAAAACAATAAGTTCAAAACATTCAGATTAATATCTGGTGTGCTAGAAGAACACAGTGAATATTATAATGTCATCCCCATGAATACTATTATCTAAATTCTGGGGGACTCAAAAGAATTGAGAGACATGTGAATCCCACACTGTGCTGTGCAAATGTTTTAACTTCCTCACACTGAAAAACATGATTAAAATGAAGCTGTCTATGAATGTATAGACTTTGTTCTGTTTTCCTAGAAATGGGAATTTTAAGGTAAAAAGTTCATCTCTTTCATTCTCCCAGCAGGTAGGTCCCACCCATGAAGTTCTCTACAGGTGACAGCAGTGGGCATTTCTTACCATGTGGGGAAGAAGGGATTGAACCAGCAATGTCTTGGGACTCTGGAGCCGACACTGTTGTGAATGTCCTTCATGACAAGTGAAGAAGAGAATCGAGAAGCCAAGAAAGGATACGAACAAAAGCAGGGATTGTTCAAGAAATGGACCCTTTTCAGAAGCCTTCAAAGCCACCCTTTCACAAAGTCTGGCAGGGATACAGTATCGAGCCTGGGTAGGAGCCAAGCATGGCTTTAATTTATTATTGCCAAATTGTTTGTTGTCTTTATTTGCCAAGACTTACTAATTGAACTTTTGTTGGTCTGGCTGCCCCTCCAGAGAATCAGCCTTTGTCACCTGCTCTCCAAGTCTTTCTGTAAGATGTGCTAAAAAGTGACCCTTCGCAAGTAGTTAATTTCCCCTCCAGGTTCAGGTTCTCTACCCCCCTCCCCACGCAAGCATTTTATCGCTTTTGTATTTTATTTTTTTCTCAGTTTCTCACCAGTAAGTATTTAGGCAGAGTCAGAATGAAATTCATTGACCCAAGCAAGATTCTTGCTTGAGTGGCAGAAAAACCTTCCAAAAGAATTGCATGGAGGTTCACTACCTCAACCTTCCCATCATGCTTCAGCAACAGATAATCACCCTCAGCTTCTGCTGTGCCAAGAAGGGAAGCTCTAGAGCAGCAGTTCAAACCATGATCCAAGAAAACCAGAGTTGGAATTTGTCTAAAAATGCACCTTCTTGGGCCTTGCTCCAGAGCTACCAAAGCAGTGATGTGTTTCACCAAGGCTTCTGGGTGGTTCTAATGAGTACAAAGATTCCGTGTCGCTGTTTTTCAATCTTAGCTCAGTTTGTATGTTGGAGTGGATGAGTCTTTGTGATGGGGGGCTCTGTACACTGTGTGATGTTCAACAGCATCTTTGACTTGCATCCCTAGATACCAGTAGCTTTCCTTCCATATCCCAATGTGAAAACCAAAATGTCTCCAGTCATCACCAAATGTCTCAGGTTAAAGGAAAAGTTCCCTTGCTAAATTAATGAGCCAAGTACACATTATTTCTCCATTCTCTGGGTTTTTGTCTGAGCCATATTGACAAACAACTGACAGATCCTCCAAGTGACTCCTTAGCCAGTGATAATAGAGTCCAGGAAAATGGACCAAAAAGGCAGCTTCCTATAAACACATAGCGTTTTTGATCTCAATAAATCTTTCTTTTGAACCCAGCCTCAGGCAAGTGCACATTGCTTTTGTTTTTAGAGCTAGCTCATTTGCTAGATTGCTTGACATATTCAAATCAAAACAAAAACCATAGAAGTATGGCCTCCTATCATTTTATTTCCTTGCTATCTGCAGGGAAGAGATGGGGGCACTGAGCCCATGGTGGGTGCTTGTAACATGCTGAGATGGGAAAGCTGCTCCTGTTAGCTGGATCTCTCACCAGCATAGAAGGTTTCTCTGAGCATTTCCTTCTGTGAAATGTTTCTACTGGTTGTTTTCATTACATTTGAATTTGTAGGGCACCCAAGCCAGGCGGTCAGCTTCCAGACATCATTACCTGTGGTGATATTTTGTTTATGATATAACAAATAAAGCTTGCCTGAAGATCGGAGTGCAAAGCTAGCCACACTAGCTAGCCCCAGAGGCCAGGAAGTGGTAGTGCACATCTTTAATTACAACGCTTGGCAGGCAGAGGCATAGAGATCTCTGTTAGTTCAAGGCCACTTTGAGCTACACAAAATTGATCCAGTCTAAAAGAAAAAGAGAGCTCACACAAAGGTGACCTCAGCACTTGGGATCCCATGCCTTTAATCCCAGCACTAGAGAGAAATATAAGGCAGGAGGAGACAGGAGCTCAGTGCAGTCTGAGGAGCAATTCAGTCTCGAGCAATCGAGGTTTGGTGGATCACCCCTTCAGTCTGAGCATTAGTAGAGGTGAGAATGCTCTAGTGGCTGGCTGCTTTGCTTCTCTGATCTTGGGGTTTAACTCTAATATCTGTTTCTGGGATTTTGTTTTTTGTGCTACAATTACTCTCGCTGTATTTTGACCATTGCACTCTCTTCAGGAAGTTGAACTATGCAAAGGTCAATTTGCATAAACTCAACCAAATCTAAAGGTAACTGGCCATATCAACACAAATGCAAAGACACAATTCACTTAATTATTGGGTTGTAATTTATTGAGCACCTACTTTGTACCAGCACCATGCTGGATCAGAAGAATATGAAGGAACCAGGCAGTCTTTGTTCCAAGGAGCTTATCTTCAGAAGAACGTAGGAGCCATTTCCAGTGGGATGAAAAACCCCTGTTAGAAGAGCAAACCACCATCACTGTGGGACTATGTTTCATGGAAATCTCTGTGTGTTTGGCACATTCTAAAGACTTAGTATTTGTTGAGTGACTCTTACCAGAAAATCATCATGTTGTACAATTAAAAAAATTTCAGCCAATGTAAATGATATTTTCATTTTTTTAAATGAAAAAACTAGAGGGAAGAGTGGAAAAGCTACTGCAGACAGAGAAAGTAGATGTAAGGAATAGAGAGATGGGAATATGAGCAATAGCTCTGAATGGGATTTAGGAAGATCTGAGACTTGTTAGAAGAAATGTTTACCTGCTTGTCTGTTGCTGTATTAAAACTAGATTTCCAAAATTGTTTAATTTTTATTACAATTTTGTGCTTAAGGAATGTGGAAGGGGTTGGCTGGGTTGGTTCATCTCTCATTCATCTGGTGTCAACTGGTGTCCTGGGGCTGAACATTCATTTTCAAGATGGCTTCTTCATGGATAACTCTGATGCCTTGGTATTCTTTGTCTTCTCTCCCTCACCAGAATTTGCTCTCTAGGACTTTCCCACATGACTTAAATTTTCTATAATATGAAGATAATTGGACTTCTTATATGACACCCAGTAGCCCTAGAGCACATATTTCAAAGAGAATATTCCAAGGGGCCCAGGTAGAAGTTAACAAGCTTCTTACATTCTAGAAATGCAAGACTTTGAACATCTTCTGGATCTTAATAATCAAGAGGGTAACCACAGCTAGCCCAGATCTGGAAAGACAGGAGAAATAACAATTTCCATTACTAGAAGAATGGTTTCTAAACAGAAGGAATGAAGGGACTTAATGGCAACTGCCTTGGTCAAGTCAGTTCCACGGGTTGAGAAAGTAGAATCAAGATAGAAGGACTTGGGGTAGCAAGCTTAGGAGTTAGCACAATTCCCTGGATTCTGAGAGAAGGTGAGAGAAGGTTTAATCCCAGGGGTGAGAGCAATGGGGTTATTCTACTGAGTTCACTTTAGAGTTGCCGAGATGCATCTCCGACAGCTGTGGGGAGTGTAAGAAGATAGAATGACAGGGGAGACAAGGAGGCAAGCGATGGGGATGTTCTATGGTCCGAAAGAGAGAACATTCCAGAAGATGCTGAAGATGCTGAAGGCTGGAAAATGGAAGGAGGCACTATGAGGAGAGATGAGGAGGAAAATTCGGATGCCGGAAGGTTCCAGAAGCCTCTCCCAATGCAATCATTTTTCATTTCAGAGAGAAGAAGAAAGGCCTTATTTCTTTTCTGGGCACTTGATGGGGGTGGAGCAAAAGGCAGCTGGCAACTAAGTTTGACCTCTGAGGCTTAATAGCCACACTTCTTCAGGTTTGTTAGGAGAACCCCTGAGGAAAACAAACAGGATTGGTGTGAAGACCATTCTAAAAGGCTCCCAGGACAAAGCCTCCATTTGGCAGCTGTTGCTCAGAGCTGAGTGAAAGAAACAAAAGAGTTTGTTGAGCAAACATGAAAGGAACCTAATTGATGCAATTAAGGTGAAACTAAATAAAGGAAGGTTTTTAGCCCCTATGTTCATGGAAAACTTTTCACAGGGGTGTCACTGGGTAGCATTTGGTGCTTTTAAGTAAAGGGAAGCACAGGGTGTGGGAAATTGGACTATTTGAGCCATTCGAGTAGGTCAGCTGTGATGATGTGGAAGACATTGGGCAATTATTGGGCCCTAGCTGCCTAGCCTTGGGTTGGGCACAATGGAGAATTGGATATGATGGAGGTCAACAGCAGACACTTGGGAAGAAAAGCAACAAGATTCCAAGCTCCCAATACCCTGCCGTTCTGTTTCGTTCTCCTCATTTTAATGTCTGAGATGGCCTGGTTCATTATAGGGTAAGTGGTACTGCTCATCCCTCCCATTCCAACACCCAACACCCACCCCTCACCCCCCCACACATACACTCATGTTCACACCCATAATCGAACCAAGCTACATGCTATTATCTGAGTCTCCTTGGAGTAAAGCTTCTGAAGTGTCTCTATATTGAGAAATCCCTAAAACATAAAACAAACATATGTATAGGTGTTCCCAAGCACTTCCCAGACATCTCAGAATTGAAAAGTAATGTCTGAAACCAACCTGAATGTGAATGTTTATTTAACAAGCAATTTGTTCATGTTTAAAGTAATGGGTAAGAGCAAAACTTCCTTCCAGCCTGGTATCTAACTATGTCTGCTTTGGAAAGAGGCATGCATAGTGGAAGAAAAGGAGTCTTGAAACATCCTAGTTTATATGGCAGAATCCACATAGTACTGGGGAACCACAAACCAACCAATAAGACATTGGTTCGTGGCTTGCAATATCGGCTCAGAAGAGAGAGAGAGAGGGTAAAGCCTATTTAACACAAAGAACAGAACTTCTTTTATTGTTTTCTACTGTGCCCTGAGGTCTGCAAACTTCTGAAGACACAAACAAGATCTGGAGCCTTCCTTCTTATCAAAATGTCTTTATAGGCCACCGATTTACATCTTCAGCCTTCATAAGCAGAATACGTCATCATTGCCTATCTGGAAGTTCTCCATCTGCTTACTTAGAAGCTCTTTGGTGACAGCATGCAGTGGAGTTCAAGGCCAAGAGAGGTGTGAGCATCAGAAAGTGCTAGGGATTGAGCCTCTGCCTTATCTTCAAGCTATCATGTAAAGAAAGTTCCATTTTCTGAATTTGAACTTTAAAACCCCAGAATACATCTTTCTACTTTGTTAAAGTTCAATAACTAAAATTTTTGAGTGTTAAATATATGTTTGATACTTTCTTAAACTCTACATGTATAAATTAATTTCATTCATTATTTCAGAAATATCTCTTGACTGGGGGGCGTTAAACAACAAAGAAAGTCTCTATAAAGAAATAAAACCATAAATATTTGGGGTGAACAAGCAAAGCTGCCATACTGGACATGCCTGCCATGGAAACTAGAGTTAAAAGGACAGGGCAAAGAGAACCTTTGGAAGGCACAGTGAGGGGGACATATACATTAATTTGTATCAACATGCAATGCTGTTTAAGATCAGTAAAAATGCAGGCACCAGTCTGAGGTTAGGCAGACTTATTGAAGCATCATCTACATCAGGTTGTAATTGGTTTTGTACAGTGGCATACCTCAGTAAAATATAAAGGGATAGTTCTTGCTGTCAAACATAGGTGGACATGATTCCTTCCTTCATAAACTGTTGACCTTAATATAATCCTCTTAGGTGACTCCATATTGACTATGACAGTGATCATGGAAACTGGGTGTTGTTCTAAATCCCAGAGATGCAGTCAAGAGCAGAGTCTCCTGAACTCTTTGTGGACTTATCCTCCTTTATGTTTGTCAGTTAACAGACACACAATAATATTAGGTCAAATGTTAGAAGGCAGAGTCAATACAGCTGAGACAAATAAAGCAGGTGTATGGACAGAGGTGTGGGACCTGGAAAGGTGCTGCAGCCTTCAGTCAGGCATTCAGTGAGCACTTCCCTACCAAAGCTTGGAAAATACAAAGACCAAACCCAGCTAATGTTTCTGTTAGCTTTAATACTGAAGCTTGAGCCAATGCTCTAACCACTAGCTTTGAAGGATGATTGAGCTAGGGCTAGCTCTAAACAAGCCAGGCAAGAAGTCATCCCATAGTCGCTGGCACTTCTCAGTGGTGGGTGTTAGAGTAGTTGGTTTTTCCTACTGAGGAAGTGGAGGTGTTCCTCAGAGAGTGTTTGTGTTGTCAGCTTTGAGAAGGACCTTGTCTAGACCCTTCACCCTTAGATAGGTCACAGGATACTCTTTTTGTCCTGTAATTACCCTGATCCTGAGTATTGTATTTTCTCTCCAGTAGAACTAATTGATACACTCCTATTTAGTCTTTGCTTGTGTAGAAAAACAGTAAGGAGTGAAGTGACCAGAAGTCCCAGGTGCACTTGAGGATCCCATTCTCCATACTAGGAACCAGGAAACACTCATGCCTTTACTTCTACCACTTTAGCCTGGGATGCTTTTTTCTAAGGCTTTCCTCTTCCTTCTCCTCCTCCTCCCCCTCTTTCACCTCTTCCTCTTCTGACTCCCATCCCCCCCCTCCTTTGTCCTCTTCCTCCCACTCCCCTCCCTCCTGCCTTTCTTCTCCTCCCCCTCTTCCTTTTTGAACCAAGTTCTTACCTTGTAGTCTAGGTACCCGGGCTTGCCTCAAACTTGTGGCAGTCTTCTTGTCTGAGCCTCTTAAGTGCTAAAGTTATAGATGCACATGACCATACCCAGCATTCTCCAACTCCACTCAAGCTCCTTCCTCTGGTCTCATGGCTCCATCTTCTCCACTTCACTAGCCTGCCCTAAGTCAAACAGCCATGAAAGGTGTGATATCATTTAGCCATGGATAGCTTAAATTTCAATCCAAGAGTCCTTCTCTCTGGGAGTTAATTGAATGGTAGCATTTATTTCTAACTTAAAGGAATTTCAAGGATCAAAAAGTTACATACCAAGTGGAAAAGTTATTTGGAATAAATTACTCTTGGAAACATCTTTCATTAAGGAGATCCCATCGATCCTTCTCCTCCTCCTTCTTCCTTCTTCCTCTTCCTCTCCTCCTCCCTCTTCCTTTTATTTTTATCTGTGTGATTATATGCTACATGCATGTGGGTGCCCTCTAAAGTCTGAAGCCAGAAGAAGTCACTTGATCACCTGGAGCTATATTCCCAGGCAGTTGCTAGTCAAGTAATGTAGGAGCTGGGGACCAAACTTAGGTACTCTGGGAGAGCAGCAAGTGCTCTTGACCATTAAGCCACCTCTTTAGCCCCATAGCTTCTCTTCTTCAAATGTATAGTGAGATGCTTCCCCTTAGAGACCCATGCAATGATCCTCATGTCCCTTCAGACTTTGTGTGTAGGACAGAGCAGATTAGAGATGTTGGAAGGACCTTGTTTATAAAGGGACTAAAGAGTGCTTGTCAAAATCATTTCCACAGTTTCTTCTATCATCGTGTGTTGGGGTCAAGTGCAATCCTTTTTAGTCTATTTGTCAATATGCACTAAAATAGTTTTTATCTATTCAAACCTTTAAAACATTTATTTGGTAATAATAACGTTGTTGTAAGGTTTCCACAAGTCTGTCTTGAAATAGGAGCCCAAAGCATAGGTTTGGAAGGAGAAATGCCGACATGGTAGTGGACTGGTGACCAGAGTCCAGCATTTGTTTTTTTTTTTCAGAATACCTCCATTGTCTAGCTATGGAACCCATTCCTGAATGCACCTATGTGAAGGCGCTAAGCAGAAGCACAGAGACAAAAAGATGCCCTGAATCCTGATGCGCCCAGTTCAAAGCAGATGAATCAGAAGGGGTTGGAGGAATGCTGTCTCCACCCCAAGGCATTACCATCTTTTTATTGCTCTCCAGACTTTATTGTTACTGCTGAGCACTGTAGCTTATTTGGCTACTTCCCTGGGTAGGGCAGATATTTCAACAGATGTAAGCTATGCCAAATATCACCTACAGGGAAGGAGATTATACAGGAAAGAACATCTGAGAGGAATTAACAAAAACAAACAAAATAGTACGTCAGAAAGGAGAGCACCACCGGGGAGCTCATTTGTTTGCAGGGGAAATAAATCAAGTGGCACTCTCAAAGTTTCAGAATCCTTCTCCGGCACTAATGTCGGCTCAATTTTATATCTTAAAAGTGTATGAACAGAGAACTAATTGCTGTGGGGAACCCAAAATGAAGAGAAGATGGTTGCATCCATGAACGGGTCTTTCATTCATGGAACCTTCTATGCGGAAGTTGTGCAGTGTCATCCAAAGAAACTTGGTGCTGGAGGCAAAGGCCTGTGACTCCAACCCTTATATCCTGTGGTGGTTGCCCCATCACCTTGAACAAATCAGTTATCTTCTCTGGCCATTACTTTCCTCAGTATTGAGTGGGCCTACACGTGTTTGCTCTGCAAGGGCACCGTAAAGAGGCCCGATGACTTATTTGAAGCACCTAGAAATGTAACTGGGATGGAGTGCTTGTCAGAAGTCCAAGTCTGAAACAGTGTAAAGAGCAAACTCTTGAAGGTAGCAGGTAGCATTGGTGACTTAAACCAGGATTCATTATTTACATAAATACTACCTGTTGCCTGCTGTGCTCTGAGCCCTGCTAAGGGCAGAGAATTCAATGGGAAACAAGAGAGATGCCATCCTTCTCAAATGTTTGAGACTGGTAGTTTCATGAGCACCAAGCCTCATGAGTCCCTCTCTACCAAGTCAGTTGGTTGATACTCAGTCTCAGTATGGTACCTCAGAGATGCATACTTGGAGATAGGAATATTCTAAATAGAGTGGTACTCTTGTCTCTCTTCAAAGATGTCTACAAAGTTTCTAGATGATATGTACAAATCCCCCACATCATATCATAACCCTTGTTTTCTTTCTCCAGTATGTGGCCAACAATCATCTCTACCTGGGATAGAGTAGGTGTCATCTCTCTTGGTGCGCACTTCATAAAGTTTAAGACAGGTTCTATTTTAATGTAAGCAGAAGGTTTTGATTACTTCTGCTTTTAGTTAAACATTGCTGTCTTGAGGGTTAGTCTTCTTATCTATTTGAACTCTTACTTATTCAACAAATACTTATTGGCTAAAGCCATTTGCTTGAATAGCTTGAGACCTAGGGCCAGCCACAGAGGGGGCTACTCAGGTAGAAATGGAATTAAACCAGACCTCCTTCACAAATCCAAGAGGTGTCACTGGCCTCCTTCCCTCCTGATCCTCTCTGTCTACCATATGGGGCAACTCTGACACCCTCTGAAAGATCATTTGTCACTTCCAATTTCTTTCATTCCATTTCTAGAGCATTCATTTCCAGAATTTTCTCTGTGAATTATTTTTCTTCTCAAAATACGTATATACTAGGCATAAGGTTGGTTTGAAACAAATCAGGTCTTCCACAGAAAGTAAAAAGAGCTTGAAATATGACTAAATAAATAAATAAATAAATAAATAAATAACATCTGCTCAAATCCATCACAGAGCTGGTGAGGCAATGGGAATTCAAAGGTGAAGACAGAAGGGAACAGAGAATAGTTGAAAGTTGTTCTAATCCCTTGTAATTGATTCTTTTTCTCAAGGGCAGAGACTATAAATTCAGGCTTTGCCAGGATGTAGGTGTTCGGCAAAGGAACAGAGAACCTAGCAGAGTGTGTGGTGGTTGGAAAGACAAATTTGAAACTGGAAATCCTCAAACACATGCCCTGTTCTTTCTTAAGACCTTTATTGAATTCTTAAGCTGTGTGGCTAGGAGTTTAAACCACAGAGCAAAGACTCCATCAAACACAATGATTTTTGCAGTAGCTCAGGGAGTAGACTAGGATATAGACCATCTTTAAAATGAAGAGTTCCTATAATAATATGCTTCAATAAAATGCTCTAAAAAAGATAGGGGAGGTGTTTGTGTGTTTATTTTTCTCTAAGTCCTTAGAGAGGAACAATTAGCCCAAATCCCACCAGGGTCTAGGCTGCATCAAGCCTAAGGGCAACTATAGTAAGATCCAGTGTCTGATTCATTTCTAACTAGGGAACTAGCCATCAAACAGAATCAGCTGAGTGACAGTTTTGATCTTTATGTGTAGTGTAATACACTAAGGACACAGACCAAAAGTCTAGCCAAAAACAAACAGCATAGGCAAAGCAATAGGAACAAAACTGAAGATGACCAGATACCAGCGTTAGCATAGTATAGGCCATCATGAGTCAAGTACTGAAGAAAACAGAGAGAAGTGGGGCAAAAAGCCTTAAAAGAGGGAGGCAAGGGAGAAACTTATTAGACAATTGAAATCTATAAAAACAGTCAAATGCCTGAAGAGACACTCAATCAGTAAAAGCTTACATCACAAGCATTAGTACTCGACTTCAATTCCCAGAACCCAAGTAAAACTGCCAGCATGGTGATACATGCTTGTAATCCCATCCCTGCAGACATAGAGACAGGCACTCCCTAGGGCTTGCTGGCCAACTCTTCTGGCTAATTAATTGGTGAACTCCAGACTAATTGGTGAGGGACCCTATCTTAAAGGAGGTCAATAGCATTCCTGAGAATGAGACCTGAGATCATCCTTTGGCCTCCACACATGTATGTGCAATGCACCCCCAAACACATAAACACAAACTCATATGTACAATTTTTTTTCATATAAGATATTTTGTATGCAAAACAATATGCTTTTTCCTTCACAACTCCTCCATGATCCTACCCACCTCCATACCTGCCCAACTTCAAGTTCTCTCTCTCTTTCTTGCTGTCTCTAATAAAATCAAAGCAAACATACAAAAAACTAATAAGTCTTTTTAAAACACAGGTTAAAAAATGATACAGCCCCCCATAAAACAAACAAACAAACATGGAGTTTGTTTTGTGTTTGCAAACCACTCATGGGAACAATCTAGCCCTAGAGAGTGAAGACAAGAAGACTGATTTTTCCCCTTTGCATCAAGTATCAACTGCAAATAGCTTCTTAGTTAGGGGTGGGAATTTGTGATCACTTTGTCTTCTCAGTGGACACAAATTATTTGTTTTTAACTTATGCAGGTTTTGTGTATGTTGTTGCGATATCTGTGAGTGTTTTCAAAATACACTTTTTCCTTGGAGTCGTCCATCATATTTGGCCCTTAAAGTTTTTCTGCCTCTATGTATAAGAGGCAGAAAAAACTGCTCCTTGAGGGAAGGGATTTAATGAATACATCCCATTTAATGGAGAAACCCACAACTGGACAATATATAGAGAGTGAGAGGTGGGGGGAGCATTCAGCTTCTCTTTATAACAACGGTGTAAACTGGCTTCAGCATTTGAATTTTATAAAGCAAGAGATTAGCTGGACAGTGGTGGTACAAGCCTTTAATATCAGCACTTGGGAGGCAGAGACAGGCTGAGCTCTGTGAGTTCAAAGCCAGTTGGTCTACAGAGTGACTTCCAGGACAGCCAGGACTACACAGAGAAACCCTGTCTCAACAAAACAAAACAAAGCAAAGCCCCTCCCCAAAAGATTAATTTACACTAAATTAGACAGCTCATACCTCTGCCTGCTAATCTCTAATTTCCCCATTAACTATCACAAAGAAGTGTTTTAGATTTAAAAGAACTATACTGGTACCATTGTTCATCTGAATAAGAATGATAGAATAGAGAATGGCTAAGAATTGGAAAAAGAAGAACATTAAACAGAAGGAAAGAAAAGGTCCAGAAATGAAGTCAGAGAAACAGTGTACAATGGAGATGAAGGCAGATGAAAGTCAGCATTGAAAAGATCAATGACTTGATAAACTCTTGGCAAATTAATCAAGGGTGTTAAGTCAGAAACCACACCTAATCACAATCAGGACTTGAAATGGGGGGAGCATTAGACACTAGAAAGAAAGTTACTGCACCATTTGAATATATTATATTTCTATTTTATTTGTTTATATATATATGTGTGTGTGTGTGTGTGTGTGTGTGTGTGTGTGTGTGTGTGCTGTTTGCAATCTAATGGACAGTGTTAGCACAATGTCCAGTGACAAATCTTCAAGTGTTTTCCTTGTCACATGAGAAATAAGAAAAAAAAATTCTTATTATACAGAGTAAAAGAATGATAATTTTAAAAAATCATGCTCGGCCAATTAGACAGCAAGATGGATAAAAACTAACCATAAGCCTCCCTAGGTTAATGAAGTAGAAAGGCCCACCCTAGATATAGGAGGTACCTTTACAAAGGGTGGGGTTCCAAATGAGTAAGAAAGCTGAGAAGCAACATTCATTGCTTTGTGCTTCTCTCCACTGTTGTCCTGACTGCCATCTTGATGGGTCATACCTTCAAACCATGAGTCAAAAATAAGACCTTCCTCCCTTAGGCTGCTTTGTGAGAAGTTCTGTAGCAGCCCCAGGAAAGTCACTGACACTTTCTAGAAATTAAATGGCATAGCCCAAAACAACCAATAGGTCAAAAGACAGATTTAGAGAGAAATTCAGAAACATCTTGAGACCAAGGTAAAAACATAGTGTTTCAAGACTTTTGAGACACAGCAAAGCAATTAAAGAAGGAAGGCTATGGCAATAAACCAGGAAAAGAAAATCCCAAGTACACAATTTGATGTAATACCTCAGGGAACTTGGAAGAGAAAAATGAAAGCAAACTAAGCCCAAAAGCCCAATGTTGTTATTATAAGAAATAAAATAATAAAGATTGGAGAAAATAAACAAATAAAACAGAGACTAGAAAAACAATAGAAAAGATCAACAAAATCAAAAGTTCTTTTTAAGAATGGGGAAAAAATAAAAAATCAGAATTGAATGAGACATATTTGATATCACAAAAAGTATGAAGAATCATAACAATATATGAGCAATTATATGCCAACAAATTAGATTAGCTGGAAGAAAAGGATAAGTTCTTAAATCAACATAACCCAGCAAGACCAAACTATGACTAAATAGAAAATGTGGATGGAATGATAATAAGCGAGAATATAGACCTGGTATAAAAATTCTGTCATCAGAGAATATTTCTGGACCTGATGACTTCATGTCTGAATTCCACTAATCATTTAAAGAAATAAATACCATGCCTTAAACACCTCTAAAAATTGAAGAGAAAATATTTACACACTCATTTTATAAGATTAATATTACCCAAATACCAAACTAAGAGTTCAATACCAAATACCAATACCAAATACCAAAAAAATCAGAGTTCAAGACTCCCTATAAGCATAAATGCAAAAGCCTTCAACAACATATGAGTAAGACAAATTTCACAACACATTAAAAAGATCACCTACAATGGTCAACTGATTTATCTCTGAGATGCAAGGATGAGTCAATGTACATAAAACAATAAATATGTATGCTACATCAATAAAATGAAAGACAGAACCCACACAGGCATCTTAACAGGTTCAGAAACGGCATTTGACAAAATCTCACATCCTTTTCTGACAAAACTCTCAAAATTTAAATTCATACCTCAATAGAAATAAAGGTCATGAGACACTAGTCCAGAGTTCACATCACAGTTAATAGTAAAAGTAGAGGGCTGGGCTTGGAGAGACAGTTTGCTGGTTAAGAGCACTTGCTAATTTTGTATATTATATTTTTATTCATTTTATATACCAACCACGGTTCTCCCTCCTTCCCTTCTCCCTATATTCCCCCCAGCCCATCATCCACTCCTCAGAAAAGTAAGGCCTCCCATGGGGATTCAACAAAGCCTGGCACATTCAGTTGAGGCAGAACTAAGCCCCTCCCCATCAAGGCTGAGCAAGGTATCCCACCATATGGAATCAGCTTTAAAAAGCCAGCTCATGCAAGGGATAGATCCTGGTCCCGCTGCCAGGGGTCCCACAAACAGACTGGGCTACAAAACTGTCACTCACATTCAGAGGGACTGGTTAGTTCTTATGCAGGCTCCCCATCTGTCAGGCTAGAGTCCATGAGTTCCTGCAAGTTCTGGTCTGCTGTCTCTATGGGTTTCCCCATCATTATCTTGACCCCCACCCCGTTCATATAATCCTTCCTCCCTTTCTTCAGTCTGGTGCTTGGATGTGAATCTTTGCAGCTGTTTCCATCAGCTACTGGATAAAGGTTCTATGATGACAATTAAGGTAAACACCGATCTGATTATAGGGGAAGACCAGTTTAGGCACCCTCTCCAGTAAAGGTACGGGTCTTACCTGGGGTCATCCTTGTAGATTCCTGGGAATTTCCCTAGCATCGGGTTTCTCCCTATCTCCTTAATGACCCCTCTATTGAGGTATCTCTGTCCCCATGACTCCCTCAACTTGACTATCTTGTTTCCTTATGTTCTCATTCCTCACCCTCTCTCCTTTACCACCCCTCCCCCATACCCAGTTTACCCAGGAGATCTCCACATCACCATTTATCATAGCCACAAATAATATAAAATATCCTGGGGTAACTCTAATCAAACAAGTGAAAGACCTGTATGACTAGAACTTTAAGTCTTTGAAGAAAGAAATTAAAGGAGCTATCATAAATGGAAAGATCTCCCATGCTCTTGGATAGGTAGAATCAACATAGTAAAAATGGCAACCTTACCAAAAGCAATCTACAGAGTCAGTGCAACCCCAATCAACATCCCAACACAAAAGAACAATACTCAACTTCATATGGAAAAACAAACAAACAAGCCAGAATATCCGAAATAATCCTGTACAATAACGGAATTTCTAGAGGCATCACCATCCCTGACTTCAAGCTTGGTACTGGCATAAAAACAGACACATGGACTACTGAATTGACTGAAGACCCTGGCATTAACCACACACTTGAATTTTGATAAAGAAGTCAAAACCATGCACTGGAAAAAAGAAAGCATCTTCAACAATTGGTGCTGGCATAACTGGATGTCAATATGTAGACGATTGCAAATAGATCCTGATCTATCTCTATACACAAAACGCAAGTCCAAGTAGATCAAAGACCTCAACACTGAACCTGACAGAAGAGAAAATAGGTAGTCTTGAACACATTGCACAGGAGACCACTTCCTAAATATAACACCAGAAACACAGACACTGAGAGCAACAATTAATAAATGGTACCTCTTGAAACTGAAAAGCTTCTGTAAGGCAAATGACATGGGAAATAAGACAAAATGACAGTCTACAAAATAGGAAAAGCTCTTCGAAATATACAAAGAACTCAAGAAACTAGACATCAAAATACCAAATTATCCAATTAAAAAATGGAGTACAGATCTAGACAGAGAATTCTCAATAGAAAAAGTTCAAATGGCCAAAAGACATTTAAGAAATTGCTTAACATCCTTGTCATCAGGGAAATGCGAATACAAACGACTCTGAGATTCCATCTTACACCTGTCAGAATGGCTATGATCAAAAACACTGATGACAGCCTCTGTTGAAGACGATTGGAGTAAGGGGAACACTCCTCCACTCTTGGTGGGTGTGCAACTTATAGAGCCACTTTTGAAATCAGTATGGTGGTTTCTCAGAAAATTCAGAATCAATCTGCCTCAAGCCTCAGCATTATGACTCTTGGGAATATGTCCAAAGGGTGCTTAATCATACCACAATGACACTTGCAAAGCTATGTTAGTAGCAGCATTATTCATAATAACCAGAACCTGGAAACAACCTATATGCCCCTCCCCTGAAGAATAGATAAATAGAATGTGGCACTTCAACACAATGGAGTATTACTCAGTTGTAAAAATAAAAAACAAACAAAAACAAACAAACAAAAAAAACAATGACATCATGAAATCTTCAGGCAAATGGATAGAACTAGAAAAAAAAATTCTGAGTTAAGCAACTAAAACCCATGAAGACAAACATTATATGTACTCACTCATAAGTGAATACTAGATGTAAATCAAAGGATAACCAGACCACAATCCACAGCTCCAGAGAAGCTAGGTAACAAGAAGGACTCTAAGAGGGACACCCTGATGCCCAGGGAGGGGAAAATAGATGAGCACTTGCTACTCTTGCAGAGGACCTGGACTTAATTCCCAGCAGCCATACAGCAGTTCACAACTGTAATTCCAGACCAAAAAGATCTGAAGTCCTCTTCTGATCACCACAGGCACTCCATGAACCTGGTACACAGACATATAAGCAATCAGAACACTCACACACATAAAATAAATATTATTTTAAAACTTGAAAGTTTTTCTCTGAAAACAGTTTCCTTTAAACAAAGATGCCCACTCTTACCACTTCTATTCAACATAGTTCTTGGAGTTACAGCCAAAGCAATTAGGCAAGAAAATAAAGAAAGGGCATGTGTGTTAGTCTATTTTGCTACTATAATATGTCTTAGTACTCGATAAGTAAAGCAGTCTGTTTAGATCATAGTCCTAGAGGTTCGAGAGTATGGTACTGACATTGGCTCAGCTCCAGTGAAGGCCTCATCTGGATGCCACAACAATGATGGGAGTGTGTGCTAGAGGGAAGGATCAATTCCATCAGAAAGACAAGAACTCAGAGTAGGAAAAGATTCTGTGGCTGACACAGCATAGGTAAACACCCAGAACATTGCTTTAGGTGAAATGAACTGGCACACACAGAGAAACACCATGTGGTGCTGCTTATATGTGCAATCTAAATTTTAAAAAAATCAAACATACCAAAGGAAGTAATAAAGTGATTACCAGAGGGTAGAGATTAATAGGAAATGTTAGGCAAATCAAATATGGAATTCAGTTAGATCAGAGATCTGTTGTATACCATGGTGACTACAGCTAATAACAATTCATGTTACATATATTATATGCTGAAAATTGATAAGGCAATAGGCTGTTCAGTGTTCTGATCACAAAAAAGCATAGAGTGAAGAGATATACATGTTTAGTAGATTGACTTATTCCCAATCTAATATATGCATATGTATTTGAATGTATCATGCATGTATCAGGCTGTACACTGCAAATAACTTGATTTGTCCACCAAATATCCCGAATGTAATGAAGATTTTAAATGTATGTGAAAGGTAAAACTATATTTTACCTTTAAGAAATGAAAATATAGTGTCTTTGTGACTTTGGGCTATGTAAACATAATAAGCTGCTGATCTACTAGCATGAGCAATTCATCAGTGGCTACACCAAGAAGTGAATGGGTGAATGGCCAATGAATACCCTCCCATCATGCTTATTTAAGCAACCATAATTAACCCCAGTAAGACTCATCTATCTATCTATCTATCTATCTATCTATCTATCTATCTATCTATCTATCTATCTATCTATCCCTTCCTCCCTCTGCCCCCTCTCCTTCCCTCCTCACACAATTCACAATTCTCTCTCTTCCTTCCTTCCTTTCTCTCTCTCTCTCTCTCTCTCTCTCTCTCTCTCACACACACACACACACACACACACACACACACACACACACGCAAACACACACTTTCTATGTTTGAGTTTCCTGATCAGTAAAATGGAGAGAGTGTCAGTATTCACCTCTCAAGGTTGTTGGATTGAGTATCTGAAACAATATGCACAAAAAGTGGTAGGAACAAAGTCAGACACTTAGGGAAGATACAATAAATAGAAGTTGTTGCTGTTGCTACCTCTTTGGATCAATTCTGTTCAGGGAATGGGTAATTATTACTCAATGAAATAGAAATAAGAAATCACAATATAGTCCAAAATATCATCTTATTATGGTCTTAGAATTCAAGACAAGGTTTTTATAAAGCATCTTAGCTTATAAGCTTCTCACTTATGAGTATTCAAATGGAGAAGAAGCAAATAGGAAATGTGAGGCTGCAGAGATGGCTTCCATTAGTAAAGCGCTTGCAGTGCACATACGAGTAAACACCTGAGTTTGGATCCCAGTGTCCTATAAAAAGCTGAATGCAAATGAATGGGCTGACAAGGCAGGGACAGGAAGATCTCTAGGCTCACTGACCAGCCATTCTAGAAGAATCTGTAAGCTCCAGGTTCAGCGAAAGACTGTATTTCAGAAAATGAGGTGAAGAGCAATGGGAGGAAATACTAGACATTGACCTTGATTTCTACAACCCCCCCACACACATGCATGCATGTTTGAACATCCATATGTGCACACGCGTGAGAATGTACACACATCCAATACACTCACTGAACTTGAAAGCTTGTGCCTGGAGGAAAGCTCCAGCAATCAGTAAGGGCCCAACCAAGTGAACCTCAGCACAGAATCAAGTGCATTTCTCAATGGTCTTTTCTTCCAAAAGAAGGCATGAAGTAGGTCATTGAGAAAGTAGAAACTTTCTTGGCTTGAGCAGTGCACGAACACTTCAGTGGCCCTGTATTTTTTTTTTTCTGGAGTATTTCTAACTCCTTCTCAGCTCCACTTTCTGGGAATTCCAATAACTTAAAAGCCAGCTTTGTTCTTGTGTTTACTTGGATATTTTCCAAGTTGAGTATTGAAAAGTGTTGTGAAAGTTAAACTGCATGAAAAAGGATGATAAATCTGTACTGCCTATGAGGCTTGGAGTCAGAGCCACCCGTGTGTGTGTGTGTGTGTGTGTGTGTGTGTGTGTGTGTGTGTGTGTGTGTGTGTGTGTGTTTTGGTGGCTGCCTAATAGCTTTTCTCCCCATCATGTCTCTACCCCACATTACCACACCATTGAGTTATTTATTCAGATTAGTTAAGTTGCCTGAGGAATGGTGCCAGAAAACTGTTATTAGGAACTTAATCTTCCCAAAGGAACTAGAGGATTCTCTAAGGGGGTTGTCTCTGATTTTTTTTTTTTTAGTCTTAAATGTTAGACTCACTTTTGTTTTTCTTATTGAAATGAGAGAAGGATGCAAAATTCCAAAGAGATTGCATCACTCAGTGCAAGTGATGGGAGTAGACTCAGAATCCACCAAAAGTCTCTCCATCCATCAGTTTCAAAGAGTTGGATTTGAGTTCAAAAGAGAAGGGGTTAAGTGAGTTGAGAGTTGAGGGTCTTTCAGTTATATCTCACACAGGAGTAACTGTTGTTTTGTGAATCTGAAATCTGTTACATCCTGGCAAGTGGACATGGGCACCTTCTGAACTGGCATGGGTGAGTCTGGGGACTACCACAGCCTTAGGAGCTATAACCACCAATCCCTAGACTTTTAATTTTATCCATCTTCAAAAGCAAAAGCAAGTTAATAAGGATTAAGCTTTGGGGTTCAGATGAAAGTTGAGATCTCTTGCTTGCCAACAAGGATTGTTCTTAACTTCAATAATTTGATGAACATGCCCGAAAGATTTTGGGATGCCAGAGACAATAAATAGCCACAGGGGGAGGAGAGGGAGATTTCCCACCTGCATGGGCCATTGATGCTATGCCAGTTATAGTGACTCAGTTTCCCTCTATGCAAACATCTTTTTTCTCTTTTCTCTTGGGAAAAGAGTCCCATTACTAGAGTCTTATTGGACTTCAATTATTTATTTAATTTTTCCCAAAAGTTCTCTTGATATAATTTTGCTCCAATCAACACATTTTCTCTGAAGTTTCAAATTAAATAGATTTTCCTGAGAATGACTAAAACATGAAGCTGATCTTTGATAACTTTAGGAACCACCATGACTCTATGTTCGTATATGGGTCGGAGTAAAGATATTGGCCTCCCTTTCTCTACAAAACATTATTGTGTCTGATAGGGGAGAATGGATGGAAAATACAAAATATATGCTAAGACATGTTCTTTCAGTCAGAGAGACCTGCATTTATTCTAAATCATGAAACTCTCAAAGTAAATGAATACTTTTCACCTTTGGGTGCCTCGGCTAAAATAAATGGATGGAGTAATAGTCATAATAATGAAAAAGATGCCTCTTCATGTGGTTCTGTGAGGAATGAATGAGATCACAGATCCGGGACACTGGGGGAGTGCTGTCACTGTATAGCCACCAGCTTACTATAGCTGTTCCTACTACTAACCCCTTCTTGCATGCTGGATTGCTGAGGGAGGGGCACATTTCCATTTCCTAAGTGTAGAGTGAGAGGAACAGGCCAATTTAGTCCCAAATCTGGAGTGAGCTCACATCTCCTGATTTTTCATCCCCTTTTTTGACATGAAGCCAAAACTTAACTGGAGCTTATCCTTTTGCTAATGACAGACAGCTCCAGCCTAAGTCCAGAGGGCCTGACTCAAAGGCTTCAGCTCTGAAACCATGTCACATTCCTCACTCATGTTTTCTAAGTTCCCTGGGAGACAATTTCTGCTGTTATTTTCCTTTGGGAGTTTGCAAGATCTAGCTGTATTCATACCTCCTGGAATGGAAAGGACCATGGTCTGTGCAACCAGAGGCCCAGTCGCTAGGATCTTGCTCTGAGAGGCAGCACAGCACAACAACTAGAAGGCTAGACTCTAGAGAACTTCAAACTAATTATCATTAGCATAAAGTTTCACTCTCAAAAGGAGCTCTGGCTTGGGCTTTAACCTACATATTTCTCCTAACTCAGAATGACTCCATTTGAATCCCAGTCTATTCATACTATTCATGTGGATAGCCACTCCAGCTCTCAAAACCTCTGTTCCTTCTTCTGTAAGTGGAAATGGTAAATAAGTAAATAATAATAATAGGAACTCCTTTGGAGTTGTCTGCAGATTATGTTTCCTGGGATTGTTTTTAGAATGTATGTGCTACTACAAAGTGCCCAGAATAGTGCATGCTTGCCAGACAGTAATGCTGAAGGATTCTGGCCTTGTTGAGAGCTGACCACTTTCAATTTATAGATACATGTGGGAATAATTATCACTATTGCAATATGAAGTTGTCAACTCAAAAACGTGGGCTGTTTCAACTTTGATCATTTTCAGACTTTTTACTTAGGTAAAAAGTGGTCAGTTAGGATAGACCACTACTAATAGTGAGAACTTGGTGGATGTTAAGCCATATTTGTTAGCTGAAAACCACCCTATCTTCCCTCCTTATCTTAGTGGACAGGGAGTTAGCAGAGGGAATAACTTATGATGTATGTTGTCCTGTGGGGAAAGTTGGCTCTCAACTCCCGGAACTTGTCAGTTTTGGCCACTGTAGTAAAATAATAGAATCACGACAGCTTGATCAAATTTTTGTTTGCCTGTAATGAATGATTCAGGGCTCTTCACTACTCTGTTAAGTTTTAAAGTTTTGGGGTTTCCCCCATTGATAATCTATAAGTCTTTTTTCCTCACAGGAACTGTTTTTCTTTGACATGAAGTTAAGTAGAAAAATGACGGGGTTTCTGCTACATACAAATGTCTTATTTCTTCTTATCGCTGTCTGGCCAGAAATTTTATTAATTAATGCCATTTGTTGGAAAGAGGTCCACATTTTCCCTTGTTATTTTACCTTTCATATTTAAATCTTTAATCATTCATCAGTGCCATTGTTATGGGTTGTGTTTGTTTATTTACCTCCAAACAGTGAAGTGGTTTTCCCTACTCAGTCTACTAAACAGCTGGGCTTTTCACCAAGAAAGAAGCTGTGATGCCTTCTTCTGCCATGGATTAGATACCATAACTTCCCTCCTTAGATCAGTTTAGAAGTCTGACTCATCTCTCTAATTATTTTGAGATCCAGTTGCCCACAGTGATACTGATATGTTACTAATACCAAGCTGCCTTGGTATTACTACCATTTTGTAATAATTCTCCCCAAGTGAGAATTCTTTCCTCTCACCTTCTGCAGCTGACTTAGCTACCCATAGCTCTCTTCCTCACAGAAATCTTAGAATACACTTCTCCCATCTCTCAAAGAGCCTTGCTGGGATCAGACCTGGCCTCTTGTAACTTATGGATAGACGTGGAAATAACAATGACTAGTTGTGATGTGATGTCACTCACTCAAATTCACAGAGTTGCTTCTTCAAATTAGAATTTTAGTCTTCTTGGTCAAATAATTTCTAGGACTCTATGATCATTGTTGCTCCTATAAAGGTACTTACACTTGGGGGAGGTCTGGCTTCTAGCTTTTTCCTTGCCAAGGACTGATCTAGGTAGCTCTAACTAAGTCTTTCACTGCTTCTGAGCATAATTTTCCTCATTCATTGAAAGACTGGAATGAAGCTGGTGGTCTCCATAGTAACACAGGTAACAATGACAATGAATAACTCAGACTGAAATGTCACAGTGTGTCAGCCCTGTGCTGAACATTCTCACAGCAGTTATCTCCCATGAGATAGAGGCAACCCCAACACAGAGCTTCATTCTGGTCCACAGCAAGCCAACAATATTTGATAGTAATTGGCCTATTTAGCAGTGAAGAAATAGAAACTTGGAGGTGAGATCATTCAGCCAGGCTTACACAGCTAGCATGCAGCTAGGTTGGAGGTGTAGGAAGCACTTAAAAGGAAAACTCTCTGAAGCAAAGTTATGCCTGAAGCCTCTGAGGATTTGTTAGAAGTGTCAGTTATCTTGTTAGTGGCAGCCCATGGCTGACTCCTGAACACCAGAAGGCATGAACGATGTCCAGATCTCCATTGTGCTGTGCTAACTCCAGTGAGTTACCCTTAGCTCTGACCACATCCATTCACTCTTGTAGAACACTGCTTTCCTAGAAGCCTGCTGGCTGATGGTGGAGTCAGATAACAGCCTGGGAAGACAGCCCACATTCACGGGTCAGGAAGTGGGTGCCATGCAGCCAGCTGGGTGAGAACCAGAGGCTCCCTTAGACAGTACATGGGTGAGGGGACAGCAGAAAACATGTTTCTTCTCTTCCAGCAGCTAAACTGAGAAGGTTCAGACTAGAACATTAAAAGAGTTTCAATTGGGTTTTCCTGCTTTCAAGGATCCTGCAAGTGACAGTCACCTAATTCAAACCAGTTGCCCCAAAGACAGAAATGTAGCTAGCTTAAGCAACTCATGGAGTAGAGCTGGCTTGAGGTAAACTGAATTCAGGTTTATAGTTATTTCGCCAGGCTCTCCCCACTTTCCTCCTCTTGCCCTCTTTTACTTATCATGAGACAATGTTCACATAGCTCAGGCTGCCCTTACACTTGCTGTATAGTCAAGGGTGACCATGAGCTTTGGTCCTTCTGATCCACCTTCTGAGAGCTAGGATTTCATGTATGTGCCACCACAGAGCAGTACTGGAGACTGAATCCAGGACTCCCTATAAGAGGCAGATGCTCTATCAAGTGTACCACACCCCAAAATGCTTCTTCTTTCCATGTTTCAAGCTCTTTTCTCAAAAAAAAAATAAATAAAAGAAAGAAAAAGGAAAACAAAAAAGAAACAGAAAAAGAAAAGAAAATAATGAAAGGTAGATGGAAAGAAAAGAAAAACATAACTTTTGGGAGATCCAGAGCCACATTTTAAGCACCCATATCAGTTTTATAAAGGATTTGGATTAGTTCCTCTTGGATCAGGGCTCAACTCTCAGGAAATAGTCAGGCCACATGACTGGAAGTCTTATAAAATATGAAAAAGCATTTCCCAAAGGAAATGATGCAAAACCTCAAGGTGAACAAAGGCAAGCAATAGCTGTCTACCATCTTTTCAAAACTATTGTCCAAAGAGCCGGTAGAGCAGATGAATCTGTCCCTACAACTCTTGTTTTATTTTCTTGTCATTCCCCCTCCTCCCACCTACCCTGCACAGCATACGCAGGCATCCTATTGGAGCAATAGGACACACTTTTTTTTCCCTTCATGTCTCTGGCCCTCCTTTTCTTTTAGAGTGAGGTCAGTAAGTTTCTAGGACTCTTTCTTTCTGGTCATCCCAGGAAAGAACTGCCTTTCACCTCCTTATTGCAGTGATTAGTTTTCAGAGTAGGTCATGTTGGTCTCCAAGCTGGAGTTGAGGTTATTGAGAGCAGGGATTAAGTCTTGCTGTATTGGTCTTTGTGTGAAGAAATGTGACTCTACAGTAGACACTGTTTGCCCAATATCTAACCCCTGCCTTCCATCCTCTAAACCATGATTTGGAGTTCTGTGCACACAGCTAAATGTTAACTTTTTCCATGCAGCCAGAGGTGAGTAAATGGTGTGTTTCTGGCTTCTGAGAGATCACTGGGCTTGTGCAGGGGTGAGGCACAGCATGTGAAACAGCTTTGCTTTTTTGTTAAAAGGGTCACATGGCTGCTTATCCTCCTCCCTTCCTATTTTGTGTGTGCTCTTAATATTTGACAGTAAAGCAATCAGCCATCTGCCAATAAGAGGATAAGGTCAACAGTCATCTTGACTGTCTTGATATAATGCAGGCACTGAAACCCAGACCTTCAGCCACCTGCCTGCAGAGGTGGAGTCCTGGCCATGTTTCCGCTCAGGTCATACAACACTCCCAGAGTTGCAAAGCACATCATGGAATGAAGAAGCCAATCTAATTCCAGGGGATAGGGAAGTTGTGTGCATGCCTAGAAGATGCATATCCAATGAGGAAACTTGGCTACTAAAGAACTAGTGTGTGAATTGTTTTTCTTTAGTGGCAGCCCCTAAGTTCACACATAAATGTTTACTGACTTGAATGTCTCTAATAACATAACTCTGAAATGCTCCTTTTGGCTCAGGTCACTGTGAAAATTTCATTGTGGTGCAAAGGATGCTTGAGGATGGCAGATAATTCCCATCCTACTTTTAAAAAGGAGACCCTTCATCTATCCAAAGGCACCCTCGCTGATTCTCTTTGTCACACACTCCGGGTCAGAGTTCCCACAATCCGTGCTCTACATTTCATGGGAGCATGAGTTTCTACTGTGCTTTCTTCATTTAAGACTCACTGACTTCTTCTGCGCCTTCCCCAGCCCATGTCTCTTAGAACAGCTGCTGTTTCATCTCCCTCGGGTCCCACCACATCCAAATATTTCCTGAAAACCCTTTTCTTTCAATTAAAAAAAAATGCAATGGAGCCAGGCATTAATTCCAGCCCTCAGGAGGCAGAGGCAGAGGCAGAGGCAGAGGCAGAGGCAGAGGCAGAGGCAGAGGCAGAGGCAGAGGCAGAGGCAGAGGCAGAGGCAGAGGCAGAGGCAGAGGCAGAGGCAGAGGCAGAGGCAGAGGCAGAGGCAGAGGCAGAGGCAGAGGCAGAGGCAGAGGCAAGGCAGAAGTGAAAGAGACAGAGACAGAACCTGTGAATTTGAAGCCACCCAGGGGTACATATGAAACCCTGTCTCAAAAGAAATAATGGCAAAAAATGTTGATGTAGGCTGAAAACTTTCTGCATGTGAATCCAAATTGCAGAACCGCCATTGACCTGTAAGGTCACTCAATATTCTGAGCTTCACTTTCCTCACCTGGAAAAGGGTTTCTGTGGCCTCTGGGGTTCATTGTGTAGGTTAAACAAAGTAACACAAGTGTAGTGAGATGTTAATATTAACTAGCCATCACCATTCTCATGGTTGGAAGATACTTAGTAAAGTATACTACAGGCCTGTTGTGAGTAGGAGTCATTAAAGGTGGCCCACTTTCTTGTTACAATGTATCTACCACGTGATGAGAATCAGCCTCATCCAGGGGGCAGCATCTAAGTCAGTGGCCAATAAATGTTTGTTGAATTCATCATTAAACCCTATATTCTCCTAGTTCTTCCACATTCCAGAACATGATCACATCTGAATTACAAGTGGAATTCAGTTCTGGAGATTAGTTGTGACAGAAAGAAGGTCTGCCACCATGGAGTTAGGTGACACTTTCCCCACGGAGTACTAACTGTGCTGCTTCCTGGACGCTGCCTTGGAGCCTCCTCTACAGACAAGCAGACAATGTCCTCAGCGGATAATGCAACCTGGACACCAAATGACTGCATAAGAAGGAAGTCTCCACTTAGCCAGTACTCAGTCCCTACTATGCGACAGCCACAGCTGAGGATACAGAAATTTGATGGCCTGGGGTCGGCACAGACTCCTGGTTAAGAATCAGATAAATGCTGTCTCATCCAGATTTTTCTTCTGTAGTGTTGTGCTGAAATATTTTCTGGGTCAAACCTTAACGATGAAGGAGGTGAAGGGATGAGGAGGAGGAGAAAGGAGGACAAAGAGGGAACACGGCTCATGTTTCTATATATAACATCTTAGGGTTCCATATGTGAAATTTGCTTTGTGCCTATGGGGTGGATGACCACTCACTGTGTGGGCTCACCGGTGAGTTAAACCCAAGTCAGGAGCCGTGATGGCCAGTGCAGAAGTGGGAGGAGTTGAAATGGTTCCTGGACACTAGGATCAGCCTGGCCAGGATGGAGTTCTGACTCTGTTACTTACAAGCTGGATGATTTTAGCTCCACCATATCTATGCCCTATGTGATAATGAAGGTAAGTTTATCATAACAGCAATGACTCTAAATGGCATTGTGCTGAGTGAAAGAAGCCAGGGCGACAGTACACATGTGTCAGGTGATGCCTCTCAGTTGGTAGAGTGTTCACCGAGCAAGCACAAAGCCCTGGGTTCTGCCCTCAGCCCTGCATAAAGCTGAGAGTGTAGTGGTACATGCTTGTTATACTAGCACCTGAGAGGTAGGCATAAGGAGGACCAGAATCCAACGTCCTCCTTAGCTGCATATATATGGTTCAAGGCAAGCTTGGGCTGCAAGAGACCCTCTCTCAACAACAAGGACATGAAAACTGGTTTAGCCTGAGGGTGGAGGGGCAGGACTACTATAAACAGGTATGGGGACACTTTGGGAGGATGGAATTGATCCTTATTTTAGTTGTGATGTGGTTAAATGTCTGCAAATATGTATTCAAATTTAAATTATATTTCAATAAAAGTAAATTTAAAATAAGCAACTCATAGGCTTTTATGACCATTTAATTAAATACTACTAGGAACACTGTTGGGAATAGTAAGCCCTTCCTGCACATTGCCTTAGCTATCACTTAATTACTCATGTCTGGGGGACCACAAGAATCTTCCAAATGCTGGGTGAGAACTCTGAAAATCTCATATGAATTAAAACTCTGAAAATCTCATATGAATTCCGAAGCAACAGCACCTCACCGAGCTCTCAGTGGGAGATGACATCTTCAGTTCATTAGACTAGAAATAATTGCTTTCTAGTTGTCATAAAGCAGAGCTAAGATGGCAATTAGTCTGTAGTATTGTCTTGCTGTGAGAACATAAATTATTTATTTAAAAATTCAAAAAAATACAATGATTAGTCTCCTACCCCCCACCCCATTTTCAGGATGGATCCAACGTTGTATGATGTCTGCAATTTGAGGAATTTCTGAAGTTGTTTCTGTCTCAAAACTTAAGCCATGTTAGCCACTCAAGCTTGGTACTCTAATCTCAGGCCCTGTTAGCCACTTGAAGTTTAGAGAGATGACTAGAAAGAGAAGGACCATGGGTTTACATCTTGCTCCCTGCCTATGGACCATCATCTCCATGCTCCTCTCAGGGCTCCACTTGAGGTCTGATGTTGAATTTTAAGCTGTCACCTAATGCTAAGTGACCAAGACTCTCACATCTCTGCTTTAGTCTCCTTGTCTGTGAATGGAAAGAAAGAGACTTGGAAATCTAAAAAGCTTTTCAAAAAATCTAAATCTATATGTGTATGTTCCCCTCTCCGTGTGTGTGTGTGTGTGTTCATTTCTCTGTGTGTGTGGGCACATGTATGCCGCCATATGTGTGAGAACAATCTTAGGTGTCAGTCCTCACAATGTCTCTTGTTTGCAGCTGTATGTGGCATGCTAGCTGCCCATGAACTTCTGGGGATTCTCCTGTCTCTGCCTCCCAGATCGCCATAGGTATACTGGAATTACAGACTCACGCTGTATGTAGCATCGTCTGGCTTTAAAAGGGTTCTCTGGGATTCAAACCCAGATCCTCACAATTGCTTAGCAGGGGCTTAATCCACTGAGTCTTCTCCTCAGCATTAGAACTTTCCAGAAGCCAATTTCTAGAATTCTACAATCCACAGAATAAAGTTATCATGTCTACCATCTATCATGGGAATTTCCCCAGCTGTACAATGGGACAATACTGTACACTACCACTGGCTATTTGTGAAGACCAAATGAAATATCTGAAAGAACTTAATATCACTTCTGGTCCAGTAAGTTTTTCCTTCCTCTCCCCTTTCACCATCACTGTCTCCCTTCTCCTTTGTGTGTAAATAATTATAATATACTTTTAATAGTTCATGCTTTTTCTTCCCTTTGTCCAGAAAACACATCTGGTCTTGCATCTTCTATGTGTGTGCCAAGGGCTCCTGTATGGTGAGATGCTAGTTGCTCATTAGAATACAGATTAAATAGGTTTGCAATGATGACAAAGCCAAAAGAGCCCAGCATGCTAAAACTAATCTCTTGATTCTTAAAATCTAAGTCATCTTCTGAAAATTTATTCATTCCTGTCATTCACCTCATCCATTTGTTTACTTGCAATTTCTGAGTCTTTCTGTGTGCTAAGCCTAGTACTAGGCAGGGAGGATACAGACAAAAGCCAGATACTATAGTTAAGCTCAAAAGGCTCTGGGTAAATGGGAAGAGAGAGAGGCCAGGTTGTACAGAACTTGTACAGAACACACTGAAGGACACACAAGGGTGAACTGGGTTCTCGCAGGGCAGAGACAGGAAAGGCTGCTCTGAAAAGTGGAGGTGTGGAGGCCAGACAAGTCATGCCTATCTGAGAGGTGGGAAAAGGACAGCTGGAATGAGGCAGCTGGACAGAAGGAGGAGCTAGTGGTATTACATAGCACAATAGGCCACTATGATTGACAGAAACTGTATATTTCAAAAATAGCCATCAGAGAGGAGTTAGAGTGTTCCTAGCAAAGAAATGATGAGTGTCTGAGGCGATGGGTCTGCCTTGTTCTGATCGTTACATATTGCAAGTGTGTATTAAAATATCACACTGTGTCCATAAATATATACAATTATTACTTGTCAGAAATCTAAAATCTATCTAAAAGGAAAACAAACAAACAAATGAAGAGAGGGTGTGCAGAGGCAACAACACACCAAGGCCCGCATGTGTGTGATTGTCCTGTATAACCTAGAAAACACATCAAAGTCACTGAGGTCAGAGTAGATGGCCTAGATGGGGAATCTTTAAGCAAAGCTGACCTGCTTGGGAAAGGAGGACATCAGTGTTGCACAGCTGCTGGTGACAATAGAAGTCGACCAAGTCTCAACTCTACTGCCAGTTATTCATGCTTGCACGTCATAGCTCTTTGTCCTTGATGGTTTGGCCATGGTTCTTCAGATGGTTCCAGGGACTCAGCCTTGATTATATCAGTTTCTTCCATATCTAGCACTAGTCCAAAGCACATGGTGGAAGGCATTGTTTTGAATGCCAAGATCTTCACTGGGCTTTTCTCAGAAATGGGGCCAGATTTCTCATGGCTTGGGTGCAGGATGAAGAAATAAGCTGGTCTTGTGATGATGATGACCCACAATTTCTTTGGTAGGGTGAGATGAACTGTCAATGAGGAAAACAAGAATTATCAGATGCCTAAATATACTAAACGCCTTTCTGTTTACCTTCTAAAACTCACTGTACAGCTGGGACCTTTAACTCTCTGGTTCCAAACCCACACCTCTCCTCTAGACCACATTTCTCCTTCTCCATCATCCTTGTGTGCATTCTAAAACTTTCTTCCAAAAAAGGAAAGGATGAGGAAAGTGTTCTTCTCTGCTCACATCTCTGGGAGGCCACTGACAAGCGTGTGTCCCTGGGACCAGGTTCAGATGTAGGCTAAGTGAGTCTGTGGATTTGACCCAAGTTAAGGGTACTACGAAAGCTCTAGAAACCTGAAACACTGGGGAAAGCACTCAGACAGTTTGGCTCCTAGTCTGGAGTGGAAAAGAGGAGGCAAATGAGTGCTTATACAGATGAGCAAAGCTTTGGAGCAAGGGCAAAGAAGAAAAAGAGGGCAAAGGAATGCCTTCCCTTCTTTCCCTTCAGAACAGGTGAGCTTGCTCCCATTTTACTAAGATGTTTCCCCCATTAAGTGTCACCTTTTGCCTTTGTTCTTTCATTCCTTTCTCCATTCCTTTCTTCCTGCTTCCTCCCTGTTCTCAGTTTCTCTCTTTGGTCCTCTGTCTCTTCTTATTTCTTGCTCTTTCAATTCTTCTCTTAAAGTTCACATTAAAATACCAGCCTTAATCCCCACCATGACATTGCTCAACTTGTGGTATGGCTCTGTGCCACCATCAGCTACTCAGCGAGCTTTTACGTGGCCAGGGAACATCTCGTACAATGCCACTTTTTATCAAAACCAAATAGCATAACAATGCATACAGGGCCCCGTTCACAGCAACCTCATAAGATTTCACTGTGATAAACACAGTGAATCTATTCTGAAACCTGTCTCTATTTGGAAAGAAGTCCCCCTAGGGCCTCTCTCTGCCCCCCACCAGGCTCCTGTCTGAAGTCCCCACTCCTCCACTCGCTCACCTCCCCACCCTCTTGTCTTCAAGTGCTTCCTTTGGCCTCCAACTGTTCAGGTTTCACCAGTCTGGTGACCCATGAGGACAGGGTTGCACCACACTGGGGTGGAGCTGGAGGGGAGGGAAGGAGTAGCTTGATTTGAAAGCCCCACTGAGGCTGGGTTTAACTCCCCTACCATCATGGCCCCCAGCATTTTACCTAAGCAGGAGTACCTTACAGATGAGTATTTGAGTCATATGGATCCAGATAAGGAAGATGGGAGGTACCTCCACTGAGCAGAGCAAGCTTAGCAACCTGGTTCAAGATGCCTGGGTCTGCTACTTGCTCAGAGATTAGAGGCTTCTCCAGAACCCTCCAAGGAGAAGTAGAGAGTAAACAAAACCCTGATTTGACAGCCCAGGGTGGACAGCTCCAGCCAGGCTAATGTAGCATTGGATGTCAGGAGGCATCCTCACGTGATAGCTTTTGCTCCACCATTTCCTGTGAACAAGGAGACCTTTAGATGACCCTGGCTTTAGTCCCCCACAGGAGTCATGGAGCTTCCAATAGAAAGGGTTCATTTATACTGGGAATGAGGTCTTCAGTGGTGGCTAAGTAGGAGGAAGTACTCCAAAGGAAGGACTCCTACAATGTGGTCTCACGATCAAGCCCACCTGCCCCACTTGTCTTGTTCTGGATATCAATGATTCATGCATGAAACATTTTTTTTTAGAACAACACAATGCTTAGTCTCTAGGAGGAAACTTATGCAAGATGAAATCCCTGCTTTCACATCTAGAGAGGAAGCATCCCATAAATAAATAAAACAAAACAAAATAAATGCATAAACCCTCTAGTGGTAAGTGTTAAGATCTTCTGTCTTGTCACTTTATGTAAAAAAAAAGATTTGTGTGTGTGTGTGTGTGTGTGTGTGTGTGTGTGTGTGTGTGTGTGTGTGTGTGCCACATGTGTGGGTGCTTGTAGATGGCAGAAGAGTGACTGATGCCTTAAAACTGGATTTACAAGGGTGCTGTGAGTTGCTGTAAACTGAATCAGGGTTTCCTGCAAGAGCAACAAGTGCTCCTAACTGCTGAGCCATTTCTCCAGATCTGTTTTTGTTACCTTTGAACATGATTTAGGAGAAAGATAAGAAAGGGAGTGTGTGGTTGCTTTAACTCAGGGCTCATAGGATGGCTTTGTTGTTATTTTTGTTTTTCAAGACAGGGTTTCTCTGTGTAACAGCCCTGCCTGTCCTGGAACTCACTCTGAAGACCAGGCTGGCCTCAAACTCACAGAGCTCTGTCCGACCCTGCCTCTAGGGTACTGGGAGTAAAGACATGCACCATCACCCACTAAGATAGCTTCTTGGCAGAAATGTTATGCAGGTGAGATCCGTTCAAGTGGGGGGTGGGGAAGCTCATTCTTCTGAAAACCTTTCATCGAGGAGTAGGCCTGGCCTGGTAGAGAATTGCAAAAGAGATTCCTTGAGGCTGGAGTGGAGCAATAGCAGAATAGGGGTTCTCAATGAGGCCAGACCCTCTCCATGCCACCCCGTTCAGTCTCAAGTCCATGTTCTCTTGTGCTTCAAATCAACGGCTAGGGGAGGTCCAGTTCTGGGCTGTCTGGCACTGGTTTGGAGAGTCACTGGTTTCTGCTGTGCAGAGGGGCCCCTTGTTCCTCACTGTCACACAAGACATGCGGGTCCACCACTTCTCTCCCCAAGCACCAAGAGATTAGTGAGCAGTTTTTCTGGGTGTCAGCCACTGGGCGTGAGACTTTAACTCTTAATTCCAAACCATTACCACACAGGGATCAGATTGCCGCCAAGAATTTCAAATGCCTCGCCTGTGTCAGGACTTTTGTCAATGAAGGATTTCTTCAACCCTCTTTCGTTTTCAGGCATGATGTTTGCTGAAAAATCCCATTTAATTAACACAAACCAAATGGGAGAGAAATGAAAAAAGTTTACAATGCCCTAGAGAGAGCCTCCATGAGAGAATTTCAGGAAAGGGAGTACTGTGGTAGAAGGGGAAGGATGCTTTGGGAAGCAGTTGAGAGCACATGCTCTGAACAAAGGCTGTCTTTGTTCATATCTCAACTTGCTAGCTGTGTGACTGTGGGCCTGTTAACTGACGTCTCTGGGCTTTGATTCCTCATCTACAATATGTAGGAAAGACTAGTGACTACTTGTAGTGCTATGACAATCAAAGGTGTTTATCCATTGGAGAGGCTCCAAGCAAAGTCTGACATGCTGTAGGGGACCCATGGTTGCTTACTTTTGCCACCAAGAGATTCACTACACAGTAGATGTGGTCCTGGGCTTGTGTTTACAGTGCCTGGTTCAGCAGACAGAGCAGGGAAAGAATGAGACTAAAACTGTCAAGTCAGGGCCACAGGACTCTCTTAGCTTACTTATTCCCTTGTTAGTATCATACAAGACTCAAATTATTAACTTCCCAAAGGATGACCTTAGTTTCAGAAATGAATGCGTGAAAAATGTGGTTGATGCTTTATGTATCCCTCCTTCTCACTAGAGAGGAAGATGAAGGCCATGATGAAGAAAGAAAAATATAACTACTGTGTCATACATTTTGCATCCTGTAGGGTTAGCTCTTGAACCGGTGAGATACAAGAAGAATCTGGTGCTAGGATATATACTATGCCTGGGCTATGCTGTCAAACATGAAACGAACAAACAAATTTAATTTAAATGAAAGCTTAGCAGAAGAACCCAACAGGTAGAGTAGGCATTCACAAACAACCCCCAGCCACCGGTTTCTCTTGTGATTTTTCCTGAAACAATAGGAGAGCACATGATTTAAAGAAAACACACACACAAACACACACAATGACAACAACAACAAAAACAAAACAAAACAAAAAACCAAACGACAAAAAACAATGTCATTTTGTTTTCCTTTGCATATTCCCTAGAAGTTTAATTAATTTTGTTAAAATAGCATTAAGTATGTAATTTTAAATTGATAACACTACCATGAAAATGGAGTCCCTGCTGTGCTTTTTCATATCTGTTACTTGTTCTCCTAAAAGGTGATAGCCTTCAACTTTAATCTCCTTGATATTGATTGAGCTCTTTATCTTTAAACACTTCTCCTGTTAGAGCTGGCCATTTGCATCCTAAATTCATGTCTTTTGACTTCCACAGTGGATGGTAAGAATTAGCTTCTTGGTATTATTTTTGATCCTTCCTGGATCCTCCCACAAAGTATATACTTCCACTCACCCATTCACTCACACATAACTGTATTATTTTTGTTAATTCAATATTTACTGTTTACATGATAATATGTATGAAAATATTGGCCATGCATGAGCCAAGTAACATGCCATGGGTATGTTTCCTTTGTTATCCATTTACTCTGTTGTTAACAGTTGTGTTCTACTTCCTTTGCCTGGCTATGTTTACTCAATATTAATTCACCCTCCAGAGTCTCCCACAATAATATGATCCCTAGTAAAGACAAACTTACAATGTAGCCAAAGACTTCCATGGCACCCCTCTTCCTCTATCATTATAGCTGGTTATTCTGGCAGTCTGCTCTACTGCTATTCTTCTGGGTTGTTATTACATACTAAGAACCCTGAGTCCTGCTTCTTAGTTAGGTTCTCTAGACCTTGGATCCCATGGTTCCCTGTATTTCAGTAAACTGCTTCTAGCAATTTTGATACCTTATGCATTACAGGTATTTTTATTATAAGCTCACACTTGATAGGTGATTTGTGCATCCAACTTCTTTACCATAAACATAGCTCTTGTTAGGCTCACTGACTTTGGTTTTTACCTATCCAAGAGTTAAAAAATAGGCATCCATTTAACCTGAAGCATGGTAAGAGGCCATGCACCTCTCTTGTGCAAGTACTCTGAAGATATAAGCAGCCCACTCTGGTGCACACCACACAACCCTTGCAAGGTAAGGCAGGATTCTTTTGTGTCCCCTGCATCCACCATGCAACACTCTCAGCATGCTGCACTGTGTGCCACAAACTGTGCTCAGCATTGGGACTTGTTGCATTGGGGATAATTCATTCATATATATTTATTTTGACAGGTTCACATGGAGCCTTCGGGCCATATGACAACACCGGGACTTTTCTTTCAGCCACTCATCTCAACTAGGTCATCTCCCCTTACTTTAGTCAGCAGAAGCCAAACTCAATACAGGAACCTGCCAAGAAAAGGGCGTAACAATGAACACCGCACTCTTGCAGGTGTCACCAGGCAAGCAGCATAAAGACCTATTGTTAGAGTTGAGGGGCTCAGAGGGGTCAGACAAAGCTCAGTGTCACCTTCCTGAGCAGAGAATATGCCAGAACCTCTATCCCTGCTCCGTGAAGGAGCTTCTGGGAAATGGCCCATTCCTCCTTTGTGAGCCAGCTGGAAGGGCTCTCCGAACAGCACAGAAAGCAATGGCAATTCCGGTAAGCATAGCGGTGATTAGACTTGCTGCAGAAACCAAAACACAGCTAAGGAGAGCATAGCTCTGTGCAAGGGACTCAGTGACAACAAAACTTAACACTCTGGATTTGGTTCCCAGAGATATTTTTCATTATCACTCTGTGAAGTTGCAAGAAAGGAATCCAACCCAAAGCTTGGATGACTGTCCTAAAATCACATTGCCCCTCTGATTCCACAACTCTGCCACTAGAATATATCCCAAGTAAACTAGTGAAAGACATGAAATTTTATTGCTAGAAATCATGAAATAATGAAAGAACAGAGAAAAGGAATGAGCATAAAGGAATTTATCAAAATATTGCTATGTAATTACAAAGTGAAAATTGTCTATATATCTTTGTGATTAAAAATTGGGACTGCATCCTCATTCAGTGAAATACTATCTAACATGTTATATGTGATAAAATATTCACAGGAAGATGCTTATAATATGTTATGTATTGTGTTTGTGCATATGTGTATATGCATACACATGCTCAAGGAAAGATCTGATAGGGGAAATTCAAGGTATTAAATGGCAGAATAATGACTGGCTGGCTTATTTATTTACTTATTCATCAGTGTTTTCTGTAATCGTCTCATTTTGTTTTTGTAATGATAAAAGATGATGTAAGATATTTGAATACTTGAGTAAAGAAGAAAGAAAAAGCTTCAGTGAGCCAAGAATTAATCTTAAAGGAGCTTCACCAAGTCTCATGGCTTCCCAGGAGCCCCTTCTTGGCACTCTTGACTCCATCAGCCCATGGGCTGGGGTTCTCCGAAGCACAGGTTTGAGCAGACAGACGTGACTGTAGGTGGCTTAGAGATTAAGTCTTGGCTGTAGCCACAAGGGTCCCAGCCGCCCACATAGTATTGGTGAGTCAGAGCTTGCTCTGTGCTTGCAAGAAGCATTCAAGCATCAAACCAAGAGGTCACAGAAAGGTCATCTCTCCTCAGAAGCCCTTATAAGGATGCTAAAGCAGCAGGGGAAGGCCTTTCTCTGGAAACTCTGGGCTGCAGCTTCTCTGCTTTCCAGGCAGCTCACAGCTTAGGAGACACTCTCATGTCCACACAGTGTGGAGCCATCTCACCAAACTGCTACTTCTCTCAATGAGATGCTCACATCAGGGGTCACCACAGCAGGCTAGGCTTTTGGAATACTTCGTTTCTCAGTTCTTGGCACTCTGCAGCCTTGATGTTAAAAGTCTCATTTCCAAAGGGCTTGTTTGGACCAGTGTCTCATGTCAAAGACCAGGGATGGAATTCCAAGCAGGTCAATAGCACTCAGAGCTTATTTTCAAAGTGGTGTGTGAAGACTGCTTTTCGAGTCCTTTGCCTGTACCCCACTTGCCTGCATCAACCATACCCTGCCACCCCTAATATCCTCAGCTGTATCAGGAGCTGTATTTCCTCTTCCATTGGGGTTCAGTGAGTCCCCAGCAGTGGACTGAATTATCTCTTGTTCATATGCCTCATTTTCCTCCCCAGAAATTGTAGGAACTCAAAAGTCAGGAAATGGCTTAATCAGAGATGAGCTAAATTATGTAACCACACTCATCTCAAAATCTGAGCTATTAAATCAAAGAGCTTATTTTTCCTTTTCTCTATGTACATGTACATCATGAATCTGCTGCCAGGTTTTGCTGAACATAATCCTGATGGTATTCAGGCTGTCAGACTAGTACCATCTTGAATATCACCAGGTAGCATTAGAGAGAGAGAGACAGAGAGAGAGAGAGAGAGAGAGAGAGAGAGAGAGAGAGAGAGAGAGAGAGAGAGAGAGAGATTTTATTCAGAGCTCTAGAGCTCTTGGCCAAAGTAAGTCATTCAGTCTTTCTTATCTTTGAGTGGGCAGAGACTTCTTGTGTGCTTGCATGGGATAAAAACCTAGATATCTGGAAAGTGCTCCAATTCCCTTGCTAACTTGACTATATTCATCAGTATCCAAGATGATAGGGAGCTAAGGTGGTTGGTCAGATGGTAAAGATGGCTGAAAGAAATGCCATGGAATTCATGGCTCTGGGGGAAAAAATATAAACAACTAAAAATAACTAAGACCTTTTAAGCTAGTCTGAGAAACATCCACAATTCTCAAGCAACCACAGTGAACAAAATGTCACAAGTGTTCTCATAAAATTGTGGCACCCCAATAGAAACCCATTGTCTTCCTATTTTTATTATCATTGATGCAATGGCTTAAACTGACACAGATTTATCCTTTTATAGGCTGTGGATTAGAATTCTGACACAAGCCTCAAGAGCTAAGATTGGAAATCTCCTGTCTGGAGACACAAGAGTCCGACCCTTTCAGGGTATTGATGTGATGGACTGTTTCCTATAGATATGGGGCTGAGGTCCTGGTTTTTACTGGATGTTAAATGATGATGACCTCAAATTGCGGGTCACTTTCCCTTGCTTGTGACCCTCCACCATCTTCAGTCAGCAGTGCCTGTGGCAGGTGGATAACTTCTCACACCATGTCTTTGACCTACTCTTTTCTTCTCTCCCATCTTAAAAGCCTCCGTGATTAGATTAGGACCAGCTGTATAGCCCAGGATGTGCTCAGCTCTTGTCTTCATGGCAATCACATTTGCAGAGTCCTTTGTACTACATGAGGTAACACAACAACAGATCCCAGGAACTGGGATATAAGTGTATCTTTGAAGAGAGGGACCATTACTATACTTTGTTAAAAACCATACAAATTTAATATGCATACATAAATTATACATATAAACTGTCTATTTATTTACTCTTTATAATTTGATGTGATAGAGCTTAGAGGGGAAATATTAGTTCCAGATGGGAAGTCAAGTGAAGCATTGGACTGGAACTGAAGAATGGAAAAATGAGATAAGGAGGGGGGAGTTGGATTCTAAGCCAGCACTTACAGGAGAGTGAGTTCCAGTCTGGTGCTCCTATGGTGGATAAATGGAGGTATAGGACATGAGAAAAGATGGGAAGCTGGGATGCTTTTGATCAGGGGAGTTTGGTGAGGCTTACAGCTAAGGGCACAGAGCTGTGGAGTCATACCAAGCTGGGTTGAGTGCCACCTCTGCAACTATGCTGTAGACTCACTGGCAAGACACCTATCTTCTGCAAGTAGGACAACATCATATAAGATGTGAGGTCACCAGAAATTACACATATCTCATAGACTTCATTGAAATATTGTTTGAAGGGCCTAAAATTGAATGGAGGGACTGCTATTGTTATTACCCTCCTAGAGTGGCTGGATCTCTTGCACTGAGGAGAGAGTAGGGGAGGAGCAGACAAGGTAGAGCAGAGCATGGGGTATGGTGGTTGTATTTCTACCTAACCTGCTCTCCTCTCTCCACTACCAAATCCATGGCTCCCTTGTTCCCACTTACAAGATGCCCTTGACATGCCTTGACAAGAGAGCTTGGTTTAATCTACAAATGTCCTCCCTCTGCCTACCACACACATGTCTTGATCCCTTGCTTATATTTGGTGACACAAGGACAATACCAAGACCAGTCCCCAAACAAAATCATATTCTTATGTACTAAGAGGAGATTGAAACTCCTCTTCAACCCCAAGACACACATTCCTTTCTATAACCCAAGACAGTGACCTTTGACTCCATGTTTATTTCTGAGTCTGCAAACACTGGATGTTACTACAGATGCTGACCTTGCTCATGGTTGAGGGAGGGTCAGGCCTTTGGAGAAGGGAAAGGACACAAGCATAGGTTTGTGCATGTAAATAAACAGAAAATATGCTTAGTGATTTTAATAAAGGTTTTAATATCACACAAAATTGATTTTAAAAAATTCATCAAATTAAATTGTAAGTGTCTAGTTCTAAGTATCTTCTGTAGAGCCACAGTGCTAGCACAGCCCCGCTAAGTGAACTGAAGAGGACTTCAAGCCTCAGTTGTCCAAGGTGGGGCAAGGGGCAGGTGAGAACAATGCCTTTACCCTCACCACCCACATGCTCTCCACCCCACTATCATTTTTTTCATACCACCAAAGTAATAAGTAGTCATTTCAAAAATACAGATTACTACATAGGGGGAAAAATTAGGTTCATGTACAGACCCACCTCTTAGATAAAACCATAATTAATACTTGGCAATGTCCTTTCCATTGTATCTCCACACACTTTCCAACTCAGCCAAAATGCAATCATTTCACACATCTTGTCTTGAGCAAATCAATATTTTAAACACCTTTTGTGTCACCTCCTTTAGCCCCCATCCCCTGCTTGGCATCTCAGAAGTTATTTGTAAACCAGGAATACAACTGTAAACTGGCTTATGGCAAGAATGCAGCACATGTTAACAATTATCATTATCACAAACAACAATCCTAATTATCATCTTGCTTAATCACCACTGAAACCCTGCCAAATCTTCAGAGATGAAAACCCAAGGCTCAGAGAATTAGCACTCGCCCAGCCTACATAACTCGCAAGATGTGAACCTAGAACTTTCAAGGACTAACAAGAAAGACAGAAAGAAAATTTTCCATGGGAGATTTTTACCTTGAAAGTCTTTGCCAAGTTCTTAAACTCGGTACTGAAAAAACCTGGGATAAGAAAGTTTGCTCCAGGGGCTGGCAAGATGGCTCAGGAGGTAAAACCGTTTGCCATCAAACCTAATGACCTGGGTTCAATAACCACTGTAACTCACATGGTAGAAAGGGAACGGATTCCTGTAAGTGACCACTGACATCCATGTGCAGTACTGTGGCACAAACACTCACACGTGTACACACTAAATAAATAAATAAATACAATAAAAAAAAAAGGGTTCCAGAATCTTCTGATTGTGTCTGCTAATTGATTTGATGCCAATTGTTTGTGCCAGGATTTGCTCCAAAACTCCCCTTTGTAGAAGAAGCTTCAAGAAAATACCAAGCCTTGGGCACCCCAATCTGGCTCTCTCAATTTCTAATCCCAACCAATTGCTGTTTAAGAATAATAATAGCTCCAGCAGAGATAACAAGCCATTTGAGGTTCCCCTAACCCTCTCATAAAGGTATTTGCACTAGCCACTGTGTCCCTTTTTAGAACACGGGAAGTTCAACCACCATTGTCATTAGCCATCTCCACTTTGGTAGACTCCGTACATTAATCAAATTCCCAGGAGCCTTCTAGGTAGAGTGACTTGGCTGGGTTGATCCCCCAAGGGGACCCTTTTCCTCCTCTTCATATATTAGAACATATATACAGACATGGGCATGTTTGCACACACATGTATGTTGGCCTACTATGAGTCATATACTTAAGTAGGTCAGAATTTGGAAACGTGCTGAGTCAGAGCAAATATCACCAGGTAAAAGGTGGCATGGTACCTGTTTTGGCTGTCTAAGGGAATGTGGTGAAATTAATTAAGAGAGCACCAATTTCTTGCTCTTAGTGTATAATGTTTGCATCCAAGTTCTCTGCTTCTCTCCTGTCCCTACAGAGAACTGATGGCCAAGTTTAGCAAAGCAAGAGCCTGAAGGCTAACCCAGCAAGGTGTCCAAGCCTATATGGCCTAGAGGATAGTATAAGAAACTTCTCCCTAAAGAGTATTATTGCTTAAGCAGCCTTTGTACAGATAGTGACACATGCCTGGGATCCTGCCATTGGAATGTCATCCAGATTTAGGATGGGAAACTATGTGTGTGTGTGTGTGTGTGTGTGTGTGTGTGTGTACACCTGTGTTTGTGTGCACTTCACTTTTGTGCATATAGGTTGAATTTTTGAAGGTGCAGAAGACCCTCTTAAAATGCATATCTTTGAGGCATATTGGTCAATCACACAATATTGTAAATTATTATACAATGAGACTATGTCTCACTATTGAACTTGGTCCTGGGGACACCAGAACACATGAGTTTGGATAGCAGGCTTAACCAAGGTAGGTGGAATGGGAAATGGGGCCCCAGATAAGAACATCAGACCCTGGAGTAGGTCTGTCCTTATAAAACATAACCCTGATTACCACCAGCTGGCTTCAGACACTGGGTGACCTTAGGTAGATCCCTGGCCTGTCTTGATGACTCAGCCACACCCTGAAGGTGATCAGGGTGACCTATAGCTCCAGGCAGCTGGATGCAGAATTAATTAATGACTGTGAGGTAGCCTGAAAACATCATGCCCATTGAGACATAAGGCATGATTATTAAGTTATTAGGAGGCTAAGTTAATTACTGTGTCTAAAGTTTCTGGTAGAAGAGGGTCAACTATCTGATGCTGTGGATGAGAAAAACCTCAGGAGGAGAGAAAAAGCTCTAGGGAGAGACACAGGTCTACTAATCATCCTTTGCTCTCAGCTTGTGCTGGATAGCTGGGCCTTTCTGCAGATGGAGTAAACCAACCTTTGAGGCAAAAGCAAAATATTTTAGGATGTACAGAGAACAGCACGCCATACTCTCTGTGTCTAAACTTCTGGCTGATATGACTTGCCAGTTTGCCCTAGGAAGTTAGACCACCAAGTGGGGAAACTCCTGGCCTGCAGTGATTCTACAGTCCATTGAGTGGTCCAGATGGGAACTGTGTCCAGATGCTCCAGAGGTAAGGAAGAAGGAGAAATACAGGCAGCCTGGTTATTAGGTAGGTATGGGATTCTGAAAGCCACTCCCTTAATGTTCCAAGCCACAGTCTTCATCTATACACCCGAGGGTCACCCTCGGTGCATTCTCCCTGCAGCTCCAGACCAAAGCTCAATGAGACAGGGAGTTCTGTGTGCACCAGAAAATGCTATTTGAACATTATTCCTAGATGCTCTTGGAGGTCAAGGTGTTGAGGAGTTCTTTTTGGCATGCTACATCTCGCCCAACAATTTACCACAACATCAACAATTATGTGTGTTTGCCAGTATTCTCACTAAAGGATTTTCCCTTTTGAAAAATTCTACCAATAGGAACAAGTCCCATAACAACATCGAGTGGGAGGGTCCATGGTTTTCCTGGAAGATGAATGGCTGTTTTATCAGTTAACCAGCCCTCCAGCAATAATATCCCAAGGATCCAGATTTAGGATGGGTAGTGGTATGTGTGTGTGTGTGTGTGTGTGTGTGTGTGTGTGTAGGTTCTAAATACTAAGCCCAGATCCTCATGTTTGTCCAGCATTACTGATTGAGCCATCTTCCCAGATGGGTGCATTTTGATAACTAAGAGGGAAAACCCAAAGTTTCAGAAGTCCCAGAACCAGCAATAGAATGTTGGATGCCAAATAGGTACAGGCATAGGGTTTCTATCAACAGGAGGCTGAAAGTGAGAACATCGTTGCTATTACTATTCAGTGTTTTGCTGAACCTTTTGCTTTAAAAGTACATATTACCCTCCTCATCCTCACAGTGACCTGGTACATTAATACATGGAGTAACCTGAAACATAGAAGACAATGTCAGAAGTTCAGCATATGGAGAACTCACACTTAGAACTCAGGTCTCTAAACCCCCTTTTCACCACAGCCTCACACTGATGCTTCACATTTTACCTGAAAGGAATATTCTTTTCTCATTTGGATTTACCCAGCCTTGAAGATTTTATCTTTTCTCCTCTTGATGAATAACTGAGATATTGGTGATGTCCTGTAGTGGCTGAACTTTCTTTTGTAGAGTTCCTGCTCAATGTGATCAATGGTGCAGGGATGGTAGTTGACATCTAAAGAGTATTATTACACACCAGGTGCTTGTATATAATATGCCTAATTCTCACACCAACCTATAAAAAGGGCTTATATCCTCAGTCTATGGTGACAAAGGTCAGCGTTAGAGGTACCATCAGACCAAGGCCATGTAGCTGCTAAGTGGGTGAGCCAGGTTTCAATCCAGCTTTCCTGTCTTTAAAACCAATGTAAGAGTTACTGCCATTAATACACGAAAGCTATTCAGATGTGTCGTTTGTTTTTTGTTTTTTTGTTTTGTTTTGTTTTTTTTTTTGTTTTGTTTTGGTTTTTTTTAAGTGCTGTTCTCAAATTCTCATTTGCATACACTTAAAACTCTTAGAAGCCATTTTAACCATAAATAATTCCATTGATATTTTCATAAAGCAAGGGTTTCTTCATACACCAAAAAGTAGACTTTCTGTTTCCCACAGTAAGGAATCTTTCAAACTTTCATAGGTGGAGTGACATGGATTAGTACTGCCATGTGCTCTTGGGTCAGTTTGCATTGCTCTGTTTTCTAGCCAGTCCTTAGCACTGTGAGAATTCTTGAGTTTGTCATTTTATCATCCTGTAGTGTGAAATGGACTCTCATTGTGGTTTTTCACTTGCATTCCAGATAACTAGTAAGGTTCAGCATCTTCCTACATGTTATTAGGTATTTGTGTTGTCTCTAGGGGAAATGTCTAGCTGTAGCTTTGGCTGCTTCTCTGTTGGGTTATTTTTCTTCTTGATTTATAAAAGCTCCTTGTATACTCTTTGTAAAAGCTCTCTGGATACTAATTATTCATACTATGTAAGCAGAGCACATACTCTATCTTGTTGTGTGATTTCCCTTGAATGTCCTTGGGTAAGCATTTTATTTTAATATACAGAATCAATCATTTTTAAGATTTATTTTTATCATTTTTTAGTTATGTGCATGTGGCTGTGTGTGAATATGTGCACATGAGAAGCCCTTGAAGACCAGAGGATTCTAGAACTGAAGCTATAGGTATCTGTGGACCACCCAACATGGGTGCTGGGAATAGAACTTGGGGCCCCTGCAAAGGCAGTGCTGACTGCTGAGTCATCTCTTCAGCCCCCTAAGAATTTATCAAATTTGAGCCTTTCCTTACACTGGACTCCTCCAGAAAATCTGTGATCTCCTCTATCTCAAGCTCTTCTGAGCATAATGTTATGTTCAAAGTTCTTATTGTCAAAAAGACAATGTATTACAGGCTCTGAGAAGGAGAGAGTGGGCATTTGAGGGAGAGATAAAGAAGGCATGCTTTGAATGACACCTTAGCCCCCCATGCTGGGCTTATGCACCCCTCCCTAGATGCTGTCTTTTCTGCTACAACGATGTAGCTGCTGATTTTGCATTTATCTTCTTCATGATCTGTTGGAACCTGACTCTAATGGGTGTATTCCTTAAAATCTAAAAACTTCATAATACATATCATCTCTACTTTGCTCTAATATTCCTACTGTCTCTTTTGTGATATCTGGGAGCTGCTTGCCTTCCATTCTATGTCACCAACCTAATAGGAAAAATACAGAAAACAATTTAAAGACCCTTTTAAATCCCCCATTCCTCTTCATGTTCCTTTCTTATTTTCCATATCATGGCCTCTGAACCTGGAATTTTGAGTAAGTTCTTCAAGTCAGTCTTCAAATTAATATTCCAATAAGAAGATTTTAAATTCTACAAAAAATTTATCTTCATGATGGTGTTTCCAATTTCTAGAAGTTCTTCTACATGATTTAAATCTGCCTGCTATCTTCTTTCATTGTATAAAATGGGTCAGTATCTTCAATCTTTATGGGTCTGGATTTTTGTTGTTGTTTTGTTTGTTTGTTTGTTTGTTTTTTGAGACAGGGTTTCTCTGTGTAGCTTTGGAGCCTATCCTGGAACTCACTCTGTAGACTATTCTGGCCTTTAACTCACAGAGATCTGCCTGCCTCTGCCTCCTGAGTGCTGAGTGCTGAGATTAAAGGCATGTGCCACCACCGTCTGGATTTTTTTTGTTTGTTTGTTTTGTTTTGTTTTTTGATAGTCTGTTTTCTAATGCATATAGTGATTTTACTTATGTGGCCATTAAAACATTGCCTTGGTTAGATGTGGGGGTATGGAGTACAAAATTACACATATTTATAGTTTTAGCGCACAGTAGGCTGTGTCAGGAGTTTTGTGAGCACTAAGACAGCCTGGGCTACATAGTGAAACCCTGTCCCAACAATTAAATAAGGGGACAAGGAGATGGCTAGACAGGGAAGGACACTTCCTACAAAGCCTGTTTACTTGGGTTCAGTTGCCAGAACCCACATGGTGAACCAAGGGAAATTATGCCAGGAAGTTATCATCTGACTGGAACATGCTACTATGGCATTATGTGTTCTCCCTCCTCCCATCCCTTCTGTCTCTCTCTGTCTCTCTCTCTCTGTCTTTCTCAATAACAAATAAATATATACATAAATAAACAAAAAACATTATTTGTAGAAGCTTAGTATTTTGTGCTGGGTAAGAACTAACTCAGGAATGACTTCTGATACCATAGGTAGAACAAATTGGAATTTAAGTACACATGGATACTTGCTTCTTGCACATATTAACTTGTAGGGGAAATCATTTTTACTTCCACCCCATGCCCAAGCTGAGACCTATCTCTTCCCTTGAAAGCCACATTGAGTGTGCCTCCTCTCCTTGGGTGTTATTTCACCAAGGGAATGGCTAGCCCTCTCCAGGCTTAATGTCGTGTGGGAATCTCTGTTCTAACGCCCACTCTGAGCATTCTCAAGCCCTTGTCCATTCTCTTCACTTGTTACAAGTGCAGCTGTCAAAACAAACATGCACAACAATATAGGTTATAGGTTATTAGAGAAGCTGTCAGCTGCTTCACCTGTGGGTTTGTGTTCTCACTAGAGGGTAAGCATCAGAGGAGTTCCCTTCTCTCCTTTAATCTGTAGAAGGCATATTGTTTAAAAGATCTTAAATTGATATTATACTAGTTGTTTTTCTTCTTTGCTTTTGAAAGTGATATTTTCTTTTTATTATACACTCCAATCTTCTATATCACTGGACATAGAAATTCCTATATTATTCTTTGTCCTCTGAGAACCTCAAATTCCCCAGTGAGATGTCACTTCTGCTGAAGGACACTCATTATCCCACACCCTCCAGAAGGATGAGTTAGTCTATTGTCTCTGCTCATGTACTTGGGACATATTTCCAATAAAGCTCTCTTGATTGTTGGAGCCATTTGACTCCTCCTACTATTCTACAAGAGTCTGGTAGAGTATCCTAATTACAAGTCTTTGTTTCGTATTTATTACAATGCCCTACACAAATTAAACACCTGGCTGTTTATTTGCATTTGAATATAGAAATTAATAAAACACTCAGGTTTGCCAAGTGAAGTACAATATCCTAGGAATGACACTCAGGTATACCCATGTCCTAACAGCTCTCTATTCTTCCAGACTTAACAATCAGTTAACCACCGCTAGTTAAAGTATAGATTATTTATTCACTCATATATTTTTCATTGTCCAAGTCTTTTTGAGTGAAAAAAAGAGCCCTGCTTAATAATAAGTATATATGTACACACACATATGCAAAGGGAGGGCTAGGCTAACAAGGAAATATAGCATAGATATTTAATTATATTGTTCTAAATGTTTTGAGGGTGGTATTGAATCTCTCTATATATATTAAGTTAATCACTGTATGAAGATGGGAACAGCACCCTAGCAAAGAGAGCAGTCATAGGAAAGCCAGGCCAAAAGAATGAGACATCACCCATTCTTCAGTCTCAACGGCACCATCATTGGAGTCATCATTGTCTGCAATGTTACCTGCCTCACTTTTCCCTCTGCCCAATTTGTCCTTGTCCCCACTTTCTCTGAATGCTCCATTCTGAATGTCTCACAGAAGTGAGACAACGCTGTAGACAAGGAGTTGCCCTTGGTTTGAAATTTTAGTCCTCTTTATATCTGCATTCTAGCATCTATCTCACCATTCAATTAACCGGGTGCGTGAGCTATGTGAGGTCAATGTACTATAATCAACTCAATAAGAGCCTGCTATATGGAATCTCAGTTTGGCCACAATTTACTTGAGTGGCAAAGTTACAACCAGATTGTGCAGAGCAGAAACCGCAATGACGTCAGAGAAAAGCTTCAAACTGGTTTACCAAGAGGAGAGTTTTTGAAAAATCAACCATGCCAAACCACAAGCTCACAGGGCTTTGGACAGATAGCCAAAGCCCAAGACCTTTTTAAGCTTCCCTCACACTGCCAGCCCACTCACCTGGCATGAAATAAAATGCCTTACAATACGTTCTTGATCCATCCATGTTGAATAACTCTGACCAGACCTGTGGGTAGAATGCCAATGTGGTATTATCAAGTTCTTCCCTACTCTTCCTGTAAGGAATGGGTCCCAAAAAACATCTGCCTCAAACAGTGGTAGGTTACAGAACCAAGGAGTGAACTCACAGCAAAGTCAAAGTGAAAGCCCAGGTGTCATAGTCTTAATATTTAATATGAATAAGGAAAGCACACTTGCTGTTGATAAAATATGTGCTTCCCCCTCCTATAGAAACAGAAGATTAGGATACATTGTAGCATGATGGCTCAGAATCTACCCCTGACATTCTCTAGGGGCCCTCTCCTTGCTCCTCTGTAGACTGCCTGCATCGGTGGCATCTTGCACACATGTATCTGTAGATTTGCCAGCCCATGCATCCAACTTCCATCATCTTCTACCATTTTCCCACTTTGCCCAGAGGTGCACTCCATCCTCAGGAACATGGACCCAGGAAGACGGTCTCTAACCAACTCCTGAAGAAATTTCAAGGTTATTTGAACAGAGAATTAATATGGCTGGAATCATGGCTTTAAATAAGGAATAGAGATTCTAGGTGAGTCACTTCCTTTTGTACCATGGGACTTTCACCTTATAGCAAAGGTTATAACTAGCAAAAGAACAGTATAGAGCCTTCTACATTGGAAGTCAGGAGCCACTCTTATCAGCTCTAAAAGCAGGTTTACAGAAAGGGGCTGTCTTCTTTAAATCACTCATAGGGTTCATAAGGAGGGGGACAGCTTCAAGTGCCTCAAGGTGGTAAAGCCAGATGATCCTATGGCAGAAAATGTCTGAAGATGCTACAGCAGGGTCCTTGTGCTGTCCTAGTGCCTGTGTGCTTGTGGTCAAAGATCATCATTGGGATATCAATTGCAGATAGTACTCTGTGGCCAGTGAGGAGGAGACCCAAGCAGTACCATGTGTTCCAAGTTGTATTGCATCCTGAATTATTCCTAAAAGCATGAGCCTAATAACAGTTCTGTTCACTCCACTTAAAGCCTGAAGACTTCTTCATATCCATAGGCTGAAATCCAAAGTCATTAGGAATATTCTAAAATTCTTCCCAGTCTTGCTCAAACTCATTTTTTGTAGTCTTACTACAGAGTTGCCTACCCTTCAATGGCCAAAGTTCTTTGAAAAACTTTACCATTATTTCCATGAAATTTCAAATTGTAAAACCTAGCAACCTCACTAAATAAAGCAAAACAAAAACAAAACAAAACAAAAAAACATCAGCCTTTGACCCAGAAATTCCATATTTAGAGATCTGTCTTAAGGAAATAACTGAAAGAGTGAATGAAGATTTGGGTAGCAGGGTGTTCTTCACTGTGCAATTTAAAACAGTCTATTGACTTGGAGGAAGGGCCTCAGAGGGTGCTTACCTGTACTATTTCTTTTGCAGAATGTTAGCCCTGTGGAAAGACTTGGTCACGTGACAGGAAAGCTGCTCACTTACCTGCACCTCTGAATGCCAATAGAATTTTTTGTTAAATCCCCATCTTTTGACTCATGGTGGAAGTAAATATTGGTACTGTGTTTTCTGTTTATTTCTCTTCCTCAGAAGATCATTCGTTCTATGGGCAGAGATTATTTGTTTTTATTTTATTGGGTTTAGTTTTTAGATATTAAAGGTTGATTTTTTTTATTTTTATTTTTTTGCTTTGCTTTTTTGAGACTGGGTTTTGGTATATAGCCCAGGCTATCCTCAAACTTCTAGGCTCATCTGTCTACCGGCTTTATCCTCTCCAATACTTGGGACTATAGTGGCCACCACCATGCCCAACAAAAGACCTCTTTCCATGAATCCTCATGGGAGCTTTGTTTTCACTGTGACATCTGATCACCCTCCTTGGAAGAAAACTTTCCGTTCTCCTGTCGTCTCTAGCTCCCACACTTAACCTTGCATACTCTGCCTTATTTCTTGCCCTGGATGATACTAAGTCCTTCATTTATGCATCAGAGCTCCATCCTGAAGCAAAAACACATCCAGTAATCCTCCCCTCTCTCTTCCATAGTGTCAAATTTTCCCTGTCTGCTGGATATTGACATCAGTTTGAAAGAAATAAATCATTATGGCCCATTTTCAATATGGGATGTGCTTAGAACTCATTAATGAATCACAGATAAGCCACTAGGCCCCCATTTTCCCTAGTGAGCAGCTGGCACCTGCTTGCCTGGGTACTTCTCAGTTCATCATATGGTTGGAAAGTTACAGGCAGTCTGGTATGTGACCAAGCACATGTTCAGAAAATGAGGGAATCTTGAGCCCTAGGATATATATTAGATAAGGCTTGGCATCTAGAACAAATAAAATAGAAGATTTGGGGGGGGGCAATATGAGACATGATGAAGACTGTACCTCCATGAAGAACTCAGCCAATGCGAAACGGGGGAGGCATTTATTGCCTTTCCTGTAAGCTATCACTTGACTTTGCAAGGTCAAAAATAACTTCACTTTTGCTTTTCTGAGTCTCTGATATTCTTATGAATCATCGGGATCATTGTTTTTTACGAGTTTTTAACACATTGTTTATCTTCTGAACTTAAATCCACTCCCTGACACTAGTCCATATTCTCCTTCACAGTAGACTTTGACATAGCTGCTTTGAATTTTCTTCCTAACTGATATCTCTCATCCCATATCAAGGTCACTGGTGACCATCATGCCACTAACCTGGTGTTTGGTTGCCCTTTCTTGCCTCTCTAGCAGTACTTAATGTACACACTCACTGTCCTACATGATTTAATATACACATTCACTGTCCTATTTGAGCATCTCATTTGCCTGGTTTTCTTGTGACCTCGCTAGTCAGTCCTTTCCAGGCTCCTTCCCCAATTTGTCCTGATCAGCCCTACATGCTTGCAAAGGCCGCACAGTTCAGGCTTCCTTCTCAGGCCCTGTTTATTTATAATCACTCTTCAAATGACCTCATCTAGTTTTATAACATTCAGTATCAGTTCTGCCTTCACAACTCCCAAATATGTGTAGTAACTCACATTTCTCTAATTCCAAGCTTGTATATCTCACTTCCTATCTACCATCTCTGTTTGAATGTTCAGTAGACATCTGAACCTGCCTTGGTGTCTTCCAGGTTTCAGATGCTGAGAACTATATCCTTTCATTTTCTCCTGCCAAAATCTTCACTATTCCTCAACTCTTGTTTTCTCTTTCATCCAGCAACAAATCGTGTCATTTGCCCTCCAAGTACATTCGGTACCTGTCTTAGTCACTGTTCTATGCATTGAAGAGACACTATGACCAAGAAAACATAATATAAAAGAAAGCATTTAATTGGAAACTTGCTTACAGGTTTGGAGGTTTAGTACATTTCCATCATAGTGGGGTCAGGGCAGCCCACATCCTGATGTAGAAGCTAAGTGGGGGGGGGGGACATGACACAGACAGACAGTCTGACAGACAGACAGACAGACAGACAGACAGACAGACAGACAGAGACAGGCAGACTGAGCCTAGCATGGGCTTTTAAAACCTCAAAGACCATCCCCAATGAGACACTGACTCCTAATTCTTCTAATCCTTTCAAACGTTCCCACTCCCTGATGACTAAGCATTCAAGTATATGAGCCCATGGAAGACATTCTTATTTGAACCATCACAATATCTGATTATACCACTTTATCACCACCTCTTTTTTGCCCCTCCCACTTGTAGTTCAGGTCACCAGTAGCTGTCACTAGGATCATAGCAGTAACCTATGATAGATGTTTTAAGTCTACCTCTCAGTCCAACACTGTCTTACTCCACAACCATGAATACACATCTCTTCTCAACAGAGCCCCCGAAGTTGGCCTTTTGGAACACTAGGTTATGTCTGTCCTATAGTCAACTCATTGACTAGAATTCTGTACTTATTTAGATGACTTTCCCTTCATAATGAATTTATTTATTTCTTTGAATATTTTTAGCTTACACAAATAAATTTATTAACAAAAAATAATCTGAGAAATCCTGTTTACAGTGACTATGATGAGTCCCCTTCTTTTGAGTGCCATCAGAGGTAATGGGGTGACATCTTCAATCCACTAATTTTTATCCATAAGTAAGCAAAAGAGCTGACTAGGCCTTGGGCCTGTTTCTTCCTGTGGCTGAGTTTAATATCCAGGGCAGTGATACCCAGTTACATGGACCTCTGGGCCATCCTGGACAATCAACATAGCATTTCCTTTTGTTTCACCAGTCAGTCAGCAGATGGTTTCCTTGCCAAAAAGATAAGTAACTTGGAAAAAGGTATCAGTGAAGGATGCAAAGATGTGGCAGACACCAAACACATTCTATCCCTCAGCCACTTAAGTTCCAAAGCTCAGGGATTTTCCCCTTTGTGAACTACCTACCATTCCTGTGCATCATCTCCAGACTCCAAAGTGAATTTACATATAAAATAATATCCAACACATTAACATATATATTAACATAACATATATAATATGCAAACTCAAAAGTATATTTAGCACATTAGAGTAGTAGTACAATACAATTGAAATAGCTATTAATAAGCTACAGAGAACACTTCTTCACATAGTCTTAGAATATGAATACAATCCTTACATACACACACATATGGTGTTAGTAACTGTAACTTTACAATAATCTTAAAGCTTTGTGTGTGTCCTGTAAATTTGATGTTTTCTATAAGTGTTCTGTATCTTTTAAGTCACTTGAACTTCCATGTGTTCTGGAGAGTTATATCATGAATTCCTACACAGAGAAAATATATTGATGCTGTGACTAGGATTGCATTGAATTTATACATGAAATTAATTTGGAAAGGATGAGTTCCTCCTTTGAATTCCCTTAGTAATGGGCTGTAAGCTATGGGATGAAATGAACTTTCCTCCCTGAGTTGTTTCAGTCCATGTTCTATAAGAGGAACAGAGAAGCAAATGGTTACAGAAATTGATATTAAAGAACATTGCCATAACAGACTTGAGCATGCTGTCTTTGGGAAAGACTGTGGTGGCACTGGAAAAGCTGCTAAGGTTTCAGAGTGTAGAGTCCTGTTTTGTGGGAGCATGGATGAGAAGAATACTGAGAGAAATGCAGTGGATAGAGACTTGTGAATTTTCAAGGGAAGCTCCAGAGCTCCCTCATAGACTTTACCTGGCTGTTTTGTGATATATTTGAATTTTAAAAATCTGTGAAAATGAATCCTTTGCTTTGTTGTGAGCGCTGGTCAGCTAAGCCTGAAAATCAACTATGATCAACAAGTGATGGGGATCATTGAGACAAACTCCTTTAGGATGTGTTTACTCAGGATCAACACACAGAAGCTGTGGTCCAGAGGGGATCAAGGCTGTGTCTCCATCTGGCAGCCAAACTGGATCATGTGTAAGTGTCTCCCGTGAGATACTGGTTTAGGTGGCATGAGGTAGTCTTGGAGAGCAGCTGAGGCTGGGCACCATGTGGTGAGTTCAGAGTCTCTGAAGCTAGGCCAGAAGGCCACTGAAGATACAGCCTTACTTGCCTCAGAGGCCCTGGCATATTGGAGCTGCCAGGAGTGTAGGGGGATTGACTACCAGACGAAAGAAGCAGCTTTTAGGAACCCCAAACTCTCTGATCAGCAAAACTACATTTCATATTTGGAAAAGAAATTATTTTTTTTTTCTGCTCAAATTGGGGCTTGCAAATTTACTGGTGTCACATTTGCACTTTAGGAGTTAATACATGGACTGCTTTGTGAGGAACATCAGCAGGTAAGGTGCAACTCTAAAGATTCGAAACTATTAACTTTTCCATGGCAGGAAAATGAAAGCAGAAGAACAATAAAAGCATGGTGTAAGTACAAAATCCATAAAATAAATGTAAATATACCACGTTGATTACAGTCAGTGGAGGCCATCCAAACACACAATCTGAAAGGCATAGGCTTTTAGAATGCATATGAAAGTAAGAAACAGAGGAGCTTACAAGGTCAAGATGGCATCTGCTGGATTTCTTAGAAATTTTCAGTGTCTGTCATCAATGGGAGCTCAAGTCTGTTACAGAGTATCACCTTCTTTAAATGAAGTGTACATGCCAAGAAATCAGCTCTTGGGATGCTGTAGTCTCCCTGAGATCCCACTCTGGTCTTCCCTCAGTTTCTCCCAGTCCTTGAGCTCCATCAAAAGAATTCAGACAGAGTGGAGTGTAGATGACAGTGTTTACTACAAGGTTTTTGATTGCAGTACAGATGAATTTCATATTCTGGTAATTACAGGAGTTGGCTGGAAGATTTCCCTGTTGAATATTTCAACCACATATAGGTATGGTCCGTGTAGTTAGAGACCTTTTTCCCAGTGTGCTGTGTTGACTATAGGAATGTATCAGCATATGATGTGCTTACTAACTTTAGATGCCATTGGGGAAATGTAATTAGCACAAATAGCAAATTGTAATTCGGTTCTAAAAGTTTTCTGCCTCTTGTGAAATGACCTTTAGAATAATTATACTTCTAATGCATCTCAGTCCGTTTCTCCTTTACTTTGGCAAAATACCTAATAAAACAGCTTTAAAAGAGGAATTGCTTATTTCTGCTCATTTTCAGAGCTTCCCACTCATGGTCAGTAGATTCCCTAGCTTTTACACCTGTGTCAAGGCAGGATGCTGTGTGGAAGCATGATGCCATGCATGATTTGAGGAATCTGCAGAGGAGCAAAGCTGCTCACTTCATGACAACCAGGATCACACAGTGAGAGAAGATGGGGTCAGAGTTCCCATGGTAATTCTCAATCTCACATTGCACACAAAAAGTTCTGGATGAATTTAAAACCAAAAAATATTAAAAGCAAAAATGATAAGAAAAATGTATGAGCCAAGCACTGAAATGTCTGCTTCTTAAACACAATGTGAGAGCATAAGCCATAAAGAAAAGTGATAGGGGATGCCCTTCTGTATGCTTTGAAATATGTTTCTCAATGGACAGGCAGGAGGTAGCAAGGCAGGAAGTTTAGGTGGGGCTACCAGACTAGGAGAGAGCTGAAAAGAGGAACACAGTGAGTGAGTCTGGAGAGAGATGCGTGTAGCTACTGAGGAAGAAAGAGGCCCAGGCATCACTAGTAAGCCAAGACCATGTGGAGATACACAGAGTAATAGAAATGGGTTAATAATTAAGAGAGAGCTAACCAATAAGCAGTCTGAGCGATAGGCCAAACAATTATAATTAAGATTAAGCCTAAGAGATGTTATTTGGGAACTGGCAGCTGTGGGACCAGGCAGGACAGAAATTTCTGTCTACAGAAAAATGTTACCTCCACAAATCACATGATGTCTTCCACAAAATAAAAGGCATACCAAGTACTAGGTGTAGACACATGCAAATTATATAACCAGAAAAAGTACATATATAACTACATTTTTAAAATCCCTACAGGTCAGAGTTGGAGAGATGGATCAGTGTTTGAGAACCCTGGCTGCTCTTGCAGAGGACCCAGTGTTTGATTCCCAGCGCCCACATGGCAGCTCACAGCCATCTGTAACTCCAGTTCCAGGGGATCCAGTGCCCTCTTCTGCCCTTCACAGACACCAGGCACAAACATGGTGCACAGACCTAGTTCAGGCAAAACACCCATATACATTAAAAATAAATAAATAGAAAACAAAAATAAATCTTAAAAAATAGTTCTACAGATAAATAAGTTATAAAACTCCAACATGAGGAAATAGGAAAACAGTGTGAACAGGAAATGAAGAGGAGCGAAAAAGCTAAGACAGTGTGTGATAATGTCTCATGAGCATTTAGTGTCTGTAAGATACGAATTACAATAGCAATGAGATGCCATTTCACATCCACCAGATTCAAAGATGTTCAAAGTATGACAATGTCAAGTTTTGGTGAGGACTTGGGTTGTTGTTTGTACTTACATATGCTGATGGGAGGGTTATTGATTCCACTAGTCTGGCGACAACTCTAAAACTGTCCCGACTCTAGAGAAACTCTAACAACATATAGAAGTAAATGTGAATACACACACACACACACACACTGGGAGCTGGAGAAATGGCAAAGTTGATAAAAACACTTTCTGTACAAGCATGAGAACCTGAGTTTGGCTCTCCAACATCAATAAGAAAGCTAAGGGTGTCCGCACACACCTCCTGCAATCCCAGCACTTAGCAGATAGAGACAAGCAGGTGCCGGGAGCCCCCTGGTCAGCCAATCTGACCAATTTTAAAGCTTCAGATTCACTGAGAGACCGTGTCTCAGGAAATAAGGATACTGAGGAAAGTACTTGACTTTGACCTCTGGCCTCTACGTATATGTATACACATATACCTCATACATATATGCATGCACGTGAACATGTAGATAATACATTCATAGATACACATGAGAAGAAGAGAGAAGGTGATGGAAGAGAGAGGAGGAGATTTATTGCAGGGTTTGGGGATGATCTTTTGGTGTACTTGAAAAACTGGAAAGGATTTTAATACCACTACAGTGGACAAACTGTGTTATAGTTATACTCGGCAGTTAAAATGATAGTGGGAGAGCAGTGTGTACCAGTATTGATAAAAGCAAATAGCACAATGACATGGACCAAGGAAGGGCACTGTACAAACCCTTGAAGTGTGGATAAATTTTACTACTGGAGTCTAGGCACGCATGCAAACTTGCGAATGTACACAAATGCATCAAGGAATTTCAAATGCTAGTTAACTCTCAGAAGAGAATCATGAGGCTCAGACAGAGGTCTCCAGCTAGACCTGTCATTTTGACTATTGATTTCTCAAAAAGAAAGGGAAACTCTCCATAGAATTCCTCAACATATCAAATATTTTGCAATGATCTTAAAAGTCCAGAAGAGGAAAGGTCAAGGTCTCAGCGCTGGTCATCTCTACGCATATGGGTTCATTCACATTTTTTTTCTATTTTTCTTTCTTTCTTTCTGTTTTTGGCTCGGGATTTCTTTTCCAGAATGGCTGGATTTTTGTTTGTTTTTGTTTTTGTGTTTTCTGAACCAATTAAGCTTTTTCTTTCTTCCTCTGGGGAGTGGTTAGCACATATTCCTTTAGTAATAACAAGGGATGGAAATCAACACAATCAGATTTATTTTATCTATCCATCATTTAGATTTGGTGGAAAGTGATTTTAGGGAATACGAAGATAGCAATTGCATAAAGGTCTTGACGTGCTTGGACATGACCTCGCCCATGGTACTTTCCAGGGTTTTGATGGGAACCAGTTTCTGGCTATGTCACCACCTCAGAAGGAGTGAGAGGTGTTGCTCGAGGCAGCCATCAGCACGGCATCCAGCCGAGAGTCCCTGCCCAACCATGCAATGGTTTCTGAAACTCATGAGATCAGCAGCTTTTCATGAAACCATGAGTCATCACCATGGCAAGATTTCCAGGAGCCAAGGAGTGTCTTGAAGTGCTGGCTTCACCAGATGTTCTGGCATTGCCAACCCCAAGTGCCACAGCTGGCTCAGGGCCATCGGTCACAAGGTCACCAACAGCCAAAATTTCCCTTGGGCTTCAGGTGCACAATTAATGTTATCTAATTAAAATTCCCACCGGTTATTTTTTTAGGAACTGGATCATTGAAAATTTATATTGACTCACAAATGTTGAAGACATTAACTCTAGGGCATATTTGAAACAAACAATGAAAATTTGATATTGGATTAGAAACAAAGTAATCAACAGAACAGAAGTGGACAGCAGGCAAGAAAATATTAGCAGATGACCATAAATAGACTGACCACAGATTCATTAAGGGCAACACTTGGTCAACAAAGGTCACTGTGAAATTGAAAAACTATAAGATGAAGAAAATTGGCTGCCTACCTAAATATACAAACAAGGATGGACAGAAGACCTAATTAGGTGTAAGCTGTCAATGGAGAAAGCAAATGAAAGAAAATAATACCACTGTGAATTCTGAGTTTTACCCTGTGACAGAGAGAGAAAGAACAGGTGTAGGCAAGGATGAGGAGTCATCAGAACCCTCTTGTACTCTGAGGAGGTGTTAAATGCCTGTGATTCCACAGCCTGGCTGTGCTTCTCAAATGAATCCTTTACAAACCCAAGGAGAGACTGTGTACAGAAGTGTTCACTCTAATGTTGTTTACAGTTACAGAGCATTGAGTGCAACCAGCATTTCTACTGGAGAGGAGAGAGGCAGGTGCTGGGAGCACTAGCCATGGGGCACTATGTAGCTATGGGCACAGAGTAGACTTGCTGTAAATAGCAGTGTGAAGGGAGCCTCACAAATGTTTCTGTGGGAAAAGTAAATAGGTCGAGATATGCAGTTAAATACAATTTGCATATAACTGAAATAAAGCACGTGGATAGAAATATATATATTTAAATGAAATATTAAAAAAATCTAGTTGTAGGCTGGGCATGGTGGTACATAAATCTAGCATATGGAAGACTGGTGCAGGAGGATTGCAAATTACAGGTCATCTTGGGCAATGCAGTAACACCCTGCCTCAAAAATAAGTAAATAAATACATGAAAAATAAGTAACTTCTTAGAGGACTTACATATTTGTCATAAGAAGACATATGGCTTATAGGAATGGGTGTGAATATGGGAGTGGGTATGAAAAAGGAAAACAACACATATGCAAAAATGAATCAAATGAAATATGCTCCAGAAACTGCACTGAGATGAGCTCTCCCAATGACAGGTTCTTGTCCTCTATATGTTCATTGTTTTGTTCAGAAGAGGCTACAAGTGTCAATTAACTCCTACCTATACTAAGTTATTCATATGGTTTTGACAAAGAGGACACAATACAATTGGTGTATAAATGCTTTTGCTAAATCTGCATAGGATATAGTAAAATATAAGGCAGAGAGACCAATATCTCTCCTCTTTTTTTCTCAAGACTGATCCCCCACAGTTCTTCTGGGAGGGTAATAACAAAACACATTCAGTGAAAAATCCAAGCATCACTCTGTGGCATCCTATCACACACTGATGAGAGGAATAAATGGAAAAACTTTAAGAGCATCACTTGTACAGAATATCCACAAGCACATTGACCATCAGGATCAATAATGAAGGACAGCCCTGTATATGCATCTGTTTTAGGCACTATTAAGAAGACATGGTCTGTGTCCTTAGTTTCATGATGAGTTTTGTACAAGAATAGTACCAGGAGAAAGTGGACATTTTCTTTGTATTCTCTTTACCTTTCTTATTCTTGAGTTTCTCCCATCATCTTTTACTCCCTTGACCTATCTTGCTTATATGGTAAAAACAATGACTCAACAGAAATACCTGTAGATAAGGAAACCATCAACTGATCTATTCTTTGCGCTTGCTAGAATATTTTATAGCCACTGAAATAATGTTGGAGAAAAGGAAGATTGGACATGCAAAGGGAGTGGCATGTTGTTGGCCTGGAACATAAGTTAATGAGAAGAGCTGCCATCCTCTGGTGAACTATTAGGTTGGTAAACCTGGTGTTTTGTCTCTTCCTCACTACAAAATGCTTAATTAAATGGATTCCACACTTCTACCAGTCCAGTGGGAATTTGGAATACTTCTTGCTTACAATATCAGGTCAACACATGGAGAAAAATACAAAATACATTTGTGTATACGTGTTTATGTGTGTGTGTGCACGTGTGTGTACCAGTTCCTGTGGGAGGGTTATAGAGATACAATGAGTAATCTTGGCATAAGACCATTATTTTCATGTATTCAAGAGTGCTATTGATTGTAAGACATCCACATTCTTTGTATCATTAAGTAAAAGAAAAGCAGTCAGTGCAAGGAGCCTTTCAAAGAAAATTAGTTCATGTTTAGTAGGCTGGCAAACTGAAGTTGACGTTCCAACTCTGGCTTTTACCTTAGTGACTATTGACAAGTGAACTGACTTCATTAAACCTCAGGGTCAGCCTTTGTGTTACCAGAGCAGTACCAGAGGCTGCTGGCTTCGGTGGAAATTAAGTGAATGTAAAGTGTTTCTGTATGGTGTCTAGCACATCCAATTAACATTACTTAAGGAGTTAGTTATAGTATTAATTAAAATTTATAATAATGTACAAGTTGCTTATGGTCTAGTATAGCAAAAAGGAAGATACAAAATCGCACTATAATATAAATTATATTTTCAAAACAACACACAAAAGAATGTGAGAACTCTACATTCATGAGTTCTATATCTGAAAATTTGACAAGCTACAGATCAAAAATATTTAGGAAGAGCAATGCCTATACTGAGCATGTACAGACATTTTACTTACTATTATTTCTTGAAGAACAGTATAACAGCAATATACTTGGTATCACCACACTGTATTAGGAAGTATAAGCAATCTAGAGATGAATTTAAGTGCATGAAAGAATATGCAAATGTAATCCCAATTTACAAAGGAGCTTGAGGGTCTTGTATACAAGGGATTCCTGCAACCAGTCCTTCATGGATACCGCAGATAAGTGTGTTAGCAGGTACACCATATACTTGGAAGAGAGATGAACTGTCCCACCCAATACTCGTTTTTTGGGGGTGGCTTACTAACCTCTGTAAATTTTAATGTGAAACATATCTTGGTTAGTTTTGAGATTTGCTTCTAGATGCTTCTTTCACACTCAAGTACCGCCACTGAAGGAGTAAACAAGAGCATTTCCTTACTATAAGGTTATTAAAGGTGCCCATACAGTACCTACTTTATCATTTCTTGTTCTACTCAAGAGACCTGTCCCACAAGAGATTTCAACAGAGTGGCCTAGTGCTTCTGTACTGTCAATAGAGACAGCATCCTAGGAGACGTCTATCCCTCCTCCGCCCATGTATTCCTCAATAAAATATTTATATGTTAAAATCTCAAAACAAGAGTTTAGGTGGCCAATATATAGAATAAGAGACTTGGAAAAATAACTTCTTTCCCATTTATTTGGTTTTCCTTGACCAAGAGCTTGTAAGATTAATGACATGGCCCCATATCCTAAGTGTATGTCAAGATTCCAAATTTTTCCACAAGGTCATAATGTTGAAAGAACCTCTATATGTGTTGGTCAACAGTGTTCCAAACTTGCTCTCATCTTCCAAGTCCATGACTCTTTTGTTTTTTCCAATCTAGGAGCCTGTCTCTCATCCAATTCAAAATCAATTGTCTATGATGTCCCCAAACAGAAAAGAGGCATCTCTCTTACTAAAAGACTTCCCCATGTTTCCCTGATGTGTGTTGACAGGATGGCAGCACAGGTGAATGACAGGTGAACTATTTTTGCCAGGCATGTGCTAAGAAACAGATTCTATGAAGATGATCTAGACAAGCTAAGTGGTCAGTGCTGTACCATGCCCAGGTGTTGGGAATGAGTGGCAGGTGACTCACCTGGCTGTGTTGTCATGTTTGTTGACAGGGATCAAAGTTACCTTTTTGTTTAAGCCTGAAGATTCAGAGAGAAAACCATATCAGGAACTAATTAGAAACTCCTATTATTGCTCAAATTACCTTCAAAAAGTGGCAGGTTAGGTGGAATGCAAATGGTGGTACTGTAGCCCTGAAAACCCAATGAACAGCATTAGTCACGTTTACAGAGATACTCAGCAACAAAATGGCCAGGAAAGTAGATTATTGTGACTTCACATATGGACAAAGGGAGAATGGGGAGGCTGTGAGAATTGTGGTCCCACCATTTCAGGGAGAGGGAGATCTTGAGTCTCACCATCCCTAAATTGCTTTTGTTGTTGTTGTTGTTGTTTTTTTTTTAATCATCTTTCAAGTGGTGACAGTGACCAGGCATTGAACCATCCCTTGACATGTAGCTGGTCCTCCATAGTATGGTCTTTTCCACTTCTGTGACATAGGGAGATTCGGGTTTAGTGACCCACTACCATTCTACTGTCTCCCATATCTATGGCAGACGGCAGACAAGAATCTCTGTCTGAAAGTGGGAGAAAAAGAACTCAGGTCTGGTTTTCTGACCTTAAATTGGATGCATTTTCTGAAGCAAAGTGATGGCTTAGCTGGCAAAGTGCCTGCTACAAAAGCATGAGAACCTAACTTCAATTGAGAGAACTCATAAAAAGCCAGTAGTGACAGCATCTACCTGTAATCCCCAGGCAAGGGAGGCAAGAGAATCCCCGCCCAGACAGTCTAGCCAAATCTGTGAGCTTTAGGTTTAGTGAGATCCTGTTTCAAAAACTAAGGTAGAAAACATTTGAGAAATATAGCTCACATTGACTCCCAGCCTGTGCGTGCGTGTATGCACATAAACACACACACACACACACACACACACACACACACACTAATGCATTTTCTAAATATTACTTTTTCCCTTCTTGCTGACCAGTGTCAGCTGGGGTCACCACAGGAAGTTGACTGGGCCTGGGCTGGAGAGAGGAGTGAAGTTTTTCACTACAAACAAGAAAACTCAACAGGAAGAGGTCACAGAGAAGTCTTCTTCAGCTCTGGGTGGATGCCATCCTCCTCCCCAGCAGGAGAAGCTAGTGAAGGCAGCCGGTTGGAGGAGCCTACCCAGCACCATTGCATGCAGGCACTCAGACATCCTATGTGGCTGACCCAATACCATGTCACAGTAGTAATGACAACTCCCACTCACTGGTTGCTTCTTAAGTCATCAGTCACAGGACAAATCCTCCTTCTTGGGGTTGCTGGGAGACTCACTAGAGCAGTGATTCCAGACTCTCAGTAGAGTGCCTGCCTATATGTGGGAAGTATTCAATTTCAGCTGCCAGAGCTGCATCTATATATTCTTATCTCTGTAACCTCTTTATGAGACAGTCAGTACTAGAATCTCCTATTTACCACTAAGGATGACCCAGGGCTTAGTGGGGAAGGCTAGAGGAATTTTCTGTGTTCTAGAAAAACAAAATCTAGAAATCAGTCAAAACTTCACTATAATTCTAATTCTATGTCTGAGTCCAAAGTTGGTACCCAACCTTTGGGGTAGCAGTTGGGCTGCAGGTCTAATGATAAAGCTGTTAGATGTTGAATCTCCTTGGTCTAACGTTTCCAAGCTTCTCCATCATTTCACAAGGATCCTGTCTCTGAAGTTGAGCCTGTGTGGGAGAGAATAGCTACCATCTTGTACCAGGTATAGCTCTGGACTTTTTTTCTGAGATGGGCACATAGATGGCTCAGAGAGTGGGGAACTGGGCCAGAACTTCATAGTGGAAATCTTAGACCAAGACACTGATGGTAGTATATTCTGCTTTTTCCAGCTTGATTCAGTTTGGTTAGTTTGGTTTTGCTTTGAAATGCTTTATCCAAATGAAACTTTCTAGCTGGAAAACAGGTTAAAGTGGAGGTACCCTGTCAATAGTGAATGGACAGCACAGAGTCCCAAGGAACCCTTGCATGCACATCATCTCTTCACTCAGGAGAGTGGCCATGCAGTTAGAAACTGAAGGACCATGTCACCCATGCACAGTTGGAAGCTATGTACATGGTGGAAAGTGCACAGGCTTTCACACCCACACACCCTAGGAGTTAGATCTCACCTCTGCTTAGGAAGCATGAGATCTGGGGGAGGAAGTGGACCGTGGTATGAACTTGATGGAACAAGTGCAATAAATTAGGATAGCTTCCAACTGCATATGACTCAGAAGACCAAAACACACACACACACACACACACCACACACACACACACACACACACACACACACGGTAGAAAAAAATATGGTTTATTACCTACCTGGTGTCCAGTATGCATGCACTCAAATACACACAGTTCCAAGCTCTTCCCAGTATGAGCCATCCTGACTTGGTTTTGATCACAGCAAGATGAACCTAGCAGCTCCTCAGAGGGGCCAGGCTTTGCCTAAGGCCTTAGAATCTGAATATCCAAGACCTGGTTTGACCTTGAAATTCATTATCAGCCTCTGCCTTGATAGTCTCAGTCCGTGCCTGACAAGACTGGAGGGAAGCTCATCTGCTGTAGCACAAGTGTCCCACACCCTGAACCTAATCTCCAAAGAGGAGTATGAAAATGACAATGGGATAACTTTGAAGTGACACTTTTCCTCAGCAGCTCAGGTGGAAGCTTTCTTAGCTGATGTGTTGAAATGTATAGATAAAATCAACCCAAAGGGGAAACAAATGTCCTGTGACTTCTGGATATGCAATAGGGCTAGGATTATCATCTCTTAAGGCTCAGTCATGGCTGGTACAGAAGGGCCAACCCTGGTCTGAAAACCCAGGGGCTAACCTCCTTGTGTCACCTGGCTGATGAAAGAGTATAAGGAGAATGGGGCTGGGGGGGTATCATGACCAAGAATGCTCAAATGAAATTCTCAAATACAAAATGTGCAAAGTAACAAGTATTTTGTTTTCCAATAGTATAAGTGTATGACAGTTATTTATTAGAATGGGTCTTGCTCAGGGCCTCCCATAATTTTTCTTTTCAGACAGGGTTTCTCTGTATTGTTTTGGAGCCTGTCCTGGAACTAGCTCTGTAGATCAGGCTGACCTTGAAATCACAGGGATCTGCCTGCTTCTGCCTCCCAAGTGCTGGGATTAAAGGTGTGCAACACCATCGCCCAGCATAGGACCTCTCATAAAACTGTGGTCACTGTTAGTCAATGATACAACTATCTGACAAATGGGTTGAGGCTAGGGTATTCAAGTTCACTGATATGACTATTGTTGAGAGACCCTAGTTTCTCCCCTTGTGGATATCATCATTAGGTTAATATGGCACAGCAAGTCTCCATCAGAGTAACTCATCTGAGGGAAGCAGAAGGGGAAGACTTAAGGTGGAAGTCCCCATTATCTTCTAAGCCTAGTAGTAGAATCTACACACCATGATACTGCCTCATTATGTTGGTCCTACAGAATGAACCTAGCACAGAAGGAAGCTGTGAGAAACAGACCTCCATAGATCAGGAATCAAAGAGAGGCAGGGTTGCAGTGGGATACAATCTTCTGTCCTGAAACAGTGGACCGGACAGCAGCTCTGCCAACATAGATGCTTCAGAATTCAGAGACTTCACCATTCTGCATTCTGTGTCTTGTGGAACAGCTCAGCCAGTAAAGTGTTTGCTTGTCAAGCATGAGTTTGATGCCCACATTTGAAAAGAAAATAATTAGCTGGACACGATGACATATCCTTGTATCTCAGTCCTGGGGAAGAAGAGAGAGGTGGTCCCTGGGGCTCACTTGCCAGCCAACCTAGCCTACAAAGTGAATAGTGGGAGACCTTATCTAAAACAATATGCATTACATTCAAGGTTGTCCTCTGGCCTCCACATGCATGCACATGTACACAGACACAAAGAAAATATTCTATTTTCTTTTTAAATGAAGTCTAATGAAAGTGTGGCTGTCACTTCCTTACCCAATTTATGTTAGGCCATGTTTATACAGCATGTCTCTTGGACACCAGGCATCTTGAGAGCACCGGGTTTTGTTTGCTGCTTCATTATCACAGCCCCAACACCTAGAAGAGTGACAGAGGAACTGTGAGAATAGAGATTCTCCATAGACAGTTACTGATGAAACTTTCTAATTAAATCTTCAAAGTAACCAGGCAAAGTAAGTTATGACAACTAAAGACAAGGCCCATAAGACTGCAATGGCTTGCCCAAATGCAACATAACAATGGGTGGGCTAGCCAAGTTGGAAACGCAGCACTCTATAGCTCCAAAGCCTGTGTTATCTTTGTCCTTCAGAATCCTTGCTGATGCAAAATACACAAGAAACTAGGTTTTCTCCAAAGTCTAGCACTTCATAAATGCATTAAAATATGCCATAGTCCTGTAACTTGTTTTTGAAGTATCTAAAAATGAGATAACAGAGACAATGATAATAAATAATAGACTACATATCTAATGATGAGCAGCATAGCCTGGGAGAAAGGCCATATATCCCAAGCACATGCAAGCATACATGCCCACACATATTTTCAGAATGTTTACTCTGCATGAAAGAGTTATGTGAACAGATAACTTGGTTAATATTCAACAGTCTCAAGTTTTTCCCAGCCCTCTGCCTGCAAATTGTTGCTTTGATTTGGGTCACTGAACTGTTTCCTGGGATCAATATTTGGAGAAGAACTCTTCCATCACTAAAAGAATCCAGTGGCTGAGATTAGAATCAAGAGATGAGAGTTTAAAAGGACAAGCAAGAGCTAGTGGGATAAATTTTAGGTGAGAAAGGAAGGTTATAAGAGTTTAAAAGCAACAGCCACAATTGTGAAGGAAATGGATAGAAGACAAAACTTTTTTAAAGTTGCTGTAGATGTTGACCCTTTGAGGTGAGGTGTGAGAAACAACTTGAAGACTTTGTGTGTGGGAGTTGAGGAGATTAGATGCTTGCTGTACAAGTCCAATGACTCAAGTTTGAATCCTATGCTCCTACATAAAAAGCAAGGCATGGCTGCAAGTGCCTGTAACCCCAGCACTAAGGCATGTGGGGATGGTCGAGATGGAAAGAATCTGAGAGTTCATGCACCTAGCTGAAATGGCAACTTCTTGTTTAGTGAGAGACCATCTCGAGGTAATAAGACAGAAAGTAAGAGAAGGTGCTGCATACACAACTCATACTCATACACACACACACACACACGCACACACACAAGACAGAAAGTAATAGAAGATGCATACAGCACTCACACTCACACACACCATACACATGACAGAAAGTAATAGAAGATCCTTCATGCACCACACACACACACACACACACACACACACACACAGAGGACACAAAAAGTAATAGAAAAGGTATAAAATATGACACACATTCACACATACCCCTTATTTTCAATTCACTTCTGGGGTTCTGGACAGTCTCCTTTGATCAATAAGATACTGAGCCTGGGTCACATAGAATATAGTTTGGAGATTACACATGAAAACTCAATAGGAAAAATGTCATAGAAGATGATGCAAACACTATACTAAGAGGTAATGTAAAAGTTCACGCATGATCCAGAGAAAGAGCTACAAAAAACTTTTAGTTTCCAGTGGGTGAATTTATTAAGCATTTGACAAAAAAATTAAAAAACTAAAAAAATAAAAAATAAAAAAATTAAGAAACAATAAGAAGTTGGAGATCAAAACATCATTAAATTGAGTCCCATAACATTCAGCAGAGACTACTAGAGTAGTCTGATTGAGACTGAAAATAAAGGAAGCCCATCACATTGCTGCCTACAACATCCACACAGATCAACTGGGGAAATCTTATATCAAGACAGTCAGCAGGAGCTCCCAATGGGAATTCTCATAGCAGGTATTTTTATAGCCTGGTATAAATAATAGTAATGACTGTTGAAAATGATTTGCCTTCCATCTAGCTCTTCACAGTGTTGTTCCTCATCTACTTAGTTCTCCTTTCTCCTTGCCATAGGGCCAAGTGATCAGCCTGACATAAGGCAATGGGTACTGGAGGACATTTGACATAAACATACTTGAGTCTGAGACAAGAGAGGGCCTTCTCCCTCCCAGAATTTACTTTAAATAAGCTTAAACAACACAGGGCAATTTATGAACATAATGTATATGATAAAGGTAAGAAGAAATAGAAGACAAGTAAAGTGAACACATCCTGCAAACAGGTAAAGCTTATTTATCTCTATTCTCCCACTCCAAAATGTATAGATCCCAATTGCTGTTATAGTCTCAGGGTACTTGGGGTTGGGGTAGTATATTTTGGTTGATATAACAATCTGGATATCCCATGTCTTAGGTCATTCATGCATCTGATGTAAAAATGGAACAAGATGTAAATAATGGGAAGGTATCCCATGGTTATGAGCTTGAAAATTAATACTATCCAAAGTAGTTATAGGTTCATTAAAAGCCATGTGAACTTTTCAGCAACACTTTCATAAAAGTACCAGGAACAAGGAAGGCTATTATAAAATTCACATGGTAACTCAAAGGAGTCTAAATAGAAACCATGAACAAAGTGAACAAATCCAGGAACATTGAGGTATCAAACTTGAAAATAAACTGCAAAATGAAGTATTCCAAACAGCATTATAGTGACATTAAAGTAGATGCATAGAAAGAGGAATTTAATTAATATTCAACAAAGATGCTAAGAACACATCATGGGGAATAAGAGTCTGCTCAATAAATGATGCTGGGGAAAATGGGGTGTCCACACAGAGAAAAAGTTTAATAAATGATGCTGAGAAAATGGGATGACCGCACAGAGGGCTCTGGCTAGGCTTCCACTAGTGGCTCACCATGTGTAAAATGAGCTCATAATGGAATTGAAAATTTAAACACTAGGTCTGAACTATAAAACTACTCAGAGATCTTGGAAATAATTTCTAATGGGACCTCAAAACACGAATAACAAAAGCAAAAACGGGCAAATAGAACTATTTCTCACAGAAAAGCTCTGCTCAGCAAAAGAAACAGACACCAGAGTAAAAAGACAATGTATGGAATGAGTCTAAACATACTTGCTAAAAGGTTACTATCCAGAAAATTTAAGGCACTCAAATAGATCCACAGAAAATCAACCAAATTTTTAAAGTGATCAAAGGAACTGGATACTTTTTTTTCCCCAAGAGAAAACATTTGAAGAGTATTTGGGAAATGCAGATTAAACAAAGAGACTTCACTTCCCCTGTTGGAAGAGACTTCACTTCATCCTGGTCAGAATGGCTGTTATCAAAAGGATAGGTGGTAACATGAATTGTCAAGGTTATGGAGAATAAAGAACCATGAAGAATAAGGAACCCTTGTAGGTAGGAACATAAATTAGTAAAGATGTCATGGAAAGCAGTATAGAGGTTTCTCAAAAACTAAAAATTATGACTGCATGTGACCCAGCAATTCAACCACAGGACAGGGTACACACTCAAAAGATGTGAAATCAGAGTACCAAAGACTATCCCCACTTCCATATGTAATGTATCATTATTCACAAGAATCAAGATTCAGGGTCTATACCTGGGTGAGTGGATTTTTTTTAAAGGCTGAATACCATTCAGCCCCTTAAAAATATCTGTAGCAATAGAAATGAAACTGAAAGGCTTTATAGTAAATTAAGTGAGTTAGGAACAGGAAGACAAGTCCACATCATCTCATTCAATTGTAAAATCTAAAAACATAGAACTCTTGGAAGCAGAGAGGGATTACCTGAGGATATACTGAGAAATTAGAACAGAGTCTAATTTCTACAGTATATTGTAAAAAGAAGAAATATGAAGAAAAAATGATGGCATTTTTGAAATAATAATTCAGCTGGGTGGTGGTGCTTTAATCCCAGCATTTGGGAGGCAGAGGCAGGTGGATCTCTGTGAGTTTGAGGCCAGCCTGGTCTACAGAGCTAGTTCCAGAATAGGCTCTAAAGCTAAACAGAGAAACCTTGTCTCGGACAAAGCAACAACAAAAATACAACTCGTAACCTTGTTCACTGTTCCCTTTCAGAGACATTAGTTTTAAATATATTCTGAGGAATAAGAGGTTATATTGGTCTCAGCCTTAAATGAGTCATCTACATTATACCCTCTTGTTCCAAGGCTCAGTGATATCTGTAGAAGAGGTAGGAATAGTCAGAGGTAGTGGGTGATTATAGTAAAATTGTGTTGTCTAGACACAACAGGGGAATTGCCCACATATATTCATAGCCATTTGGACGCAATGCACAAGAGAAAGCCTGACAAAATCCCAGAATGGAGAGGAGAAGAAACTCACAATGATGGTTTCTGGGAAAGTTAGAATCATTTTTCTTCAGGATGTGGTCCCTGAGAGGCTGCCCATACTCCAGTAGATGGTCCTACACCTGTGCGCATGTAGACAACACTGTGTAGGCTCAGTAAGTTTAGAATAAAGAGCACATAAAATTGAGAGGTAAGAGTGACAAGGGAACAGAGGAGAACCTGGAGGGAGGAAACACACTGTAAAAATGTTGATCACAGTGGCAGTTCCCATACAGAGGAAGCAGAGGCAGGAGGATGGCTGGGACCCACTGGTGAGCCAGACTAGGGGGCACATCAAGTTCTTTTTCAGTAAGAGCTCCTTTTTCAAAAAGTAAAGTGAAGAATGCCTAAGGTTTATACCTTCTAGCTTCTACATGCATGTGCACCTGCACAGGCCTGTACACACATAAATAACAGACACAATCACTGTCTTCATTATCATCATCCGAGGAGGAAGATGATCAATGAAGGCTGGATAGTGGTGCAGTGCTCAGTGCTTGCCTCTACCACAAAAGGGAATCAGGAACACAGGTGAAAAATTGTATAAAGGGAAATGACAGAAGGCGAGCTCTAAGACATCACCAAAGAAGTGGCATCAATGCCAGATGACCTGAAAAGTCTGACTTGCATTTTAGAGAAAGAAATGAAGTTCATGCCACATATCAGGAAACATTAAGAAGGGAATTCCCACTGGTTCCCATTATCACCAATGGGAACTGATGTGCTCACCCTTGAGATCTGAGGACTCAACACCTCTACTCTTTTCTCACATTCCTGGTATACAACTGCAACCACATAATTCAGGGCTCCTCTCTAGGCCTAACATGACTTCTTTTTTACCTGAACCCCTAAGGGTCATAGCTGCCACAACCAAAGGCCCTGCCATCCTTAGTATTAGTTTTCAGGATCTGAGGACATGCTATTCTCTGGCCTACACATCAAGGACTATAACTGCCATTACTATTATACCTACTTCTAGGAGATCTGTGGTCATACACCTGGAAGCCTACATCCATCTACTACCACATCTATAGATAGCCTATATACTGCTAAGCACTTGCAGATACCACTAACGCTTATTGCAACTGAAGAAATAAGAAGGAGAGAGTTCTGTGCCTACTCAACATCACAGCAAAGCAGCTATCCAAAGGAGAGCTCACAAACTGTTGAAAGAAAAATATTTTCACTCTACAACTACTCAACAACATCAGAAAAGTCTGTTGTCATACCCGAAGTCCACAAGTACAGACAGAAGAAGCCAAGCTAGTGACATACATGTAGTCCAAGCTCTTGGGAGATTAAAACAGAAGGTTTGCAAGCTAACTTTAGCTTGGACCACAGAGCAATTCAAGCCTAGACTATGCAGTGAGAAAGAAATTGAAGGTAGACATAACAGAGAAGAAGGAGAAGGTAGGGTAAGAGGAGGGAGAGGAAGAATAGGGGAGGAAGAAGAGCAGGAGGGAGAGAAGCAACAGCTAGATCAATGCCATGGCCCCAAGACTCAGCAAATATCAAAGAGGGGGTGAAAAGAACATATGAGCTGGAAGATGCCAAAGGATGCTATGAAATACTGTCTTCAAGATGTGGTATGTCCATTGAGTTAATGAGCCCTTTGCAGGTATGGTTACTTGCACATGATCAAACCAACATTATTTAACATTCCAGCAGGCAGCACTAACTGAACTTAGTGATCTACTAATGGGAGCTATCATTCTGTAAATATGTTTCTCATATTGGTTAATGAATAAAGCACTGTTGCCCTATATGGAAGCAAGATAGGCAGGACTAGGAGACAAGGAGAATTCTGGGAGATATAATAGAGAGGAGTCAAATGTACGATGCAAGAGGAGTAAGAAGTCCAGACCCTTACTCTGATAATACCACGAGAAAGCACTTAGATTGATATAAATGAGTTAATATTTAAGACAGAGCTAGCCAATAAGAAATGCTAGTAATAAGCCAACAGTTTTATAATGAATATAGGGTCTCTTCATGTCATTTGGGGCTCTGACATGGCTGTGGGACCAGGCTGGCAGGAAAGTGCTCATAACAATCTACCAAAACACAAAATTAAAACAAACAAACAAACAGAAACAAAACAAAACAAAATACAGCAGTAGAAATGAAAAGAAAATAGCATGAAGGTGGGGGAGGGATGTATTGGGTAGCCGGCATACCCAAGGGGAATAGGAAGGAGGAGCTAGGAGTTGATGGGAACAAGATACATTGTACACCTGTATGAAATTATCAAAGAGTAAACAAGACATTTTTAAGTTAATTCAGATAAATGGATTTATTTCTGGGTTCTGTATTCTGGTCCATCAGTGTTAATACTGATGCATATGGCAGATCCAAGCTACTGATGTTACTATAGGCTCACAGATGGTGCTGAAATCAAGGTAATAGTATTCTCCTTGCTCTGCCTTTCATGCTCAGTATTGGTTTAGCTATGTGGGGCTCTTCGTGGTTCTGTATGGATTTTAGAATTGTTTTCCTTTGCAAACTATTACCAAAAATATTGAAAAGGAAGGAAATCTGTCAAATTCATTCTGATCCTACTATTGAAACAGAAGACAAACAAAAGAAAAATGAAGATCCATTTCCTTCACAAACATATTTGGGAAACTTAACAAACAAGCTAGCTATGCTGACTCATGCCTTTAATCCCACTGCTTGAGAGGCACAGGTAGGTGGACCTTGGTGAGTTCAAGTCCAGCCTGGTCCACGCAGCAAGTTCTCAGAAAGCCAGGGCTGTGTATGCATACCCTGTCTCAAAAATCAAAAATAAACAAATAAATAAAAACCACAAAGCAAACAAATCCAACATATGAAAAAGTTTACATACCATGATCAAGTGAAAGTTATCCCTGGTATTCAAGGATGGTTCAACACAAATAACTTGAGAAACTTAATATATCAAAATAATAAAGAACAAATTTCTATGCTCATCACAAGAGAGAAAAAAGTGATCTGGTTTCTCTCTACATGATATATTTCAGCATTTACCAGTAGAAACATAAAATACTCTGAAGAGTCAGCAACCTTCAATGACTTAGATACAGAAGAACCATATTCACCACAATCAACTCTATATACAGCATGCAGTCACCATCATGCTAAATTTGGAAAAGCTGAGAGCATTTCCTCTAAGACCTGGTACAGGGGGAAAAAAACACTTATTTTACCACTCATATCAACATAGATTTAGATATCCTAAACGGTAATTAGACAAGAGAAAGGATAAATGGACTGCAAATACAACAGGAAAAAGTAAAATTATCCCTGTGGCATTTTTTTTTTTTTTGATAATAGCTTCTATTTAAATTTGAAATAAGCTTCTCAATCCCAGTTCCCTCACCCTCTTTTCCTCCCTTGTCCTCCTCCCAACTCCATCCCATCCCCTTTCTGCTCCTCAGGGAGGGTGAGGCCTTCCATAGGAGATCTTCAAAGTCTGTCACATCATTTGGAGCAGGGCCTAGGCCCTCTCCTATGTGTCTAGGCTGAGAGATTATCCCTCTATGTAGAATGGACTCCCTAAGTCCATTCATATACTAGGAATAAATACTGATCCACTACCAGAGGCCCCATAGACGGCCCAGTACTCCTAACTAATACCCAAAGGTTGGTCCTTTGCTAGTTTCCCACCTATCAGTCTGGGGTCCATGAGCTCCCCTTTGTTCAGGTCATCTGTTTCTGTGGGTTTCTCCAGCCTGGTCTTGATGCCTTTACTCCAGATGGCATAATTGTATATATAGAAAATGTAAAGACTGAACAAAAAGATTGTGAGAATGATAAAGTCAATAGAAATGTTGTATACAAAAGCAATATGCAAAAATCAATAATGGCACCTTATTTTTAACTAGCATGCAAAGTGTTAGGTTTCCCAATGAAGTTTTCAAACAAAATTGGTTTTTGGTGTTCATCCACCCTTTTCTCCCCAATCCTTTGTGACCCCTCTTGTACTATTCCCTTCTCAGTAACCTCCTTTCTAGCCTATGTCAAATGTTCCTACTGCCCTCTTCCTCTTCCTCAACACCTCTTTTTGCTGTCTTATGGCTTCCTTTCTAGTTTCATGGCCTGTATCCACATTCACATCCATTTACATACACATAAAAGCATTTTCTACACCAAGAATGAATTTAGTGAAAAATAAATAAAAAAAGTAATTCCATTCACAATCACTCCTCCCCCCCCAAAAAAAAATCAGGAATAAATTTAATCAATGGAATGGAAGATATCTACAATGAAAAATGTAAAACACTGATTTAAAGTTGAGGAAGACACGCAAAAAATGAAAGAAAAATGACTTAACATATTCATGAACTGAAAGAACTAATATTATTAAAATATCCATGTGATCCAAAATGTAATTCCCACCAAAATACCAATAACATTCTTCACAGAAACAGAAAACTCCAAAATTTAAAAATACCCCGGGATAAAAAAAGTTGCTTAAAGTGTCATTTTTCTTTCCCGATGATGATCAATTTCTAAGGGTGTTCTCACCTGGAGGCCTGCTTACCTGAGTATCTCTTGGTGCTCTCAAACTTCCCGTTCAACAGGGGACATTGCATCATAATTGGGAGTGCGAATCTTAGTGTTGCTTCAAATCTGAGGAGTAAGGACTTCATGGGAACCCACAATTTTATTTTATTTGTTTTTATGAAAGATAAGAATAGGAAGGATAGCTATAGTGTTTGGACTTTCACGTGATGGAAATCTTTGGAAGACCTCGTTGCCCAGAGACAGCATGACCAAAACTATATGTTATAATTCTTTTGTTGGCAGAATTGTAGGGTGTGGAATGGATATTGTAAGGGTTCAGGCATTATGCTGGCCTGCCTCATCACCTGGCAGAATGCATTCAGGCAGTACTCTGGTCAGCCCAGGGTTCCATGACTATTAGTCTGCACACAGGTGCAAAGGACCCCTTTAAAAGAAAGATCCACACACACTTATGCTCTCTTTACAGCTGTTCCCCTGGGGCAGACAGGACTTTTTCTGTCTCCCTCTTCTTTTCTGTCCTCTCTCTGTCTCTGTGTCTCTTTACTTCTTTTCTCTCCCCCACTTCCCTTTCTAATAAAACCTCTCATTTAAGCTCTGTCTGACTGGCATATTTGTCCCCCTGCATCAATCACTTTCACCTGCCATGGAATCTGCTAAGGCTCCCCTCGTGCTTTATCATAACATTGGTGCCAATATTGTGTGACCTTCACTTCTATTACAAAAGGGGATTTTCCTTCACGCCTTTGTCCTTCCCAGGCATAAATTTAACCTACTAAGTTAAAACCAGTTACAGTAAGGCTGGAGGCCTCTGGGTAAAACATCCCTCCATAGCCTGTCAACATGGATCCAGTTCTAAAGACAGATCCTACACTAATGTCATTGTAGCCATATTAATTACAGATTAATTAATTATACAGTGATAACGCCCTTCCTAGCTACCTATGTGTGTAAGACAACTAAAGACAAATTTTGTCTGCTGAGATACATTAAACAGACAGACAGCCTTCAAATGCTCAGAGATCTAGAGAATATGGCATTTAAAATGTTTTATTAAAAAGTTTTTTTGTAACAGAGAGACAGACCAACTGCTGGCATTACCCAGTTTCCCGTTTCCTTCCAAAAGACTGATGGACACTGAAGAAACTCCACCCACAAAAGTGGTAGTGCCACTGACCAAACCTGCCTTTCACCTCAACTTCTATGAAGGACTCTTCAGACTGTGGACAAGAGGACAATGGAATCGACTTTCTCCATGTTGCTTAGGCCAATAGTAGGCCAGTCTTTCTAAAGCTCCTAATCCACATTTCGCATGCTAACAACAGAAAGCAGGTGTCCTTAAAGCCTCTGTCCTCAACAACTATGAAGTACCTGGGAGTGGCTGGCTGTCCAAGTGGCCAGTTAATAAGTCTCTGTTGTTCTCTACTAATTAATCCAGCTAAAATTTTATCCTCCTCTAGAACTCTAATGCATTTGATGGCTGATTGGTTTCAATATAACTTCTTATCACTCCTTTATTTAAAAAGATGTTTTAAGGTATAAAGTTTATGAAAGAAAATAAAAGCTTAAGATGTAAGGATCTAAAAATGTTTTAAGGTATAACAAAGTAACTTAAGGTATGTATATAAATGCAAGTTATCAGTACAGATCACAAGCAATAAAAATGCTAATGTGTCTAAAACTAATGTTTCACAAACTCAAAGGATTCTTATAAATTCCAGAGACCTGAATTGAACCCACCTAAACAGGTCAAATTCACTCCAGATAGCTATCATTCAACCTTTCCCTGGTTCTGGGACTCCCTTCCTTCATCTTGGGACCCCGCAGGAACCCCTCCCTCATCTTACAATTTCTTCCCCTCAAGTACCAAGATGTAAGAAAAAAAAAGCAGCCTTGTCCTCTGCTCTGCCAACATCTTGCCAGGTCTAAGAGGAGTTGGATGCCCAGGAGGCTGCAGGAGAAACGGATTTGTCCCACAGACAGATAACTGTAGTCAAATTTCTAACAAGAGCTGTCAGCTACCTTTATTAATATGATTCCAGATTTCTCTTACCAAGTATTGCACAGTACCTAATGACAAGATAATCAAATGGGCTCCATTCATTTGCCAGGACAATCCTTTCTCCAACTCCCTGCTCTCCCCACCCAGCCTTCTTAGTCCTTTTGAGTTTTCTTAGCTGTCAGCAAAGGCTTCTAGGTAGACTGCTATCTCATATTCCATGCCTCTTTTATATTGGGAAACTATACTCCCAAAGACTGGACCACATGCTTTGAGCTTCTGGCCTCTGAAGTTTTGTCCCTATCATGTACTTTAGAGACTGTGTTTACCATAAGCCCCTTTAGCTGCTTTTATGATAGTATTAACTGTCAGAAACAACCCAAAATAAAATTTAATAAATTTTATTAATAAATTTCAGCTCTGTGGCTGAAAAATCTAGTATGTGGGATAACCTTAAACCCAAGTCCAACCTGACCCATGTTGATATTGCTGGGCATGAAGTCTCATTCTAGCACGGTCACTTTGAGGACCTGGCAGTCTCAGGAAAAGGCAATGTCTTTCATGAGTTTTGAATTTCAAATTATTATTTGTGCTTTTAAAAATGATTTTATGTGTATGGGAGTTTTTCTTGCATGTATGTATGTGTGTGCCTGGTGCCTATGAAGACCTGAAGAGGGTGCCAGGTCCCCTGGAACTAGCGTTACAGATGGTTATGAACTACCATGCAGATGCTGCGAACTGAACTTATGCCCTCTGCAAGAACAAGTACTCTTTGCCGCCGAGCCATCTTGCCAGCACCTGTTTGTATTTTTGACAAAACTCCACATTCAACTTTCAGATCTGAAAGGGCTGCTTTCCCTGGAAATAGTTACATACATCCAGGAATCCAGTGTTGACTGCATCTGCCTTCACCCTCCTCCCACCGACAAGCTCTTCAAGCTCCGCCACCACCAGAGATGCCTCAGTGGTCACTTCAGCCCCACAATCCATTTTGGAACAATGAAAAAAAATCCATTTTCAAGCTGTTTGGGCGAATTACATGCATCTAAATGAATATTGTACTGGATTCAAACTTATTTTCACAAATTCTAGCACTTCTCTTCTTGAAGCAACTTCAGAGATGGCTCTGCTCCAACCCATTCATTGGCAGATGGAGAAACTACCATACGAGAACTTCAGAAACTTCCTAATGTTAGCAGTGGAGCTGTGACTAGAAGCCAGGACCGGTGTCCTGTCTTCCCACAGTTCCCTATCACTGATCACAGTATGACCGGTTCCCTCCCCCCACCCCACCCCCACGTACACACAGCACTCACTCTAAATTAGAACTCCCTGCTCATCCATGAGGAACTAGAAGTTGAGTAACATAAAGTCACTTGCCCAGTCACCCAGATCATAACTGAAGATGAAAACCAGAGCTGGAATTCTTCCAACTCAAAGGCCTGTAAGTACTGTGCTGTGAGCCTGTTTTCCCAGCCTGCTCATTGAAGATTATTCTCCTTCATAAAAGAAACGGTCATCAATAGAGGTAGGGTGGTAGAGTAGCACTGACTGTCAGGTGACCTCTGACATTGCTCTACTATACGAGGTTGGAGCAGACGCTTGACCTTGTCTTTGGTGTGCTCTAGCAGTACTTGGCTCAGGGTTGTCGTCAACGACTAGTTGGAAGTCGCTGAATAAGTGAGGTGCTTTTTATTTTTCTTGTACCATGAAACTATGTTGTTCAGTTCTTCCTGCTTTTCCTGCACAAGAAACCTCAGTGGAGAGTAGAGAGTCCTGTAAATGCCCGCTCAGGTGAGCTGTGTCCTCTGAGCCAACCTGAGAGATCACCTCTGTTTTCACAGCTCCAGCAGGGATCACTGCCTCTATCTAGTGTGAATGCACTGTTTGTTTTCCTTCTTCTCTTTCTGTTTGCTGTTGGAAAAGTCCATTAGTGTTGATTGACATGACTAAACAGCAAAGGGGAGAACAGTTGGTGTGCTAATAACTCTTAAGTAAATACCAATTGTTATTGTCACCTAGGAGCCTTCCAGAGAGGTGGCACCATCCCTGGTCCTGGACCTGCTCCTCTTTGGCTCTGTCTTTCACCAACCTGGAAAGGCAGGTTTGGAGAAAGAAAGAGTCTTGAAAGGGTTGGTGAGCAAAAGGAAGGAAGAGTATGGTAAGAAAGCAGGGTCATTGAACGAGTTGCAGAGAGAAAGGGAGAAAAGGGCAGGGGACACATGTGTCTGCTCACATACACACAGAGTGGAGCAGAAAAGAAACAAGAAGCTGATGGTTAACGGGAGCATTTTCCAGGGTTCACCTCAGCACTGGAACTCATCATGCCCTAGTGGCTCTAACCCACACCTTCTAGCTCCATGTTTGCTCTTTTTTAATATTTAGGATGTGTGACCTTCTGACTTGCTGTGAGGTAGAGGAGAAGATAAGTTGGCTGTGACATAGGGAGGTTTTATGACATCAACATTGAAGTGGAACATTCTTATGATGCTCTGTTGGAGATGGGAGGAATGTGACATGACCAAGAAGGATTTATGGCTAGTAAAAGAAAGGGAAGGTGGACTCCTCTCCTACCTAAAGCAAAGACCAGACAGTATTATTGTCAAAATAAGGTCCTTCACTCACATGTTCAACAGATACTGATGGTGTCTAGTGCATCTCTTAGATGCACATCCTAGCTCTGAGAATGTGTTGGTGTCTGGTCTCTTCTCTCTAATTATTCATGACCTAGCAATTAAAGTAAACATTTTAAATATAAAAAAATGTACTGAACATAGACTAAGCCAGTTTTGCTTATGTATTTGGGAACATACAAATCTGTATTCTGTGCTTTATATTATAGATTTACAATGTACATCAACATAATGACTCTAAGAAGTTCTATAGTGTACAGCTCTGAAAAACTTAACTTAGAAATTCTAATAAAAGGGTTTTTTGTGTATGTGTGTGTAACATTAATGTCTTGAGAAACTAGAGAAATAGGATGAGGACTTGGACTTGGATAGCAAACAATACCTGACTCATTACTAGTTCGTGACTTTAAGAAAATCAGTTAACCATTCTCACCATTTAATTAAGTTGCTTGCCAAAACTTAATACATCACCAGGTTGCATATATGAATGTATATACATATACATACATACATACATACATACATACATACATATATATATTTGAGGGAGAACAAGGTGAATGCATGGGAAAGGTTGGAGGGAGGAACGGGAAGTTAGGAAATAATTATAATTTCAAAAAGTAGAAATTATTATAAAAAAGAAAATGGGATGGCAGAACTTATGTTTTTTTAAAAACATGAAACATGGAAAACCTAATAGAAGGTGATGTGGAGTAGGCAGGCTGCTGCAGCAAAGGTATCGGAAAAGGTGACTCTGAAGTGAGACCTCAAAGAAGCCAGTGACAAGGGTGTTGCAGGTGGAAGGAAGTGGATAGTGAGGCCTTTGGGCAAAAAAAAGAGTTGATTGTGACCTTCAGCAGAGCATTGTCACTGAGAGAGAACAGACTGTGATCAGCACAGAGGAGATTTTAACTTTGGAGGAGGGGCTACAAGAGGGTTGTTCTCTAAAGGAAGAAAGACAATGGCTTTGGTGCATGGCAGCCATTCATATTTGGGGACCTTTTATTCCTGTTCCTGTGTCAACCATTTCCCGTCATTGTCAACCTTTAGAACAAGAAAGCCACAGATTCAAGCTCATATTAACAACTGTCAGGTATTTGTGGGGTTTGGGAATGATTGGATCTTCCCACTCCAGGCCTCCATTGGCAGCATCAAAGTTGTTTGTTCTTGAAGACACTGTCATCATTCCAGCAAATTCAAGGACATTTAATTCAGGCTTTATTTTGTTGTTCTCTACATTTCAAAGTCACCTCTGGTTTTTACGGCTATGGGATCTTGTTTCTTGGTGGTTACCTTGGCCCATTGCTCCTTCCATCTCAGATCCCGGTGTGATAAATAGGCAATTCTCTAATGATGGCTGTGTCTGCATCTTGTCTGTCCAATGCAGGAGCCATTAGCCATCTGTGGTCATTCAGAACATGAAAAGTGGACAATTTAAGAAACAAAATGCTTAGTTTATTGAATTTTAGCTAATATAAATAGTTTTTTGTTTGTTTCTGATTACTGGGAAAACTACTGAAATGCATTCACACAAATAAGCAATACACATGTCAGTTAGTGAGAAATTTCTTTTGAAAAATAGAACATTCTTAAGGTTGGCCAAGTTGGCATGCAGAAATATATCAGCATAGTCATTTGGCCAGGTCATGAAAAGGCCACCTAATACATATCTCAGAAGTCATCTCTAAAAATCATTTCATTAAGTGTTCAAAAGCAAATGGTGAAGTTTTCTTTAATGGAAATGGTTCATCCCAAATAAGCTTGCAAAATGGCTGTGCTTTCTGTTTCTCTTGTAGATCCACAGTGTACATCAACATAATAAAGACTCCAAGAAGTCCTACAGTATACAGCTCCAAAAAACACAATTTGACTTAGAAATTCCAACATGCTAAAGAAAAGATCCTGTGTGCACGTGGTGTGTGTGTGTGTGTGTGTGTGTGTGTGTGTGTGTGTGTGTGTTTGTATAAAACCTTAAGCATCACAAGAAACTACAGAAGCAGGGTAAGGACCTGGACTTTGATAGCAAACAATGATGGACTCATTACTAGCTCGTGACTTTAGGAAAGTCAATCAACCTTTCTCACTATTTTGTTCAATAAGATGAATTAGTATATCACCAGCTTTCATGAGGATTAAACACAATGAATATGGGCCTATCACAGTTCTTCATATCTGATAAATTGTCCCCTAAGTAATTACCTATTACTTTCATAACACCTGTGTGGGGGTTAAGTGACTGAATGACAGACAGTGGGTCCAGAAAGAAAGGTGCCATAACCAGAGTTCATTCATGAACACTGTATTGGAAACTAGAATGAGAGAGGAATCTATGCTGCATCCCACTATTATGAATGTACACCTGGCACCAAATGCCTTTCTTGGCACAACCACCATGGGAGCCAGGAGTTGAAGCATATTATCCTTTGAATTGTCCACCCCCATACAAAGCAAAGATCAGACACTTTGTATGTGCATGTGCTTTGCTTTGCTCTGGTCTGCCCTGCCCATGTTTTTCTTTCATCATGTCCAACCATTGTGAGTCTATATCTGTGAACGACTTCTTTGCTGTGTGTTAGTTATGACAGAAACACGCTCACCTCTGGGTCTTTGCATTCGCTGGCTGTTTGGTATAGCACGCTCTTCCAGTTATCCAAGCCTCCTTCTCTTATAACTGTCAGTCATTTACTGAAGTGTTTTCTTCTCAACTCTCCCTAAATTATCAACACAACCCCACCTGCTCTGGTCCTCTCCAATCTTTTTCCTTGCGCAACACATCTGATATGCTAGGTTTGATTTTCTTTATGTTTCCACCTGACAGAACATAAGCTACATTAGAGCTGAGGTCCTCATCTGTGCCATGCTCCACACCTGGCGCGGAAGACCTAAATGCCAACAAGTAGGAACTGGAAAGATAGCTCTGCAGCTAAGGATGCTTGATGTTTCTGTAGAACCTGGGTTTGGTTCCCAGAACCCAAATTGGACTGCTCACAACTGCTGTAATTGCAGTTCCATAAGGCTTGACACCTCTTCTAGTCCCCAAGAGTACCTTCACACACATAGCATAAAAACATACACACAAATTCACGCAAAACAAATTAATCTTTAAAAAAATTTCACTGACTGGTAACCAGAAGCCGAAGTTGTGCATGTCTATTCCTGCATTTAATTTGCAGGACGGCTTATCCCAAAGAAGGAAACACATCTCCAGCATAGCCTCTGTGGTTTTTATTAGTGTTTCTGGGACCCATCAAGCAAACAAATAAAAACATATTTTTGAAAAATATAATTCTTTCATTAAACAGACATCATTTGGATTTAACAGTTTAAGGGTTTAAAGGTTCTGATTTAAAAAAAAAGTGGCAGTAGGGTTGTTGCCCACCAATTATCAACCCAGAAGCCAGATGGCAAGAATTAAATTTATACCTACAGAATGATTAACCCCAATTCAGCTAAACTCTGAAGCCTATGTGTTTCAAAAGTTTCACAGCTGAGAATTCACCTGTGACACTAAGATTGCCATTTCAGTCTCAGAGTCAGTATTCCTCCATAGGTCCAGATTATGTGCCTTTTACAATCTATATTTTCACACACACTCCAGATATATGATGCTCCAATATACACAAGGCACCCAGTAGGTGCTTTATTTAAACTACAGAAGAATAATGTAATTGCTTTTCCTTCTTACTGTTCTCCCTTTTCTTATATTTTATACAATAAAAAAAAAAAGGCACACTTGCAAAACTAACATCTAACATGCATGGCTAACCTTATCAAAATATCCCTCAGCATTTTTCAAAAAGGAAGAAAAAAATAAAAACCAACCCCTAAATACTAAAACTGAAAACAGTTTTATGCTTAAATAGCATTTGACATCATATAAACACACTTATAATCTTCATTGATTAAATAGGTCAAGGGTTCATTACTGGCATCTTGAAACCAGGTTAAGTCTCACAGTTCTGGGTAAGGCAACAAAATTCTCATCCAGCAGACACTGATGTGTGCAACCAAGCAGCCTGTTTGAATTTCTTTTCAGCACAGGTAGGAGGCAAAGGAGAGTGTCACAGTAAATGTTCGTCATAGAGGTTATGTCCTTGAAGGTTTGGTTATTGTGTTGTGTTCTGGAGAAGTGACTCACATCCCAGTTATGAATATGACTGATGTCTGCCCAGTCAAAGGAGTCTCCCAGAAGATAGTCACCATTCACTCAGTGAATAGTTATCCTGTTGCACCCTAGGTATGAGGATAACAAAGTGGTCAAACTTGGTCCCTGCCCTCTGAGAGCTTACAATCTAATCAGACAGGAACGTGAAGGAAGGCTCTGTGTGTGAAATTCATGACCTGGGTCTCTCAAATAGCATGCTGAACACGCTGTGGACCTATCCCTGGGATTCAGGACCTTGCTTAATTTTATCAAGTCATATAGGGGCCTCAGATGATCTGAGTCTTGTGAAGTATTAATGGTCTATTACTTGACTTATATTCCCATGGAAACCACTAATATGTCACTTGTGAATATTCAAGGAGACTGTATTTTGTGAGCCTTTAATAGATTAATCACAGATGAACTTATCAATAAAGTGGCTATTCTCTAAAGAAAGGAGTTCTTTCTTCTCTGTAGGGTTTCTTTCAAATTGTGGTGAAAAGCACTCTGCTACACCCCAACTTGGCATAACTTCCTACCTGGAGTTTTCCAAGTCATGAACAGCACATAGAAAACACACAAATTCAAGCCAAGAAAATAGATATGCAAAGCACTTAATACTGCAGCCTATTTAAATAGGAATTGGGTGCCAAGAAACTGCCACTTTCCTCAAACAGCACAATCTATTTATCTGCAGAACTGTTTCCACTGGTCCTATCCAGACTCCTCTATTCTCTGACAAGGATAGCTCTGTGATGGAGAAGCTAGAGAAAGAGCCAAAGCCAGGTACAGGAATTAGAGAAACTCACAGGCTCGGAGAAAGTGAACCCAGAGAAAGACCTGACCACCCTAGACCAAAGCCAAGGAAAGCCATGCAAGGAAAAGCAGACAGAAAACTGGCAGATGCCCCCAGTACCAGCACACACACACACACACACACACACACACACACACACACACACACACACACAGGCACACACTCAGATTCTTCCCTCAAAAATTCCTTCTACAAGTTTCTCTCTGCATTCCCAGTACATACATTTTCTCTTGTACTTCCTAATACATGCTAATACATCACTGCGTTTCTCTGACTTTGGCTCTCATGGCATTCTGAAAAGAATTTCCTCCATCTATCGAATCCCATCGTCTCTAATACTTAAAAAAAAAATAAAAATATATTGACTTCAAGGTCTTGCTTTTTCTTTAGGAATTAGAAGATTCTACACATCTCTTTGTTCTGAGACTGAATGACTACCTTTATATTGACTGGTTCAATTGGTGTTCTCACTCAAGGGTATTTTTGTCCTTCTAGAGACATTTTGACAGTTTCTATGAACACTTTGGATTGACACAAGTACAAAATGCTAATGGAGGTCATTGCTACACATTTGACAATGCACAGTACAACTCTCACCACAAAGAATGAACCAACCCAAATGTCAACTGTACCCGGGGAGAAACCTTAAACTACAGATGCAAGAACACACTCATCAGTACCACCACCTCCTTTTCCCACTTAGTTTTCAATAGTTGGGCTGAATTCTATGTAGCTAGAAGTAGCCCCATGTGGCAAATGACTTTTTTAAACTATCCAAGGTAAAAGGGATACAGGAAACTCATCCATGAATGAGGGTGAAGCCTCCCCCCCCCCATCAATCCCATTTACTGAAACATTCCCAGTATGTAATCATGCAATGATTATAGGCCACTCTGGATTATGGAAGTTCCCATTGTCTATTCACTGTCTCCTAAGTCAGGCTAAATTTCCCAGCATCCTTAGGGTTGATCCCATCAATCTGAGACCTTGAACTTTGCCCTCCAAAAAATCCCATTTCTCTTGAGGAGGTCACATGGATGCTTATGTGCAGAGAACACATCACCTTTTTTTCTAAATCATTTTGTATATGAAAACATTTAATGCCCTCTTATTTCTTTTCCCTTCCTCTTAGCAAGAAACACAAGGCTACAGGCCCTGTTGTTCTTGGAGTAGAAAAGAATATCACAACAGAGGCAATAGCAAATCACAACCACATACAGCTTCATAGTTCACAGAAAACTGTGTACGTTTGTTCCCCACATAGGACATACTTCAAAGTAACAAAATATTTTTTTTCTTTTATCAACTGTAGTGTCTGTTCTTCCCAACAGAAGCAGATCGTTTTTGTCCCTTCATGGTACATAAATATCACTGAAAAGCAGTCTTTGAAATATTTACGTCCAGTTCTTCATTGATTTTAATCCATATGCTGTGTTTTTGGTTTGTGTCCCAAGGGTTGGCAGCCTCAGTTCTCATTTTCTCTCCATCCACGAGCATTCTTCCCAAATTTATAGACCAGCCGTCGCCCATCCACACGTTCCAGAATTTCTCGTTTGTAGTAGTATCTGTAAGAAGGAGATGGGTAAGGTGCCCATTCAATCTGAGCATTGCAGGGAGTGCCTGCCCTTGGGGCCTTGCCATTAGAAGAACGTGAAGTTGCTCACCTCATGGCCCGGCTGAGTTTCTCGTAGGTCATACTACTGTTGTTCTTCTTTTTCCCCCACAGCTGAGCCACAGCCTCTGACTTCAGGAACCTGAAGATACCTTCTGAACGGTCTTCCCATTTGATCAGCCCTGGGTTCTTGTCTGGGCTCAGGAGAATGTCTCGAATGAACTCCCATAAGTGAGTCCCTCTTGGGTCTGATGAAAAGCAAGACACAAGGATTTATTAATGGCCCAAATCAGAGGACAGGAGAGAGAGAGAGAATGTGGAGTTACAACTTCTTCCTTGAGATGCAGAATCACCAAATAGTCATTTTAGAACAAACAACTAGTATAATCAAGGCATGGGGAACCAATGTGGCATAATGAACTCCTGGCAAAGCCAGGACTAAAGAATTGGTGTTAATCATGTAATCCAGTCCGAGCTTTCTTTTTCTAATTACCATTCACAAATGGCCTAGGCTTACTTCAGACAGCAGTCCTCAGCCATTTGTCTAATATCTCGCTTGGTTCAGTTATTCCACCCAGCAGTCATCTCTTGGGAAAAGACCTCCTCCAAAGAAAGAGTGATGCATCTCAACCCCTCCTCTCCACCTTGATCCTTGCCCCCTCCTGGGCTCTCCTAGACAAAGGGAAATCTTTTTTTTTTTTTTATTTTAAATGATCTTCAGGATTTATTTAGACAAGAAACTTGTCGATCTGACAGGAGGGGAAAAGGAAAATTAAAAAAAAAAAAAAAACTACAGGAAAATGGTCCCAAAACCCCCACCCTTTAGCAAAGGGTGCTGATTGTACAAAGGGGAATCTTTAACCTTCTGTCCACAAGTTCTTATCCACTGAAGTGTCCTAGTTTTAGAGAAACTAAGATGAGGGAGAAATTCCCAGGATGCCCCACTTCTGTAAACAGCCGTGTTGGGAGTCACTTTAGTGGTGCCCCCTTTAGTGGTAAATGAATGGGGATAGAAACAATACTGCCAGGCAACTTACTGTGCTTTTTGGTGTGGGACTTTACAGGGTGGTCTTGTTCCTTTTTCATATCAGGTGACTCTGCTAAGGAGAAGAATGAAAGCACCTCAGTTTAACACCTCATGCAAGTATTGTTCTTACTACACACTTAGTCGCTGTTCCCTGATTACCCACTCCATACCTTCACTATCCGGCTATGTAGCAGTGCCAAAACTGAGGATACATGCTATGGGGAAAATGAGGCAGGGTAGAAATGAGGGTCAAAGTTTGCAACTTAATCCAACAAAGTCAAAGAAGACTTCTGTGATAAAGGGACCAATGGGATGTGGGCAAAGTGGCCACTCAGAAAACCTAGGGACAAACTTAGCATAAAGGAAGACAGTAAGAGCAAAGGGCCTCCGGTCACTGTGCATTAAGTGTTTACACAGCACAGAAAGAAGCCAGTAGATGTGAACAAGGGGCAGAGATAGGAACTGAAGTTCTGATCATTAATGCCTTACAGAAAGTTCTGAAAGGACTTTGTTCTGCTTCTCCTGAGAGACATGGTAAGCCATGGAAAGATTTAGGTCATCTAAAGGATGTTTTTATAACATAATACAAAAATGTAAACACTCATAACAAAGAAAGGTATCATTTAAGCCAGAGGAGTGCCATTTTTTGGCATGCAAAGTTACATTTTAATCACCTTGACAAAGGGGCCATTGAGTGGCCTGAGCTCAGCACAGAGGGCCACAGTGGACTATGGAAACACAGATTAGTTTAACAAATGACTCTTTATGGTAATCATTTCACTGTCTCCATAGAAAAGAAGACAGAGGCAGATCTATGATGTGAAAATTCAAAAAAACAGAGAGAAAGAGAGAAAGAAAGAAAGAAAACTAAAACACTGATGTTCTCAGTCATATATGACAGGTAGAAAGGTTAATCCCAGCAAAACAAAAAGTTGAATGGTGAAGGCTAGAGATCAAAAGGGGATGAGAGGAACATCAGGAGACTGGATGACATGCCACAAAAGCAGATACCCTGGAGGAATAAGGTCAATTGTCTACCAGGCAATAGAATAAAAATACAATGTCTGGTGATTTATTGCATAGATTACAAAGAACTAGAACCAAGAAGTCCTAAGGCTCCCAGCACTGAGACAATGAACATTTAAGAGATGAGCATGCTAGCTAGCTACCAAGTCTGATTTGGTTATCATATATATATATATGATAATCAAATCATATTGATATATATATATATATATCATCATATATCAGCATGATATATATATATGATAATGTCACAGCATGGCTCATGAATACATTAGTATTATGGATTAATTTATTTTTAAAGAAGAAGAAGGGACTGGAGATGTAGCTCAGCAGTTAAAAACACTTTTTGCTCTTGCAGAGGATTTGCATTTGATTCCCAGAACCCACATGGTGGTTCACAACTATCTGTAACTCTGGTTCCTGGGGATCTGAAGCCTTCCTCTGATTGCCACAGTTACCAGGCACACCCATGATACACATGTATATGTGCAGGCAAAACACTCATGTGCATAAATTAAAGTAAATACATCTTCAAAAAACTTGTAAAGGAAAGGAAAACTAACAACTTAATGACCCTCCCACAGGTGTGTGTGTATGTGTGTGTGTGTGTGTGTGTGAGAGAGAGAGAGAGAGAGAGAGGAAGAAAGAAAGAGTGTCTGTGTGTCTGTGTCTGTCTGTGTGTCTCTGTGTTTGTATATGTTCAAGGATACTTCAGGTGTTATGTGGACCATTGGTGATACCACCCTAAGCCCCATAATCAACAGCTATCCAATTTTGATACGAAATAGTCCCCTAAACACAAGTCAGTCCTTTAAAGGAATTAAGCAAGACATGCCTCTTCTTGTGACATAGCAGAACTTCCTAACATAGGGATCCCCATCAAGGCTTTCAAGAGCATTCTAGACTCATCAACACTGTGTGCACAGGGAGGGGACTAGGCATGCATGTGACAAAGGGAAGGTGCTATTCAAAAAGAGTCTATGTGCCACAAAATTAAAGTGACTAGGGCTGTGGCTCAGGGTTAGAGCACTCATATGAGGAAAGCCCTGGGCTGGCTTGATACTCAGCACCACCAAAAGTAAAATGATAGATGAAATAGCTAAGAAAAGTAACTCCTACTTATTGAGTTCTGGCTATGTACCAGGCACAATACTAAACATTTCCCATGGCTTATCTTATATCATCCATACAATAATGATATGAGGTAGGTGCTATTATATAATTCATACAAAAACCCTACAAGGTTGGGTTTGCTTCAATGGAGGATCCAAGAACCAGCCTGAAAGTAGAGCCTGGCTGTAAATACCAATAGTTAAATCCAGAAACTTTGCTCATAACACTTTACTTAAGGGAGGATCTTGCTCACACAACACACTTCTCAAACGTCTTTCCAGGAGTCAATCCACTTCCTCAGTGTCTTCACAGTGTACCGGTTCTATACTTCCCAATGAATGAGCCCACTCACCCATCCATCCATCCTTGAGCTTTTCACACTTCCACATCCCCAGTTGTTTCTCAAAAGCCATGGTGGGATGAGAAGAGGGATTAAATAAAAGAAAAACTCCCCATTCCGAGTAAAAATTTCTCTCCTGGCATTGATGCCAGCAGGCCCTGGCCTCATGTAGTTTTCTCTGAAATGCAAATGGACCAATACATAGAACTGGAAAGAACACTTCTCTTGGCCCCCTGCAGTTCACAGGCCAAGGTTGCAACACCCCACCAGGACATGAGGACATTGAGAAAGGTCTGGCACCCACCCCGGTTTCCCAATGATACATCACCCTGACAGGGCCACGTTGTTCTGGAGACAAAGAATAGCTTCTACCCAGCAGGCCACAAGCAAAGCTCATTTCCCAATGAGATCCAGAAGGGAATGGGCCATGATTTCAGAGCCAAGGATGGCTTCGGAAAAACATAATAGTATCTTGGCACACTGGCCTTTCTCAGTGCATGGGGGCTTCAGCCTGACACAGAATCTATCTACTTTGGGGTTATGCTATCTTTGAGAGTTGGATGAACACATAAATGTTCTGCCCCCAGAAAATGTGTTACACTAATGAAATTTGGTTAGCAATTCCTGGGGTCCCTGGCCCACTTAGGGGGTTCATGGACTCTAGGTTAAACAACTGGGTTAATTCTCTTTGAGATGTCAGCCTTTCCCTCAAGATGGACCACACACATATACATGCATGCACACTCACACATGCATGTGCATAGAGTCTCCATGTTCCCATCCACACATGGGAGAATAAAGAATCCAGGACAAAAGACGAATGTTTCTTCCAGGCATTCTTCTCCTACCAACATGTAGAGGAAGCCACAAAAAACCTACCAGCCTTAGCTCTAAAGCCTTTTGATCTAAGAGCTCATTTAATACATTTAGTACAACTGCCTTGCTCCCACCCCCTCGTACTCCCCACAGCCACAAAACAAAAGCCAGACCTTTGAAATGAGCCACGTGGTCAAGTGATTTATTTTGATAAAATAATGGCTAGCTCTGCAGAGGTTGTCCAGCCTGGCTTTCTCTTGTTTTTCTCTCAGACACTTGGAGTCAAGGTGTCCTGTGGGGTCCAGGCAGAAGCAGTAACAAGTTCCAGGCTTACAATATAAGTGGGAGCCTATGCTTTTAGCCTAGCTGCTTCGCAAGAAAGCAGAGATTAGATGTATTTGCATATGAGTCAGCTGTGAGACATTTCTTTACGGGATATACAAATTTTAGCGTCCTAATAGACCGTGCCACCCTAGCTTGAGGCTTAGCAAGTCAGTAGATAAACACATCAAGCCTGAGTTGGCATGACTGGCCTTGGGACTATCGAGTAGATCAGAACACTAGTGGCAGCCATTTTATGAAATGGGCAGATGAAGGGAAAAAAAAAAATCAAAACAAAGCCGGCTTCCCCATCTGCACTATCAAGGAGACCATCAGTTGACACAGAGCCTCACCTTAGCTCAGCTTGAACTTGCATGAAAACATAGAAAGATGTTTAACTGCATCCTATTTCATAGGAACCTGGATAGCAAGATGAGGACAGATGGCAAAGGTCTTTGGGGGCATTCTGGCCTCATCCAGTAGAGATTAAACTATTCTGGAAGGGACTGACTCATATAAGGTTGCAATTAATATCCTACCAGACCCAAAAGCCAAAGAATCTATCAACTGCAGACACCACATTGATTTAAAAGTAAAAAAAGACAGAAGGCTTGGATTATTCGTCTCATTTTCAAGCCTGTTACATCAGGAAGGGCACTAATGGGGAATGGAGACTGGGGATGGTGGGGCAGAGGTGAGGAGGACAGATTCATGAAGCTCATTTTAAAGGCCATCTAAAGCCACAGTAGGTGGATAGAGGAGGCAGAAGTTCCCTGCTGTTACAGCCTGCAGGATAAACTGCTGCCTTGAGCCCCTGCTCTAAAGGGGAAGGCAGACCTGCATTTGCAGCAAGAGGGCCATGACTTCCTGGAAGCTTTCAGGGAGCAGTTACTATGACCTGATCCTTAGTTGGAACACTTCACCACATTAAAGACCCAACAGGAAAGACGGGGAAGGGAAGGTGACAGGACAGGAAGCTAGAGTGGAAACTAGTGGGTGACTTGGGTGCTTTCTTCAGCCCTGAAGCTGGTAGTCTTTTCCAGGTGGCAACAACTGCCACAGGAAATTACCCAGACACGCTGCTGCTCCACAGTGGCAGATAACACTACTACTTTTCTGACGCTGGCCTTGCTTCCTGATTTAAACAGATCATTTCAAGAGTGCTCACTAAAAACTTGGGGCTTAGGGAGGCTGTCTTCAGATCTCAACCACAATTCCAAAAGTGTTTAAACTAGCTCCCAGCCTCTCATTCAAGGAGCTTGACCCAAACAAAACTTCAGACTAAAAGCTCTCATTAGTTCAGTTCACACAACCACACCATTCAACCATAGCAAAAGAAGAGGGGGCATTATTGTTTAAGCCCGTCCTTTCTTTCACACACACACCCTGTTAATTTCCAGTTCTGTCACCGGCCCAAGGTCAATCCCTGGAGAAGAATACTTCTCTTACAAATAATGTCTCAGCCTCACAGACCCAAAGAGGTCCAGAAAGAACCAGGTCAAGGAACCACACAAAATCTTTTGTTTAGCTAATTCTTATAGTACACATATAAATGTACCTATTGTCTGAAAGCCCCTTCCCAGACCTAATCCCCAAGGTGCCAACATTGCTATAATCTTTGACAAAACACTGTGGATGGCCCCTAGTTGTATCCAATCGTGACCAATGTAACTGGTAAGGACATGACAAACACAGGGCAGATGCTCTAACTGCAAAGTGCTGATGAGCCATCAAGGTTAGGCATGGAAACCAGGCTGGGGGTGGGGAGATATGAGTGCAGGGCTGCTGTCCAGACTTCCCAATCACTGTTTCTACAGACCATGCCCACAGGTCCATGGGCGTTTTGAGTTCATTGTTCTCTAAAGCCAAATGTAATTCAAAATGGATGGTTGGGATGCAATTGAAAATTAAATTGAACCTTCTCTCCAACAAATACAACTAATTTTTACCAAGTTTATTTCCAAAGCAAATTTGTGTTTATAAATAGATTTAGACACAAGAAACTTTTGTTGTCTCAAGAGTTGCACAGAGTGCCATAGTAGAATTCTTCTGGCAGGATGTGAGCTGGTAATCTTTGGTGTATACATACTGTCTGGGAAGCACAACTACTCATTCAGATGACAACTCAGTTCATTCCCTAGCTTTTCAGTGAGAAAGATTCCAGCAAAGTAGAAATGTAGGTAGTGGTAAGTTTTATTGATAATTAGTAAACACAGGCAGGAGGCAAACCCAGTCCATGTCTCGACAACTTACCAACTGGAAGGTGACTGGAGGTTGTCATGGAGATTTGGGCCCGGCAGAAAGTTTTACTGTCCATCAGATCTGCAGGAAACAAACAAACAAAAAGGGTGGGGTGGGGTGGGTGATACTGAGAGACCCTCCTCATGATACAACACTGCTGCAGGGCGAGCATGCAAAAGGGCCTTCGGGGGTCAGGGAGTTAGTTACCTACTGTGCTACCATAGCTGGGGTCATAGAGATAGTTTTCTTCTTTCCATGTGTTCATAATGGAAGGATCTGCAAGGAACAGAAAGTAGTAAAGGTCAACAGTTGCTCTCTCCAGGTTAAAGAATTCATATTCAAGTGTCTGCTCATCTAAGAAGCTCATAGGGTTGGTGGGGAGAGGGGGCAGCCAAGAGGAGTGAGACTCTAGAATCTACTTCACCTATGTGCTACTTTATAGAGATAATCAGCCTGGTTTTCTCCCAGCATCATGAGAATAGCTTTGTTATGGATCTAACCTTGTGATACACACTTAATTACATTTCCAGGCTATAAAATCTTATCCTAGACCAATACTCCATTCTTCCAGAAATTGTTCCAGCCTTGCTTGACCTCATTTGACCTCACTCCAACCACACAATCATCAGACTAAATTTACTCTGGAATGGAGGGAAAGCTTTGTTGGGGATGAACAAATGTATAATAAGGGATTTATAAGCATTCTTCTTTCTGAGGGTGGTAGGGAACTGATGGTGTTTCTTTTAGAAAAACCTGGCTAGTTTTCTCATGATTTGTTTGCTGCTGAACTTCTTAGTGGCTTCCCTTAAGAAGAGTGATAGCCATTGCTGTCTAGGTTTTCTCCAAGTAGCTTAAGGAGTGATATAAAGTCTCAAAACTCAGGAGAAGGGGAAAATATTACCAAGTCACACAGCTTTTTAGGGGTGTGCTTCTCTGGGAGAAGCAGAAATGAGCCCCTCCCTCCAGGCTTCTCCTAAATGCCATGTTTCAGGAGTTAGCTGGAGTGAGACACACTCTTCAGATTGCTGATTAGAAGGAAACTCCCTCCACCTGCCCCAAGTGAGCCCAACTCCCACACAATAGCCAGAACCAGGCCAGCTTCCAAAACAAGCATTCTCTTTGCAGGCTGGCCAAGAGCTTGATGCTCTTGCCTTTTCCCTGGCATCAAGCTTTTGGCCCCCAATCTGGGCTGCTTTGGCTTCCCCAATATCCAGGTTCCATATGTGAGGGCCATGATGACATGCCACTGGCTGAGCTCTGTTTTGTTTTTATAGCATAAATGATATAAAGCCTGACTCACTGGCTAAGTCCTTCTGTTTACAACATGGGGATTTAGCTGGTATTTGAACTCATAGCTACATGTTTGGACACTCTAAGCCCAATCTCTTGGGGTTACACCTTCTGTCCTTATTGGGTCACCTTGTACATCTGTTGTTGTCTCTAAAAACAACCTCTAAAGAGGTTTGGGGGTGTTGGCCCCTCTGTGAGCCTCCTCTCCCCTATTCCCAGGGTGGACCTTCTCCACCCTTGAGCTCAACTTTTCTGAACTGGCAACACAAGAAAGTCTGGATGGTCAAGGAGGATTATCATTTTCTTTGGGGCCTCTCCAATGTCACCCTGACCCTTGAGGTAAGGCTATATGTAAGGCCAAGACCATCTTCTAAGCCAAATCCTGGTCTGTCTGCAAAGCCTGGGCAAACCTACAAAACATAGACCATCCAAGTAAAAGGGCAGGCCTAGGAAGGCCTAATTAACATGTTTGGCAGCTATTTTCTTTCTTTAATAATGGTAGACCAGGGCCCTTATAAAAGAGTAAATAACTGCATGGGCTAATTTTGGTGCCAAGTGACTCAAAATCCACCCCCAGGTCAAATTCTGCCCTTGGTGACTAGCACGCAACCCTCAGGGATACCTGAGGCAAACTTATTCAGCCCACGTGGCATATAATCTACGTGATGTGGACATAGGGAGTGACCCAGGAGCAGTGGCACCTGTGTAGTCTTTTTGTGCCCATGAAGTTTGGGGGACAGAGGAAAGAGAACAAAAATGAATGTAGGCGTTATGAAATTAGAAACTTTTTTCAGAGCCCAGGAAAGGATCTTTCAAGTAAAAATATGTTCATAAGACTTGGGCTCTCCACTAGGGCCCAGAGACGATGCTACCTGCCACATCAAGACAGTGGCTCCCTCCTTGTGAAGCTCACCCAAATGGAGAGGGAGAATAAAGATTTCCTTCCCCTTGCTTTTCTGAACCCAGCTTCACTCTTTCTGAGAAGGAAATCCACTTCAGAGTCTGTTTTAACCCTGCTACTGGCCTTGTGTCTGGACAGTGTTGTGACTGATGGAAGGATGGCTCACCATCCATCTACACATTAGACAAAATCGGTGGTCATTTGTCCCTTGGCAAGGAAGAAGCTTATGGCGAGGTGGTGCCTTAGAGGCAGGGAAGTGACCTCCATGGGTTCCCTGCTAACTTTCCTCCCGTTCTCCCTCCTTTTTTTCTCCCCAGGGCTTTGCCTGGCCAAGTTGGCTCCCTCTGCCTCTCACCACTCACCTGTTTGTTCAGTCTTGACAATGACATTGTGTGTGGACTGGAAAAGGTCACTGCTGCACTGGCCTGTGAAGGACAGATGGAAAAGTCAGAGAGCTCAGACAGAGTCACAACTTGAAGCTTCAGAAAGAACATAAGACTCTCTGAAGAGTGTCTGCCATCTTGCTGTCTTTCCTGGTTTGCCAGTGGGAGTCTCCCCAGCCGGCCTCAGCACCACCAAGTCTGGGACCATCTCTGGCCCCAGAGAACTGGTAGTTCCAGGCACCTGCAGGAGTGGAAGTAATTGGTGTTAGAAGTAAAAAAAAATTGAAGAAGGCCACCTTCTTCAATAATAGGATTTGCAAAACATTTGCTATTCTAGTCTCAGTCTCCTCCTCTGTAAATTCAGGGGATTAACCTGGATAGAGTTACTCACATGATCTCTATGGTACTCACGATACGCTATCATGTGAAGTGAAAGTGAAAATGCACAGAAGGACATCTTAACTTTACTAGCACTTACGACTTTGACCTTAAACTCAATCAACCCCACCTTTATTAGATTCATCTATGAGTCACATATGGATAAAATACCATGAGCTTTCTTCCATTTACCTATGCCTTCAGCACTCACACATATGATGCATGCCATATACCCTCCCCTCAACGATGATGTCCAAAAGCACACATGTGAATGAATATACAATGATTTTCTTCCCTGTAGAGATTACCAGTAGTTCTTATTTCTGACCTTCAGTTTTCCCATCTTTAAAATGGGTACAATATTTGCCATAAGTTCATTCATTTGATGAGTCAATTCACATTATAAATGTATTCGCAACAAATGTAAACTAATAGAATATGTATAGAAAAGGAAACAACCCCATAGTGGAAACTCTTGCCATTTGGCACTTAAAGGCAAGACCAGTTATACCAAACAATTCATGGAAGGTCAAAGATAGCCTCCCTGCCTCATGCTTTACAGGAGTGGACATAATTGAGGTAGTATTTTTAATTTTTCATCTATAAATCTGCTCTTTGAGAAGATTCGTGAGGGTTATTCCTGAGCCTTTTTTTGTTTGATGCTAGTAAGAAAAAAATGAGTAACCACCACCATGAGGTAAATGGAAAAGGAGGGAGTGTCAGGGTGCCAGATGAGAACATCCAAAGTGACACCATGGCTGCCAGCATCACTGCCACACTCCCTGCTGATGGCAGCTGTCCATAGGGCTCTAGAGCTCACATTTACTGCGTGCTCAAACACAGGTTCTGCTATAACATAAATGCACCTCTCTCTCTCTCTCTCTCTCTCTCTCTGTGTGTGTGTGTGTGTGTGTGTGTGTAAACTGTCACCATGGACAGTTTGCAAGGTGGTCTCCTGTGTGTGAGATGACAGATCCAAGGAGGTTTTTGGAACTATTGCAGAAATCACTACAGAAATAGTGATGTTCATTCTGTTTTCAGAAGTATTTTAATTATACATCTATTCTTATACTTTTTATTATGTTTACTTGTGTGTGTCCCCATGTGTGTAAGTATGTGCACATGATCACAGGTGCAACACAGATCATCATATGTGTCAGATCCCATGAAACAAGGTTGCAGGAGATTGTAGCCCCTGGTGTGGGTGCTGGGAACCAACACAAGTGTGTGCCCTTTACAGCAGATCCACCTCTCCAGCCTTGGCTATACACTTCTAAAAAAAAAAAAAAAAAAGAGGGGTGGGGATGGCCTTCTCCCCTCCAGATACAACATGGGGCTAGTCTCACTTGCCATCTTAAATACACTGGACTCAAACCACTTTAAGAACTTGGGTCTTGGTTGGGTATACTGGTACACTCCTGTAATCCTAGAACATGGATGGTTAAGGAAAGAGGATTTTGAGTTCAGGGTCAACCTGAGTGACAGAGAGAGTTCTGGGCCAGCTATATAACCAAATAGTCCAACCCAATCTCAAGATAACCAAACCAAAATTTTAAAAACTAAAATTAAAAACTCCTAGGTCAATAAAGTTTCTTTTTCTGTTTTAAAGTTATTGATGATCTTTATAACATGCAAACGAATGCCTGAGAATTAAGTTATTAGACTCTGTTAGAAAATGTAAAGGAGGGCTGGAAAGATGGCTCTGCAGCTAAGAGCACTTACTGCTCTTGCAGAGGAACCAGGTTCAGCTTCCAGCATCCACATGGGAACTCCGGTTCCAGAAGATTGGCACCCTCTTCTGACCTCTCCAGGGACACCAGGCATGCATGTGGTACAAATACATACACACACAGGCAAAACACTCAAATAATCAAATAAAGTGCATATGAATTGTTTTTGTTTTGTTTTGTTTTGTTTTTAGTGTAAAGGAAAAGCTTGTCTTATTAAGACAAGTATTTAAGACAAGTATTCTATGTCTCTCTGGAAATGAAGGTGGCCACAAGAAGAGTTTCATCAATGCTTCTGAGGGATTAGATGCATCATTCCTTAGGCTTTGTGCCTATCCTCTCCTCTCTCTGCTACTTCCCTGTCTAGGGAAATGGCAAGTTGGAGGGTCACTTCTGACAGGGAGCCCAGCCAGCTGTGGAGCCCTTGCACTTCCCAGGACCACTCACCATTCCACTTGAGCTGCTGCAAGTTGCTGTAGAGCAGCTGCCCAGCAGAGCCTGCTGCCCTCGTGAACTCCTGCAGGCTCATACTGCACAGGTGTTCTCCGCTGATGTCAAACTCCTGGAAAGGGATGCAGCTGGCATCCAGCTGGTTGGTGTCCAGGAGGTGCTGTAGCCATTCCCACACCTGGTATTTGGTCCAGTACTGAGGGTGGATTTCATGCCACTGGCCTCCAAAAAAACCACTGGAAACTGCAAAAATAGGATACAGCCCTGTGAGTGGCCCCTTCTTGTTCCTGGGTAGTCTCAGACACATGCATGCGTACGCACACACACCATACTGACTACTGAATGTGCTCTGCATAGTAGGCTCTTAGCATGTGGGGGGTTTTACCCAATAGTGGCATGGCATCTTCATGTTCTTCCTAATGTCACATCCATCTCTGAACACTAGATAACACATGATACCTGAAGAACTCTGAGCTCACTCCCTACCTCACCCACAAGTAAGTAGCAAAGTGAAAGGGTTGGCTATAGTTTCATCTACTTTCTAGCTGATTGCACATATGCAAATACATTGGCCTTGCCAGAATACCTTATGAACACCAAAATCTTACCATTCCTTCTATAGCATGTCATATTTACATATCTAACCTTCACATTTTCCCTATATTTTAAATTATCTCTAGATTAACTACAATCCCCACAATAATGTAAATGCTGTATAAATAGTTAATGCTAGATTGTTTGGGAAATGACAAAAAGAAAAGTTTTGTATTTGCTCAGTATAGATGTATGGTGTGTGTGCGCACGTGTGCGTGTGTATACAAGTGCATGCACTTGTATGTTGAGTGGGTGCATGAAGGCCAGAAGTCGATGTCTTTGGTTTAACATCACTTTCCTACTTTTCATTCCATTTTTTGAAACAAGGTTTCTTCACTGAACCAGGAGCTCACTGATTTGACTAGACTGGCTGGCCAGAGAGATCCAGGGATCCACCTGCCTTTACCTTTCCAGTGCTGGAGTTACAGATGCAATCTACCACACCTGCCTGGCTCTCGAGTAGGAAATGGGGGTCTGGACTCAGATACTTATACTTGCCCAGCAAGCACTTTAGCCATGGGCCCATCTCTGTAGCACCAAAAGGTATCTTTTGAAAGTTAGGAGTTGGTTGAGTCTTTGGTGTGGAATCCTGGGATGCAGAGGGCTGACCATGGTCCTCTCTCCCACTCCCCACTCCCTTTTTGTCCTCTTACACACAAGAAAGGCAGAGATAGAGACAAAGATTCAGAGAAAAAGCTGACACAGGTCATTTTCAACCAAAAATGGGGCTTTAAATGACGTTTCCCTTTCTCTGATGGTTTTGCTCTCCCTGAAGTGACACATCTCCTTGCCCCTGACTGGTGGCTACAGGTGCTCCAACACCCCTTCTCCACTCAGTCCCTACTATTCACTGAAATAAGACAGAAAACTACCATTCCGGGCACTGAAACACTTGGTCAATTGCTTTTGAAGTGACTAGTGTCCTCTGTGATTTTCTTTCTGTGTGGTCCCCAGGTCCCTTTCTGTACCACCCTATGCTGCTGTTGAGCCTCTAGCTCTCTTTCTTTGGGATTTAGGGTTACAGTTTCCCCAACTTGCTTTGGTAACCAAACTTCCAGGAATCATGCTTAGGATTTCTCTCAATGGCACCTATTATGTTCTGCTTATCTTTATAGGCTTCTAAGTTCTGGCTCATTGTCCTCTGCAAACTGTATATTGAAGGTCATAGACTCCAGTCTTACTCATCTTCATATATCCATAAAAATCCTTTGGAGCCATAGTGGAAGTCATTACCAACTCAGTATGGTTCACTTTCAGCTGAAGGACAAATAATGGAGGAATACAGTTGTACTGTGAGATAATTTGGATGAAGACCTGAAGTACATTCTAGTAGATAAGTTGCTGAACATGTTATATATATTGGTCTATGAACATGGCTGCCTTGTGCTAATGTAAGAGAGCTTCACAGAATTGGTCCAAAGGCATGGGAGCTGGGGACAAGAGCTGTGTTTCAAGGTTGAGGGATCTCAAGGTCTTCTGAAAATAAAGATAAAGGGGAAGAGCCCTCTTCCAAGAAAGGTAAGTAGCAAAGCCAAGAGGCAGATACCTTGTACCCCAGCAAGCCCAAGCTGGGCAAATATAACTGAACTTGAAATAATCTGGACCATTGTTGCATGGCTTTTCCTGGGGAGATGTAAACGAGTGTCTGCTCACCCAAGATAAGTCACTAATAGCAGACCAAAGAATCAGTCCCAAAGTCTATCTTGGTGAGCTGTTGAATTTAATTTAAGGCTACTTATAGGAACATGGGTGAGGGGCTCCTTTTGGAGTGTAGGTGGTGCTAAACAATGTACCACCAAAGAAGTCTTCTCCAGCCCACCCCTTTATTGTTAACTGCTTCTCTATCTTCAGAGAGGGGTGGAGTCTTGTGTACTACATTAATTTTCCCTCTACAAAGTAATGTTAATAGGTTCCACTCCTATGAGTGGTCACAGATACACCAATTTCCAGAAGCCATGGTCAGGGGACAATAGTCTATGAGGAAAATATAATTACAAGGAAAATACCCCTAACTGTCCCTTCAAAATCATGCTAGTGAAATACTTACAGCTGTAAGTACCAGGGACTATTGCCCAAATGCAGATCCCAGTCCAAGAGGTGTGGGGGCTAAAGCCTGAATTTCTGCATTTCTAGCAAGATTTGCCATGCTGCTGCTCAACTGTGGAGTGACAGGGAGATTCAGGACTCCCTTCCCACAATGCCTCTGGACTAACCCCCTCTCCTAGCAGAAGAAAGATAGGAAGGGGGAGGGTCTTAGGAAATCTCACTTTTCTCCCACTTCATAATCCAGCCTTGGCCTCCAGCCATTATAAGCAACAAGAGCAAGAAGGCAAGATCAAATCAGGGCACCAAGCTGCCTGCCATTGATATCTGCTACTCATAGGATGAGCTTCATTGTCCCCACTTTACAGCCAAATAAATGCATCCCTTCAGCCTCTCCTATGGAGCGAGGGAGCAACAGGGGAAATGGAGGAAGGCCTGGAAAAATGTAGCCCCCAACTTGAGGTCTATAGAAATTCTCCTCTAGTACAAAGCTCATGATGAACATTCCCATGTCCTTATTAATATTTTTATTATCATTGTATCTCACACATGGCATTGTTCAAGGATGAGAACTAGGTCTGTATTCCTAAAATAATTTTATTTCCTATAATAAGTAAGCTGTGGGTTTGCCAACAAAAGAACAAGTCTCGTGAGCTCAGTGGTGGGCCCAGGGTCCTCTCTGCTGTGCACTCAATGTGAACCTAATTCCAGGCAGCTTCTGACCTGGGAGAGCAGAGCCAGAAACTTGCCTGGAGTTGGCTGGGAGAAGATGCCTTCCTCCTCAGGCAGGGAATCATCAGAGTCCCTCATGTCAGGGAAACTGAAAAGTCAATGGGTTCTGTTCTCTGCCATGCAGCTGACTCCCCCACCCCCCTTCAGTCTTGATAAAGATCGGAGTCTTCTTGACACCTCCAGAGCTAAAGAAATAAAAGTGACATCTCAGTTCTGCTCCCTGCTAAGTCCACTGCTCTGGCTTTCTCCAAAGCAAATAGTAGAGATGATGCCTGGGGCATGCTGAGACTTCCTGCTCTCTTTGGAAGATTTTTTTTCCCCCAGGCCCCCACAGCAAATTCAAGGTCTGCCACATAATATGTAACTGTCCAGAAAGGGCAGCAGTTTTAGGAGACAAGTGATCTGAGACTGGAAGGCCACCTTCAAGCTTCCTGCCATGCTTGGCTGGGGATTCCTAATTAAGTGAGGAGTGCCACGTGGGTCTGCCACTCAGCAGGGAATGTCACCCTACCCTTACCCTCACTCCTGTTCCTCAAACTCTTCTCAAACAAGACACATCTGTGTGGCAAGGTAAAAAGGTAAAGAGTTGCATGATGGGGTGGGGAGTAGCAGCAGGTGGGGGGTAACTAAGTCCCTGAGCTGCTAATGCCTGATATTGTTGGACACCCAGAAGCCTGGCTGTGCAAATGCCTTCACCGAGAGGCATAGAGCCGCTGATTCAGCTTTCACTGGGAGCCACAGGCTGGATCACCAAACAGTACATACGAGTCTTGTCATGAGAGTCTCCTGCTTGAAGTCCATGCGTATGTCCTGGGGTAAAGCACTAAAAGATGGGCACCTGGTTCCCTGACAAATCTCTTCCTTAAACTCAGAAGTGAAAGTAAAAACGCTAGAAAGTTTAAACTACTATGATGTTTTCTTCTTTATCCTGTGTAGGCTGTGGTTAAATACACATGTATACACGTGTACACACTCACCTCCATGAACCTCTCTTGAAATCCCAAGAAAGCACTACTGAAAACTTCACCAACATGCCTCCCTTCCCTTGGGATATCTCATCTCCCACCTTTATTGCCAACCCAGATTTTTGCATTTGGTAAGGAGGTGGTGGTCTATCTCAATAGGCTTTGGCACAGAGCCCCGGGGGCCTAAAGAGCAAACAGCATTAAAAGTTTCCTCATATAAGAAAATATGGATCAGTGGTAGAGTCTGTGATTAGCAAAGCACAGAGTTCAATTACCCAGAGAGAGGGAGGGAAGGACAGAGGGAGGGAAGGAATGAGGGAAGGGAGAGAGAAAGAGAGAGGGGAAGAGAGTAGAGAGAGAGAGACAGAGAGAGAGAGAGAGAGAGAGAGAGAGAGAGAGAGAGAATTGCCCCTAGCCTCCATATCATCACTGAATAAAACACTGATTTTCCCATGCATCAAGTCGGAAAAGAAGTCAGACCAGGAGAGGTTAGGGGCATGGGCAGTGCTACCACCAACTGCAGAGGCCTTACCATTGCATGTGGGGTAGCTTTCCGTCCAGGCTGGCTGCTGGTGGAGGAGGTTGTTGGCTGGGTTGAGATTCATTACACCACTTCCTTCCAGAATCATGATCTACAAGGGGTCAAACAGTCGTTTAATTAGCACCTCTTAGACAAATGTCACTGGAGAGTGCAGCTCATGGAGTTCATTTAAGAAAGAAAGTCAAAAAGAAAGGAAGGGAAGAAGGAAGGACCATGTCCTTCCACCATTGCCACAGCCCTTTCAGTAAAAGCAAAACTTATGGCAATTAAAATTTTCCAGGTTCAATTTTCATATGCATGAGGCAAGTTTTTATAGCCACCCATTCATAAATGAATAATCTCTGATCAGAAACAGAGCCGTGTAGAAAACACAATACCTGCTCACAGGGCAAGCCTGGCCAGTATCCAAGTGCTTCACAAAAGTGAAAATACCAGAGAGATTTTATGTGAAGTGGAATTTCAAACAGTGAAATCTCAGACCCAGCCCCTATGCGAGACACTATCGGGAGTCCCCCGTATAAGCAGTCCTAGGTTTGAGAACACAGGAAGGCTTCCTCAGTGCCAAGTCCTCCTGTAGGTGAACTGATCCTCTGAGGACACCATTATATCTCAGTAGAGCTTTTTAAGCGGTTTGGTTTGAGCTAATATTAGGAATCCTTTGATTTCTGGGACATACAGTTCATCTTTCTGATATAGAAAACTAAGATTTTACATGCTGCTACAAAGTTATGAATAGCTTTTCTTCTGATGGAGACCTGGAAAATTCAACAGGCTTTGAGGCCATTCTCAAGGTGACTTCCTCAGATTTTCTACTGTGGGACCCAGGAGAACAGTTTCCATCCATAGCCCATCTGGCATGTTGGAACAACATAAAAATTTTGCATCTCAGAAAACTTCCCTAGCATTTATGAAGTGCCTGCCCCAAACTAGACACCCTCCACACTATAGGTTAGAGCCTGGGAGTGTGTGCAATAATCAAAGGGAGGGCAGGGTGTTTTCTGAACCTAGTGAGGCTGCAAAAGTCTCTCATTCTTCACACTTGATCTTGGCCAAAAGGCTGAGAAGCAATGTTGCTGTTCTTTATAAAATGTTGAGGTATGGATAGCCACAGGTCATGACTTTTTTTTTCTTGTCCTATTTGGAGGAAATTTTGCATCCTCAGGTGTCACTCATGTCAACAGACTGGAATGGTCCCCTCATAGAACACATACGTACACACACACACACACACACACACACACACACACCACAAACAAACAAAAAATAACCCCTTAACTCTTTAACTGAGCTTCAGCTCCTCTGGTTGTTTCTATGTAGAACCTCAGAGAAAAGATACATAACCTTGGAAAAGCATGTAATACTTTCATACATTCATGTATTCAGCAAATACTAATGGCCCTGATGAAGAGCTAGGTACTGTATAGGTTAAAAGGACAAAGCAGTGCTTAGAGGTTAAGCTGGACTAGATACCACTTGTAATTGTTGACATCATCACCGTCGTTGCTTGGTGAACACGTAGGCTTGCCTCTGGCATGAGTGGAAAGTGGGAAATAAAGGAAGAGTAGAAATGGCAGACAATTCAGTTAGTGATGCACAGGAGAGCTTTAGCCTCCATCCTGGTACCAGTATGAGAGCTCTGAAGTCAGAAGAGCTGAGATTCCTGCATGCTTTCCCACTTACTAGCCATAGTGAATGCTGGCTCACACATCTCTTAGTCCTTGAATTCCCCTGTGTGTAAATGCAGATGCTCACATCTAGCCTGGACACTGGTTAGGGATCAAATGCATTTCTGTACTTTTCACACTTGGCACAAAGTCTGACAGCTAAGTGAAACCACTGCAGGGAAGTGGCTTACCTCTGTGGATAAACTGGACTTAAAACACCCCAGGGCCTCCATTTTCCAATCTAAAAAGTGAAAACTGGTTTGTATGTTTTTGGTTTTCAAGACAGGATTTCTTTGTAGTTTTAGAAGCTGTTCTGGAACTCACTCTGTAGACCAAGCTGAACTCAAACTCACAGAGATCCCCGTCTCTCCCTCCCAAGTGCTGGGATTAAAGGCAGGTGCCACCACCACCACCCAAAGATTTTTTCTAGAAAAGATTTTTTGTTCTCACCTTGAGAGAAGAAAACCCAACTAAATCAAACATTTCTTTCATACAGTAATAGAGGCATTTTCCCATTAGGCTTTTTAGAACAATCCCCCTAAGCTAATTCAACCATGGGGGACTTGGTGTCTGGGGAGGAACAAGGGCCCAGCCCTGGCTCATGTTTGCTCAAGGCTGGGTTTCTGCCTTGGCAGCGTTTGCTCACCCACAAGCAGTAGAAAGGTTACTATTTAACCCCAAGAGGGCTGAAGCTCAGAGCCCAGCCCTGTTGGAGAGAGCAGCACTGCAGGCTCAGAGAACAGACGAAGATAGACCTCCCACCCTGGAAGCGGGGTGCTGGCAGGGAGGAGGGCTTAGGAGGGGGTACAGAGTGGGAGGTGACAGGACAGCTTCAAAGGGGCTATGTTAGTAGAGACAAGACCTATTGGATCCAGTAGGAGCCTCTCTTTGGGCCAGTTAAGGGTTTTCTTGACCACTTGCTAAGAAAAAGCAGGTAGATTGGGGGCTGGCCCCACTCTTCTGAGTTGAGGAAGGAACTGAAACTCTAGTTGCTCTGCTCACTATGGATGATGCTGAATTCTGTAGCTGTCTGGTCCAAAACCTCCTGAGCCTCATTGTCTCCAACTGCAAAATGGGTAGATCATTAAACCCAAAGCCTGAAAAGAATCATCAGGCACTATATATGTCAAGACCTTAGGAGGTCATAATAAGAACTGGGGCTCTATTGGTGAGAATACTTGTTGCTTATGCAGAGGGCCTGTGTTCAGGTCCCAGCACCCACATGGTAGATCACAACCATCCCTAACTCAAGTTCCAGGGAATCTGATGTCCCCACATTAAGGAGCACATGTGGGCAGAACGCTCATGCACATAAAACAAAATAAATCTAAACAAATTAATAATAAGAAGGATAAGAACATTTAAAGAAAGAATTTGGTAGGTGTCTTGGGCCAGCTTTCGGCTTCTAGTCGGACTCCTTTCCTTGGGGCAGCAGGTTTCTCCACGCAACCTTCTGGAAACTTCCACAACTATTTCCAACTCACAGAAAAGCCTTGAGGACAACAGGGTCTCAGCTGTCCTGTCACCTCCCACTCTGTACCCCCTCCTAAGCCCTCCTCCCTGCCAGCACCCCCCTTCCAGGGGAAAGCAGGCAGCATGGTGAGGGGCCCTTTTTACAGGGCCCATTAAATGGTTACCACTCATAAAAGAGTTTATGTGGCTTAACCCTTAGTGAGTCAGAGTTCACAGGAGCTCCCCCAGGCTTGCAAGTAGAGATGTTCTGGACCCTGACAGTAGCTGCAGAGAGCAGCAGGTGGTACCTTATGTGAACTAGGCTAGCCAAGGCCTTTGGACAAGCCTACTCTCTTCCAGGCCTAGCTTTTCAAATATAAAATGCAGACATTTGTCTTCCAATAGACTCTCAGGACGGTTGAGGAGATCAAATGAGATAATGGATAATAAATGTGCCTTGAGAACTATAAAAAGGCCCTGTTATGACCAAGGTACCCACACCCCCGTATACTAATGTAGACTTTCCATGCTGTATATTGATTGCTTTATGGGGTATAAAGAGCTACCCTTTTAATTAAAAGGAAGAGTGAGGGCTATTTAGGATTTGTTTTCAGCTCTCTACTTAGCCTTCAGCATAGTTTTCCTTAAAAAGCAAGTAGTAAGTTGAGTCTAGCTAGAGTCTGCAGGATCCCAGATAGGTTCCAGACTTCACTTCCTAGCTCTATGACTTTGAATCTACTCCTCATTCCCAGCCAGGAATGATGGGGGTGAGAGATGAGGTATTCTGATTCACTAAGCGTAAGGAAAAGCTGTTCTGGAGGATAAGAATGGTTTTAGAAGTGTGCAGTCTAGTACGTGACGTGCACACATCCCAATTTAAAAGTAGCCTTTTCTTTCTTTAAACAGCAGATGTCAAGGTGTTGCTTGGCCTTGGGTCTATACCTCCAAGGCTGAGAGAGATGTTCTATGTATGCTATGTGTATGAAGCAAGCCAAAGAAAGGGCTCATCTCTCTCCATCCTCAGCTTGAGGGATGCTGATGATGCTGTCAGGGGGCAGGGTAGAGGCACAAAGAACCAGATCTTCCTCATGCCAGACAATAGCTAATCCCAGTTTCTCCACAGCATCTCCACAACCAAAATCAGGGCTAAATAATTCTTTTTTGAAATTTCTAGTTAAGACCTAGTATTTGTGCATATTTTGGAGGCAATTTATACATGTATATAATATATATTCAGTATTTCCTCTTTTTCAACATGTTATTTGCTTATATTTACAGTATTTCTGTCCTGATTGTTTTGAAATACATATTTATTTTATGATTGCAGACTGTGATTACACTATTGTTCTGGAAAATACTAGAACTAATTCTTCCTCTAATTGCATTTTGGTACCTATTAACCTTTTTCCTCTGTGCTCCCTTTCTCTCTACCTTCCTAACCTCTAATGTCCACTATTCTCTCTTCTTCTATGAGATCATTATTTAACCTGCCACCAAGGAGTAGGAGTATTGCAGTGTTTGTCCTTCTCTGTCTGGCTTATCATTCAACATGATGCCCTCCAGTTCCATCCCCATTGCTACAAATAACAAGATTTCATTCATTTCATGGCTGAATATTAGCCTATTACATATATGTACCTCTTCTTCTTTACCCATTCATCTGTCAATGAACCATATCTTGGCCACTATCAATCCTGCTGTAACATGGGAATGCAGGTAGAGCTGGGGAATTCTTTGGTACAGAAGTTGTCACACACAGGTAGGGTACCCAGCAGCTGCCATGGATTCTACCCACTAGATCTCTCCTTATGTATTCCCTAGAGCAAAATCACCAACCCTGGTTGAGAATTGTGGTTCAAACTAAAGCCTGTGGAGGTGGCAGCTGAGGCTCTGATCCTGCTGGTATGGCAACCGTGGGCTGGACCTTGGCCTTTCTAAATTGTTCTCGCCTCTCCTGAGGAGCAGACAGTATCTGTTCTAGCTACATAGGCTCACTGAGAATTAAACTCAACAGGGACTGGTGAGCTTACAGAGCCTTGCCTGGTACACAAAGCCATTGCTAATCAGTGGTTGAGAAGAAGCACCAGGTACCTAGGCACGTCCTGGTCCCAGATTGCATTTAACTGAAGATAAAATATAAATCATGACTTGGTCTATTGAAAACTATAGAATAACAAAGTAAATTTTATTTCATACCTGAGGCATAAATAAAATATAAATTATACAGGAATTTAAAAAAAATGTTCAGTCTCTTATCCCTTCTTCATGGATAGAGATAATCATGGAGAAGAGTATTTGGCTCTGTATCCTTATTGATAAGCTAGACTTTTCCATTTACCTAACATGACACCCTTCTGTGCAGAAGTTCATAGGAGTATGTTTAGGGGACAAAAGTCTGTACTTTATCTAAAGAAGAGGGGCCAGTCATGCTACTCACAGAGTAAAATCCAGACAACCACCTCATGCTAGGTGACCTGTTGGACAATCAGCAACAAATTCCCTACAGTAAAGAGCTGTCAGCTTCTCTGAGGATCATGGGCCACTAAAGGATTGGCCAGCCCAGAACTTAATTCTACAGAGAGACTGCTATGGTGAAGGGTCATTATCATCTTATTTTTGCAGGAGAGGCAGAGCCCTGTGTCCATTGCTGTCTTAATGGATAATTTACTGAAAACAACATAGCACTCTAAAATGCTGAGTTTAGAAGCTGCGCCTGAGCTTCTTTGGGACCACTCTTCTTCCAGGCCATCATCAAAGCCTCCTTTCTCTTCCAGATGAGGGACAGCCCAGCCACCACACACAGACTGGACCACTCGGGAGAAATACGGAGAGAAGATAAATGGAACACTTGGCCTGACTCTAAAATTTAAGCCTTAGATTTTTGCTGCAGTTAGAGGGGCCTAGCCACAGAAACTGACTCACCTAGATCTAAGCTTGAAAGATATGTCAAGAGTATCAGAAAATTTCAACTCAGCTCAGTTTGCCTGGGTCTCCAAGATAGTCCTTAAATGCCAAGATCATGACATAAACTATGAGGAGTGGGAATTTGGTGGCCATGTTGATTATTTACAGCCTCATTGTCCCCATATGACAAAATGTAAAGGTTACAAAGGTAAATAAGAATGTTTAGAAAGGACCCAAGCATTGTACATGTTGTCACTGTTCAGTCCTCGTTAGCTCTTAAGATGGGATTGACCCATAAAATTTCTCTTTAATCTGGAAATTGACTGACTTTGGGAACATTCTTAGGGTATGGCTAGACTCCTCAAAAGCAAAAGAGTGTAAGAGTCTGGGAGCCATTAGCTATGGTGTCCAATGGCCATACTTGAAGCCCTGGCTTTGCCAGATTATCTACAGGGCAAATTCACACAAGTTATTTAACTTCTCCAGACCTCAATTCCCTTGTTTACACTATGAGGATATTCTGAAAAGGACCTCTGAGTGAGAACAATGAAGTGACAACTAATATATGCTGAGGAAAATATTGGAACATGATAAAGGCTTCATAAACATCTGGTGGCTTTTATAATGATAATATTACCAGCAATCATTTTCCTCATCATTTTTGAACCTCCAAAGCGAAAACTGGGAGCCAAATTCATTTCAAGCAAAGCCTCAGGTCTCTGCCATCTGTACAAATCTCCAATTCCAGCTGCTGGAGCAGCCAAGCCTTGAGCTTGTTCCCCAGGTTCCCGTGCTATCCCAAACCTGGTGCTATCCAGTACACCATTGCTCCACAGCTGACAGGCAACAGCTGGACTGTTCGCAGGAGTTGTGTTCTTCCCCTATGGGCAGAGTTCTTGCCTGGGGGACTAAAAACCATCACTCTATCCTACCTGTTTCCTCACCTCTCACCAATCACATTGTGCCTGAGGCTGCCAAGCCCAGTGGAAGGGCATACATTCCCAAACTCTATGTGACCACAACAGGCTTTGCTTTGCCCAAAGCTTTGCCCATGGCTATTGTGCTGGAACAGTAATAGCTTGGGAGAGCAGCATGGCTGTAACAAAACATGGCCACAGGTTTCTCTGCCCTGTTGGATTCCTTTAATACAGAAATACTCAATGGCTCCAAAGATTGGGCTCTGAAACTTGGGGTATAGGGACAGAAAAAGAAAGGAAGGAGACAACTTTGTGATTCTGAGAGAGTAATGAAGTCCTCCTGTATCATACAGGAAGTTCTGCCTAGCCTCAAGACTCCTAACAAAACTAAAGATTGCTCCACTGGCCTCTCCTCTGCAACAAGCAGAGAACCTCCCAGAAAAGACAAACAAGGCCAATATAGACTTGCTCAGTGGTAAGAATCCCAGCAAGGATCAAATGCTATAAAAGTCATCATTTTTATTATAGTGACTAAAATTTTGAGAATGTGTGTGTGTGTGTGTGTGTGTGTGTGTGTGTGTGTGTGTGTGTGTACAGGTGGAGAGTTTATATTCCCTGTCCTCAGCCCCAGGATCTGTGAGTGAAGGCCACTCTTTCACAGTTCCCTTTTTCTTCAGTGAATCACATACCCTTCATGCTGTCACAGAACTGGTTGCCATGGGATACATTTATTTCTCAAGCCAGGGAAGCAATTAAGACTCCTAAATAATTACTTGTTCTGTGACAGCAACAGCCAGACCATTCTCCATCCTTACTCAAATTGCCAGCAGGTGAATTCACAGCATTTGTGCTACAGATGTTGCAACAGCTTACTGACTTCCTGTTTCAATTTGACTGTTCTTTCAAAGGACTACTCCCAAGCGGGAGAAAAGAAAATTCATGTTCCTGTGAAAGGTAGTTGAGTAGAATACCGGCCACAATTTGTGCTTTTACAAATGAACCAAAATGTGAAGCAAGCTTGGAGAACATGTCTGATCCTTTCTGAGTTACACCGTAACTAACTTCCTATCTTCCTAGTGTGTTTTGAGACAGACACTTCTTATTTCCAGGCGCAACATCTGAAGTATATTCCTGGGATATTGAGTGCTTTCATGATCAATAATGCAATATGGTGAGGGTGAAGTTGGCTCTACAGTAGATACACATTGTTGGCTGTAGGCCACTGGGAAATAGACATATTGTCCTGATCTCTATCAGCCTCGGTGCCAGACCCAGACAAGATGGCACATACTGACAGTGGCAGGCACCAAAACTGATCAAAATAAGATTACCTGGAATAACCCACACGGCCTCTGTCAATTTCATTCAGATACGATACACTAGATTGAATCTCAAAAGATCACAGAGCCTATTGAGACCTCAATAGAAGTAATTGTTCTCTCTTTCTAACAAAAATGTGCATGTGCTTCTGCTCTGACACCTCTGCCCTATGGGTCACAGTCCCTATAAGGATCAGCTATTGATGCCTAAAGATCTACTGACACCATTGTAGTTACCGTGGATAACATTTTAGTTAATATAAAACATATTATAAATCTCTGCGCTCATGTGAGATTAGAATTTTAAGAAAACTATGACACAGGTTAATAGAGCTAAGTGGGGTACAGTCTCTAAGAAAGATGTTGCAAGGTTCCAGCCCTGTTCTCTTACCTGGCTTAGGTGCTGCCTGGGTGCCTCCCACTGGGACCACTGGCACCTAAACCATGCCACATCTCAGGTGGGTCATTCCTAGGAATTCACCATTTGCCTTACTACCTCTGAACCTCAAAAACCTGTCTCTTCACTATGGCCCCCTCTGAATTTTAAAGCCCAGTGACCACGGTAAAAAAAAGTATAGTAAAGCCACAGCCTCGTTCCCACCACAGCTTTGGACGGAACTTGACAGGTGTGGAGACTGGAACATCCCAGATGATGCCTACAACAACCACCTTCCAAATTATCTTGAGAAACTGGAACTGACTCTCAAGCATAGCAGATACATCATGCCCTGCTCACCACCCCAGGAAGAGTTAAATGTCAACCCACACAGCATTCTACCCAAACCACCAAACCAAAGCCTGTATTTCTAAGACCCTCTGTTTGAATCCTTGAGAACCTCATATCTAAAAACGTCTGGTCTGGAGACTCATTTCTCCCTATCAGGTAACTAACTCCTACAGACAGTTGCCATCATGGAAATGTCCATAAAGATTAAAACAACCCGTGTAAAGCCAAGGGACAAAGACTCCATCAGGAGAATTCAAGGCCCAGTCTCTCTGTGGAGAACCTACTATAAATTGTTTGTCAACATGAAACAGGCCAGTTACTGATGCTAGGATCCCCAAACTGCCACATTCAACAGTGTGTAGTTACACATGTGCACCTCTGAAGATAAACAGATACTCAGGACCCAGCATTTCTAGGCAGGCCTTAATGTCTTTGGTTGTTGTTGTGCTTCAAAAGAATCTTGTGACTGGTTGGGTGACCCTTGACCTGACCTAGCCCCACCTCCACTTTTAAAAGATTATTTAACCACCTAGGTGTTAAGCCTTCAAAACTGATGAATCAGCCTTCAGAAGAAAGAAACCGTCTCTGAGAGATGCTTGTTCAACTATTACAAATATGTACTGGTCCCTTCCAATTAACATCCATACTAGGTGCACTGCCTCCTGCTAGGTGCTGGAGAAAAAAAATAATTGCGAACAAAACACAGATGCCACCCAGCACTAATAGATTATCAGCCAAGACACACTTCCAAAACAGTAACTGATCTTTCCAAAGTCGCCTGAGCTCATTCATCTCCTTGGTAATGGAGCGAGAGCAAGAACAGAGAATGCCAGGCAACCCTCTCTGGTATCTGGGGAGAAGTAGCCACAGAAAGAATTTCAACAACTTTAAAAAGCAAGTCAGATCCTCTTCTCTCCAACAACCCCATCCCCTTGCCCTCTGAGAAAACCCTTGCTGCGACATGGAGTTGGCACAGGATAATGCCTCTAAGTTTCACAGAGCAGTCTCAGCCAAAACCAATCTCCACTTGGGGCAGAATAAAGCAGCTGGTTGTCTACATGGCTGAAAGTCTCTTCCCAGGACAATGGTGTGTTTATGTGTCAGAGGGTTAGGAGTGGGTTTTTAACATAGAACCCACCATCCACAGAGCTGTTAATTCAGTTGTTGGCAGGGGCTTCTGTTATCTTCTGAATACCTCCTAGAGGGGATAAGCCCTACCTCTTCATTTGAGTTGGCAGCAGGATTATTTTTTTGCACCTGTTGCTCTACTCCGATAACAATGCAGTTAAGCATTGATTTGTTGGAAAATAAACAGAAAAAAAAAAAAAAAAAGCAAAGAAAGGCATCTGCCCAGACAGCCTGAGCTGGTTTGTCTCAGCTTCATGCCAATTTGTTTTTCCTATAAAAACCAGAGAAAACCCTGCACTTTCAGTTTTGAAGCTATCCTCCCACTCCCTTGGAAGAAAAGAAGTATCGAATAGGCCAGTGGGAACTGGCAGGGCCCAGGAGCCAGAAGACTTTGTACTTTTCCATTGGCTGGTTTGCAAGGGCACTGAGGGGTATCCAAGGTCTGCAGAATGATATGGCCAGCCTCCAGCCAGCCTGGGTTCAGATCAGAAATGAGATGAACAAGGGTGGAGAAGGGACTATTGGGTGATGATCCCAAACCACATTCTTCAAACAATTGACTTCTTTAAGTCAGGGTATTCAGGGAGGAGGTGGGAACCTAAAGTGGAAAACACATCCCCAGTCTCATTCCAGCCTCTCCCACAGATGCCCAACATCGAGTCAGGATGAAAAGCCTAGTTACTAGACCATGGCTTTCCCATCTCAGAAGTGAGTCTAGCCATACCTATATCAAAACCAGGTTGGAAAAACTCACTCCTGCTCTTCCAAGGGCTTTGAGGTCCCAGGGGGAAAGGACCTGAGAAGCCCCAGGTGTGATTTCTTGTCTCTAATCCAAACAACATGGTACTCTCAATTCTCATTAGTTTGTCAATAACACATGATGAGTTAGCCCCCCCCCCCAAAAGCCATAAAGTTCTAAACAAATCACTCAAACAAAGATGATGAGCAGCATCAATTAGCCAGTGGCTTCATCACCCAGCCTTCAGCATAGTCAGAGGAAAGCATCTTCATATTTCTTTTCAAGCATAGTCATAGACAATAGATGTCAATCCCCTCCCCCCCACACACAAAAACACCTTTCCCCCAGCCTTTTCTAAACCACAGGCCCATTACCACCAGGGGCTTAAAGGGTCAGAGAGCAATGGAGAGAGACTGTGGAACAGGCAGGGCTTGTGCCTTCTCCTCTGAGTGTTAAGGACAGGGTGATCCTGTAGGGGTGGAACATGGTTGGCTAAGCACTCCCAGGCATTCTTGTCATGAGCAGGGCAGGGAGTGGAGTTCCTCACATCAAATCAGGCAGCAGAAAAAGAAGAGGTTTAACAACACCCTTAGATGACTGAAAAATAAATAAGACCAACTGCACAGGAATGTGGGAAGGGTGGAGGGAGGTACAGGGTGGGGATTGGAGGCAGGGAGGGGTTCGGATGGACTAGGACAATGGATTTGACCAATTCAAGAGTCAAGTTTTCTCTGAGAGAAACACCAAAATGTCGAGCCAACAACCACCAATCTGAAATCTCACAAACTGTATAAATACAGAACAGCAACAAAAACTAAGATAGAGAAGGCAATTCACATTTATCAAGGGTTTACTACATAGTCTGAATAGAGCCAAACTGTACATGAATGATCTCCTGGAATCCTCCTGAGAACTCTAAACATAGCTACTATTACCTCCATTTTACAAAAGAAAAGGCACAGTGAAGTTAAAAATTTACCTGACGATCTGGTAAACAGACGGGAGCTTATAAGTGCATTGGAAAGGGATGGGGAAAGCAGCATGGTTCTTTGTAGCTTTGAAAATAGGTCTCTCTGTCACTAAAGAATAGAGAGCCATCTCTTAGAACCTCATACTTTACATTTAAAAGCATCTCAGTGTGAGTTTGAGGCCAGCCTGGTCTACAGAGCTAGTTCCAAGATAGCTAGGGCTATTACACAGAGAAACCGTCCCTGCCTCAAAAAACAAAAACAAGCAAAAAACCAACCAAAACAACAACAAAAGCATCTTAGAATGGCTCCTTGAAGTTGTTCCCTAAATGTCAGAAGGAGATCTGTTGAATGTCCTGTGCTCTAGAAGGAAGGGTGGCCTTGAGTGAACATGAGTCTAGATCCTATAAGGATACTGACTCATGACCCCCAAAACATACTCATGAAAACTTAAATCTGGATGGAGGAGACACTGAAGATGTCTCTGGGTGATACAGCACAGTTGAGTGTGTAACAGCACCTTGCTTCAATCCCCAACACCAAACAGAACCAAAACCCTTCTGTGTGGCTTCCTGTTGAAAGCCCCAGATTGACTCAGGGGTTAAAGTAGCTGCCTGAAGCCACCTCAGACCTATTAGCCTTAATAAAAGAGCACTAATAATAGCAGGAAACCCTGATGAAAATTAAGGAGAATTTATAGCCCCTTTGGAGGTCTGAGGGAAGACCTGCTAGTGTCAGGAACACCATAGCACCAAAAGAGACTGGGTGTGTCTATGGGGATCTGATTTCCACCAAGAGAGATCCAGCAAAGCCTCCCACAATTTATCCCACCACAGAACCAAACCTTGTAGGTCTCCAAACTCAACCCAGAAACCCCAGAGACCCTTGTAAAGTTCTATCATCGTCTTTGCAGCTTCAGAAGCAAATAACTTCCAGATTTCCTTGCAAATTTAAACTTGACTTCTTAAGAAGTCAATAAGCACACTTAAGAAGAAATAAGTACACTGGGTTTTATTTCCCTCCAGAACACACCTCTGTTTCTCCTAACCTAATGGTCTATGTATATAATAATCTCTCTGGAAATTCAAGAATGAAAACCCACCATGAAGTCAAGCACCTAATCCCACAAATCTTTCCTAGGAATTAAATACCACCACACTAATAATGACTTGGCCCCATCCCATGGTTATTTCAGAGGAAACTCTCAGTGTACAAATAAAACAAGAACTCACCAACTCCACAACTCCATCTTCCCCTCTTCTGACCCAAGCCTCTGCTTTATACCAGGGTTAGTTTATGAGTAAGATGAACATGTATAGAGGTTCTCCAAAACAACTTCCCAGATGGTGGGGCCCCAAGAATTGTCACATATTTCAAGAACCTCACCATGATAAAAGGCAGCATAAGCTATAGAATGAAGGACTCTGAAAATGGAAAAGGCAGAGCCCCCTGTTCAAACCTTATTAAGAATGCTAAGCAAGATATGATGGCACATGCTTATCATACCAGAACATGAGATACAGACAAGAGAGAATAGATAAGGCGTGTGAACCAGCCTGGACTACATAGTGAGTTCCAAGACAGTCCTAGCTGTATAGTAGATAGAGAGAGACAGAGACAGAGACAGACAGAGAGAATATACAGGTCAACAACATAGCAACAGGGCATTAAACTGAACAGTCTCCCTAAGCACAGATCCCATGTAACACAGCCCCACCTATAAAGCCATATAAGTCTCCTCTGATGCTGGCCCTCACTAAGACATCAGTCCCATTTTTTCCTTTACCCCATCAAGACTATCACTCTGATGGTAGACAGATCTTTCCTGCCTCTGATTGCCCCCATGATCTTGCCTTCTCAGATAGATTGGAGAATGAAACAAAACATTAACATTGAACATAGCTGGGACTCCCCCTCCCATCCATGTCCTGCAGCATACACTCAGCAAACAGCATTTACTAACATTAGCATTATTGTCACTATCTTCACATGCCCTGCCCCCAAGTATATCCACAACTCCAAGGCCATCTATAAGCAGAAAGAACACATTCCCCTGTCATGGTGAAGAATGTGGATCAGCTGATCTACTCAGCAGATATTTCTTGTGCAAGAGAAGGCTGTACCCTAGTTCCTAACCCCCCATTCGTTCTCCATGGACCCTTTGTGCAGTCTGTTGAGGCTTGTGAGCCTCTTCTCAATTACATGGAACTGTGATATTTAAATGAATGCTTCATTAACATGCTGAATTAGAACATCTGTCACATATCTAATCATCTCTTTGATCTCAGACGTCAATAGTTTGATACATCTGTAACAAGTACAATGTGATATAAAAATATGACTTTTCTTAGGAATTACCACAGTCATAGTGAATAGTAATAGAGAGTTTTGCTTACATTCATATTGAGATATATGTTAAATTATAATAGAAAGTTACTGAAAATAATAATGTCATTTTTTTCCTCATCAGAATTTCTAGGTCCCCAGAATTCTCTCCTCTTGGCAGAGGGTTAAAACTAACAGCAAGGACTATTCAACTTGGTCTTTAGAAATGACTTGCACTGTCTGCAACATCTCAGCAATTTAGTAAGAGGCAGACCTACAAAGTCTTAGCAAAATAAGCAAGTACACATACACACAGAGCCTCTAGATGCCCAAGGCACATGTTTTCTGCAGCAGTGATCAGTAGATGTCTGAGAAAACTCTTAAGGACTGTAGGATCCAGGCATTGGTGGCACACACCTTTGATCCCAGCACTTGGAAGGCAGAGGCAGGAGGATCTCTGTGAGTTCTAGACCAGTCTGATCTACAAGAGCTAGTTCCAGGACAGCCTCCAAAGCCACAGAGGAGCACTATTTCGAAAAAACAAAAACAAAACAAAAGAACTGGGTTATCTGGCGAACAATCTGAAGAAAGACATTTCTTCTGGGGCCTCCTACATACCAGGCATCAAGGCACAGGATACAAATGTGCTGTAAGCCCATTCCATGAGTGTTGTGCCTTGAAGACAGCTCGACATGAGGCTCAATTTGGGGTCTCCTATTAACGTGCACCTTCCCATTTCTTGATGCCACCATCTATAGTAAAAATTAAGTATCCAATTTCTTCCCCAGAGTCAGAGTCTAGAATGCAAGCTGGCCATTATTAGGAAAAGAATCACGATTGAAAAAAAAAAAAAAAAAAAAAAACAGAATTTAATACTCATCTGCTCCAACTCAGTGGAGATGGAGAGAAAACGCCCAGACTGAATACTTCTCCTTGACATCCAGCCTGCAAATTACTACTACGAATCACTTATGAGCATTGTCTGGGTGCTGTCACATTCTTTGCTTAATTTAATCCTTATTGGCCCTGCATAGTAGATGTTATTCACCTATTTTTCTGGATGAAGAGACTTGGATGCTGAAGTTTACAGAATTTCCCCCAAAGCACTTAACTATTCAGTGGCAGTATCCAATTTAAAGCCAGGTACTCTGACTCCACATCTTTCCATATCCCAGCAAAACCTGTACCCTCATGACAGCTCAATGCTGCCTGCCCCTTCAGACACAGACAGTGAAAATCTACTCTTCGTTTGTGATCTTCCACACAGCTCTAGCCAATGGAAAGAAGAGGGCAGAATCACAGCTAGCTATTCTTTAATTTCTTAAAAAGAACTAAGTTAGGCATAGACTAATTTTCAGGCCAAATCTACAGCCCACACAAAGCCAAAACAAGTCTGGTCAGTAGTCTTGTGGAAGACAGAACTGCTAATAGCTCTCCCCTCATCTCTCCTCAAGACTATAACAGCAGCCCTCTTGAGGGAAGCTTGCCAAAGGCTCCTAAGAAATTCCACAGCAAACTCCGTACGATGGTCATGTTCACCAGACTCTGTAATACAAGAATGACCTCTTTATTCTGAGAGAGGCTCGTCATAGTTAGGCTGGTGGAAAGATTAATAGTGACTAAAGTTTCTCAGATCCATACCTGGCATACAGTTGCAGCCCCGAAGACTGTTTATCATGAGTCTGCGACAAATGGAGAGCAAGAAGCAGCTGAGAGGCCACCTTGACTTCACCATGGTTACATCAAAGAAAGCATGCATCTAGACAAGGTTGTTTAAGCTAAGTTTTCATAGTGAAATAGTTGGGTTAATGAGATGTTCAATTCTCTTAACAGGCACACAATTATCTGCTTGGCTCCTCGCCCCTTTTTTATTTTAGGCTTATGTCATCAGAAGTCATGTTTTGGGTACATCTATACACATTATAATTTAAATAAATGGTCAAACCCCCTTAACAATGATTATAACTGAGAAATAAGCAAGAGATTGGGAGAGGTGATTCAAGTAAAGCCAGGTGATAAGGAGCCCAGCCCCACACAGCAAACCTAAGACACACCGTGGTTAGGTGCTAGTGAAATCATTTTCAAAGGAGCATTTTACGGGATGTCTCTTTTAAAACCAAGTCAATTAATACCCTAGGAGCCTCTTTAAGTGGGACACCATGCTTGAGCCTGTTGTAAGCTCTGTCTGCTGCAGATGCAGAGCTGAGCCATCTGGAAACAGCACAAAGCTCCGGTTTAACCCAACCAACCCTATTCCCCACAAAAGATTACCATCGAGTCTTCCTCCAGGACAGACTTCACATCTTTCTCATCTTCCCAGTCACCCACAGACAAACCCATGCAGCTCGGGCTGAGTGGATACCAGCATGGGAAGTCTCACCTTCGGCTGACCCGGAGGTAGCTCTTGGGCTTCCTCAAGTGTTGTTTGTGCATCACCTGCTCCCTATTATCGCAAGCTGATCAGCTCTGGGCCTATTGATTAAGATGGGGCACCATGTGCCATTAACTGCTGAGACACCACCACCACCAAAGAAGGCTGCTGGTTTCACCCTTCAACAGTCTATTCTTAGTCCAAGTTCTCAAGAGCCTAAAGGAAACACTTAAGGGCCCCCAGAAGTCTTCCTGCCTTGAGGGCATCTGTCACCCCCTCTATGTTCTCATAGGCTCAAATCCTGCTGACCCTCAGCATAGTTGTCCCACCTACCCTTGGCTGCCATAGCCAGCAGAATCTGTGAGTTCAAATATATCTTAAAGGTATTCAGGATGTATGAAAGAGGAAACTAAAACCCAGAGAGGTGCAGTGTATTGCTCTGAGCCACTCAGCCTTGCCAGGTCTTCTGACTGCCATTCCGAGCACTGTCCCACCAACTGCCTTCCCAGTACTCTGCTCTGATCACTCCAAAGACAGCACCAGCCAGCCTCCAGGGACAACCCTTGGATCTTTGTTCCCATGGAAAGGCCGTAAAGTTTTCATCAACTACCTCCAAAGGACTGATAGAAATGTCTGCTCCAGAGTATCTTGTCTTCCTCACTACATGCCATTTGGCTGGAGAACACACCCCATCCTAAAATAAGCTGTCATGAGCAGCTATTCTCCCCATGTTCCCATGGCATCACTGTTATTGATTTCCTACATATCTTCATACTCTGGTCCTTTAAAGTTCTAACCGGTGTTTTAAAAAAAAAAAAAAAAAAAAGAATCACAAATCACAAATTTTAATAAGAGCAAAAATGCCTGTTCCTAGAACAAGTCATATCACTTCAAATCATTTTATAAACAGATGTGAAAATATCAAATAAAGTGAATTACCCACCCTCTCCCATCAGCTGTTGGGAATCGAATTAAGAAAAGTTGGGCAATGTGGCAGCCTCCTGCCTCGCTGCTCTGAGGAAGACCCCTGCTACAGATTTAGCTTACCCAAACTGAAAGCCACTGCTCTGTGCTCAGTTAAACAGTAACAAAAGCAGGGTCAGGGTGTGCGGTCTTGAAACACCAAGCCAATGCTCCGCAATTGGGCCCCATCCATAACAGAGAAGTCTGTTGCTTTGCCTCCATGAAAGATGAGAGCCAGCCAGCTAAACAAGAGAAATTGCTTAAAACACCAGCAAAGTGGTGGCACTGAATCGGGTTTTGAGTTTTTTCTGGTTCCTTCGAACCGTGGTGCTGTGTGTTGGCAGACTCTGTTTCGGTGTTCTGGTAACCTTCCTGCCTCACCTCCCAGAAGTCTTCAAAGGCTTTATCTGTTTGAAAGGCCTAGGGGATGCTTTCATCCAAAGGAAGTGGATGAGCTCTTGTGTGAGCCTCCACAACTGTGTGTGGACGATGGGATACGAAGTAAGATTCTCAAATTTAGTTAAAAATTCAAGAACGTCCAACAAACACAGCTCAGTTCTCAACACCCCCAGAGATTGAGGGGCGATGATAAGAAGGAAATAAAACCCAGTATGATTCCAGAAAGCGCAATCCCACTTCCTTAGAGCTGATCATGGCCTGGAAGCATTCACCTTTTGACCTGGTGATCACAGCTAGCTAACAGAATGTCACTGAAAACACAACTAAAGTCTCAGTTTCCATTTTTGTCTCAAGCCTTCAAAGGAGTCAAAAGGGGTATTGAAAAAGGATGAATGGGAAACCCTTGTGGAACCCACAAATATGGACTCATGAGTGTCATTGAAGCTTGTCAGAAGTCTAGAAAGGCCCAGGGCGCTCCCATGGGAAATCACAGAATAGTAACATTTAAGAAAAATGTCAGGAAGCTTGTATGGATATAGGTAATATAATTGTTTTTTTTTTTAAGCACACACAACAACAACAAAATGTTATTGACTCAGACCTTTCGCATAAATGAGGCCTGGATCCAACACACTTCTGTACCTACAAAGGGTCCTAAATAAGGTGTCTTGAATAGTCATACAACTTCCAACACAGTAGCTTCCTCAAGATTGCTGTCTTTCAGAATATCTGCTGAACAATCCAGAAATATGGAAGATGGCACTCATGATATCTGGTGTGTTTAAATGTGGTTACAAACTTCCAAATAACTCTCGAGTCTTCCATTACAGTTATTAAAAACCATGGGCCCCGTGATGCAGCTATAACCAGTCCCACATGGCTCCATCCTTGACTGTGAAATTCTTCTTATTTCTAATCCCATCCTTGACTGTGAAATTCTTCTTATTTCTAATCCCATCTTTGACTGTGAAATTCTTCTTATTTCATAGCTGTTTCTCTTCTGCTAGAAACTGACTCTTCTCTGGACCTCAGGGGAAGTAGCACATAGATAGCTATTCCTGATCTCTAACTTCCCCTTATACATTGAAAGATATGGTTTTATACATCCTCACACTAATACCTACAAAACCAATTGCTGCTTCCACCAGAAATCTCAGACTCCAAACTCCCCTGTTCTCCCTGAGGTCAACATGGAGTAACAGCAGAGACACTCGAGGACTCAAACTCAGAGAATCTTATACTTCATCTTAAAGATGCATCACCCACAGCCATACTCAGAGCACCTGAAAAGAGATATTTAAAAAGAAAGGAAGGAAGGAAGGAAGGAAGGAAAGAAGGAAAGGAAAGTGCTCTTGTAATCCAACAAGATTCATCCCCTCATTTTTCTCTTCTCTGCTCGATCGACACTGGGCCCAACACTTGTTCATGGTGTACAAACAAAATCAAAAGAGTCCCTATATCGAAGGCATTTGTTGCTGGTGAGTCATGTCTGCCTGTCTGGTCATAGTATCCCCATTGTGGAAAAACAAAGGGTTGGTCTGTCCCCTTGTGATATGGTAAAATCATTTACCTAACTTGAGTCTTCTTTCTGTGCAAGATCATTTTTAAGGCTACAGGCTGCCTAACTTGGCAAGCTGATTCCTGTTCCCTTTGTGAACATAGGCTCTTTTTGCCTATCTATACCCATTTTCCCAAACTGGAATATGCTGAAGGTGAACTGGTTTTTCCTTACTGCTTGTAAGTCAGGAAAAAATAGCAGCAAAGCCACCTCTAGACTATGAGATCATGCTCCCTGAGCCCTACCAGCCTTTAGCCAACAGGTCATCACTGAGCGACATCAGAACCATCGGTCTCCATCTGCTTTTTGTTCTAGAAAAATATAACCCAGGGATATGGCTTTGTCATACCACATGGACAGAGAGAAACGAGGGGACTTTTAGACTCTTGCTGATTGGAAGTCCAGACAATATAGGAAATTCACAGATAACACTCACAGTAGCCTAGCTGCTCTCACCCAAATAAGCTCGAACAAGATTCAGTAGGTGAGGCCAGGTAACACAAGCTTTACTTCCTGGCAGCTGCCTCCCGGAGCCTCTGGTTTATTTTCACCTGTCTGAGTCAAGACAGGCTTCTCTTCTTTCCACGCAGGTGTTTGAATTCCAGGTTCAAAAGAAGATTGAAAATCAAGGACTTACCTCATTTACCTAAAGATTCTGGGTGGGCAGTCCTATAGCTCTGTCGATGAAGAAGGCAGGTAGCTACCACACTAGCTCCTACCAGGATGGGAAGCCACAAACTTATCACGTCTGAGCTCTCATCAGAGTGAAGATAAATGCATATGACAATAATTTAAAATCATTTTGTAGGATGTTAAGCAATAAGCCACCAACCGGGAATTCCCTAAGTCACTTCCCCCTCCTCTGATTGGCTGCCCGGCCCTTTAAAAAAATAAAATAAAGGATTACAAACATTGGCTCATTTGCATTTGGCCAACTCACACGTTAGTGTTCAAACAAAACAGGTCTAACCAGGTTATGACTGTGTCTCAAGAACAGAGACAACCTGTTAATGGATGAGGAATTGATTTGGTGGTGACTGTGCTTTTCAGCTTACAGGCAGTTTCAGGTGAAAAGTACCTCAACTCCCAAAGCCGCCTGGGGAAGGGGTATAAAAACCCAAGTTCCTGGCGGGCAGATGAAGGAAGAGGGCTGCGCAGGTGCTCTTGAACATCTGTCTCCTTTTCTAACCTGTATGTGGTCCTCTCCGCTTTGGCATCAAGACCTTTGCCCTGGCTGTGCAGGTACCAAGCATGGAAGGTGCTTCTAGCCCATTCTCTCTCTGGGCACCATGACTGGCTCTTTGTAGTGACTCTGGACAGTTTCAGAGGACTTTGAACAGGCTTTTTCCCCAGCCCCAGGTAAGTGCCTTGGAGGAAGACTAGAAGGGGATGGTCCTGGCAGGGTCCACTATGAGATGTCTAAGGGCAGTGGTCCACCCTCTACACTTTGGAGATGCTTTTTGACTGTTTATCAAACCTCCCTGAAGGACTTAAAACAGAGAAAACTAAAATGCCAACAGAGTCTGAGCAAGATATAGACTACTGAGATCGTCTGATCTCACAAACCCCATCCCCCTGAGACATGGCTGTGCAGGGAGTTTCCTATCCTTGCTTCACTGGGTCCCAAATGTTTCTCCACCTGCACAGGTGAGTGAGTGCCCTGGCCAGGAAAAATACAATCCCCTAACCATTAACTTTCCCCCTTCAGTCTTTCTGGACAGCAGCCTTCTATGAGCAAAGCATCCAGGCAGGTTTCTTGAACTCTTTGAGCCTCCTCCCTCTTTGGTGGGAGACAGGAGGAGTCTTGGCAAAGATATAACAATTCTGTGATCATAACCCAGAAGTCCCATTTGTGAAAAAGAAATATATAAGCAAAGGCTCGTAAAAGGAGCAGACCCCACATGGTTGTTGTACTGCTAACGGGGAGAGGAGCCAGGCAGCCGCATTATTGCTTGGTTTAAGCAACATATGCAGAGAATTTTCAGGTGCAAAAGTCCCTGGTGGGGCAAGGGTGGGTTTGGACGGGTCTTGGAAGAAGGTGGGTGTTAAAGGAGTTTGGGGTCCTTAATGTGGTACAGTTTGGGGTAGGTCTGTGAAGCCCCTCTGCTTCTCTAACCTCCAGCAATAAACCCACCTCCCCTCCAGTTCAATCATGTCTACCTGCCAAAGGCCCTGTTAACATGCAAATGTATGCCCTGGGCCTGATAAAAACAGTAAATGTCTTCATTGCCCATTATCACATTAGCCCCAATTAGTTTATCAGCTCCAGATCTGAGAGAGAGGCCCCAGGGAACAGCCGGCTGGAGTTTTGTTGGAGAGATGAATCAGGAGCAACCCAAGCTGCTCTAACTCCACCCACCAGGGTGTTTGCAGGGGAAGGGAGAGGGAGGGAGGGGAGGGGAGGGCTCTAGGGAAGCAACCTTAGCCTCCTCCATATTCTTGCCTGACTTAACTGGAAATAGCAGGAGTGATAAGGGGTATGTAGGAGTTATATAGACCTGAGGTACACACATCAAATGCAAAAGCCGAAAGTGATGGGGATCCTAGCCCAGGGTCAGCCACCTTTTAGTGACTTTGATTACTTTGATTTCAAAATGAAGCAGTCTATTTCTAGCTCCACTCTTATTCTAAACAAGTAGATGGACACTCCTGAGAAGAGTCAATCTGGTGTATTGGTGGAGGTGTGAGGAGACAAAAAGATGTCACTTTGTAGCCACAGCCACTGTGGATATTCATATATACATATGAAACACCTAACAAAGTGTCTGATAGCAAGTCCTATTAAGTATGGATTGTTTTCTTTACTTGAGACTGAACTGACCCCTCCTAGAAGAAAAGCAACAGCCAAAACAATACGTCCCCTCTCAGGAGATGGGGTGGGGGAGAGAGAACTGATTTTCAGGCATGCATCTATGGAAAAATTCCTACAGATGAGACCGTTTGCCTGATAGTCAACTTCAACAAGATAATGCTGGTAGGTAGGTAGATAATTGATTGATAGGTGATAGATAGATAGATAGATAGATAGATAGATAGATAGATAGATAGATAGGTAGATAGATGATAGATAGTAAACCCCATAATAATTTTTAAATAGTAACTATGGACATATCAAACAGAGCAGATACTTTACACAAATACAGAATAGATTCCTGAAAGGGAAGCAGTAAAAGTGTTATGATCATCAGATTTCTACCATTCATTCTGTTTCTATGATTCTTTGAGAAACAGATACAAAGGAAATAGAGTTATGAGGTGAAGTAAAAGCCAAGACGATATCAGGAACTGGAATACAGTCTAGAAACGTATTTTCTGAATAGAAACCTGCCTTGTCTTCTCCACAAGCTCTATCCCAGCCTAGGCTTGTGCAAAGACATGGAACCTGAGTCAAGTCCTGAGGGGGTTGTCTCTACTAATAAGGTGCCTACTGTACAAGCATGAAAACCTTAGTTTGGATCCTGAGCACCCAGGAAAAAAGCCAAGCATAGCACTATGCACCTGCAATCCAAATTAATGCAGGGACAAGAGGTTCCCTGGGACTTGCTGGCCAGTTAGTCTTGCTGAATTGGTGATAGTCCCTGTCTCAAAACTAGTTGGAAAGTGATTGAAGAGAATATCAAGCTCTGGCCCCTATGTGCATGTGTGTGCATGCACTCCTGTATATATATATATACACATACAGACCATACACATACAAATGGTGTGGGCAGACAAGACAGGATGATTTGCAGTGGCCTGGAGTTCCTGCCTTAGTTGGTTTGTCTACTAAAAGATCCGTATCACAAAATCAAGGAAGCAAATAGACCTAACTGCTAAAGCAAGGCTAAGACAAAGAGCCTCTCTGACATTATCAAGCCCTTAGGGGTCCAAGTCTCAGACTAAGCCCTGATGTCATTACAGACCAATGACAGTGATGCCCTTGCTGTGTACAAGGGCAGATGCTCACTTGATGTACACATCAGTTCCTAACTAGAAGACTATATTTATCTTTAAAAGCAAATGTGTGTTTATATATATTTCTGTCTCTCTTTCTCTGCTGATGATATAGATCTACCCCCAGGGCAAAGAGGGCAAAGTGGGACAACTATGTAATAAGAGACACAACAAAAATATTAGTACAAGCTGAACAAAACTCTCTGTCTTTGTCTCTCTCTCTGTGTCTCTGTCTCTGTCTCTCTCATCCTGTAAAATTCACAGGGGACAGAAAGTCAATCATTTTCTTGGCCATAGTTAAATAAGGAACTAGGGCTCATACATATCTTGCCTTACACCATCCTCCTTAAATTTTGAATGTTAATGATTAGATTCTAGAGTATCTTCTTGTACTCTGAGATGGCTCATGGGCCCTGAAAATGGCATTTCAGTTTCTTTGGGAGGTCACAGGTCAACAGTTGTCCTAACATTTGCATGGAACATTCTGTGGCTATTGTCCTCACATCTGGGCACCCACAGGCTGAGCAAACCCTCTGAACTGCCAAGGTGAGAAACAGCAAGGTGGGGGAATCTGGTGGTACTGAAGAGTGCTCAGTGTGGTAAGAGAGAGACACAGTGACAGACACGCACCCACAGAGAGTGAGAGAGAGAGAGAGGGGGGGCTTTCTCCATCATTTGAATATGTCCCCAACTATACTTAAGCACCAAAGAAACCAAACACACACACACACACACACACACACACACACACACACAATCTTACTCAGGGCCCCTCCATTTTGCCTAGCAAGGTGGCCCCTGCCACGTGTCTCCTACAGCACATATCTTGCTGTTCTCTCTTGCTTTACCTTTCCCATGAAGAGCTTCACACCCTGTCCCAACTTAATTAAAACTTCACTGCTGGGACAGGCACTCTGGTTCTTGAATCAAACTACTTTGAGCCTCTCAGGTTCAATTCTCAGCCTCAGAAAAGTTCAGAAGACCAAGCAAAAAGCTGGCCCCTGCCAGACAAATTTCCTCTGGCCAGTATTTTCTTTTCTGTACAGGGAAAAGCTTTTCATAATTCTAGCAGGTTTTTTCTACTTTCTGGGCTACTCTTTTTATAATTGACAAATTAAAATTGTATGATATATATCTAAGCTTTACAACATGATGTTCTGATATATGTATATCTTATGGGATGAATAAACCAAACCAATTAACACATGTATTACCACACATACTTAGCATTTTTGGACCGTGAGAACACTTGTCATCTATTCTCAGCAGTTTTCAGGCACACAATAGATTGTTTTTAACTACAGTCAGCATGTTGTACAATTAGCAGCTGTTTTCACATGTGTGTTTTGCATAAGATTGCCCTTCCCACTATCATGGAATCCTAAATATAGAACCAATTAAGGGATGACCACAGCATCTGGGCTGAATTCCAGGCCAGCCCAGGCTAAAGACTGAGAGTTTGTCTCAATAAATAAATAAATAAATAAATAAATAAATAAATAAATAAATAAAAAATGAATGACCAGAAAAGCAAAATGAACCTTGGAAGCCAAAAAAGCCTAAATGTGAAGACAGGCAACAGGCGACAGGCCTAGATCTTACAGGTCAGTCTTCAGCCCCTATAGTTCAATATCAAATACTGAAAAAAAGCTAAAATTCAGAATAAAAATGGAGGGGAAACCCCACTGCATAAGTACTGATTTTGTCTTGCCCAGCAAGTCATGAGGGTCTTTTGACACAAAGGTCACCCTGCTGCTCACCAGGCTTGGTGGCACTGGACAGGCTAAATGCCAAATGAAATTCTGGATCCAGAATTGAGGAACAGCATGGGGGCCGTGCTGGTGAGAGCAGCAAAGACAAATAGCAGTAAGAAAGCCTAACTGGGAAAGTGGGTCACCATCTGGTGGCCATCATTCTTCACAGGCAGCTTAGGGTGTTTCAGAGTGACCACCAAGATGGTCTCCCCTAAAAATGTCTTCCAGATAAAGCGAGGACTGTCTATACCCTTGAACCCAGTGTATCTTAAAACCTCCTGAAAGTGATATCAGAGAGTAGACAGGCACATCTACAGGGACTATGCAAAATACTCATTTGCATAAATAAGTTATCCATTCAGGCCATTCAAAACATTTGCACCTGCACTCTGGTAGGATGGCAAGAAAGAAGCCTCTGGAATTATTTCTGAATAATCTCATATTTGGGGGAAATCCAGATGAAATCTCCCTGCTGGTGTTGGGACATGTCTCTGATTTTTCTCTCCTCTCTCCCCACCCTGATTCTCAGTAACCACATGTTAGTTCAGGGTTTGAAATTAGTCAGTCTTCTGCTCTGAATGGACTATATGCCAAATAGCCCTACTGTGAGAGTTAACTTCTCAGGGCATTGACCCAGGGAACTTTGATAAGAATCCTGATTTAAGGCTGGAGGCTAATGGCTCTGAAATTTTGAAAACCAAATATATATTACACATATTGTGTAGGTGGGTGTACAGTAAAAACGAAAAAAGGAACTTGGCTACAAACAGAACCAAATCTGCATAGTCAGTGCATTTGAAAACTTCTGTCAGGAGCACAACCCTGCTGTAAGAGAGAGCAGCCATAGTCTGTACAAACCCCCTCACAGTGAAAATCAGAAAGGCCACTGAGCTCTGGTGCCCTGAAAAGAAAGGTATGAAGTGGGCCAGGGAGAGGGCTCAGTCAGTAACATGCTGCCCACAAGCATAAGGAGTTTTGTTCAGAGACCCCACTTAAAAGTCATGCATGCTTGTGTGTGCCTATAACACCGGAGACAGGAAGACCCATGGGGTTCACTGGCCAGCCAGTCTAGCCAACTGGTGATGTCCAGGACCAGCGAGAAACTCTGTGTCAAAACAATCAGGCGAAGAATCAGAGAAAGACGCTTGAAACTGACCTCTGACCTCCACGTGCACATTTACATGGACACCCGCATGGTTTCCAATTAGTAAGAAGAAAAAGAGTCATGTAAGGAATGAAGAGGAAGGAAGCCACTCCAACAAGGTGCTAGAGACAGGTGAGCTCCACTGGCTGTGGACTCGTTTCCACCAACAGTGAAATCAAGTGTCAATGGTTTTTCCTATCAAAACCTTCTTTATGGCCCACAGCCTCATTGGTCTGTGGCTCTTTAGAAGTTTCTAGAACCACCAGGGCAGAAAAACCTCAGGAAATCCAATCTTAGATCTTACGATTGTGTGGTCATGGTAAGGAAGGGGTGCAGTTGTGGTGAGGGAGGAGTGTCCCTGGCAAATACCTGACTTTTGCTAACCCATTTTTTTTTTTTTTCAGCTTGCTAGGAGAAGGGATAAAACTCTTTGAACTTGAGCCTTGGCTGGGGGTAGCATTCTTTTCAGAATCAGGTAAGATGAGCCTGGAAAGCCACAAACTCATACCAGTGAAGGTGTAAGTGCCAGGCATCCAGAGCTGTGCAGGTCTCACTCAGAGGAGCTGCGTGCATTCCGTTCACTGTTTCCTGCCTTTGTCAGGGCTTCCTCCATGCACGGTGCAGGGGGTAGAACTGCCAGAAAAGATGGTGGCACAGAGAGAGGGGAGCTTGGGGGCTTGTAATTGTCCCCAGTGACTGCAAGGTCAACTTGGTAAAATGTCTTAGCATCTTAGTCACAGTTCTACCTAGTTTCACACACACACACACACACACACACACACACACACATGCATGCATCCACAATCACACAATCACATGCACACAAGAACTATTCTGGACTTCCTCGAATATGAATTTCTCAAAAGAGTAACCAGTTCATTCTCTCAGCCAAAGTCATTTCCAGTTCTCCATTCCAAGCACATGTTCCTCTGAGGGAAGTACACCCATCCCAGGTGACATGAAAGATGATTTCTTAAGTTGTGATTTTGATATGAAAAGATTAGTAAGTAAAAGTGACTCAACTGAAGGAAAATTCTTAAGTTCTACAATTCCGGTGAGAATGGAAACAGAAAACAAACAAAACAAAAGCAAGGAAACAGGCATGGTTGAAATGTGAGGTGAAATGGCTTAAAGATGAGCACTCCAATGTTCCCATTCCCATGACAGAGAGCAAGTTGTCAGTACTGCGGCCTGCCAAGGAAGAGACAGTTACTCCTCCACCTAAATTCGTAGTTCGAAGTCTCAAAGTCTCCAACCTCACTCCAGAGAGTGTATCCCAACACCAGGCATGTGTCTCCTATATAAGCACTCTGTGCCTCCCTACTCCCTATTTTCCCACTACCCAGACAGGACTAAGATGGACAAAACAGCCATTCCCCAGAGCCATCTTCCCATTCAGCCCTCCCCAGCTACCTTCATTCAGAATTTGAGTTTCCTGGGACCCTTTGTCCTTGGAAACAGTCAAAATTTAACAATTAACAAACATTCTAGACCTCATGCCTAAGATGTACTAAGTAGTGATACCTCGGTCATAGGAAAAAATATATCTACTGTGGGAGATAGACTGTAATGAAGTAATTTGTTTCTGATTCTGTCCCATGGGGCTGCTTTGGATTACTGCTTTTCCCCCACCAACCTGGCAGATCCAGGCCAAGTCTTATGTGTGGTCCTATCTCAGAAAGGCTTGGCATCACCCAAGTAGCAGAGCATCCAAACCTACTTGTTGAATCAGATCAGATGGCACCAGCTCTAGGGTTGAAACTTCAGGCCTAGAATCATTAATGTCGGCTGAAGATCCTGTCTATGCCTTGCCCATCTTTTAGAAGCAGTTTCCTCTTTACATCTGTTGGATTTCCCACACTGTGTCCTTTCAGTATATAATATAGACTGTTGAGTCTGATGACTTCTAGGAGTTTATAACAGTTCTTCAGCAACAGGCAGAGCCTGAGGTCAAGTCCAGGATCCCCCTTATGGCTGCTTTTAGCACATCTAGAGCTCTCTTCAAGCTTCAGACTCAGGCTTCTCCAGAAGATAACTCCAATCTCTGTGGGGAGCCAAGTCCACAGGGGTGTTAAGCACCCTGTAGCCATGCAGTGAGTACAGGAAAGATATGGGGGGCACTGAGAACCTCAAAATTAGGGGAAGGCCAGAATCTTTGAAAAAAAAAAAAAAACAATGCAAGGCTGAACCTTCTGTCTTCACTCTGTATCTATTCTTTTCTCGCTTACCCCATCCTCTTCCAGAACCCCTGCCAAGCTAAGCGTGGTGGCCAAGCCTTTCTAGATGGCCCAATTTTAACATTGAATACCCAAGGAAACCCCACATTCCCAGTCAAACTAGAAAAGAAGCCAACCCAGGTGCATGTCACACAGACATTCTCCAGACTGATCTTCTCTAACACCTTGCATCTTCAGACTAGGGGCCATCTCTGAGCCTCTGTTTTCTCATCCACATTTGAACTTGGTACCACTCCTCACTCCCAGCACTGCTGCTGGGCACAGAGAGAAGGCGAGTGAGGGGGCTCAGCAGGCACCATGGATGCCTGCACTGATGAATGCCTATGGATGATGTACTGACAGCTGTGTGGAAAATAAGTTTCTTGCAGAATCAGAAAACCCATTTGTTGGTTCATACTGACTGAGCATCCATCCTCTTTGGGTGGCCAGAACGTGGCAGGGAAGAAGATTCATGCTTTCATACACTGGCCACCAAAACCTCAATTTACCCAGCTGTATTATTTTGATCGAGTACTTTTTGTGTACTGGATTGGATACTGTTCCGTTAACATGCAGCTTATCACCTAATCCTCAAAAAGACTCTAGAAAGTACCGTCATAATCCCACATTTTCAGAATGAGAACACTGAAGCTGAGAAAATTTTTCAGCTTTCCCAGGTCACACTTCTGGGAAGGACAGATGTGAACTCTCTTAGGCTGAGCTGGGGGCCCCCTCTCCTAAGCAGCATCTAACCATGCACTGCACAAGGAATGTGCTCTCCCCTAGCCTCAGTGGGAGCAGACAACTTCTTTCTCCTCCAAACAGAAGGAAATTGGCATTTGCCTCCACACTGGGCAACCTGATAAGTCTTAGAAGGCCTGAGAATTAGCAGACAAGCCTTTGCTTGCTGGGAGATGGCTTACCCCGAAGCCCTGCTGGTTTTCCCAGAACCCTGAGCTAATATTTACATAATCTTATTACATTGCTTTCCAACTTCATACTGAGGAAAAAACCCAAGAACCCACTTGGGTGATACTCCCCCAAGTAATATCATAGAAAACTTGTTTGTCAGCCTACAACAAACACAGACGAATTACAGAGGGAAAGGTTCTTGCCTTGGATACACTGGGGTTCTTATCAGATTCCATTATTTGCTAGTTATGTTACTTTGAACAATTTGAGACTCAATTCAACCATCTTTAAAATGAATATAAGTTGATCCCATCATATTGTAGTCATCACCCCTGTTACCACTTAAAGGCACAAATCCTTTTAATGCAGTGGTTCTATTTTTCATCGTGTGTGTGTGTGTGTGTGTGTGTGTGTGTGTGTGTGTGCGCGCGCACTTATATGTGTGACACATATAGAAGTAAGAGAACAACCTCTGGTGTCCATCCCCGGGTTCCTCCGACCTACTTGTTTGAGACAGCGTCCCTTACTGGCCTGGAACCCCACCATCATATGCAGGGAAAGCTGGCCCGTGAGCTTTCCAGAATCCTTCTGCCTCCATCTCCCACCTCTCAACACTGATATTGCAGGTATATGCCACCATATTCAGATGTTTACAATCAGTTCTAGGGATTCAGCCTAAGGTCCTCACACTTCCAAGGCAAGTACCATACTGACTGAGATGTCCCTGGCACACAGTGGCTACCTTATCTCTATTTTATACCTTAAAAGACCTAGACACAGAGAAGTGGGAAATTGGACCAATATTGTGGTAGAGCAAGGTCTAGAATACGGATCATGTAACCCGAAAGCCTTGCCCATCATCAGTGTGTCCTCTCTCATAGGCAAAGCTCTCAATAAGATTGCCAATGTTGGCAAGCCTAGCTTACAATTCTGTGCTGCAATGTCCACTGTCCCCAAGCCCCTGCTTTTCAAAGGTATGTTAAAAGAGAAGAGGCTATCCTCAAGAACACCCTTCCCAAAGCAGCATCTTCTCCTCCCTGACCACACTGCCCTCTCGGGTGATGGCAAGTGACTCACCAGTCTGAATGTGCATACTGGAGCTTGAGAATGACTCAGGAACACAGAGGGACTAAAGAAGGAGTATCTAACTGCAGAACAAAGCCAGGCAGCCACTTGTGGCCAAGATAATTACAAGCTGAAGCAGCGACATGAAGGCCAAGGGCGGTCTAGTTTACAAGGTCATAAATCACAAACTCAAAGACTTCCAGGAGGTCCAGAGTTCCCACCAGGTACTGTGGACCCAAGCAAAGTTTTCAAAACAAACAAATAACCAAAAAACAAGTCACCCAGGCCTTCTATCACCTTGCAAAGTCTCCTTGTTACTCTTCCAGAGTCATCCTGCAAGTCCCTATCTCTAGCCCTCACCCAGTATTCTTCAAAAGGGAGGGGAGAATGTGAGGTTAGGGAGATGGTAGACTTGTCAAATATGAACAAATCTACATTGCCAGTTAAGTAATGGAAGTTCTGGCTTGTCCCACTGTCCTCTGACAGGTTGAAAATGGCTCATTTTTTTTTAATCAAGGGGAGGAAAAAAAAGAAAGAAACCTTTCATCTTGTGTACCCAGCCATTACAGAAGCAGCCTCTACATCCAGGCCAAACCCTGTCATGCTCTAGGCAGTATTTTGGTTAGAATCAGATAGGCTTCTTTGTATCCAGCTTGGTCATCTGTCACAGTGCAACATTGGCCAAATGACCCAAGTGGATCAAGTGGATTCATTGAGTTTTTATTTCTTTTTAGATTTATTTGTATTTATCATTGATGGTAGTTTTTTGTTCATTTGTTGTTTTTAAAACAAGGACTCCTATAGTTAGGACAGGCCTCAAGCTCTCTTATAACCAAGAATGACCTTGAACTTCTGATCTTCCTACCTCTACCTTCTGAGTACTGAAATTACAGGCATACACAATCATGCCTGATTTATTTGAGGATGGGGATAAAACCCAGGGCATGTTAGACAAGCACTCTCCCAACTGAACTACATCCTCATCCCTTAAACCCATTTTTTTCCTAACTGAAGATCTTAGCACTAAGTTGATAAAGTTACTACACAAACAAAATTGAATGACATATGTAAAAGGTACTTTTTACAGTTCTTTTATTTACTCTTGATATACATCTGAATTCTACCTCCTCTTTCTGAAGCTCCGGGCCATCAGTCCTATTCAATTTCCATTGATATCTTGATATCTATCTTCTTGCAGCAGTGCAAGTTGACCCATGGCATTGCTTCTGGGAGATAAATACATGATAGATAGAGGATGGATAGATAAATGATAGATCGATAGATAGATAGACAGATAGATAAATGATAGATGGATTTAGAGTTATATCAGTATTTATACACATAAACCACATTTTTTATAATAATTGGCACATGTGTATGAATGCATGTATGTGCTTGTGTGTGCAGATGCTGATAGAGTCCAGAAGAGGATGTTAGATCCCCTGGAGCTAGAGTTGTGGGCAGTTGTGAGCAGTCTAATGTGTGTGCTGGGAACCAAGCTCTGGTCCTCTGTAAGAGCTGCAAGCACTCTGAACCAGCTTTCCAGTCCTATAAAATTTTAAAGACTTATTTTATTTTAAATGATGTTTTAATGTATGTGTGGGGGTACATGTGTGTATGCAGGTGCCCACAGAGTCCAAAAGTGGGAATCTGAACCCTTCAAACTGGAGTTATAGGTGTGTGTAAGCTGCTCTGTGTGAGAGGTGGGAAAGGAATTCAGGTCCTCTTCGAGAGCAGAGTGTGCTTTTAACTGCTATCCATTTAGTCCATTTTGAGAATTTTTAAAAATGAAGCCAGTGGGATTTAGAACCAACTCCCAACTGGGCCCCCAATTCTTAACCTAGAGAAGGAGTGGCAGCTGTATTGTCAATCACTGTGGTACAGAACTGTTGTGGTTAGTGGGGTTTTGTTTTGTTTTGGGTTTTTATCAACAAAGTCAGGGTCATATGAGAAGAGGAAGCTGAAACTGAGAAAAGGCCTTCATCAAACTGGCCCATAGACAAGTCTGTGGGGCATTTTCTCGATTAATGATTGATGTAGGAAGGCCTTTGACCCTGGGTGAGTGGTCCTGGACTGTACAAGAAAGCAGACTGAGCAAGCCAGGAGGAGCAAGCCAGTCAGCAGCATCCCTCCAAGGTCTTTGCATCAGCTCCTGCCTCCAGGTCTCTGCCCTGAGTTCCTGCCCTGGTTCCCCTCTATGGTGGTCTTTAAGCAGTGAAGTGATATAAACCCTCTCCTCCACAAGGAATTTTAGATCAGTGTTTTATCACTGTAATAGAAGCTCTAACCAAGATAGCCTCTTGAAGGTTCCAAGGGCTACAGAGTCCCCCTCCCTCCTATCTCCATTCTAAGAATCCACCCTCTCACCAGCACAGAGCTCTGGCCATGAGCTCTTTCCATGGAAATGCTATTTGGTTACCAGATCCTTTGCATCTAGCAACACGAAAGGCCTGTGACACCTGGTCATGTGATCAGGACATGAGCCTAGCCACAGCTTGACAGTGACAGAGTTAAGCTAACACCTCAACTTCCTCATGCCTTCTTCTAAGTACCACCTTTCCAAACACAAGTTTCCTGTAATAGGAAAATCAGAAAATATACTTAATGTGTAGGACACACTACTATGCGCTTAAAGTCCATTGCTACTTGCAGCTTTGGAATTGTGGAGATGCCATTTAACCCTCAGAGCCAAGCCTTCCCTACTTCTCAGGGTCTGCTTCCTTCGATTTGATTGAGAAGCCATTCATCAAATGGCCTAACCTCCTGATGTCATAAAGAACTAGGTGTGTAAGACAGAGAGAATTGAGGTGTAGCTGGCCAGTGTCCCACAGCCACTCAAGGGAGGAACTGTTGAAATCCCTGACAAAACAAGCAGCATACATGGTCAGTTCAGGCATGGGAAGATATTATTGTACACTCTTCATGGAAAGACACTTGGTAGCATCTACTACAATTTCAGATACTTTGACTCAGCAACTTCGGTTCTTAGAATTTACACAAATATGTGATAGATAAACTGAGAGTAAGTTCAGTGTTTCTCAATAGGAGAGTGATTCAATAAACTGTGGACCTTTTATGAAGCAATGAAGCAATATTTAAAATGTAGATTGGGGGCTGGGGATGTAGCTCACAGATAGAGTGCTTGCCTAGCCTGTATGCCACATTCTGAGTTCCATCTTCATACAGAAGAAGGTGGTGGTGTGGTGGTTTTAAATAACAGGACAATAAAAGATTGCCATATTTGTGAAAATAGAGCTAAAGAATAAGGCTTGTGATTACATTTAAAAATTACATATATATTCACACACACACACTCCTTTTGGATCTGTCTGGAAGGTACTAGTTGCTCCTAGGAGATGAGAAAGGGGAAAGTCATGTTCGTTTTAATTTTTGCCACAAGTGAAAATTTGTTTGTAATAGAGAACCAAAATATCCCAATATAGGAGCTCTATCCACTCCCATCCCAGTCATCTCTCTAGTTGAATCCTCCAGTAAGACAATGTATAATCCCAAATGAACATGTGTTTAGAGCTCTGCAGCTTATGTAGCACTGTCACAAATGAAACCTCACCCTACTCCTGGGAGGTTATCTCTGTGATATATCCACCCCCATCCTGTTCTAAAGACAAGGAAATAGAACATCAGGGAGAAGGAGGTGTTTTCCCCATAGCCAATGGCTGGTAGCTGGTGGGGCCAGGTCTGGAAGCCCAGGTGTCAATCTCCATCACCAGGCACCTTTCTATCCCTCTCAGCAAATCTCTCTGATAAAATCAACACTTCTCCAGGATATGTGAAACTCAAAATGCCAGAGTGGCTAGGAAAGCTGAGAGAGAAGTGGAGAAATCAGAGCAACCAGGAGAAGTGAAGGGCATGGTAGAGAAGGGAGGATAGACAGGGTTGAGAAACCAAGAGGCCTGGCATCCTAACCTCTAATGAAATGTAGAAGCAATCAGCAAAGCAGGAAAGCAAGACCCCCAACAGATGTCCCCTTCCCTCCATTGACTGAGCCCTGGTTATTTAATGGTATCCTGCTCTGAGCTCTTTGTGAGCTGAACCTAAACTCAATATGGTGGCAGGACCATATAGAAATCCAGGGAAGCTCAGAGTTCTTAAATGTGAGTCTTCTACTTTAGACATCACCAGTGGTGACCTTGTCTCTTGGAGTAAAAACTAGCCTCTGTGGCATACTTCAGAGGACTTTTGGCATCTAGTGACTTCTCCAGTCTTTTCTCCAAGTATTTCTCACTTTGTACAGTGCCTCCTTTTAGTACAAAGATACTAATAGGATAGATTCAGTTTGCCCTACATATGCTCATAATACACATTACTTCTGTGATGAAATTCATATTGGACTTTCCCTGCATTCCAAGCAAGCAAGGCTGTGTGTTCTCTGATTCTAAACACAGTATCAGACCTCTCTGGTTAAGCATCTACTTCCACAAAACTTCTGTGGATTATAGATTCCAAGATATTTGTTTCAGACAAATGTACATTGGGGTTCCCAAACACCTGCTGCTTGAGTTATAATTAATTTTCTGGAGCTGCTTACAGGCCTCAAGTAGACACATTTACCAGTTAATTATAATATATATTCTAAATAATGCAGATGGACAGTGAGATGAAGAGCTATATAAGGCAAGCTCTAGAAGGGTCTCCATCACACAGGCTTCCATCCCCACAGAATTGGGGTACACCATGTTCAGCATATGGATGGATGCCTTCTTATTGATCTTCCTGTAAACCAAGAGCTCAGATCTTGTTGGGTTTTTCTGGAAGCTTCATTAGCTCCGTATGATTGACTAAATCATTAGCCATTATTGATTAACTCAACTCTAGCCCCTGTCAGTTCCTCAGAGTGACAATTCTCTAACTTCATAGTTATTTTTTCTTCCTTATTAAGGTTTTTGGGTTTTTTTGTTTGTTTGTTTGTTTTTGTTTTGTTTTGTAGGAAGGGTTCTGTGAATGCCTCTGTGTATATGTATAAGCCATAGGACAACTTATAGAAATTAGTTCTCTCTTTCCATAATATGGATCCAAGGGATCCAATTGAAGTCACCAGCCTTGGCAGCAATCACATTTACTCAGGTCTATTGAGTTCTCCTTGACTTTTCCTCTCTTATACTCTTACAGCTTTTCATTACAATGTCTTATCTATCTGTTTCTTGGGATGGACTAGCAGAGTGGCTGGTACATTCTAAGAATCTGTAAACATGTACTTAGGAATGGCATGTTATGGATGCCACCTCCTCAGTAGATGACAGGTATCAGACTTCTGCAATGACAGCCTCACCAGCTTGGTGGCTGACACATAAATCCTGCTACCTTCATCTTCACGGCCAGTACTTCACGACATATCCTGGGAAATCGTGAGCCTTGATTGACAGGCATGTTATGAAAGGTGGTGACCATTGGGAGGTATACTGTGTGATATTTTTTGGCAAGTTCTAAGCACAACTCCTTAAGGGTAGAAACAGAGTATCCTCTGGTTTACACGGTGGTAATAGAACCAAAGGGCTAGATGAAGATCAAAAGGTCATGGAATCTATGCCTCTGCCTCCAGGCTAAACTGGTCCAGTCACAGACAAGTGGGTGTTTCATTTCATTATTACTAAGAACAATATTATTATAATATTAGTAGCAGTATAATAAAAAAATAAACACAGGGAAGACGGCATCAACCTCATAGGCCACCCTTTCCAACACTCAGTAGGATACAGGAACTAGTCAATGAGCTTTTTCAGTGAGAAAAAGAGAGCAATAGGTTCTCTTCGAGAAGGCAAAGACAATGAAGAGAGCCAGGTTTTGAAAGAGCTCACCCACAGCAGTTGGAAGTCACATGGTGTCACTGAATCACAATCAGACATCTCTGTCATTTTCAACCAACTCAACTTCTCTCTGCGCAGAGAGCTCTATATTTTTAAATGCTTGCCCACTCATGATATCATTTGATTCCCACATCAACACAGTCCCATCCAAGGAATGGAAGAAGCCAAAGCTGATGTAAGGCTACAGCTCGTTGTCCTAGCATTCTCAGACCAAAGTGAATGATTGAGCCATGATAAAGGAACCAAGATGTCTAGTTGCCAGTTGAACACTTAGATCCGGCTTCCTCATTGTGAAGAGAAGTTAAGAGATGGAAAAATTAGGTTATACATCCCACAAACAATGTGGAAGAACCTAATACACCCCAAGCACTGATCCAGGGTCTATAAAAGTATCAGTGAACAAACAGATCATCAAAAGAGAAACCAGTCACCCTGCCCTCACTTCACTGACATTCTAATGCTGTAGTATTTCATAGTCACCAGAAATGGCATGCTTTCAGGTTCCCTGGGGACCTGGATTTATGGTTAGTCACAGAGAAAGTACACCTCTTCCAATCCTCTCTCATTCTTCACATACTTCAAAGGAAGTCTACATGTGCAGCCATCTCATGTCCAAAGTAAGAGCTGGAGTTCAGTGTGCAGAAAGAAGTCTATTCCCTTGCTGGTTTTTAACACATGTAATTTTTATTTCTATATACAGCTGCTGCTGCTCATTTTCTATTATTGATAGAGATGATTGCTTTATAAGTGCATGAAATATAAAGTAATTGTGCATATTTGTGGGGTGTTGAGTAATGTTTGATCCCTGCATATGGTGAATGATGATTAAACTAGAGTGGTGAGCTTTTCCATCTCCTTTAACATTTATCACTTCTTTGCTTGGAGCCTTTGATTGGCTCTTCTCTTCTAGGTCATTATAAAATACAAGATAGAGCATTGTGAACTGCAGTCACCATACAATGCCATAGAACATCAGAACTTTTTCTTTAGTAAGTAACTCATTTTAAAGGAAGATGCTAATCAAGTAAGTGGTAAATGTACCAAGTAAACAAAAGGATGTCTGGGGGACTTGAACAAGGGGGTACCATCAGATTGGGGGGTGCCAAGAACAATTCTACATCTGAAGATCCAGACATACTGAAGTGACCTCTTCTTGGGCTTTAATGAATCTAGGGCCTAGGGAGATGGCTCAGTAGGTGACATGTTTTGGCATGTAAGCATGAGGATTTGACTTAGGATCTCAAGAACCCATGTAAACATCAGGGCATGGCCCTGTGCCTATGATCGCAATGCTAGAGAGGCAAAAGCAGACAGATGCTTCCAGCTTGCTTGCCTAATCTAACCAATCAGTGAGCTCTGGGTTCAATAAGAAACCCTATCTTAAAAAAAAAATAATAATAAGGTGGAGATAAATAGAGGGAGAAACCCAATATCAGCTTCTGGCCTTCACACATGTAGACATGTACCTGCATACTCAGAAACATGTTCACAAACACAAACATATTTAACTGAGAACTAGAATGAGACAGCCCACAGGCTCGCTGCTGAATATTTTAATTAAGATAACCTTTACTAGGCCATCTCTAGCACTCTCCCTACTCCCCAGTCACCCTGAGCTCAGTTCTCCAGGAGAGAAGTTCCAGAGCTGAGCCTGGCCTCTGCTGCAAACTCACATCCTTATCTCAATCACCACACATTCTCAGAGGGTGAAGGTTACCTGCAAGAAGCTTCCTCCAATGTATTGACCCTGGATTCCCACAAGCCAGTAGCCCGCTCTGCATGAAGAAACAGCAGGGACCAGTTCCACGAAGCCCAACTTTTCCCAGGGTGATGAAGCCTACGGAGGTTCTAAAACAACCTCCAAAATACAGCCACCCTGCTGCTTCAGACCACCAGAGACAGCCACCGAAAGGTAGGGGCTGGAAAGCTGAGCTCTGTCCTCCTTTGGGAAATAGGCTTCCTTTGCTTACTGGGATAGGAGAGCCAGTGATCTTGGCTGGAAGTACCAAGTCAACAGGCCTACTGTTTGAACCAAGTTATAACCCACAGTTGTAAGGTAGTAAGCATAGTGGTTTTAGTACAAGGGCTTTGGAATTGAATGAGTGGATACAGAACCTGCTCTCTATCAGGAGGAAATGGCTAAGTAGCCTCAGGCAAGCCGCTTCCCTGTTCTGTGGCTTGGTTGCACCAGCTATAAAGTGGAGATAATAATAGTATCTACACATCATCAGGATGTCTGAGGGATTCCACAGTGGGATATATCAAAAGTGTATAATACGGTGACTGACTTAGTATAAGCAAAGGAAACTCTGGCTGTGCTTAAGGTGGGCTTGGCCCAACCTTGGTATCTAAGGATAACTCAGAGTTTGCAGCTGATGAAAGAGGTGAGAGGTTATAGAAAGGGTGGGAACAGCTATTTTGGATCTCTAGATTTTATTTACTTCTTTCCCTTTAACATGTGATGTTCCCATACCAGAGACTGCTATTCAGGTAATTCCTCACCACCCACCTGCCCTGGAGACCCCACAATTAGCTGAGTGACCACAGGTCTGCAACAGCTGCTCACCAAATACAATAAACCAGGAAGATCTAGGAGGAAGTTTGAAAGAGACAATCTAGGTCACTGTGATGCTAAGGGGATGTCAGAAGGCCCTATATGGCCCTATATGTCTCTGACACAGAGTGGTACTCACTCTCTTCCCACCCTAGTTTTTCTTCATCTGGGGGGTGGGGCCTGCCTCCTTATGGAAGATGACCAGATAGATCACTAATTTTTGGTTTCCTCTTTCAGCAGATCCTCTCTGAAAGCCTACCAGATGCCTGTCCTGTGCTCATGAAATACACTGTGTACTGGGTACATGATGGCATACCTGCTTGGTTCCACAGATGAGAAACCAGAACTCAGGAATTGGCTGGTGACTCAGCCAGTGATTGGCATTGCCAGGGTTTGGATCCAAGTTCTCTAACCACCTGACCCCAACCCCCACACTCTCCTATAAAGCAGAGAGTTGAAAGTTCCCATAAGGATGTCTGTCCCTTGACCTACACCAGCCGTCTGACCCAGTGTTCATAGCTGGTCATTGTTCAACCAATTGGTTGAATACAATAGTTTAGAAACCCACTGGAAATAGAGTCGGATTGTGCAAAAAGGGTGGTGCTCCTCAAATTGCAAAGTGCACACAGTCGCCTGGGGTCTTGTTAAAGATGCAGATTGAAGGCACTTTTGATCAGGTGCTTACATTATACACAAGATGCTGGCCCTAGAGCATCACCTGAGTGGTTCCAAGCTCTCTCAGGAGTCGGTGTATATGGAATCAACAACTAACTCTTCTTCCCTGCCATGTAGGCTGGAGCTTAAACCTGGGTGTGCAAAGTTATAGGCAAGTTTACATAAGTTCCCACATATTAAGTATTTTGTCTAGTCTCATTTGCCACACAGTGAGCTCTCAGAAATGCTTCCACCTACCAACAGATCATGAGATCAAACCATGTTAACACAGCACAGGGCACTTTGCGGCAGCTGCTGTGGAAGGAACAGAAGAAAGTAACCCCAGGCCATTCCAGCTTAGTGTACTTTTCCCCTAAAACCCCTTCTAAGCTTTGAAGGGGGCAAGTTTTATCTACAATATTCTGGAAAGACAGATGGTAATAAAAATTGATGAAGTAACTGTACTAAGCCAAGCTGATAGCATCAGCAAGAAGGTAGGGACACTTATCGGTGAGTTCACAGAGATAAATTAAAAGCCCCTTAAGGATATCAGATTGGTAAAATATTACAGAAAACTTAGGCAGGAGCAGAGGGTGTGCTGGGATCCCTTTTTCTGAGAGAACGTGTCTCTATGCCTTCAGCACCCTCTCAATTTTCCTTGTCACTCATCGACTTCCCTCAGGTGGCTATCATTCATAGCAAGGCACGCATGGTTGTCAGCGCTTGGACAGACCTCTGGGATTTTGTTTTCTCCAGAATTCGAGTCTCTGGCTGAAAGCAAAATGAGCATTTTGGATACTGGCCATGGGAAATGGGCAGTTGAAGGGACAGTTCTGTGGTTTTGAGGTCAGGAGGACCTGGCCTTGGATTCCAGCTCTGAGATTCAGCAGCAAGGTGACCTGAAACTAACCACTGAATTCTTCGTTGTAAAGTGAGGTTGATCCCTTGAACACAGGTCAGAAGTTGGGGATAATAGAAAGGAAGCTCCTAGGCTTTCCTGACACTAGCAAACTCTCCATTAATGGCCAAGGTTATGAGCTATGGAGCCCCCTCTCTTGACCTCTTTGGAGGGGTTGGCCACTCCCTTTGACCTCAGTCTGTCTTCCTACCATGTTAGCCTAGACTACACACAGATACTCAGACTGGTTTTCTCTACATCATGAACCTCGTAAGTGCAGGCAGCTGTCTGACCTATCCAGGGTTTCTAAGCCCTGCACAGAGCAGCATCAACAACTGTCCCTGTTTGTTCCTTGGGGTTGAGTCTTAGCTGAAAGCAAAGGGTCCTAGGGGAAGAAAGTCGTTGACTGCCATCAGCCTATCAGCCAGGGTTCTGCAGCCCCCCCCCCCAGGGACTGGCATGCCTTCTCCCCAGTGAAAAGCCTCAGTTTGTTCCTGGGGCTTTTCCTGGCATGCCAGGTCCTGGCATGTGTGGGCAGGGACTCACTAAGCTCTGGGTTGGGCATTTTCTCAATTGTTTCATTCTCTTTTTCTTATCTCCAGCTAGTTAGTGATTAACAGCTTTCTGAAAGTTTCCCAGCCTCCCCAGAGCTCCCCGGGAGCACAGGTGGCCACTGGGTTAGAGTCTGACTCAGAGCTGGTTCTCTCTGCAAGACCAGGAGGATCCCAGGCACAGCCCTGGGGACCACAGCCCTTGAGGGCTGCACAATGCCCAATGGCAGAGTTTACTGGGAGGATGCAAAGGATGTGGGTCTGCAACCACTGGTTCCTTGTGTGTTGTGGGGACAGGGGAGGTTGAGGGACAATGACCAGGATGTGGAAGAAACAATTCAACCTCTGGGAGATTTGTGCACAAACCCTGTCCTTGGGTCACTCCATTAGGTTGTCTTTCACTCCTTTTGCAGGAGCCTTCTGAAGGTAGGGAGCAGGCACTTGGCAGCAAGGTCCATCCCAGTGAGCCAGAAAAGAGAGCCAGGACAGCTCCTTTCCTTAAAAAAGAACAAACTGGTTTTCTTTCTTCCTGTTTGTTCTCTTGCTTTCAGTAAAGAAGACCAACCCTGAGCAGGACACAGGAGACCCTCTATTGCCCTCTCCTCCAGCCTGGGCCCGGGTCACAGGGCCCATGCCCACATGGTTCCTTTCCTGCCCAGGGTCTTCCTTCCCCCTTGCTGTCCTCTCCACCTCACTTTGCTCAGCTCAGCCACCCTCTCACGTTCCAGGCACCCATGCTCCCTGAGTCACCCTCAAGCAGACCTTCCCTGACTTCCCAGGCTGAATGCATAGCACCTGCTCCCCAGCCCCAAGTCCCTGTAGTGCCTGTTTATGCACTTAAAATAAAGGACATCCCTGGCTTGGTAATTTAATGTACGATGTTTAAGCTCCCTGAGGACAGGACTTTGTGATGGTCAGAGCTGCAAGTGCCAGAAAGAAACCCTGGAGCCAAGAACACCTGAAAACCTGTGTAGGATGAATGGAGAATGAGTGGACAACCTTCCTTGCATGCTCAAAGGGGTTCGCTGCAATGAGAACTATAGTTCTAAGTCAGAGATCCACAAACTATAGCCCTTTGCCAAAATATAGCCTGCTGTCTATTTTCTATATTGAGCTAAGACTATCGCTTACATTTTTAGTGACAAAAAATTGAAAGGATAATACGAGCAGATGTGGAAATCATAGGAAATTCAAATTCCAGCCTCCATACCCGAAGTTAGACAGACTCAAAAGCAGTGTGGGATTGTGTGTTCTCTGTGGGTGCTTTACTTCACAACAGCGGAGTTCAGAACAGACACTGTGCAGCCTGGAATGTCGAGAATATGTCCCTCTGGCCCTTTCCAACAAATGTTTGCCAAGCCATGCTTTAAATCGTACTAACAGAGGAGGCAGAGATGGAACCCACTTAGATACAGGTTTGAATGAGGACAGGAAAAAAAGAAGCCGAATAAAAAGGGGATACTTTATTGTGCCTCTACTGTGAAGTGTGGCTTATAGTCAGTGTTTTAGTTTCTCATTTCTGGATAAAACTTTAAGTAGATGCAAAATCTTAAGTCTGGAACTTTCCATCCCTATACTCAGCACTTTGTCTGGGCAGCTGCTGCCTGTGGACAATCTAGTTCTGCTTTAATGACTGTTCTTCCAACTCCAGCAGAGCCCGTTCCGTGCACGTTTGTGTACAGGGAACAACGTTTACGTGTTTATCTTATCCCTTTAAAACCCTGATACGTGACAGTAGGAATGAACAGACCTTTCTCTGTGTTATTCTTGCCCCCACCCACATGACCCAGCGCAGAATCCGGCTCTTAAGAGGACCTCAATAAATATTTGTTACCACTGACTTAGACCATCAACCCCAAAGAACCTTAGCTCAGTTAAATAATTTCTTATGACAAGAGGCCCCAGTGGTGGTGAAAAGATTGAAGGAGGGAGAGGAGGGAGTAAGAGATTATATGGAAAAGCCATAAGGAAACCTGGTATTTGATAAGCTAATTTTAGACAATTCAGAGAGGGGCTCGCTGGTGAAGAGGGCTTGCTGCCCTTGTTGAGGACCTGAGTTTGGTTCCTAGCACTCATGTCAGGTAGCTCACAACTAATTGTAACTACAGTTCCATGGGAGCCAACACCTTCATCTGACTACACAAGTACGTACACACACACACACACACACACACACACACACACACACACACACACACCATAAATATTTCAAATACCATTTTTTAAAGAATGTACTTGAATGGAGGTACTCTGTGTAAGTGAATAAAGCTGCTCCCAGAAATCATGGGTTATTTAATCAAAATCCTAGAGCCAGGAGTGGTCTGCCTTCCTGTGATAACTCATTGTCAACCTGACACACCTGGGAAGAGCGAGTCTGGGTGAAGATCTGTTTCCATCAGCTAGGCCTGTGAACACATCTGTGGGGTATTCTCTTGACTGCTAGTTGATGTAGGAGGGACTGGCTCACGGTGGGTAGTATCACCCCAGGCAGATGAGCCTGGGCTATGTAAGAAAGCTTCCTGAACATGAGCCTGGGAGCAAAGCAGTAAGCAGTGTCCGTCCATGGTCCCTGTTTTTGTTCCTGCCTCTGGACCCATGCCATGACTTCCTGTTCTGGCTTCTCTCGATGATAGACTGTAACCTATAAACTGAAATAAACCCATCCTCCCTAGACTGCTTTTGATCATGGGGTTCTTCCCAGCAACTTGTTGTTCAGAGAGGCCTCTGAGCTCCCCAGAACAATATTAGCTGTGGCCAATGTTCTTGGTTGTCCAGAACTACAGAATAAGACTGTTGCTGAGAACCCTCCTGCTCTTTGGTTGCAGGATACAAAAATATCAAGCTGGCATTGAGCTTCTTGCCGGCTGGCTAGTCCTCACAGTGAAAGAAGGTGATATGTAGACTGCTGGAAGGGAAAAAAGTTATCAACAAACATCCTTATCTATGGTCCCTATGTGCTACACTACTAACCCAACAGGTAAGATATGCCTACTGCTGCAAATCTGGTTGGATTTGAAGCCTGCTCCCCAGGGAACTATCTATGTGTCTGGTTACTGTGAACCTAGTCAAAACCCTGTGGCTGGAGAGGTCATAGGCCCATAGGCCAGTGCCGCTGCCAGCTTGATCAGAGCCTTCTGTTTGCAGCAGGAGTGGTTACTGCAGAGACTTATACAGCTCAAATGAATAAGCTAATGTTGAAAACCCAGCCATAAGTGATGCATCTGTCTGACCCTTTCCAAAGCCTCGAAAACACCGTGGAAGGGGTGTAAGAACCACGGAAAGAGAAGAGAATTGTGAAGTGCTGTCTTCTGATCATGACACAGCCACTGGACTCTTGAACTCAGCACCTGTGATCAACTGCATAAGATTGGGCCTCTCACATTCTGTCATGGAATGGGGAGGACCTCACGGAATCTGAGGATTTACAATGAATGGTAGCTAAGGGGAGGGATTCACAACCCTTCCCCCAAGATCTATAAGCAGGTCATGGTTGTTGGGGCTGGAGGCACTTTTCTTCAGTGATATAACCACTGATAAAATACCCATAATATATAATTCCTCATCCATATGCCTATAAACAACTCTAACCTCTCTCTCTCTCTCTCTCTCTCTCTCTCTCTCACACACACACACACACACACACACACACACACACACACACTGAAGCACACAAACACACAAGCAAAAGAACATGAATATATAAGGGAATTGGTATCAGGAGGAGTAGGTGGGATGTAATAGAGGGAAATGGAGGATGAATTTGTGAAAAATACATTATATACATGTATGACAGTGTAATGAAACCCCTTATGTAAAATTAATAAATGCTAATCAAAAATACTTTTAAAGACACAATAATGTGAATGGTTTTCTTAGGGTAAATGAGGCCAGATTAACTCTTAGCACTGAACTCTGTCTTCTTGCTGAATGCCTGTTCTGAAAAGCAAAAACCCAGTCCAATTCCCAGAAGCCCTCAGTCTCTGCAGCTTGTCCTATCACTGTTCTAGGTCCTTCTGTCTCTACCACTGGCTTTTCCACCACTATTCTAGGCTCAAGGGAAGGACATCCATGGAATAATTGTGGGTAAGAATGGACAAGAAGCAATAGAAAGGAGAATTTTATTTGAAAACTGCACCTGCCCTTAAGATCACATCAAGACCAGCTAAAGAAAACAAACAAACAAAAACAAAACAAAACAAAACCTATCAACAGCCAACCTGGGACTAAGGGGTGTACCCTCAAAATACATTACCATACAAGAGGGCCTGCCTGTCATCCCCAGAAAGGGAGGGGTAAAGTAGGGACAGTGAAGAAGGGAAAGAACAAAGAGAAAGAGAGAGAGGAAAGAAGGAAGGAGGGAGGGAGGGAAAGAAGGAAGGAAAAGAAAGAAACCTTGACTGGTATTTCCTTTAACTTGTAGTGACTTTGACCTGATTGGAGGGAAAACAACAACAACAACATAAAAAAAGTTATTGTGTAAAGGGGAAGATAAGCATATGTGGACTAGATCAGAAATTGAGAGAAAAATGGGTGGGGATGGGAAGTGATCCATTTGAGAAGTGTGGCCAGTACTTCAGTGAAGACAGGCTGGAGAGAATGAGCAGGCTCTGCCCTGCTCGTCCATTTTGGATCTTTGATAACAGAATTGTCTACTGGCTTTGCATCTTTCTGTGTCTTCCCCACAACTGTCTCTACTGGCAGATACCAATCACTCCTAGGAGAGCTCAAGACTGGAGGTTAGACAAAGATTCTGGTCACAAACCTGGGAAAGGAAGGCTGATGGCAGCTACATAGAAAAAGCAAGCAAATCAATCATCAGAATCCACAATAGGGAAAACAAGATTGGGTAAATGGCCCTGACCTCTAGATGTGATAAAAGCCATCACCAAGGGTAAAGCAGGGCTCATCTAAGGACTCACCACTTGTTTATCCAGCTTGCAGAGTACACGTGTCTTCCAAGGCTGAGCAGCCATTATGGGGATGGCCAAATACATAAAGCACAAATGTTCAACAATGCTCTCTCTCTCTCTCTCTCTCTCTCTCTCTCTCTCATTCAAATGAAAATTTCTTTATTGACGTAAGTTCCATGTAAAAAGAAAAATACATTCTTATAATGTGGAAGCATTGCTTCAAAATGCATTTCTAAAGGCAATTTAACAGCGAGCATCAGAAACGAGGCATGATGGTGCACAGCTGAAATCCCAGCATTCAGGAAGTAGAGACAGGAGAATAAGAAGTTCAAGGTCATTTCTACCTGTATATTAAGTTTAATGTTAGCCTGGGATAGATGAGACCCTATATCAGGAAAAAAAAAAAAAGATGAGCATCATTATAAAAAAAGAGACTTAGCCTCACTGATAATCAGAGTAGCACAAAATAATCCAAGAGACTGTGTGTGTGTGTCATTACAAGTGAGAAAATTATGAAATCTGATGTTAATGGGCATCAGCCAGGATGTGTTGAAGAAGACACTCCAACTCTCCAATGGTTCTGAAGAGCAAATTCTTAGGACCAATTTGGAGAGTGGTTTGTTAGCATCTAGTAATGAGGAGGATACATATGCCCATGACCTGGAGAAATCTGCCAACAAATACAAGACCTGGGAAATGTCATCAAGGGCTCACACATTGACAGTACAGAGGCAGTCATCACTTCCCAACTGTAAGCAACTTAAACAGATCTCTGCAAGAGAACAGACACGGTGACACTGTTTTCACTCATTTCTCCTTTAAGGTTCCCAAGAGACTGTATTTTTGGAGAAACAGGAAGCAGAATCCTGAACTCACCTTGAGCATTTGAATCTTGAGTCTGAGAAGGTATCCAAGAAACATAGCCCTTTCTTGAGCACACAATGGCAGATGCCAGAGCCTGTTGGGTCTTTGAGTCACACACTATGTAATCATCCATCCTGACCTCAGATTGCAGGCTGTCTTATGAAAGTAGGCAAGTCTCATATGCTCCCCGGTTACTCACCACTTACTAGATAAAGAGCCCTGAACTGCAAGCTCAGGCATCAAACCCAGAGGGAGAGGGCTGAACTCCATTAGCCATTCTGATTTAGGAAGTGACAAACAAGAATAACTTCTGATTCTCTGACGATGATTGAGGTGTTCAAGGAAAAGGATGCTCCGCGGAGAGAAAGGGTAAGTAGATCTAAAACCAAAGATGTCCAAATCACACACACCTAACAAAGGTATTAGTTCTTTTTCTTGCTGGTGTGATGAAATACACTTGTTGAAGGCAATTTAAGAGAGAAAGCCTTTTATTTGGCTCATAGCACAGAGGGAAGTCCATCATGGCATGGAAGGCATCACATGAGGTAGTTCCTGACTGCTTGGACAGTCAGGAAGCAGAGGACAATGAGCACTGGGCACAGCCAGCATTCTCCTTTTTATGTAGTCTGAGACATCAGCCCATAGAATGGCACCAGTTACATTCAAAGTAGATCTTCCCACTCTCACAGATAATCTCTTATGGATTGGCCTAGAGGCTAACCTAATGTACACAATCCCTCACAGGCAAACCTAGAGCTTGTCTCCAGGTGATTCTAGAGGCTGTGGTGTCTACAATATCTACCACCAAGGTGCCACACTCCACTCTATACCTTATCAACACATAATGAGTCCAAAAATCAAACAAACAGAAAGTCAATGGGATAGATCGCAGGGATCTGGTTCTCCGGCTCCACAATGACAATTCCTGAGAAAAGAAATGGCACCAAATCAAGGCCTTGTCCAAACCCTCAGTCTATACTATTTTTTCTTTGTGTGCAGAGGCAAAGGAGTATTTGTAGGGAAATTAACCAAGTTCTGCCAAGCTTCATCTGGGGACATGTCCGCTAAATAGTAATATTCTAGGCTTCATAGCTAAGATTTCTACTCTGTATGTATTGGCTTACTCATGACATTAGAATTCCATTATCTCTCTTCAATTAGAAATGGTCTCTAAGCACAGCAGTACACATGACAACATAGTACCTGATAGAGCTGGAGCTCAATCAATAGAGAGTTCTAGATAAAGTGGTGCCAGTGGCTTCTGTCTGTTAGCTGCACAGTAGACCCTTGCAGGGAAGTGTGTATGTAGCCAGCCTCTGTTTGACAACTATATTGTCTGTGAAATGTCTGTGAACTAGGGCACAAGCTGGAGCCCTAGTAGGAAAATGGATGAAGGAAGTCAGAAGCCAGGGAACTTCTCTGTTCTTTCCCTGACCTGAGCACACCTCCAGCACTATTACTTTCCTTCCATGGTTCCAGTTCCTTCCACAACTGTCCATCAGGAGCACTGGTAACATACAGTTCTCTTTTTCTTCCCAGCAGTCTGAAACTTCTGTTCACTTGCTATTGTCGTTAACCTCTGAGATATCTCATCACCCATTTTCTTTTGCAGTCCCTCCCATGTCAATGACTCAGTCCTTGCTTTGAAATCCCTATTGAAAACACCTGAATTCTCTCTTTTCTGCTTGCTTAGCTAGGTTCCAACTGGTACAGGAGGTGGCTGACCTTTACTATCTAGTCCTTTCAATGACTATTAATCTCTGTTGTCCATCCTTCAATTGGAAATAGTCATCAAGAAGTGTGCCCTTTGGTTCCTCAGGAAAATGGATATCAGTCTACCACAGGACCCAGCAATCCCACTCTTAGGCATATACCCAAATGATCCACATCCATGCAACAAAGACATGTGTTCAACTATGTTCATAGCAACATTATTTGTAATAGCAAGAACCTGAAAGCAACCTAGATGCCCCTCAGCTAAAGAATAGAAAATGAAGATGTGGCACATTTACACACTACTCTGGGGGGGGGTGGAATCTTGAAGATTGCTTATTTCATGTAAGCATGGTAGCCATGAAACATGGACAAAGCAAGGCATTTTACAGGGGGGGGGAAAGGAATAGATCTAGAGATTGTAAATAACATTCCACAGCTGTGTGGCTATGGAACAGAAGCCAAATGTCAGGTGTCTTGCGGCTGGCATGAATTTCCCTATGGCACTCTGACTCTTCTCTCTTACCACCAGAAGATATTCTTTCTGGGTCACAGTAAAAATTCATTTGGGTCTCATTTGCCCTTGATGAAAAGGGTGCTATAACTATGCAAATTGCACATCCAAAGGAGGCTGAGGAGTATGCATTTCTATTTTTGGTCTTTATAAGAACATTTTGCATTTGAGTCAACCTGGCATTGTGAGCATTCTACAAATCCTAGAGAAGAGTTTCAATAAGTCAGAATTGCCTGAAGGGGAAGATGGGGTGTATCATGCATCTTCATCCATCTGGGCTTCTACAAGGAAACACTATAGATAGTGCTTATACAAATATAAATGTATTTTTTTATGGATCTGGAAGCCATGAAGTAAGATACAGTGCTAGCAAATTTGATTTCTAGAGAAGGTCCAGTTCTTCATTCATAGATGGATAACATCTCACTGCATCTTCACACAGTGGCAGGGGTGAGGGAACTCTATGAGAAATCTTGTATAATGATTCTAATCATATTTATAAAGGTTCTACCCTTATGATCTAATTAGCTCCCAAAGGCCCCTTCTCCTAATATCATCATCACATTGAAAGTTAGAATTGCAACATGTGATTTGTGAACAGCAGACACAATGTTCAATCTACAGCGAGGATATTCTTTGCGGGGAAAACCACAGGTTTCTGGGCTTTACCGTCTTCAGTGGTAAAGTCTTGGAAATGGGACTTGGAAACATTCTTGTTTGTTTCTTTGTTCTATTTCGTTTTGTTCAGACAGGTTTCTCTGTGTAGTCCTAACTATCCCGGAACTAGCTCTGTAGACCAGGCTGGCCTTGAACTCACAGACATCTCTCAGAGAACTCACAAAGCCACTGACTCTCAAGTGCTGGGATTAAAGGCCTATACAACCACCATGAGGCAGAAAGATATATTTTTAATGAACAACAACAAATTTTGAGGCCTCCTTTTCCATAAGACAGAAAACAGTTATTCACGTTCATAGAAAAGAAGAACAAAGGAAGGGAATTCTCGTGGTTTGTAAGTCTGGATTCTTAAACATTTTCCCCTTCGTGACTCAGTTATATAATTGGTATATAGGTATATAAAATAAATATACAAAAGTTACTGATAAGACATCACAAAGGAATTTAATTTTAAAAAACTTTGGTATGCATGTCACCACCGTTACTAAATGAATGCAAATGTGCATACTGATGAGATAGTCATGCTTGTTTTATACAAAAATTAAACTGCAGCCGAATATTTGATGCTACAAGATGTAAAGAATCTTTGGGAGTCTTTAGAGTTTATCAGTATCTTTTATTTTATAATCATCAATGCCAAAAATGTTGTTTCACATAAATACATACTACAAAATGGCAGAAGCATGTTCAGGGGCATAGCAGAAACTTATGGAAATTCTATCTTATTCTTGAGCCAAAAGTCACCTCATTTCTTTAATTTCATTAAAGAAAGCATTTCAAACATAACATTTTAAGATCAATATTCTTATACAATCCAATCCAAAGATAAGCTAATTTGATATGTATATGAATAGGAATGACTAGAAAAATTTTTAGTCTTTTTTCCTATAATTAAAATGATCATGTTTCTATAAAACCTTCTATGTATAATAACAGATAATGGCCTCAAGTCTGAGCTGAGGTATGTCAGACAGCATTGGTTGGCATGGCATGTAATTCATATCAGTTCAAAATACTCACTTGGGGTTTGCAACTAAGACTGCTGTGAAGTCACAAGATGCCACCACATGGGTGGGCACTGCAAGGAACAGCTCAGATTTGTTACACATGGAATGCTGAATTAAATTTGGTCATTGTATATTCATAAACCTCTTACAGTCACAAATTTTTAATGACCTTTGCATTCAATTATACAACTTTAAATGGTGTCACGACCCACAGATTAAGAAGCTGTGGCAAAAGCCACAGACCATCTAGTTTCCACACCCAGGAAGAAGTATTACTGACATCACAGGCTAGCGTCCTGTGATGTGCTGGCCTATGTCCTGCTGCTACGTGGCTACACGTACTATTCAGGGCCCTACTGTGGAATACTTAGTAATTAGCATTTGACACAGGATAAATCTGAGCCTAATTAAATAAATTCAGCTATGACTCAACTTCTAACCAACATCCCACATTCTACTTCGTTCCAAAGTTGGGCTCCTCTTTGTTCATCCCATTTACAAGGAAGCCCTCTTTGTCACCAAATGATCACTGGGACAAGAGCTGGCAGTGTGGAGGGGGTCCTGACCCTGCTTCTGAGAGTCTCCATTTTCCTCCTGCTTGCTCTTAAATGAAGCATCATTAAAGCTTCAGAGGTGGTCAGGAAATAGTATCCTAGCTCCCTCCCCAGAACCAGCAGGTAACAGAAAGACCTCTTGGTTGTGCCCCATCTTCCCCAAGTGCTCCTGGGAAGCTCTTCAGCCCTGAACTTCTTGGTTCAGAAGCTTCTGCCTTTGCCCCCAGAGCAATCCAAGCCAGTCAGAAAACCTAAAGCAGCAGACGCCTTATCAATTCACATAGAGAGGCCCCAAGGGAAGCCGTCCATCTGTTCGGCTTATCAGAAATGTTTAAAAACGGAATAACATGAATGGGCGGGTGTACAAGCACAGAGTGCCTGACATCTGTGTGGTCTTGCGTCACTTGAGAACTGCCTCCTCTGTTTGTCTTACGCATTGCTTCACATAGCTGGTCACCGTTCTGCTGACACCGCTGTTTGGATCCATCAAGCTAACAAAAGACCATAAATAGAGTGACTGAGTCAGGAGCCAGGTGGGGACTCTCAGATGGAACTGACTGTGGCAGGGGTCCACAGAAGGCTGCAGGCTGTAGGATGGTGCCTGGGCTCACAGTTTCATGATTCTCTTTTCTTTCCCAAAGTTGTTGGGCATAGCCTGCCTCTCCTAAATTTATATACAAGTTCCAATAGGCATTTGCCACGTACACAAGGGCAGCCTGGAGAGCTGCAGAAGAGTAAGGGCTGAGTTCAATTTCCACCCCAATCACTTATGTGTTGCCTTGGCTTGTTGAATAGCCTCTCTGAGCCTCAGTTCACTCACAAAGACAGCAATAGTTTATTACAGTGTTTAAATATCTGGAGGAAAAGGTAATTTTATATAAAGCAACTACCATAGAACCAGTTCAGTAGTAGATCTTTGTGATACTGTTGTGTTCTAGAACTGATCAAAGCACAGGAGACTTTGTGGTGAAAAGAACTCAGGATACCTGCCCTCAGCGAGGAGAAGGGAGTAGCAGAGGGGAAAGGGACCACCACTGTTATACAGCAGTCAGAGGAGTGAAGAAGAGTTGGGAGAGGAAGGCCAGTGGGCAACTGTGTTAGAAAGGGTATTTTAGACAAGGGAGACAGCGAGTGCAAAGCCCCTAAGGCTGGCTCTGTTCTACTTTAGGGGACAGTATGGATGCCTGGATGGCTTGAATTCAGAAGACAAAAAGTAAGTGAAGCCAAGTGTGGTGATGCACTGCTTTAATCCCAGCAGAGACAAGCAGCTCTCTGTGAGTGGATCACCAGTCAGGTCTGCATAGAGGTCCAGGCCAATCAGGGTTACACACTGAAATGGTGGGGGGAGGGGTAGAACTAAAATCTGTCATTTATATTTCATATGCCAGGTAGAACTTTGACAAATACGAAGATGAACCAGACAGAGAATTTATCTTTTTGATGAACCTTGAACTGCTGGTGTAGCAAAGAAAAAAAAAATATTTAAATAAGAAAATAACAAATGTCATAAAAGAAATGTGGATAAGTATTACAAAAGTCAGACTGCCCCTCATAGCTATTTTATGAGAGGAGACTCTTACAAAGTTCAAGAAAGTAATGAATCATGAACTGAGAGGAAGCAACTGCAGAATAAAGGAAGCCAGATAGAAGTTCCAGACCCAGAGTGGGGGATAGAGCTCCAGGTAGAGCATGGGCCTAGCATGTGGGAGGTCCCAGTACCAAACAACAATAATAATAATTCTAGAACTCTAACATGTAAAGTCCCTAATAGCCAAAACGAAATACTCAACAGGGGGGTTCAATAACAAATTCAAACCAGGCAGAAAGAGAATTAGGGATTCAAAACTACCTAGAATGAAGCAGAGAAGTGGAATGATGGATAATACGATGAGAAGGATACAATGGGTAGATTTAACATTTTTATGGTTCTAGAAGGACTTTTTTAAAATAACAGCAAAATAGTGTTGATCAAATATGAGCTAAACTCAAAATCAGACAAAGAAATGCTGTACAGGACTGTCCTCCAAGGCAAACAGCCATCACCTTCGTAAACTCAGCTGTGTCTGCTCACAAATGCTTGTTGACTGTTGACATTCCTTCATAGAAGGAGGGTAGGGAGGGTCATGGGGCCCTCACCCAAGTATCCAGCCACTCCTCTCAACCAGATGTATACAGTTCTTCCCTAATTGCACACGGCCTCAGGGAGGGGCTAGAATTCAATAGCCTAGGAAGGACTTATTGAGGAGTGGCACTCCAACTACACAGCCAATGTCCATTCTAGTGCAGACCTTCCAGTGGCTACTGCCTGTACCACTTTGCCTACTCTCTTGCAAGAGAGCCTATGGGCTTCATTGGCTCCCTAGAATGAACTGTGGTAGAAGTGTAACTCAGTCAGTAGCTGAGACCTTCAGAGGAGGTCTTTCCCTAGAGAAAGAATTTTAGTAAAAATACTGAAAGAAAACGGGTAATAGAATTTTAGAGTCAAAATTTAGTTCTGTAAAATAAATGATAAATGGAACACTGAGATGGCCAGTGAATCAAAGCACTTGCTGCCAACTCTTGCTACCTCAGTTCAATCCCCTGGACCCACATGGTAGAAGGAGAGAACCAAATCCTGCAAGTTGTGCTCTGATCTCCATATATGTGCCTGGTGTGCTCCCTAGTTAATTAATTAATAAGATAAACACATTTAATAACCAATAAAAGCTAAACTCATTTGAGACAAAGCAAGATCAAAAAAGGGAAAGACCCAGATATGACATTCAGTAGTGTAAGAGTGACAACACCCCATTTGTTGGAGACATTTATGAAATATGAAGAGGACATCAGAAAATAATTTGCCAATAAACCTCAAAATGTAGGGGAAAAAAGAAAATAACCCCTTAAAGAAACATTACTTACCAAGATTAGTACAGGAAAAAGTTGGAAAATCTGAAATTTAATTTAAAATAAACTTGTCACCCTATGTTAAGCTCAAGCAGTTATTACTAAATATTTAAAGATTTAATGTACAATCTTGTACAAAATTTTCCAGAGAATAGAAAAAATAGGCACACTCCCTAGTTTAGTTTGTGAAACTAGAGTAATATCAATGCTACAATCCAGTAAATAAATGGGTAAGAAAACTCACAGGTCAATTTTATAAATATTTAAACATAGGTATAAATAGCTAAGCAAAGTATACAAGCCAACTCCAACAATATGTAAAGGAAAAATCCACTATGTGCAAATTTGACTCATGCTAGGATGCATGATACATGTATGTCCTGTTATTGGGAATCAGTGTCAGTTTCCACTTAACAGATCAACAACAATCAACAATAAAACATTTATTACTGAACTTTTTGATGGTGTGAAAGTGATACCTACTTAGCAGAAACTGTACTTCTAACTTTTTTGACCTCCCTGGGTTAGTGGCGTGCAGTAAAACACTGGAGAGTCTGTAGTACCCATGAGCCTCAGTTCCCGGTCACCCCTGGATCACCAGGGAACAGCTGACAACCCTCAGTATACTATGCTGTTGAGCCACAATACTCAGCAGGTTCAGTATCTCAAACACAGTTGAACTTGCATTACTTCCCACTTACAAGGGGTCTATAAGGACATAACCCATTGTGAGTCTAGCAACATAAGTAGTCATCTCAACATATGTAGAAAATAATAACACTTGCTAAAATTCAACATTTGTTTATTATGCAAAAATCTTGGAAATTAGGAAAAAGAAGAGACATTAATAAACTGCTAACAGTATCCACAGTGAAATCCTTAACAATGAATTCAAAGGAGAAACTCCAAAAACGTTCCTTCTGAGATTGTGAACAGAAAGAGAAGGCTGATTCTCAGTTCTACTCAGCAGCATCTATGGGGTTAGACAAGCAAGGGAGGCTGGGGAGACCACTAGGTGGGAAAAAGTGCTTGCTGTACAAACCTGAGGACCTGAGTTTGAATCTCCCTTCCCCGTGTTAAAAAAAAGAGGGGGATGGAGAAAGAGAGAGAGAGAGAGAGAGAGAGAGAGAGAGAGCAGAACATGCCCATAGGCACCTGTAACTCCAGCAACATGATAAATGAAGACAGGAAAATTGCCGGGCTAGCTGGGCACCAGCATAGTTCAGGTTCACTGAGAGATCATGTCTCATGGACTAAGATGGGGAATAACAGAGCAGGACATCCAAAGTATTCCTTTGGTCTCCAAATGTACACATGTGTTTGCACCTGCACACACATGTATGTATACAGCACACCCTTACCTGGACACAACATACACAAAGAAAGAAAGGAAGGAAGGAAGGAAGGAAGGAAGGAAGGAAGGAAGGAAGGAAGGAAGGAAGGAAGAAAGAGAAAGGAAGGAAGAAGGGAAGGAAGGAAGGAAAGATGGAATGAAGGGAGGAAGAAGAAATACATGAGGATTGTTTTTATTTGTGAATTATATTTTTCTCAATAATTAAAAAATATTTTTAATTGTATCATTTCCCTATGCCCTTTCTCCTTCCAGCTACTCCTATATTCTGTCCCTCCAATTCTTCCCATTTCTTCCCGTGAAACTTTCTCAAATTCATCAACTTGTTTGCTTTAATGATTGTTATTATGGCATATATACACATAAATATATAAAAAATCTGTTGAGTCCATTTACTCTTGCTTGTATGCATACGATTTTAGGACTGACCACTTTGTATTGAACAACCATAACTGGAGGCTCATCTCTGGGAGAGAGCAATTGTCCCTCTATTGGCAATTGTTAGTTACCTAGAGTTCTTTGCTTGGGGTGTAGCCCCCTGAGATTTTTCCCTTCTGTGTCAGCATACCTATTCATGTTGTCATTGTTTGGGTCTTATTTAGGCAGACATATTGTTGAGGTATCCTACCATTTTTAAGAGACACAATCTCACAGCAGACTTCCTGGTCCTCTGGCTATATCAGTCTTTATGCCCCATTTCTCATGATGTTCCCTGAGCCTTGGGTGCAGGAGTTGTATTGCAGATGTATCCATTGGGCCTGAACACCCCACAGTCACTGTTTTCTGTGTTTTGACCACAACCAGCTGTCGTTTTCTGTGCTGGCTTCTGCATGCTGAAATAGGAAGTTTCTTTGTTGAATGGTGAGAGCTACACTTCTCAGACAGAAAGAGCTCTCTGACAAAGTTGTTCTTGGGCCATGGGTCAAAAGCTAAGCCTGTAGGTGTGGAGATGTTGGTGAATGGAGGGGTCATACTGTTATCCACATCAAAATCCATGGAAAGATGTAGATAAATTTTACAATATGAAGAAGTTTCACAAGGGCAGCCAGGATGGCTAGGTAGGTAAAGGGATTTGCTGTCAAGCCTGATGAACTGACTTCAATCAGATCCCACATGGTGTAAAGATAGAACCAACTCTTACAAGTTGTTCTCTGACCTCCAGACATGTATGTGTAAAATAGTTTTCATGATGTTTCTAGATGCAAAGTCAAAAATGAGCTGAATATCTATATACCAACCACAATCATTTTATAAAGTATAAAGTAGAAGGCCATCGTGCCCAGATTTTTACACAGGTGCTGGAACTCAGCTCCTGAATGCTTGTACAGCAAGCAATTGACTGACTGAAGCTGCTCTATTTCCCACCTCCTAATAAGACTTTGAAGGAACAGAACAACTTTCTTATATTCATATAGAAATACTAAGATCCAAGACAAGCCAGGACCATCCAGAGGGAGAAGCAGAGCTGGAGGACTTGCTCTACCAGCTATGGATTAAGACTGCCATTTTCATTCAAGGAGAGATAAATGGAGGCAGACGTCACTGGTGTTTTCCCATAGCTGGGCATCCTCCCCTTCCAGGCACATGGCAGACGGCACATCACTACCCTTTGCAGATGGGTGGAGCTCCCTGACTGGTTGTGACAAATGAACTGTAAGAGGAAGGGAATGGTGGATAATGTTTTCCTGATGAGTCAATGAAGCCATGGACCATTTCCAGTCTGAGGTCTGGATGGGGAGCTCTCCCAACAGCACTGATGCCACCTTGGAAAGGACGTGTGACATGATGCATCTCCTAAGACATGCTAGGGGGGAAAGTCTTTAGTTTATTCATGAAATGTTGAGGCTCTTCATTGCTCCTCCATAAAAGCATAGTCTTCCTCTAGAAGAGGGTCACAGCAGCAACAGTAGGAGAACTACGCATGTGTGGGCAACTGAGTTCTCAAGAAAAAGTGAAACTAGGGAATGGTAGGGAGAACATGGCTTGGGTACCACTGAAAATCTATTTGAAAGGGAGAGAGAACCTGTCACTTCTATATGCCACACACAGAAATCAGCCACAAGGTGAATTATTAATGTACAAGTTCTTAAAGGGAGTATAGGCAAATTCTTCATTACTCCAAGAAAGATTCTCTAATGAGAAACAAAAATCATTATCCATGAAGGAAAGAGAGTATTATACATAATATTACATCCCACAATAGAAAAACATTTTGATAAAAGGAAATGTCAAATGGGGAGACCGACATCTTAATGGCAACGTATGCAGATGGTTAGGTTATGGGCTGAATTCTCATCCTAATTTTGCTTTGCCTGTTTTGTTTTGGGTTTTTTTTCCCAAAATCCTCTTTGGTAATAATACAAAAAAAAAAGAAAAAGAAAATGAGTTATCAGTTTTCTTTTTTTGTTTATTACAGAAAACAGGCTAACCAAAGTTAAAGATGGAGAGTAAAAATGTCCCAGACTCTTCTTACCTGGTTGTTGGAACTCCAGACTGTGTGGCAGGTGCATGGAGGTAGGATCGAGTCATCACTATGGCCTTTCCCATGGCTTTTTTCTATTCTGATGCTAGAATATTATCAAGGAAGCCATACTTGACTTTTCAAATCTACCATAGAGCCATAGGTTTTCTTCTTAAAAAGAGGGATCTTCCTACTTTTGTTCTCTTCTATTTATGATCCCCTTTTAAAACTATATTTTTTTTTATTTGTGTGTGTGTGTGTGTGTGTGCATGCATGCGTGCACGTGCACACATATGCACTCATGATAGGGTAAGGGTATGCCATAACACAAGTGTGAAGGTCTGGGACATTTTTTGTGGACATTTTTCTGCATTTGAATGGATCCTAAACATATGATTCAGGTAATCAGGCTTGTACAACAAGCTTTTAAGGGTAGGTCTGTATAGCAACCATCCTCATCATCACCATTACTGTTCATTAAACACCAACACTGATTGTCAGAAAGTGTGTTCAAACAGGTACTCTGTTTACATCATCTGTTTGATACTCTCAGCAACCTCGGGGCAGATGCCATATTTCCCCTTTTTTAAATATGAGGAAATTGAGACCCAATAGAAACTAGATAGTTTACCCAAGGTTTATATGCTTAAAAAAAAAAAAAAAAAAAAAAAAAAAAAGTAATGTGGATCTGGGAATCCAGTCTGTGAGGCCGGAAACCTTCATTGCTACTTCTGTACCAGTAACTGTGGCACTGGGAACTGGTGACTATTCATCTACAGCCTAGGGCACTTCCACGTCAATTTCATACCCCTTTGCCATAAAACAGGAACCTGGATCTTTGAAACCTGTTTTCAATCTGGCTTCTGTTTTTGTTTTCAGTGTTGAAGGACTCCAGATCTTTGCACACACTAAGCAAGAACTCTTCCACTGAGCTATGTCCCTAACCCACGGCATCCGTTTCTGCATTTGAGATGCTGTTTCCCGCAAGAGGAGGATGGAGTAATCAACTCTTGCTGCAGCATGCTCAGTCCCTTTGAAACAGGGAGACACATAAAATGAGCCCAGCAGGGAGAGGCCCTTTGTATGCCATCACTGTGCTATTGTCAGAGATATCTGTCCCTCCCATGCTTGTCCCCCAGAAGACTCAGATCCAGCAGTGTCTTGTGTGTTGGTGCTGGCCTTTATCTGTAGAAACGTCTCTCATCCTACACATTCTGAGTGCCCTGTAGGTGTAACCTGGATGCTACCAAGTCTCCAAGCCCTGAGCCTACTCACTGACACTGTGCCACCGTGTCACAACAGGAGAATGATAAGACGCTGACTAGTGCTCTAGTCCGAAACTCTGACAAGTCCCTACGCCAGATCCTACAGATGGAAGAAAGCAGGGTAAGCCTTCACAGAAGGCGTGCTACAGTCTGCCAATCTGCTCTGAAGCCAGGCAAAGCAGGGTGTGATGTTGGCTCTGTGCCTTCAGCTTTGTGACCTCAGGCAAGTTATTTACCTTCTCTGATTTACCCTCTTCATTGTAGCTGCAAAGCCAATACAGTAATAATTGAACCGGAGGCAGAAGGGATTTCCCTAAGTCTTAGGCCAGGTTGGGCTACATAGAGAGTTTCTGTGTCAAAAAAGGTACCAGGGTCTATTTCACACTATTATTGGGATTATGTGGCAAAATGATGTTAATTGATCAAAACAGAGACTGGTTCATAAGAAGTGCTAAAACAAGTGCTTATGTCATTATCTTTATTAACTTCAAAAATGCACACACCTATTGTGAGATTTGTTTGGCAAGTTTAATAAGCAATTGCTTTAAATGATTTTTCTCCTCTGCTCAATGAGTCGGCTGTTGGGTAGCTTTGAACAAATTCATCTGCTGTAGGAGCCTCATCCAGTACATACACCCTGCCTGGCAGGCTGGAGCCAGGATGCTTAAGAAGGTGGGCTAGCTCAGCATACAACATGAAACATTGGGGAAAGGCATTTAAAGCCATTTGAATTGTTTACATGAAGAGGAAATTGGGAAGAATATAGAATCTGGAGAGCTACCTTGCTGACTTCAGTTTCCCCATCTACAAGAGAAGACTCCTGTTGCTCTTTCTGCATCCTTGGCGGGCAAGGAAGGTGATTGGTTCTACCAAGACAATCTTCACAGCCAGCCCTGGGAATGCATCTACAGGGCCAGAAAGCATTTGGCATGGTGTAGAGTTTAGCAGGGTTCACACAAGCCTTGCAGCTCTCGTATATCCCTGTTGCCACTGTGTGTGGCTGTTGAGGATGTCAAGTGGAGGCCTGGTCCTCACAGAGAGACTTCCTTCAAGCAGGTGCCCTGTCTGTCTGACTTTCTCTTGCACATTGGGAAAGATTAGGGGTGTGTGTGTGTGTGTGTGTGTGTGTGTGTGTGTGTGTGTGTGTGTGTGTGTGTGAAAACTTGGTTGTTTCTCCAAAGCAAAAACTTGCTTTAGAGTTAGGGAGACATCACCATCTAGTGGCTCCATGTAGAAATAACCAGACTGCAGCCCAAGCCAAGTTACAGGGTTCCCAAGGGTCACTAAAGCTTGAATCCAATTCACAGGCTTTACCGGTAGCTGAGATGGCTCTGGACTGTCAAGATTGGAACAGGAAGACTTACTGAGCTTGTCTTTCCTGCGCTGGGATGTCTGTAGCTCTCCCACCCCCAGCAGGGGCACCCCATCCTCCAGTCTAGCCTAAAATGCTCTGCTGACTGAGGCTGGCAGGACCAGGAGTGCTAGCATCCAATGTTTTTATCAGCTTCACGGGAGGCAGAAGAGAAAGATCAGAGATCTCCCTGGCGACTGGCTAAAGGCGTTCCCGAGATAAGGAGGGGGCAGATAAGGAGTCAGAGAGAGAGGGCAATCATTGATTGGGGAAGTTAAATTTCTTTTTCATGTTCCCAGCCCAGGGATGGTGCCTTGTGTTTTACTTCTCAAGCAAGTAATGGGAGACATTTTCTGTTTGGGAAGGTTTTTTTTTTTTTTTTCTAAAATACTGATTTTTATCTTTTTTCCCTTAGCCTAATTTACTGTACAAAATAATGGGTTTCATTGTGATGTTCTCATACATGTATGTAATGTGCTTTGATCATGCACCTCCCCTGTTGGCCTTTCTCCCCACTCCTAACCCTAGTTTTTCTCCCGGTGTTTAGGATTAGGGATCTCAAAGAAGTTTGTTCAGGAAAGAAACCCCCATCATCTATGCAAAGTGTGACAGTCCTGTCTGGTGTAAATGGAGCCAGGGATTACTGTGGGTTCCACCTCTAGTATTTGCATATCACTTTGCAGTTCACTACATGCTTTAATGTATTTAAAATTCTTTAATCTTTACAAATACCCCATGGTCGGAATTATTAGTCATTAGTGATGAGGAAATAGAGGCTGGGAGAAGTTGAGCAATTTTCCTGAAGACACACAGCTATCGATGGCAGCACTGGTTTCTCTTGTGGTCCAGATGATGTGCCAAGTGCTTCTAAGGAAACTCCGTGGTGGCTTCTTCCCTAGGGGAGCAGGTAGAGAGTCACTCACTCCTAGTTATTCCTGCCTGACTTCTACAGCACCCCCAGTCTCTCTGCAATAACTCTATCCCATGGCTATTTGTCTGACTGCACAATACATCAGAAAACCCTATGATTCTGGTCATTTACAATTGGCTGAAGAACATTTCTCAAATATTACCATCTTTTTTTTTTTTTTTTGAGACAGTGACACAGGGCTCCTCAGCATACAGAATCCACCAGCCATTAGACAGTGGAGAGGGCTTTCTGTGGACTTGTTCTCTCCACCCCTTCCAGGCAGACCTTTGGTAAATGTCCTGATGAGGAAGTCTAGGGTTTTCTTATTTTTCTGAACACTAGCTCTCCTCTTCTGAACCCTCCTCCCTCTGAACATCATGACCTGAAACCTGTGCTTGCACACTGCCCTTCTGAATCCTTCTCCCTCTGTGAAGGGATAATTCTGCCTTGTGCCTCTAAGTGCCATCTCTAGACTGATGATTCCCCAACTGAGACCTGAAGCCCACCTCTCCCCCAGTACACCAAACTCACAGGCAGCTTCTACTCAGCATCTGCACCATAGAAACTAGTATGTCCACATCCAAACACATGACTGCCAACTGCTTCTATTGCCTTCCATAGCCAAAAACATTGTATTCATCCCTGGTTTCTTCCCTCTTACCACCCAAGGCCAGCCTAGCTGAGAAGTTCACCTGCCTCTGCGGATGATTTAGAATCTGCTTCTTCCTAGACAGCCTCCTCTGAGCAATTACAGTAGCCTCTGCCCTGGGCTCCAGTGTGGCATCCTCTGAAGATGTAAGTCACAGCAAAACATGCCCTTGCTCATACCCTCTGGAGCTTTCAATGCCATAAATCTGTGATCTGGGCCCCACTATGCTACCCTATCTCTATTACCACCTTCTGATCCCCTCACTAGAAATGCCAGGGATTAAGAATATGGATTCTGATCAGTCCATACCATACCCTGGTAATTAAGCAAGTACTGGGGCACAGGAGGACGTGGGGATCGTCACAACTCCTTTTACCTCAGCCCGGTTCATTCATCTATAGTGCCTGTTCAAAGCCTAACCCCACTGCCTCCTTCTGCCTTTTCAATCAGATCTGCTCCATGACAAAGACTTCCCATGAGCCCGGGCCACTCACCACCTCCCTCCACTCCCCAACTCCAGCAAAGGCCTATCTAGAGGTGTGCCCTCCAGCCTCGCCTCCTCTCAAACATCCAATTTCCCAATGACAGGGACATCTTCACATTGGCTGTTCTGCCCTTCCCCACCCTCCGTGGTGCCAGGCAGCAGAGCCAACCAGGAACCCGGAACACCTGATCCTGATGAGGCACAGGGTGTGCTCAGTTACCAGCCTAGGCCACCGGAGTCGGATGCTTCCAGATTGGTACAAACAGCCGGGAAGCCTTCACCTTCCTCTCCTGTGTGCCTTCCACCCCACATCAGCCAGCACTGAGCTCTAAGTGGAAAAGAGAAAGAAACTAAAATGAGAGTTCTGGAGGGGGAAGCTTTTCAGGAGAAATGAGGAATATCAATTAGAAGGGTGGGCAGGGCTTTACCTTGGAGACACCTTGTAGGGGAGAATAAGAATTCTAAGACACCATCCCCCCTCGCTCCTGCTTGTTATTGGGTATTCCATCTGACTAGCCCCAGGAAGGCACTATTCCTAGGCTTGTGTTTGGATGATGCACTCCTTCTGTCCTCTGTTCTTCCATGGTTAACACTTAAGCAGCTCTAGTACACACACAAAACAGACAAGCATGATCCTGATAAATACTTAATAAAAACAAGTGTTGGGGGAGAGGCAGATGTGCCCTCACCCCCCACACACGCCACATACACTTATCTTTGATCTAGATTTTGGGTTTGTTTGTTTGTTTAGGTGTTTCAAGACACGGTCTTTCTGTGTAACTGTCCTGGCTATCCTGGAACTCAATTTGTGAACCAGGCTGGCCTCAACCTCACAGAGATCCACCTGCCTCTGCCTCCCGAGTGCCGGGATTAAATGTGTACACCACCACCATTCAGCAGAATTTTTTTTAAGTGATAGAGAAATGAAAATACTGTTGGCTAAATTCCAAAATGTATTTATAGCTAATCCACCAAAAACTGGGTAAATATTCTCCCAGTCTTTGAAAACTTACCCTTAAGTCAGCAAAGATGTTACACCATTGACAGTGTAGAGCTTTGCTATCACCCTCTCTTCCTACTCACCATCAGAAAGGAAGATACCGACCCACACTCTTAACAAAAAAACAAGTACTCATTCACAATCTACAGTAACACTAGCTACTTATGGATAAAAAGATCTCTAAGGGGCAGAAGTCACAAAAGCACTGGGGGGGTCAATTCAAAGGCAATATAGTGACGATGATTGATATGTCAATGTCATCTGGAAACTGTCTTTACACTTTCTATACACAAATCAACAGCTGGCAACACATCTCTGGAGAGCGATTGCTTTCTTCTTGTAGTCCTGTCCACATGACAACTGGCAAAGGGTTCCAAAGGCACACAGCTGGGTTTCCCAGGGTACACTCAAGGGTCTTCCCAGTCAAGAAGCCATGAATGAGATCCACAGGTCCTGCTCTCCCTTTTCAAAAGTGGAGACCTACTTCAAGTCCCTACCCACTGCCTCAGAGAGACAAGTCCTTTTTCCAATCACATGCTAATAGATGTGACATAGGAAATCCAGGCAAGTGTCTGTGTCCTGACTTAATGAAAGTTTTTAAGCATTGACCAGTAAATCCATGAAGTTAAATTATTTGGCACAATATCCACACTTAAAAAATAGATCCACTTTCAAATGTCAAAGCAAGTTTCACCTGTTCCTGGAAAATACAATCTCTGGCAAGCCATTCTAAAAGTGGCTTTGTCTCTTTAGAAAAACACACTCTAGTTTGGGAACCATCAAGCATCTTGGAATTTTAGTGTAACTAGTGAACAATAGCCCTGCAACTATGACTGTTAGCCATATGTAAGACTTTGGAACTTCCTCTTGCTTAGCTTTGTTTTGGGACCCTGTTTGCATTGCCACGGAGATTGTTAGGCTGTGTGCTATTAAAGACAGCAACTGCGTTTGGGTCTTACTCATTTGTGAGTGACACACTACACAAAATTATATGGGAGGGAACTCTCTCATTGCACAGGAAAGGGACATGCGCCTCATGGGTGTTTGGTTATAACTCAGCATCCCCAAACAGCACATTGGGAAAGAAACTCTAAGTGCCCTGTCCACTCTGGGTCAGAGAAAGGAACATGTTACACTTTGAATATGAAAATCACTCCTCAGTTTCATGTTTTGAATGCATGTCCTCAACTGGTGGCACTGCTTTAAGACGTTTCAGAAAGTTTAGGAGGTAATCCTAGCAGGAAATAGGTCACTGGGTACAGATAGATGGATAAGTATATGGATGATAGATAGATAGATAGATAGATAGATAGATAGATAGATAGATAGATAGATATAGATGAGTCCCCTGGCTCCTTCCTGATTCTCTGTCTTCTTGTCCGCCATGAAGATCCTCTGCCATACATTCCCTTTGCCATAGTGCTCTGCCTAAGCACATGGGGTCAAGTGACCATGGACTAAGCCTTTCACCTCATTAAGTTGTTCTCTCTAGTATTTGGTCACAATGATGAACAAGTTACTAACATAAAGTGGAAGAACAGAGTCCCTGCCTCAGCTATGTCGAGAGCCATGTTCAGATCCTGGCTCTGGTCTGCTAGGCCTTGAGCCTACCTCAGTGCCTCCTGAAACCCTGATTTTTCCTGCTCTCCACTTGCACCCGTGTTTCACAGTCAGCATCTCTGACAGCTGTTTGAGAAGCCATCCTCTCAGGGCTCTTCCAATGGCATCCTCTCCAGCCGAGTCTGAACAACAGAGAGTTCTTGCAAAATGGATCTCACCACACCCCCTCACCGTGCAAGCCCTGCAGCTCCCCGACCAAGACAACACACAGGTTCATTCAGAGAGCACAAAAAACTTCACAAGCTTGTCTCTGTACAGCCAAGGGTCTACTTTATGTTAGGGCCACACTGGCCTTTTAGTTCCTCCCTTACACAAATCATTCTCTCCCTGCCTCAGAACCTTTGCTTATGTTTGACCTTCCCTCTGTCCCTTCCTTCCACTTCATTTCATCTAGCCAAGGATCCCTTGACAGAAAGAATGCACTAACTCCAGAAAACTGCCTCTGATTCTCCAGGCCAAGATCAGTGGCCTCCAGGTGACATCCTTATAGTATATTAGACTTCTTAGTGACAGTAATCTCAAGCATACTCAACAGGTCATGTGTGGAATTGTGTGCCCAATATTTGTCATCATGAGGTAAACTGTAAGATCTAAGAGGCCAGGGACACATGCCTGTGCATGCTGCATTGCCTTCACCTAACAGCTGGTGCCTGTACATACGTGCACTGACTGACGCTTTGTCTCTTGGACAGTTTCCTTATTTACAAAGGTCAGGAACTCCCTGTTAACAAGACTGCTGTGAGGACAGAGCAGATAACCTGCGTGAAAGCCCTTGAATTGTGTCTTGCCTACAGTAGACAATAAATGTTTGTTGAATGACTATAAGCAGGATAGCTTCTAAGATGCCACCTTTTGAAATGGGTCTACCATGAGGGCTGGGTCAGTAATTAGTACTTGTGAAGATTTCTTTATTAGGTGATTAATGCAACGTAAACCTCAGGTGTTGAGGCTAAGGTATTATTAACACAAGTGTTGATTGGCATCTGCTGGATATAGACAGGTACCTCATGCCAGACCAGGACACACAGAAGTGTTGTCCTGGGGGATGGGTTCACCGTGATCTTGAGAGGCAAATAAAATGAAACGATGTAGAAGATGCAAGGGGAACCTGATGTATCTCCAAAGCCCAGTGGTTTTCCAGGCTGCTGAATTGTAGATTTGGCCCAGGTCTCAACAGCTTTACCTTTTGTTAGTTTGCTTTACTCTTTCTTAAAAAAAAATGCCATAGAAAATAAACCCAAGTTGGGGAGCTGACTCAGTAGATAAGAGTGCCTGCTGTGCAAGTGTGAGAATCTGAGTTTGAATCCCTAGCATCCATGTAAAAGGCTGGACCAGGCAGCATACCTGCCTGCTAACTCTAGTGTCATGTGGGAAGTAGAGACAGAAGGGCTGCTGGGAGTTGCTGGCTACCAGCCTAACTTGAGGTTCAGTGGGGAATAAGGCAGAATTACACCAGCCATTCTTCTCTGGCCTCCCTCCAAGGGCACATGGTGTTGTACCCACATGCATCTTTGTGGTATGTGATATATCACATACACACAAGAGAAAAGAATAGTATGCTCAGTCAAAATTCAGGAATAAGCCAAAAGACCAGAAGACATCATTAAATGGGAGACTAGAAGACCTAGGATGCTGAGATGGGGAAACTTGAGTAGACAATTGAGCATCCAGCCAAGGTAGCTACCAACCAGGTTAGAAGACTTGAGAGAAAAATGTGTCAATCAGAGAAAAATAGAGAGGAAAGTTGGAGAAAAGGCTGGAGAAATAATGGTAATAAGTATGTAGAAAAACAAGCAAAGAAGTGAGTTCATTATGAATCCCATGATGATGTTGGAGGCAGAAAGTTGAGATCAAAGAATAATAAAGGAAATAAACTATAATCCTAATGCATTCTATAAACAGTACTCACATAGCTGTCAATACTCCTTTGAACATAACTCAAGTAGTAATCAGGGTGGGACTGAGATGAAGAAATTCTATGAGTGAACACACCCTTATCTTTAATGGTAATAGACTCAAGACATAATAGATAAGAAATACAAAATGCCAGAAAAGTCATGTAAGCATGTTACGGAGACATATATAGAGATGACCAGAGGGACAGCTAGAGGAATTAGAGACAAGGCCTAGGAAGATGTATACCACAGACTACAGTACTGTTTAAATGTCTAAACCACACATATGTATTTATTTGCTAAATATACTAAGATAGGGGCTAGATATATAGTTCAGCCAGTACATGCTTGCAAAGTGAGAGCATCTGATTCCCATGCCCGGAATCCACGTTAAAAATCTAGGTATGGGGGGAGGTGCTCTGTGTGTAATCCTAATTCCAGCCCTGGAGAAGTAGAGACAGGCAGATCTCTGATGCTCACTGGCTAGCCAGCCTAGCTACTTGGTGAAGTTCAGGCCAGTTAAGGACCCTTTCTAAAAACAGAAAAGGAATAAGGAAGATAAAGGTGGAGAGCACCTGAGGAATGACACTTGAGGTTGTCCTCTGACCTCTACATTCACACACATGTATAACTGCATACACATGAACATATATACATGCACACACATACATACATAGTATACACATATACACACATACCCCAAAATAGGCCATCATACAATAAATTTAAAAGAAATCAAGGCAAAGGAATGATGATATTGAGCAATTTGTTTTCTCTAGTACGGAATTAAAAAAAAAACTTCTCTTTATTTTTTTCTTGAAATAAAAATAAAATTAGCTTTTCATAACTCAAAAAGGACCAGTAGCTATGAGCTATGAGCAGGAAAACAAATGGGAAGTATGCTCTAGAAAGAACATGAAGAAGGGAATATCACACGGTAGCAGCTCAGAAAAATGCCCAGCTTTCCCCTGCACCCACGCACTCGATGCCACAGTGTCCCAAATCACTTGAGCCTCCATTACTACAGGGCCCCCATGTTTTCTGCACCATCCCCTGTTATGGGATATTTTGATCACATTCTGGTGCTCCCAAGACTGGCAATAAAGTTTGTTTTAATCAGAGGGTAGAGCTAGCTACTAGCTGACCAAAATTAGCCATAGAGGTTTTGGAGGACCCAGAACAGACAGGCGCAGGAAGTAGTAGCAGGGTGGGGCTTAAAGACAGTCTTGACCTTTTTGGATCCAGGAACAAGAGAGAGACAGAGACAGAGACACAGAGACACAGAGACAGAGACATAGAGTCAGAGAGAGGCGGTCACTGATTGCTTTTTTGATCATTCAGGTTCTCACCTCTATATCTGACTCCCAAGTTTTTATTTATAAAGAATAATTAGATAAATGCCTCAATCTCCCATATCCCAGCTCAAAGTGAGTGCACACACACATACCCTGTAATAACAGTGTTCAGTGTTATTAAATGTGTTCATGTTGTTGTGCAGTATTGCCAGCATCCATCCCCAGAACCCTTTCATCCTACTACACTGAACCACTGAGCTCTTGAACAATATCTCCCTGGAGTTCCTCCTCTCAACTCTGGTGACCATTACTGAACTTTCCATCTCTATGCTTTTGACTCCTCCAAGTGTCTCCTGGAAGTGTTTTGCCTTTCTACTTTGTACTTTTTTTTTAATTATGTCTTTCTTTTCTTTTTTTTTAATAGAACATCATGTCTTCAAGTGTAGCATGTTTCAAAGGTTCCCTCCTTCTTTGGGATAATAGCCCTCTTATCCTCAATGTCACAATCCATCTGTAGACATTTAATTTTAGCTATTAAAAACAATTGTTGTGAAGACAAGTGCATAAGCATCCTTCAACACCCTACTTCCCATAAAGGATGGGGTGGTAAGAATATATACTCAGGAGCAGAATTGCTGGGCACACAGTAGCCCATTTCTATGATATTGAAGGACAGCCGTTTTGATTCCCATGGTGACTGTATCATTTTTCCTTCCTGCCAACAGTGCACAAGTGCTCCAACTATCCCTATCCTTGTCAATACTTTTTGTTTTCTGGGGTAGGTGGTTTGACAACCATCCTCATTATTTTGAGGCGATATCTCATTGTACTTTTGATTTTCATTTCCCTGCTGATTGGTGGCATGAGATTTCATTTCCTGGGCTCATTCACTTTGAAGTGTTAGTATCAACAAGCATCACAACACACATTACACCTGTGTAATCCTCCTTCCTAGCATCCAGCACAGGTATGAACAGTTAGATGCTAAAGATGCTCAGGAAGGTGCAGAGGGGAGGGAGTAAGACTTTGCAGGGAAACATGTGGGTTTGGGGGTCTCTTCAGGCTCGTTTGACTCATGTTTCTCACCTCCGGGTTCCTCAATGTGACCCTGAGATCATTATACTTTTGTCTTTAGAAGGAGAATGAACCTCCTGTTGCAGGGCTGTTTTAAGGGCCAACTGAGACAAAACAGACTGGCACAAATTAAATGCCCAGTAAATTCCAGATGTTATATTATTCAAGCTCATTTGGGGTATGAATACAAGGAAACCACCTCTGCCAATTAGGCTTCAGATGTGTAATATTGATTAGCATGTTCTACAAATTTTTCATTTTTAACTAATACTTACTTTTCTGGTGAAAACATAGTTAACGATGCTGAAAGATTTGCCAAAAGCAACCTAAAAAAGATGGTAACTCCCAGTTACCTTACCATCACATTCCAGATTCGATTGAAGAGGCTGGCATTTCCACTCATTCTAGTTTTCCTTCTGATATTTGCATCCATTTTTTAAATCATGCATCTTTGTTTTTTACCACTTGATGTGTCAACTTTAAATGTCATCAGAAATAAAGATCACACACACACACACACACACACACACACACACACACACACACACACACTGCCCCATCCCTCCCTCCAACTATCACAGCTTTGGTTTAATGTGCTGATCAGCCCTTGCATTTCCAGGATTCGATATACGTCTTTCTTTTTCACCCATCAGTCAATTTATCCAGAACAATTGCTTTCTCTGACCTGAAGGCTGGTGTTTGTCTTTCCTAGAGTTAGCCACTTCCTTGACTGCTATCTTACTCGTTTTTCCTCTGTGACTTTTATGATTTTGTTTTTGTTTTTATAAATGTAACAATTTACTAGCCACATGCATTCTACTACTTTCCAAACATGTGAGCCAATCAAATTTCCTTTCCTTTTTTTCTCTGGCGCTGTCTCTTCTGGGACTATCTCTTGGGGCCCCTCTAGCTATGTTTCTATTGTACATTACCCGTGTTTCCCAATCCCCATTTCTCCTACTTTCTTGATTTATAATCTGGTTCTGTTGTAATGTGTTTTCCAATAACTCCTGGAGTTGGGTACACAAGAAATAAAAATTTTAGTCTTTATATGCCTAGCAGCAATATGTTGATTCTCACTTCACTCAAGGGCTTCAAATGAGCTGGTTATAGAATTGCAGTCAACCATTTTTCTGTAGAAAAGTTCAAGACATTATGGGATTTTTTCTTTATTTACTTGTTATTTTGTTTTTGTTATCTTTAGCATCCAATGTTACTACTGCAGAGAAACCTAACACTGTTCTGAGATCAAGATGTTTGTACTTGATATTTTTCTTTTTGAAAGCTTTGGTACATCCTAGATCTAAAAGTTCACAAGGATTGTTCTCTCTCTCTCTCTCTCTCTCTCTCTCTCTCTCTCTCTCTCTCTCTCTCTGTGTGTGTGTGTGTGTGTGTGTGTGTGTGTGTATCTCCCTATCTCTGTCTTCCTCTTTCCCCCTCTGTGTATATGTGTGTCTCCCTATCTCTCTCCCTCCTCCTTCTCTTCTCTCTCTCTTTCTCTCTCTCTCTCTCTCTCTCTCTCTCTCTCTCTGTGTGTGTGTGTGTGTGTGTGTGTGTGTGTGTATTACAGTCTAGTAGTCATGTCATGAAGTTTTTTGACCTGGAAAACAGTGGCCTTCCATTCCAGAAGTTTCACTTAGAATTTGCCTCCCTCTTGCCATTAGCTGAGATTCTTCCGGCCATCCCTACCTCCTGGGTTAGTTCTTTGTTGCCTCTGAGACCCAAAGTTATATTGTTTCAGAAGTCTTCTGATTTTCTGTTCAGTTTTGATTTGGTGCTTGACTCTCCTCATATCGGATGAGAACTTTTTAGGCATGCAGTATCTTTTATCTTCCAGAGGGGTATGAGTACATGCATGTTTCTGAACTTAAACTTAACTTCCATTTTCCTGCTTTCTGTATTCTAAATTTCTTCCTCCTCTTTATTTGATTCTCTTTGATGGTAGGAGTTCCATCTAAAGAGGTCCTATGTTTTGGTCACTGAGACAGACATTAATCAGTGGCAGAAGCTCTAGGTTATGGTGAAGCCATGGGTGGTAAATTTCTTCCCCAGGGGATACCACAAATAAGATGCCAGCTATTGTCTCTAGGAGAGGTCAATTTCTCCAGAAAGAGCTCTTCCAGACTTCTGCCTGAGGCAGAGTATAGGGGCTGATGCAAACTCTCTGCCAACATTCCATGAAGAGTTCTGGAGTCTGGTCCGCAGCCCTGCTCATCTTCACTTTCTAGATAGCATCTCAGGCCACACACTGCTGCTTCCATGTCTCCTTCACCCAGAGAACAACTGAGTGCCCTGGCTATTGGGTATGGGAAAAGACCCTTAACATCTAATGTACCCATGCTGTACTTGAACACATCCCCATCTCTTGCTGCCTGACAGATGCCGTCACCATCTCCTCACCTTAGACTTCTTGTGTTTCTTCAGTAAACTGACTAAATGCTCACTGGTACCAACTCTACCACCCCCAGTCTACCAGTTAGTTTCTCCATTCCACATTGTTTCCATCTTGCAAAGTTTATTGAAATTCATTACCAACGATGTCTTCTTTCTCCTTCTTTCTCCTTGGTCTCTGCTTCTCTTCTTTTGTTTTTTTTTAAACTGAAATAAATGATTTTATTTATAGAAATGATTTTGTAATGTAAATTCTGTAGAAAATCAGTCCACCTCTGATACTATACAACTTTTATCTCCATCTAGTTCCAAAACCTCTCAGTGCTACCAAAAGGAAACCTTGTACTTACTAAGAAACACACATGCCCACATGCACACATACACACGCACACACACACACACACACACACACACACACACGGGCACACACAGGCACACACGAGCACACATGTGTGCACATGCACACATGCGCACACACACGCACACACATACATGCACACACACAAGCACGAGCATGCATGTGTGTGCAGAACTATATCCACCTTCAATCTTCCCTTCCATACCTGGAATGACCCAGTGTGCTCTCATCTTTGGGTATTTGCCTTTTTGGGAATTTTCTATAAAACAATTTAGGGACATTTTGTTCTTTCATTCAGCATGATGTTTTTGAACACCATCTTTGTTACAGTATTAACCCATGGTTTTCATAGCTAAAAAACAACTCATTAAATTACACTGTTGACTTTTATCATCCATTCATCAAGGTTAGTATGTTTCTGGTCCTTGATTTGGTGCTATCATGAGGGGTTAGATCTGGGAGGGGGAAGTAATCGATAATGTAAGCAATCAGTTTGATGTGTTCAGCCAAATTAGTGCTGCCAAGTATTGGTATAAACTCCACTGTGCCAATTAGACAGAAGCCAGAGTTTTGTTATTACTTCTGCTCAAGAAACAAGCTCTGTGCCAGTTGTTCATCAGTCACCAACAAAAGAATGGAGCCCTTCCCTGACCTGGAATTCCAGTCAATTAAAGAAACTTTTAAATTAAAAAAAAGTATTTGGAAGTCAATCCCAAATTGTTTGGAATGGCATGCATATCTTCATGTTAGATAAGTATGTTTTAATTCCAAGAATGTTTATAATTAAGCATGAGCTTCTAAAGCATCTCAAATCCACAAACTATGTTTCATATTAAAGAATAAATCATGAACATAACTCTAAGGCCATAGGACTCCTTGCACAAAATCTCATACTTCACACCCTGAAGTTGGATTTTTTTTTTTTTTAATCTTAAGACAGGGTGGCTCTCACTAAGTAGATTGGGGCAGCCAAGAACTCGCTTTGTAGACCAGCTGTCCTCAAACTCGAAAGTGATCTATTTGCCTGCCTCTGCCTTCTGAGCACTGAGATTAGAAGTATGCATTACCCAGCAACTTGAAGGCACGAGCAAGGTCCTATGTAAGGAACCAGTGTGAAGAGATAAGGGCATGTTCATGTGTGTCGGTGCTTATTCTCAAAATAGCCTATGTAGATGCAGTGTTCCTACACAGAAGTACACAAAAGGTTGTGAGATGCTACTATGTTGGAATCACTAAAAAATTAATTTGTCAAGTTGCTGATACCTAGAATATCAGTGTCTATCTCAGACTACAGAATTGATTTAAAATGTTAAATTTGAACCAGACCTGCAGAGGGTGGAACGTGGTTCCATGAAGTCCAGCCAACAAAGCTATTGGAAAGTTAAGGGAACATACAGGTCCTGAATCCAGCTTTAGGTACATTTGCATATAATTCAGCCACACCTTTCAACACCCTTGGGCACATTGCTAACTCCCTTTGTCCTGATCTTGGAAAAGGGAAAGTCTTTTCTCCACAGCTTTCTTGGGATCACAGGCCTGCAGACAGTCTGGATATCATCATAGCCAGAGTGAGTGTGCACAGGCCAGGTAGCCTTGCCCCATGCAGCAGGTTGGATAGACAGATGAGTTTGGTGCCGTCTCCCAAGACAACAAAGACATGAGCCACATGGTGAATAAAGCCACAAAGGCTGCACTCTAGGTTTCTTGCATCCTTCCTGTGCCTCCCATGGCCCAAGAGGCAAACTCCTTGGCATATACTGCCAAGAGCTACTGGCAGATGAGTGGTCCCTCATTGAATAGAGGTCTTAGTCCATCTATTTACAGCAAGCATAGCACCTGGTTTTACAGAAAGATGAACAAAACGATCACACCAACAGAAGAGATCAGTTGAAGCCAAGGAGGGAAACAGGGTGCAACAAGTTAGTCAGCATACTTGTGCGACAACTGAGGGAGGGAAGGGTTCTCAGGAAAGACAAGTGTCAACAATGTGGCTTGGACAGGAACTGTGAAAGCCTTCCACGTCTTGTCATAGTCATCATCCCCAATGTGATCATCCCTGCAACCATCATCATACCATAACCATCATCATCAATTAAAGTGAACTGAGTGACATGCTGCTCATCACACCCAACACAACTATTCCTGAAACTATCACACACCCTCATTATCATTATGATCAAGAGTTCGGGCAATACCTGAGGAAATGCCAATATGTGCATTTCACTGTGGTCCTCTGTAAAGGGAGAAAACAACTCAGACCACTGCCAGCCTGCTAGGAATGCTTGTCATCATCCTTATCATTAGCTAAACTATATTAATAAATGTGTATCATGTACCAGGCACTGCTTACAGATTGAATCCAGTCATACTAGTATGTCATTAACATCCTTATACTTCAAATGAAAATGAAAGATTTGAAGAAGGAAGTGAGGTTCCGGAGACCCTGAGTCTTCTGGCTTTGTGAGCCACCACTGCACTGTATTGCAGCCCTCCATCCACAACCTTCCCCAGATCTCTGCAACTAGGGGCATCTGCAACAAGATCTGTAGAGGGCAAGAAGATACTATTAAAACTGCTATGTGATTCTCATCTCATCATTTTCTATTTCTAGTTTATGTGTATTTTAGAACATATTTACCTGCATAACAGAGCACTATATAGTTTATTAGTGTGTTATTCATAAGCACAGCTCACTGGCTTTCTAATAGAAGTACATAGTCAAAAGGCTAGGAGACCACATTGCCCTTAACAAAACTGACTAACTGAAGCCATAGCTAGGCAAATAGAAAGTTATACAAACTGTACCTGAATAATACATTCAACGGGCACCACCCTGAGTCATGCTGTTATGTTCCAAAGAATTAAAGTCTCAACTGTGACAAGTGATTAGAAATTACCATGTATCTTTTGTTAGACCCCTCTTTAAGTTGATCAAGTAAAACGAGTTCAGGGGCCTAGGTGTGATAGTGTGCTTCTGTTGTCCTTCATAACAAGATGATCCATATTAGAAACAATAAGGATATGTTAGTTATGTTATATTTTTAACCAAGGTGATGCAATGTACCTTTCTTGATCTCTATGAAAATTGCCTTAATTTCTTCCTTTAAAACATAGATTTGTGGTTGAGGAAACAGTGCAGCTGGTAAGCTGCTTGCTGTACAAGCATGAGAACCTGATTTTGGATCCTCAACACACAGTAAAATGTCAAGTATGATGGCATATGCCTGAAACCCCCAAGTTAGGAGTATGGACAAGAGGATCCCTGGGGGCTCACTAGCCAGGTAATCTAACCAATCAGTGAGTTCCAGGTTCAATGAAAGATACTTTCTCAAAAAGTAAGGTAATTATGAGTGATTGAGGAAGACACCAATGCTGACCTCTGGCCTCCGTATATTCTAACACACACATATGAACAGATACACACACATATACCACACATCAATGCAGATAGGCTAGTTTGGGGTCAACTTGACACAAGCCAGAGCCCCTGGAGAGGAGGCAGCCTCAACTGAAGAAATGCCTCAGTAAGATCAGGATATAGGCAGTTCTATGGGGGACATTTCCTTAATCAGTGATTGATATGGGAGGGCCTAACCCTTTGTGGGTGGGGCTGGTTCTATAAGAAAGCAGGCTGATCAAGCTATGGCGAGCAAGCCAGTAAGCAGCACCCCATCAAGGCCTCTGCATCAGCTCCTGCCTCCAGATTCCTGGCCTGTTCTGACTTCCTTCAGTGACGGACTAAAATGTTGACGTGTAAAACAAATAAACACTTTTCTTCCCAAGTTGTTTTTTGTAATGATGCTTCATCACAGAAATAGGAGCCCCCGCTAAGACACACACAGGGTTGAGATACACACCGCAGTGCTGCAATGACTGGCTGCGTGTCAGGGAGTGGAATGGGACATAAGAAGCAGAGCCACCCTTAGTGGATATTAAGGGTGCGTGATGTTATTCCACTAAGCTTTGTCTATATGTTAAGTATTGTAATACTTTAAAAATGAAAATACATTTATTTTTAATTTTTGAGATCATAATATAATTACATTTCTCTTTTTCACTCCCTCCAGACATTCCCATATACCCTTCTTGTTCTCTTTCAAATTCATGCTCTTTTTTCATAAATATTTATTGAATATATATGTATGTATGTGTATATATGCATATGATATATAATATACATGTGCGTATATATATACATATATATATATATATATATATATTCCTGAATTAAACCTGCTCAGTCTGTATGATGTTGCTCATATGTGTGTTTTCAGGGATGATCATTTGATGTTGGAAAATCAGTTGGTATGTTCTTCCCTGGAGAAGACTACCCCCTTCACCCCCATATTGATTAGTTGTGATAAACTCTTGGTGTAGGACTGAGATCTCATGGGCTTTTCCTGACCAACATTAGCATCTCTATTGTTGCTGTCCTTGTTGAGCTCATGTGCTCATGTTTAGGCAGTCATGTTGGTGAAGCTTTGTGGATGTACAGTCTAACATTGCTAGGAAACACAATCTCACAGCAAACACCATGATCTGCCTCTTATAGTCTTTCTGGTTCCCTCTTTCACAATGATCCCTGAGCCTTAGACACTGGAGTGTTTGTAGACAGAACAGAAGAAGCAATGTAACAACTTCAAGTTTTTCCTGATGACACATCAGAACCTTTATCTCACTGAGAAAGAAAGAACTAATGTGGGTCTACAGACTTTCTCGTGTATCATTTCACAGCTACGGGAACTGTATATGTACGTAAACATGCTTATGCTGTTTGCAATCATATTAGAATTAACCTTGACCTACAAATACGATTGAGAAGAGGGAAATAAAAAATCATTGTTTTCTGTATAGCAGAAAACTGGAGGCAAGAACAAATATTTATGTATAGGAATGGCAGAGCTTCAAGCTCACAATCCCTCCCTCTACTGTGATGGTGACTGCAAATCTATTTGGAATCCAACTGTCATCACTCAGGAAGTCATGAGTCCATTTAAAGAACCTAGAGCACATCTCAGGGATGACAGTGAAAGGAGACTAGAGTTACCACAGGGCCAAGAAAAACCACTCCATTGTAATTGCTCTGCCTTCATTTTTAGACCCTGGAGTAACTCATCTGTGGGCTGGTGGAATAATGCAGAGAATGAAGTTAAGAGCAGTTACAATGGCCCATAGCTATTGAAAATCAGGAACTCACTTTGCAAAGGAACACCCACCTGCTGGCCATAGCACTGCTCCAAGAATCCAGAGCTACCTAGCCAAGAGGCCTCAGGGAAGAGTCCTTCCTGGGTGCAGCCTCTGAGCTCCCTCCAACCTTTTGTGCTCTGAGTAAGAATTTCCACACCCAGAACCCAGTTCCAGTTACACCCCAAGATAGCATCAAAATGATAGGTAAATATAGACCCAGCTTTCTGGACAGGCAGCCAAAAAACACAGTCCCGCGGGGGAGAAAATGGGTTGATTCAGATCTGCACTGGCCGTGACATCTTCTTGGAGGGGAGCTGAAGGTGGCTGGGAGCAGTCCTGGGCACCCATCAGATTGTGTTACCAAGAAAGAGCTGGGAGAAGCCCAGGACTGCTCATTGTGACACAGCCTTTCCCTGGAAGTGAGAAAATGGTCCACCTATCCACGGCATTTGAAAAGAGGCCCCTGGATCTCCATAGTGAAAAATCAATCCTAGAATTGCAAAGCATCAGAGAAGGGCAGGGTTTATCTAGTGTCACCCCTTCCCAGGCAAAGGCACCAGGATTAGTTTGGGGTAAGGGACGGATCCTATGATCTCCAAAATCAAACCTCCATGTTAGCCCTAAATAAACATGTGATCTCAAAGGAAAGATGGGATTTGAGCAGTCTGCATTTGAGTTGAGTCTAATGAATGTTGAATGTAGCATCCTGGTTTCTTTTCTTCACTTTTGGACAGCATAAGCACCCTTTGGTGTGTGTTCTTTCTATGGATGTCATTTTAAATGGCAGAACATTATCAAATTGAGTGCTGTATCACATACAGTATTCTTTCCTCGGTATCTTTAAATGCCTACAGTTTTGTTTTTCTTTGTTTGTTTATGTATCTTGAGTTAGGGAGATATTTCATTTGGCAAAGTGTTTGCCTTTGTAGAAAGACCTGAATTTCATTCCCCAAGCACACATAAGAACACCAGGCATGATACCCTTGTGGAGACCAGAGGGAAAACCTCAGGTATTATTCCTAATGGGCCATCCACTTTTTATATGAGACAATGTTTCTCACTATAATCCGAAACCCAACAAGTAGGCCAGTCTAGCCAGCTTGTGAGCCCCAGAGACCCACCTGTCTCTATCTCCCTAGAGTTGGGATTTCAAGCACACACCATCATGCCTGGCTTTTTCATATGGGTTTGGGGGTGTAATTCAGGTCTTTGCTACAAGGCAAGCACTTTGCCAACCTAGCTATCTCCCCAGCCCACAATGCCTTTTAGCACTGCAAGCTTTTAAAAATACTGGGAAAAGAATACTATAAATGATACGATCACTCGGTTTGATCATGTTCAACCATTTAAAATCATGTCTATGGTGAAAATGCATACAAAAGGATACTTATGCGGTCCAAAAGTGAAGAAAGGAAACCAAGATGATAAGTCCAACATGCATTAGGCTCAATTCAAATTTCCTTTAAACTCTTTAATTAGAAGATTTAAAATTAATTTGAACCAATGAAAAATAAAAGGCATCAAATCAAAATACAAATTCGGAAGTCATTCCATGCAGAAGAAACACCTAGAAGGCCAAGTGGGTAAAGGCATTTACTACCAAGCCTGATGACCTGGATTCAATCGCTAGAACACACATGGTGGGAGAGAGAACTAATGTCTACAAACCGTCCTCTGACTTGTACTTGAACACCACAGCATGCACACACCTAGAGAGAAAGAGAGAAAGAGAGAGATTGAGAGAGAGAGAGAGAGAGAGAGGAATAGATAGATAGAAAATAGATACCTGGAAATGAAAGTTCATAATAATAAAGTAAAATAAAAATTACTAGGGGATGGGGTAAGGTTGCTTGATGGATACAAAGTGTTAGTTTGGAATGTTGGAAATGTCTAGAGATGTAGGTGCTAACTGCACAACAATGAAAATACAGTGATATTACTAACATACATACTCAATAATGGTTAAAACACTATATTATATAAATGTCATCACAACAAAGATAAACTATAAAAATAACTAGAGGGAAATAACAAACTCAAAAGTTAAGGATACTGTGTTTGGAGATCTCTCTCTCTCTCTCTCTCTCTCTCTCTCTCTCTCTCTGTGTGTGTGTGTGTGTGTGTGTGTGTATGTGTGTGTGTGTGCATGTGTGGAGGGGGGTGGATGTCTGTGTATATGTGTGGTATTGTTGTTGTTTGTTTTGGATACCAGGTCTTACTATGCATCCCAGGCTGGTCACAACATCACAACATCCTCCTATCTCAGACTTTTGAGTGTTATGATGACAGACATGTGCCTCCATCCTCAGCTTGTGTGATTATTTTTCTCCCTATAGAATGTATATAATAAATATAATTGATTGATCATGAAACATTCAGTGAACTATAATATCTTCCTAAATATTTCTCAGGGCATTTCTAATACATTTCCTCATGTAAATATTTTTCCTGTCCTTGTTGCTCTTCCATTATTCAGAAAGGTGGGTCTCACAGACACAAGCTTTCTATCCAGATCACGGTGTGTTGGCTGTGATCTGGTAGTGATGACTATGGAAGCCTCAGGCCATTTTTGCTGAACTTGGCCAGCACAGACCACCAAGGACACACATTAATTTTCTTGTCAGATACGCTTTCCCCAAGATAAAACATCCTCATCCATTAGCTGAAATTCCAACCAGTCTCTACCTTTCCTTAATATTTTTAGCATTCATAAAAAATAAATAATTGACTTTTTTACTTTAAATTAAATATTTCAAAACATTTCTCAGGACTAGGGAAATGCTTGGATCCCAAGCATGCATCTAAGCAGGTCCCTGGTGCTGGTTGGCTAGCAGGTCTAGCCAATTAATGCAATTAATGAGCTCTGTGTTCAGTGAACAGACCTAGTCTCAAAAAATAAGTTGGAAAGCAATAAGGGAGACATCTGACACAAACCTCTGGAGTTTTTATGTATATACACACACACCACGCACGTGCGCATGCACCCACACAGACACATATACATTCATATAAACACAATTACAAAATTCCAAAAGGATCCTACAGCAAGCCAGCAAATTTCCCCTACTTTCTGCCTGTCAATATTAGGACACTGGGACCCTGAAACTCTGAAGCATCAAGGACTTGCTTAGACTCAGGAGACAGGACATCCTGCAGTAGGGAAGTCAGACTATTCTATTTTGTAAATTTTCTTAAACAAGGACTATAAATGATCCAATATTACCTCTGTTCATTTTCATCACTTACAGTACTAAACTGCTTAGAGCACTGATTTCTCCTGTACTCTGGTTCTTTTCTATTTTGAATGAGACAATAGACAATAGAGAACTGTGTGGGACTGTTGGGGAGACAACCACACTCAGAATGGTATAATGAAGAATTCCCTTCTTGAGTATGATATACATCCTTCCAGTCCTCCTCCATCCCAATACCCAGCTCACTTGAACTTGCCCTGATTATCAGCTTAGTGACCTTTGTACTCCCGGAGAATGAAAGAATCCTACAGTGAATGACATCTTCGAGAAATCTTCATAAGCCCTTTGCTAAGTCCTCTGAGACAAAGGAAAGCCCTTCTGGTATCCAGTACCTCGTAATTAAGGAACAACGCCTCATTAGTAATAAAGAGGATGTGGAACACTGTGAGGGCTCAGCTGAGCTCTGGCTGAGACCACAGAACCAGCTTGGTCAGTGGAGGAGACAAATAGATACCATGAGTCAGTCCAGTCCACTGTACCCTGACAGCTCTCAGGTTCAGAGTGCCTTCCCAGAACCCACACAGCTGCCAGCCATGCTTGCTATGTGGACCCCTCACCTCAGCAGGGCACCTTAGAAAGAAGCAATTGCAGGGCTGGTGAGATAAGTTGGATGGTAAGATGCTTTCCATACAAGTGTGAAAACCTGAGCTCGATCCCCAGAACCCATGTAAAGAGCCAGGTGTAGTGATATGCACTCCAGAGCTCAGTGGCCAGTTGCCTCACTTACTTGGCAAGATCCAGGCCAGTGAGAGACCCTACCTCAGAAAATACTGAGGAACAATACTCAAATTGACCTCTATCCTATACATACACACATACATGGGAGCAGGGGAGGTAGGAAGAAAAAGGAAGGAAGAGAGGGAGGAAGAAAGGGAGGGAGGGAGAGAGGGAGGGAGGGAGGGAAGAAAGAAGGAAGGAAGGAAGGAAGGAAGGAAGGAAGGAAGGAAGGAAGGAAGGAAGGAAGGAAGGGGTAACTGTAGAAATTTCATAGCCGAAGCCCTTACACTGGTATAGGAAATGAGTTTCTTCACAAATGTCACCTTTGGATGATAGAGCTCAAGTACAATGTATTGAGAAGGCTCAGAGTTCACAACCACAATGACAAGAGAAAGTGACTTCCACCTTATTATAAGGTGCAAAGACAGTGGGTGGCAGTATCTGGGCCAAGCATGCATTTGCCACTCCTGATCCAAACTGCCATACAATGTTTCTTTTCTAAAAAACATCAGTCTAGGGCAAAGTGGACAGCAAGATAGAGATTGTGCTGGGCAAATCTGTCAGAAGCTCCCTCCCAGCCCTTATCTTTCTCCAAGGAGCTTCTGGCAAACAACAATCAAAAGATGTACATTTGACAGGAACCAAGTGTCCATCTAATGAGATGAGCAGGAACTGGCCCTGATTATGGGGAGGAAGAGGAGAGAAATGAATCTCCACACTCCCAAGCCCACAGTCATAGTACTGAACTCTGACCCCAGGGAAAGGCAATCCCCAAACCTGACAAAGTAGAATGGATATTAGTGTTCCCACTGCTCAGACTCTGGCTTCCTCCCTCTGTTACAGACTCACAGCATCAACAGGAATCAAGGTGAGAGCCCTGCCACTCACACAAAATTAAGTAGAAGCATCACATGTGGACCAAGGAGAAGCCATACACCCCCTTTTCTTTCTTTCTTTCTTCCTTCCTTCCTTTTCTTTCTTTCTTCATTCTTTTTTTCTGGGCTTGCCATCTTCCTCCAAGTACCCACAAATAACAGTCTTTTGTTCCCTTACTTCTACCCTTGTTGCCTCAAAACTGGGCTCCAGAATGAAAGGACAGAGGAAAGATGAACACAAAGGAAGAAAGTAGACATTGTGTTACCATTTTCCAATGGCTCAATTTGCTTCTTTCCTATATAGGCAGAAAACCCTCAGGAAGTGAAAAAGCAGAAATTGGGTCTCTGAAGGACCTTTCCAGGTTCCAGAAGCCTAGTACATATCCAGAAACATCTGGGATGGAAGAAGAAGACACGGCAGAAACACAAAAAGAAGGACATCTTTCTTACTCATCAAGGAAGAACTCCAGACACAAAGCAGAATTCAAGAGCTAGCAGATGACTCAGTTGGTATAGTATCTGTTACACAAGTGTGAGGACCTGAGTTCAGATCTCCAGCACCAACACCTACATAAAAAGCTGGGAATGAGCTAGGTAGTGATGGCATGTGCCTTTAATCCCAGCACTCTGGGAGGCAGAGGCAGGCAGATCTCTGTGAGTTCAAAGCCAGCCTGGTCTACAAAGCTATATAGAGAAACCCTGTCTTGAAACCGTACCCCCAAAAAAGCTGGGAATGGTAATGAAGCCTACCAGTTCTAATTCTTGGGTAGGCAGAAACAAGTGGACCATCCTAGCTCGTTGCCCAGTCAGCTTAACCAACCAGGAAATCAGGAACTGCTAGATTCAGTAACAAACCCTGTTTCAAAAAAATAAGATTAAAACTGATAGAGGAGAGCACCTGATGTGGACTTCTGTAATCTACACACACATGTACATACATATGCACACAACATACATATACACACGTGCATGCAAACATGTATATGCAAGCACACATAAAAAGCAAGTACATGCATACCTGCTCCTCAAAATACATACACACACACAGAGAGAGAGAGAGAGAGAGAGAGAGAGAGAGAGAGAGAGAGAGAGAGATTCAGACCAATCCCTACAAAATTCAGACAAGTTCTCCTCATGTCATGTCTGAGATCACATTGTACCTGACCCAAAGGGGAAACTCAAGCTCACCACTGTATCAACCCCCATCAGGGACAAGTCCCGATCCCCAATCTAGAACAGTGCCTGTTTTGTTGCATGTGTTCACATTATTCTGAGAACATGACCCAAGGCCATCTGTCAACTGTTTCTTCTTTGTCCTGGACCAAATATGTTCAGCAGCTCTAGGTGTAAAGCTTCAACTCCCTTCACCTATGTCTCTGCCCCAAACATAGTGAAAATGGTTAATACATTATAAGTAAATGGATGGAACAGGAGCTGACTCTGAGGCCTCAAGACCACGGGGCCCACCTAGAGTCCTCTTTACAAAGAGGTACAACTAATAAGGTTAATAGGTTATCTCCCCAACTCTCAACAAAGGCAGCTGCTTCCCTCAAGCTTGTCATAGCTAAGAAAGGTCCTGTTACCTAGGATATAGATCTATCCGTCCAATAAAGATGTAATGCCTCAGTCACCTCAGCTCCTACTTTGCCTTCCATTCTTTCCCACCCCCTCTATCCACCATGAAGAGAATGGCATGTACCTAGTACAACTGACCACAAAGGCATTAGGTCAAGCTAATAGAGGGTTACATCACAACAGTCACTTTTGTCCGAAAACCTTCATGAGTTACCTAGCCTTTCCATGCATCCATTTCCCTAACAGTGATGGGGTATATTAAGATCTTCCTTGTCTATGTTCTACTACCTGCCTTAGAATGTGAGTTCCACAGAAAGGGCTGTCAGGCGCTTGCCAGCAGGTCATTGCTTTCACGGTGGTCTAGTTATACAGCACTCCAAGTATATGGTTCCCCCTAGAGTTGTGGGATAGTAATTGCATGTAACAGCCCTCCCATGAGAACAGAGTTCTTTTTTATTATGTATATGAATTATTTTACCTGAATGCATGTCTGTACATCTTGTATGTACCTATTACCAGCAGAGGCCAAACAAGGCATCAGATCTGGAGTTACAGTTGCTTGTAAGCCACTGTATGGTGCTGGTCAAAGAACACTAGTCCTCTGGAAGGGCAATAGATACTCTCAACTGCTAAGCCATCTCTCCACTCCTGAGAACAGAGTTTTCTTGCAGCCTGTTCCTTGAGTTACCCAAGTACTTAAAATAGTGTATGACTCAATAAATACAGTTGGGAACTAAATAAGGTTTTCCTAAAGAATTGACTAAATTATTTGTGTAATGGGTCAATGTTGAACAGTTGTAATTATCACCAATGCCCAACGATAATGGGAAAAGCCTTTGCCCCTGCCTTTCATTTGTAAGTCTATGAGTTGTGGGCTTGACCAAGGCTCCAGCATCAGACCAGTGTGGCTTTTGTCATACCTTACCACCTGTCCAGTATGACCTCAATCTGACCCCAAAACTTCTTCAGAACACCAGCTCCATCACCTGGCTCTCACCAGGGTCAGGACTTTCCTGGTCCTGACTTCTGTTGGCGGTGTCATTTGGCACAGAGTTCTCTATTCAGTAGCCTAGCTCTCCACAAAGGCCATGGCCCTTCTTGGAAGTGGCGCCGACCTGAAGACAAGGGGCTCCAGGACCTTTGCCAACAGGGCCATTGCATAACGATAGCACCATGTTCCAGGTGAAGGAACAGTTTCGGAAAAGAAAGTAGTAATTCTTCTGCCACACTCAGAGAGGCCGAGACGATTGGCAAACTGCTTCTCTTTTGAACAGACAGATTAGGTTTTGAAAATCAGACAGCCCTGGCCTCAGCCAGGAGGTGCCTCCCCACCATTACCACACCCACGGGTACAACCTCCTTTGGGGGACAATAGGTGCCTGCCACTTTTGTGTAATATGAACAGTGTCAGGAAGGAACCCACCCTAGAAATGTGGCCTCCTGAAATGCCTGGGACACCACCATCACTGATTCACCCCTTCAGGTTCGGCACCACCCACTCTTGTTGCCTTGAAAAACATAGACTCTTCTGGGAGGGGCAGAGGGGAAGCTGCTCCCACCTGCAGTGAAGTAACTCACCAGCAGTCCTATTGCATCTTGATAGGAGAACTATCTGGGTGTTTGGAACCAGAGAAGAGGGAAGGCTTTGAAGTCAAGCTTTGTTGGCGTCACGGGGTTTGTTACAGCCAGCACTGTCTACACCCTCTGAAGACAGCTGGTTCTGGAACTGTTTATCACCATGTGTTAATCAACAAAGGATTAAAAGAGGCACACACACACAGAGCCTGCCTCGTGTCCCACATGCGATAGCCTCTCAAAGGTCTGCTCTCCCTTTCCTTGGGAGAAAGGAAAAGAACTAGAGGATCTTCTCTCCTCCTTGGTAGAGCATGGGTAATCCTTCTCTAACCCAGTCCTTTTGTTCATGTTTTCTTCACTGAGCACCAAGGATAGAGTAAGAAAGGGTCAACTACACACACACTCATCGTAACACTTGTGGGGAAATGCTTCCCTGAAGAAACTGTTACATCAGCACCAAACTTGGCCAGAGCTATCACCACCTGTCTTCAACCCATCCTCTTGGTCTCTGATCCTTTCTGAGTATCCAGATCTGCTCTCTGCATCTGTAGCCATGTATGTAATCCACCTGTGAATAGGGGATTCAAAGAACAATTTCTTCTCTGTTTAGACTCTTCGGACAACTTTCAGTCTTTTCTATGATGGGCAGTGAGATGTTTTTCTGGAAATTTCTCTAACTTGACCAAGTCAAGGAGTATTTTATCAAAGATGGTACAAACATCCCAAAGGTGGGTGAAAAATAAAAAGAAAAGTGCTTGTGCCCTTTTCTGGTTTGAATGAATGTAAAATGACCCAATTCATACTTTAAACCAAGACACATTCTGTGTCCTTCTGGGTTCTCTGCATGACCACCCACCCCCCAAAAAAGTTAAAAAAGCCCATAGGATACAATGGCCCAATAGAGGCCCAAGAGTTGGCAGTGGCCTGCTCAAAGTGACAGGACCTGAACCCAAACTCAGGTCTCCTGGCATTGGGTTTAAAAACCTTCATATCACTGTGAGGAACCAGACTGTCCAACCCCCTCTTACCTGACCAGGGCTCTGTTTTTCCCATTAGACTCAGCTCTTTGAGGGCGGGAACCTTGCTTCCACTTCTGTGCTTGGCTGGAATTGTGTGGTTACCTCTCTGCATTCTCAGACTTCACATATTCAAAGTGCACTTGGTTCCACCAGTCCTCCTCGTCAATAAGCATCAATTAGGAGACATTCAAAACCACAAGCACCTACAGAAAAAACCCTGGAGGCTATTCTTGTGCAAATCCTGGGATGGCACTGGTGGGGTAGCATTTGATAAAAATTCTCCTGAGATTGTATGCAAGAGAAATATGGTCAAATAAATGGAGATAAAAGTCTCCTAGAGTATCTGGGTTGGCCTGATTTCCTGGAAGGCCAACTGCTACTCAGAGAAGACTAGTTACTTTTGGCTGTCTCCACGGTTGTGGCAAATCACCAACCTACAAAGTCTCAGTTGATCTGTAGGACCCTTATACAAGAATTGAGGCATGCTCCCAGCTCAGAGTTAGAATTTAGGGGGAGGAGAGGGAGGCAAGTAGTGGGCTCAAGTCTAGTTTGCCCTGAGAAGTCATTTTGAGATGAAAAGAGCTGCACTGAGATGAATCCAGTCCTAGGGGTCCCCCCTTTGCCTATTTCTATCCTCCTGACCACAAAACACTATCTGAACTCACAATAGTAGATCCCACAGTTTATTATTTAAACTGTTCAACCACCTCAACGTAAAGGAAGATTATGATCACCATTTTTAGATGATGAAACAAGTGCCCCAGAGGTTAAGTCACTTGTCTAGGGTCCCACAGCTAGGAAAGGACAAGGAGGACCCATACCCAAGTCTTCTGGGCTCAGGTATACTTCACCTACACCAGGCCTTGGGAAGAGACCTGTGAGGGTTGTGGATTGGATAAAACCAGCCTTGGCATTGACCCAAACTGCTCTGAACCACAACCTCAGCCTCCACCACTGAGTTTTATGGGATGACTTAATTACTCTTTGTTAACACCAGGCAAGATGGCCGTCAGGCTCAGGACACACCTGGTAGTTCTGCACCTCTGTCTGCCCAAGGGTATTCTGGGAATAGCAGGCAGCCCTTTTCCTCAGAGAATGAAATGAATGTACGCCTCTTCTGGCAATTGAAAGTTGTAAGGCATGTGGGCAGATCACTGAGCAGAGTTGGGACAACCCATGCTAACTCAGAGAACCAGAGAGTCAGTGTGCATTTGGCTCCCTATAGCATTGAAGCCAACATTGTAAGCTCCTACAGGGATGTATGGAGGACATGGAGAGAGGAAATAGACAAAGAACAAAATTTGTCACTCTTGTTGTACTCAGCCTGAGTAAGAGAAAAGGTGGTGTTTGCATTCAGATCCCAGCAACATCATTTTCTGGCCCAGCCCTGTCTGAGCCTGCTCATCCTCATAGGGGTGCTGGGCAGATCCAAAACTGTATGCAAACATAGCTTCGAGTCCTTACTATATTCCAAATACTCAGTGCTGTGTATTGCTCAGCTTCTTTCATCTTGAGAACTCTGTGAGGTAGAAGCTCTTTTATCTCTATTTTATGATGAGGAAACAGTCTCAGAGAAGGTGAGTAACTTGCCCAAGGCACACAGCCAAGAAGCAGAAGCGCTGGGGCTGGGATAATGACCAGCAGCCAACAGGAACCTGAGCTCTGGCCTGAAGCACACTCACAGCAGATGGGAGGGCTTGCAGCTCCTTTAAATTACAAGAGATTTCAAACATACAAAAGTAGGTAATGGAAAAAAGTGCCTGTGTGATACTCAGTCCAGGGAAGTCTGCATTCTTCCCCTGATTCCCAAGAAAGAGCCCATCATGCATTTGTTTAGCTTTGTTCCCAGATCACCTGACACATACACCCATGCACACCCATACACACACTCATATACACATACATATACACACATATGCACACATATACACATACACACATATATACACATACACACATATATACACATACACACCCATACACACACATACATACACATACACACACATACATACACACATACACACACATACATACACACATACACACACACACACACACACATACACACACGGAGTGGTTCCCAGGCTGGCTCTTAGCATTTTCCTGAATTGAAGTCTCTCATTTCCATATTTGTGTTATGCTTTTATACTATAGTCAGTTACCTATTGGCATTGCTGGTTGATTGTTGCCTGATTTGAAATGTTATATAAATGATAATTGATTTAGAAAGACTCTGTAACAGCATGTTTTCATTCTCTTTGTTAGAGAAAATTCCATTATTGTCTTCAACATAGTAAGAGCCATGAACGCATAGAATTGATTTGTAAGCAGGATTAATCCTAAGAAAGGGCCAGATGGGAACTTCTTACTTGCCCTGAACCAGCTCATTGTGAATGAGCTCCTCAGATGTTGGGAGCTATCGAGAAGAACTATGGAGGCTGACACTGTCCCAGCTGAAGATCAGGCTAAGATCACAGCAATAACAGATCATAGGAATAATTATAAATTTTTGTATTTGTATATGCACTGACATTTTTAACTTGTTTTTATTGAGCTGTACATTTCCCCCATTCCCCTTTCCTCCCTCGTCCCCTCCCCTTGCCCCACACACTCCCAATTTACTCAGGAGATCTTGTCTCTTTTCCCCTTTCCTAGGTGGATCCATGTATGTATGCACTGGTGTTTTAAGACATTTTTCTAGATATAACCATTTCTTTGGATCATGATATTAGTGGGGAGATATTCTGAGGGCCACCCAATTTGTAAGATTTCTTAGTAAATTTTAGAAGTGAAACGCATGTTTTCCAAACTGAATCTTACCCACAATAGCCCTGCTTCTAAACCAGAGGACCATTTCTGGATACTTTTCCCAGCATAGCCTCCTACTCTCCTCCTCTGACCTTTGAGAACCTATGAAAGCTTAGGGCTCCACAGACAGATCCAGTCCACACATTTACCCATGAGAAGGTAAGCAGGGAGCAGGAAGAAAGAATAGAGCTCAGACCCATGTCCCCTATATGCATGCATTTTCTTTCAATACTATTAACAAACATGCAAAATTATTAGGTGACCTGCTCAAGCTATATTTTACAAGCCCATAGAAGTCCAGTGAGTAGGTAGCAGAGTAAGAGTTTAAGGATCACCTTCCAAGTCCAAGCCCAGAGCAGCTGGCCTCTAGCTGGGGGGAATAGTCTGACCCTACTTTTTAAGGCTCACCTTCCTTCACTGTCTGTGGGATGGATCTTTCTGCCTGTGTCTTCCAAAGGCCAGGTCAACCCAGTGACCTTGTAACATCAATGCATGTAGCTGTGTGAGGAAATAGCTCCCCAGAGGTCCCCAAGAGATGGAGACCCTGGCAAGGAATGTGATATGGAGAAGCTGCCTGGAGCCTTCACATCTCCTTCCTTGGAGTCCCTTCTGTGCCCCTCCCACCCCCTGACCTACTTCAGGACCCCATTCCCATCCAAAGGGGCCACTGATAAATTTTTTTCCTTTCTCCACCCCCAAAACACACACACCTTTAACTCTCTGACCACTCTTGCTAGTACATGAAGAGGTTCCAATATAATCTGGCATAACTTATTGTTTAATTAACAAAATATACTTAAAGTAGCTCATAAAGAGTGGTTAATGTTAATGATGGGAACTTCAGGTGCTGAAGCATTCTGGGGATGAATGACTCATAAAGAAGGAAATCTTTGCTGGTTCCCCAAGGATACCACACTGATACTCTCTATTAAGGCTGAAAAGCTTGAAAGATAAAATGTGTTTAGATTGGCAGTCAAGCCAGGCATTGGTGGCGCACACCTTTAGTCCCAGCACTTGAGAGGCAGAGACAGGCGGATCTCTGTGAGTTTGAGGCCAGCCTGGTCTACAGAGCTAGTTTCAGAACAGCTCTAAAGCAATAAAGAGAAACCCTGTTTCGAAAAGAACAAACAAACAAATAAATAGATTGGCAGTCAAGGAGCCCTGGGATCCACATCTTCTGGGGCTTGTGAAGACATAAAAGGAGAGTAAATGGTAACATGATCTGCTGTGGGGCCAAAGCACCGCCTCTTTTGATGGTGAGTGACAGAACATATCCCCCCCCCAGTCCTTCCCAGCCTGCCTTTCCGGTGGGTTAGAGAATGATGTGCCTCTTTCATCTTTTTCCTGTTCTGCCTTAATGTTTTGTTCGATTGTTCTAGATGATTTACACCTACAACAAGGGAAAAGGTCACCCAGCCTGCATCAGATATTTAGTGACTAAGAAATCAACATTACCTGTATTAAGCCACTGAAATTTTAGGGTTGCTTGTTACTGCATCACAGGAGAGCACATCCTGACTAATATACCATGGAAGGTGACATCTACATAAGTGTGTGCTCTGCATGGGACTGTTGACAGTAATTTTCTATTTCTACAAATCAGCAGCCAGAAAAAAAAAACTGCCATTTTCCAGACACGCTGACTGGGGTTGGTTTCCCTAGTAATGCCCTTGACTGAAGAGCAATAGCATAAAGATGTGGATGTTTAGGGGCATTTTATCAACCAGACTTCCCAGTACAACCAGTTGCCAACTTTATGGCTATCAAATGAACTTGTGGTAAAGGAATCAAGTCAGCAACTTCATGGGGTCCAGACCTTAGTTGCAGTGGGGTGACTTCAAATTACACAATGACACCCTCGAAGTCTCCATTTCTGCAACCCTTCCAACAGTTCCATGAACTCCTGAGCTGGATCCCTTCCTGCAGGAAACACCTCCAGAGGCGACTACATTCTTCCAAAGTTCACACCCATTTAAAGGGAACTTGGGAGCAAAGTTAAGATGGCACAGAGCCTCATAAACACTCAAAGCTGGCACAAGACAGCATCTCCAAGACCTCGTGTGTGTGTGTGTGTGTGTGTGTGTGTGTGTGTGTGTGTGTGTGTGTGTGTGTTAGGGTAGTCAGGTGAATTTTTAAAAAACCATACCTTGCCTTTAGAACTATAACAATGATTTCATGCCAATTGCTCTCATTATAATTGAAGGCGTAGAGAAGACACAATAAAGTTTCGTCTCCAAAGTAGTCCTGTCAGGAAAGACATAGCATCAGTTCATGGGGAGATTCTCTAAGACTTTCACCAGTGCCCAGTCATCTAATGCCAGCCGTGCCCCCCCATAGAAGGTTAGAGCATCTTCCTGAGCCCCTGGGGACTTATCTGAGTACTGCAGAGGACTATGTTGCATCTGGCTACTCAGGGGAGTGCCTGTCACATTCTGTCAGCATTTAAGATTGTGAAAGATGTGCTTGAAATGAAATCTAATGATCAGTATTCACTTTTATGGCATGGTTTATAAAAATGTATGTCCTCATAAAGAGCAGCCATAGCCAACCAACAACCTGTTAAGTGCCTAGAGCTTTTTATTCCAGAGCTAACAACCAAGTTCCTCACATGGCCCCATTAATGATGCCCCACATGACCTTGAATCCCTGGCTTAAACTTCTTGTGCCTCATTTTCTCTGTCTGTAAAAGGCAGATAATAACACTATCCACTGGACCACGTTGGCAGCATACTTGGCGATCTGCAGATCAAAGGTGCTCTTCCTAGACTACGCTTACCATCATTAGTGTTGTTATTGTTGTTGTTGTTGTTGTTATTTAGAGAGGCCATGTCGCACCCCAGGAAGTAGATGTGACTCTTAGGGCTGACTCAGTCCCAGGGATGAATGAGGAGGCAAATTTTGTGTTGCAGAAGCTGTTGATGCAGATGCTGCCCCTTTCATCGACATCACAAGGTAGCACATTCCTGGACTCCCCATGCAGCATGAGGCATCCTCCTCCGTGGAGATTGGCCACTCCTCAAACACAGTCAATATACAAATACCTGTCATTGGGAGGAGGAGACCAGTGGGGAAGAGCCATCGTTTTTGTTGGTAATGTGGTCCCCATGGTCACACAGCCAATCAACACGCCCTGGGATCATAGCCAGGGAGCTCTACATTCAAGTCCTGGCTCTCCACCTTGTGACCTTAAGCGTCAGGAGTCATTATTCAGGTTCATGATTTCCTGACTATAAACTAAAGATATTATTTTAGGGACTATAAAATGGTGATCTCTAAGGCCAAGGCCTCCTACTCCTGGTATTTATAATTATCCCCCCCCCGAAAAAAATCACAACAGAGGGTAGACATATTGGCAAAAAATATCAGCAATAACAGCACTCAAGAGCCAGAAGCAGGAAGATCAGGAGACTTAGGACAACTTGAACTAGGTAGTATGATCTTGTCTTTAAAAAAAAGAGAGAGAGAGAGAGAGAGCGGGGTTCATTAGAGAGATAGCTTGGAATCTCAGAGTAAGCTGGCCAGGTAGATTAGTCTAATCGGAGACTCTACCTCAATGAATATGCTAGGGCTTGACCCAGGAAAGCATCCACTTTGTTCCTGTATATGCCCTCACACACACATGCATACACAAGCACACACTTGTGCACCCACACACATGCAAACACACATTTCTTAACGAAAGGCAATGTAGGGCTCTTGCCTAGGTCAGGTCTTGTCTGACACATTTCTCTACATTTAATGACAGTATCCGTTGCTGCTCTCCCAACAGGCTGTTGGCCCCTAGCCACACTCAAGCAGTAATGTTGTACGTCTGGGACAAGGAAACATACTGAACTTGTTTTGGAATTTACCAGCAAACTGGGGACTCAAATTAGAAACCCAGATTCTATGTACAGGTAAACACCCATTTTAGTTTTCAAAGTGTACTCATGTGGGACCTTTGCCTGCCTTTGTGTGGCCTGTATAGGAAAGGTCACTTATCTGGATGGATAAATTTGAAAAATAAATAAATAACAATCTCCACTGTGTACTTGTTGCTCCGTGGGCTCATGGCTTATAAACAGATTGTTCTCTGCAGATGGGACAGCAATCTGCTGGAGGCCCAGCTTTGATGAAGGGAACATGGGCTGGCTGGATTTCAACTCCCAGACTTCTAGTGTTCGCCAGAGCTCCCGTGTATACCTCCATACCTCCATCAACTGGTTTTTGCTTGCTTTATATGATGTTGGCTCTCCTTGAAAATTTTTGTTTAAACAAAACAAGACATAAAAATGTCTGAGAATCAGTGTGCATCTGTAATAGCATAGAACCAAATAGTTTGGAGAGATGTAAAAATTCACTTGGCCCCTGTGTTGCATCTTGTCATCAATGCAGGAAGGCCCTCAGGATGTGAAGTTGTGGAATAGGGAGGGCATGGAAATATGGGTATTCATATGTCATGGTTTATCCTACCACAAGCTAACACTGTGGATAGAGAGAGGTAGAGAGAACATGGGAACAAAGAACCTTAGTGTTCTTCCAGGCAACCCACTCTAAAGTCAGAAGAGCAACCCACATGGGACTAAAACCAAACTCAGAGTGAGTAGAGCACGTAAAGATATGTATCAAAAGCCTTCACCCCATCAAATGTGCATACCCTACAGTCCAGAAATTCCATTTCTTGGGGGTTATCCTGAGATAATCAGACAAGTAAACAAAGGATATCTACAAAGAAGTCTGTGCAGAATTGTTTAAGGTAAAAATAACTGGAAATAATCTCTATGTCCTACCATAGGGTACAGATATGAAAAAAAGAAAGTATGTCCTCACAATGGAATATTATGTAACCATTAAATATTGCTGTAGGACAATATTAAGATATCTGATTAAATGAAAAAGCAAGTTATTAACTAACAAAAGGGTAAAGCACAATCTTGTATTTGTTACATACATATAGAATATATGCTATGTTTATATATCGTCACACCACAGTATCTGTGAGGCATTGGTCCCAAGATCCCCTTACATACCAACATTCATGGCTTCTCGAGTCCCTTATATTAAATAGTATATTTGCACATTTGACAATGTATAATATAAATGTTAAATGATAGTTGCTATATTGTGTTGTTTACAGATAACAAGGAAATGTTTTATATATTTAGTATAGACTTTTCCTCTAATATTTTCTATCAATGGTCAGTTCAATCCACAGAACTTTCCAATAAACAGTTGTCTATGACATAGTATTTAAACACATATGTGGTATATAAGTACTTACGTGATTCTACTATTCCAATGTGGAATACTAGCTGTTTTCTCTACATGGTCTACATTTTCTACAAAATAATATACAGAGCCTGCAGAAATAGTTCAATAGTTTAAAGCATTTGCTATAATCATGTAGACCGGATTTGGGATCTCATCACCCACATAACAAGCCAGGCATCCCAGGTCAGTTGTAACCCTAGCTCCAGAAGATCACTGGTGTTTGTCAACTTCAAGCCTAGCCAAGAAAACAAGTCCTGGATTCAAGGAGAGAACCTGCCTCGAAGGCAAATATGGGGAGTAACAAAGCAAGGACACCAGACACTCTCCTAGCCTCTGCACACACGCTCACCTGCACCCCACCACACACACATATAAGTGCATGCGCAAATAAATAAATAAATCTTTTTAAAACAAGTACTACTTTTGTGATTTTTTTTTAAAGAAAAAGGTAATCAGAAAGGTTTCGTGTGCTTTGACAAAAATAGAAGAAAAGCATGGCCCACCTCAGGGGGCAGCTCTTGTCAGCCCCTGCCCTTCCCAGGGTGACTGGGCACACAGCCCAGTTTAAGGATTCAGAGATTCTGTTTCTGGGAAGATGCTGATATACTTCTTGTCCTCTGCCCCACTAAGAAAGACTAAACCCCACAGGCACTGGGCAGAAAGAAGTCCCCAGGAGACTGCAGGAGAGCAGTGTAGAGAGGGTAGGGGCTGAGCCCCAGTGGGGCTGGCACAGAGTTTTCTTGTTCATTTCATACACTCCAGACTAGCGTGGAGATTGTGTTCCTAACTGAGAAATACAAATGAGCTCACACATTGAAAACTGGCTCTCTTTGGCCCAGGACCAGGAAATAGACTTGACAGAAAAAGAAAACATTAGACTATCACTGACCAACTCCAGTCAAACATCATAGGGGGGAATTTAAAACACACACACACACACACACACACACACACACACACACACACACACACACACACACAACTGTTCCTTACCCTGACCAATAAAGGTAAAATGGGAGTCAACTATACTGCCCCTGTGCCTGGCTAGAGGAGGCTTCCAACACCACCCTTGCCAGTTTGGAGTCAGAGAGGGCCAACCAGCCAGCAGGCCCTTCAGTTCCCCTGAATGGTGACATTTCCACCCTCCACACCTACATTGTGTCTCCCCTCCCAGCAGTATCAGGATACTGGCCACCCTCATGTCAGGTATAAGAAGAGACCCAGGAGAGACAAATGTGACAAGGCCACCTCCCTTTACTGTAGTGTCAGTGAAGGACACAGGGCCAGCCATCACAGGTACTCCACCCTCCCAGCTAGGGCTATAGCAGAAAAAGCCAAATGGGAAGCTCAATCCTTTGCTTCTCCCACAGACCCCAACCCTTCCAGGGGTCAGGAGGTACCAATTGGAGAACTGGAACTCATACCTCAATCCCAGCAGTGACAAGACAGTACTCACCCCTTCCTCTTGTCCAGTGTCCAAATAAGCTGGCTGACACAGAAGGCTTAAAGAAGAAGCAGGGTAAGAAGCCTGAACTGGCCATCTCCTGTGACCAGATTGGTGCCTGTGCAGGAGGAGAAAGCAGTGTAGGAGCCAGAAGAATCAAGGACACACAGCTCAATCAGCTAACCTGGGCTCATAGAGGCTCTCAGAGACTGAATAACCAGGGAGCCTGCATCAGACTGACCTAGGCCCTCTGCATATATGTGACAGTTGGGTAGCTTGGATCTCTTGTGGGATTCCTAACAGTGGGAATGGACTCTTACTAGCTTTTGGAACCTACTTTCTCATACTGGGCCATCTTGCCCAGCCTTAATATATGGGGAGGTGCTTAGTCTTACTGCAGCTTGATATGCCATGTTTTATTGATACTCATGGGAAATCTCCCCTTTCCTGGACAGAAACTGAAAAGGAGGAGATTGGGGGATAAGAGGGGAGATGTAAAATAAATAGATGAATTTTTAAAAATCCTTTAAAAAAAGAGAAGATGATGATCTAGGGTGTTCTAACATAACCAAGATGCCCATTGCAAAATAACTAATCATATCAAGAATTGAGAAATTTTTAACTTCAGTGCCACAAATGTTACATGCAGATTTTCAAAGACAGAGACACTAAAACACATTGGTATATATTTAAGGATAGCCTTAAACAAGTAAAAAAAAAAAAGAATTTAAGGAAATTCAATATTTCCACAAATAAGTAGAAAATACAAAGGAGATTCAGATAGAATTTTAGAAATGGAAAATACGATTGCCATTTTTTAAACTTAATAAATAATCATAAGGAATGTAACCACTGACTGTGAAAACCTCCCAGCAGTGGGCAAAGAATACCAGAGTTCTGACACAACCCATGGTCAGATTAGTACTCCCTTCAGCCTCCATCAGAGAAGCTGCCTTTGGCAGTGAGCAATGGCTAATGCAGAGACTCACTACTGGTCAATGCTGAGACTGTTGAGTGTTCATCCCTAACCAGGACATTAGCTCATCCCCTCCAAGGCTCAGAGAGCACTGCAGAAAAGGAGATGACCAGAATGCAAGAGCCAGAGGATGGAGGAGTACTGTGAAATGATGTTCTAGACATAACATGGCTGTTGCTCACGGGAACACGAATCGGCAGTGGCTACCTACACAAGACTGGATCCACTGACATTCCACTATGAATAGAGAGGAGTTCATTCAGCCCCACCTCTATCTGAGGAGCTAACAATTGGTAAGGGAGGGGAACTCTTGGTCCTCAGTGATATAGCCACTAGTAAGTTGTCTTTGTTCAAGTAGATAGTCTCCCCATCATATTAATGCAGACAACACTAGTTAAATGCATGTGTGTGCACATACATGTGTGTGCACGTGCGCACACACACACACACACACACACACACACACACACACACACGAAAAAGCCATGAGAATCTGAGAAGATGGCTCAGTGGTCAGAGTACTTTCTGGGAAAGTCAGAGGTTCTGCATTTAAGTCTGCTAGACCAATGCAGAATGCAAACCTCCAGCATTCTGCCTGTGGAGACAGGCAGAACTCACTGGCCAGTTAGCTGAAAGAGCAAACTTCTAGCTAAGTGAGAGACTTTGACTCAAAAATGAGGTGAAGAATGGTTGAGGAAAATAGCCAGTGTCCTCCCCTGGCCTCAGTGTGTGCAAGCATAGAGACACAAAACTCCCTACACGTGTACATATAACACACATGCATGAGAGTAGGAGAAAGGGCTTGATAGGAGGAAGGGGGGAATAAAAGGACAAAGGGGAACATAATCAAAGTGCATTGTGTGTTTGCATATAATTGTGAGAGAAAAAAAAGTAAAAATTAAATTCTTAAAACTTAATGAGTTCAACAGCTGAATAGAAAAACTAAGAGAGGAAGAAAAAAAATAGTGAAGATGGAAGTACAGAAATAACTCAGCCTGAATATCAGAGATATGATGGACTGGATTATAAAAACCAACAGAAGGGAGGTTGATCCATCTGAAAAGTGCTCACTGTGCAAACTCAAGGACCTGAGTTTGATTCCCAGACCCCATGTAAAAAACTGGACATGGTGGCATGCACTTGTAATCCCTGTACTTGGGAAACAGGAACAGGCAGGTCCTGAGGCCACCGGTCAGCCAACCTAACCTAATCTGAGTACTTTGTGAGAGACCCCATCTCAAAAATACAGTGAACTGAACTTGGAAAACAACACTTAAGGTTAACCTCTGGCCTCATCACGCACGTGCATACACAAACACATGTGAACACATGTGTACCTCTATATATGCTCACACACATTCACTCACTCAAATCAATAGCACATGGAGGACCTATACAACTATAACAAAAGACCTACCATCCATGGAATTGGGGTTCTAGAAGGAGAGGAGATATAGCAAAAGAATGAAGAAGTATTTAAAGAAATATCGGCAAAAATCTTCCCACATGTATATAAGCATCCAAGTTCAAGGTTTAAGGAGTTCTCATACTTAGGGTTTCTATTGCTGCAACAAAGCATCATGATGATAATACAATTTTGGGGAAAAAAATGTTTACTCTACACTTCCACAACACTGTTCATCATTGAAGGAAGTCAGGACAGGAACCCAAACAGGGAAGGAACCTGGAGGCAGAAGCTGACGCAGAGGCCAGGGAGGGATGTTCCTTACTGACTTCTTTTCTTGGCTTGACCAACCTGCTTTTATATAGAACCCAGGATCACCAGCTCAGAGATGGCACCCCCAATGGGCTGAACTCTTCCCCCATCAATCACTAATTAAGAAAATGTCCTACAGGACTGCCTACAATCTGATCTTATGGAAGTATTTCTTTAATTGAAAGTTCCTCCTCTCAGATATCTTCAGCTTGTGTTTAGTTGACGTAAAACTAAACAGCACAGAAACTGAGCGAGATAAACCTGAAGAAATCAATTCCACAACAGGAGAGTCAAAACTCTGTAAACTACCAGCAAGGATGTTAACAAAAAAACAACACCTCACCTGTGAGAGAAAAGTTCTTCAAATGGCAGTGAATTCCTCATGAAAAACTATGAAATCAAGAGGGAATGGTATGAAGGTTGTTCACATGCTGAAAGGTGGTGGGGGGAAACTATCGTATCAGGCTCCAACATCCAACAGGAGCAACCCTTCGGGGATATATAAGAAGGCAGGACACTCAACTGTGGAAAACTACGAGCCTTCACCAGCAGACCCACCCTAAGAATGGGTAAAGTAAGTTTTGGGAGAAGCAATAAAATTAAAAAATAAAGTCTTAGGACATTGGGGGAGGAAGAGACAGATTAAGAACAAAACCATGAGAAAATTGCTCATTTTTCCTATTCATCTTGAAGTTTCTAAATTACACTGGACAGTTGATACAAAATTATAGCACTTCTCACATGATTCTAAATGTATTCAGAGCATAATTTTAAGGAAGTAAAAAGTACTTAGAAATAAGTTTTTGTACTCCACTTAAAGTAGTCATCATAAATACAAATAGATTTGAAAAGTTAAGTATATACATAAGGTAACTAACATCTATGGCAACTACTAAGAGATCTATAAAACAGAATCAAACAAAACCAGATAAGCCAATGTTATTCTAAACATGTTCTGGTAACTCACACGAAGACAAAATAAAGAAAAATTAAAAATACAGAATAGGGCTGGGGATATAGCTCAGTTGGCAGAGTACTTGTTTAGCATGAACAATGCTCTGGGTTTGATCTATAGCATCTCATAAAATAGTGTATGGTAGTTTATGTCTGAAAACTTCGTACTTAAGAGAGAAGTTAAGAGGCAGGAGGAGTACAAGTTCAAGGTTGCTCTCAGCCACATAGCAAGTCCAAAACTATCCTGAGATACATGTGACCCTATCTCAAAATAAATGGATAAGATACAAAAATAAAGTGACAGATTTAAGGCCTAATTTACCATTGTTTACATTGCATATAAATGGTGTATATGCAAAGAATAACAGAGACTCTTGGAGTAGATTTAAAAAATATGACTCCACTATTTATGCTGTCTCAGCTCTAATATAATGTTATAGATAGATTTTAAATAAAAAAGGAATGAGAAATATGTGTTGCATAAACTTTAGTGAAAAGAAAGCAGGGGACCATATGAATGCCTGATAAAGTACATTTCAGAGCATAGGACCAACTGCCTGAAGAACATGCTCAATGCCTGGAGTGTGACTCCACTGGAAAGATATAGCAACTTTGAACCATCATGCACCAAACAACTGAGCTGTTAAATACCAGAATTCAAAGCCAATAGAACTTGGAAGGAGTAGGCAAATCCACATTTACATCTATGGCAGGAAGAATAGCCCTCCCTCAACAATTGATAAGACAACTGGAAAGAATATCAGGAAGAATACAGATACCAACATAATCTAATCAGAATGTATAGACTACCAGCCATGACCAAATATATGCTATCGAACAAATGTCAAGATTGACCAGGCCATTAAGCAAAAAAATCACAAATCTCCAAGAGAGTTCGAAATCCACACATGACTTCTTGCCCCTGTTTTCTCCTCCTGTTCCACCCTTTCCTACACCTCTAGCTGTGTGTGCAGGAAACTGGGTCCCCAGTGTGACCAGTATAAAGTGGATGGGCCTTTAAATAATGGAGCCTGGTTTAAAGGTGATTTAGTCACTGAGGGTACTTCCTTCAAAAAGATATTGCTGTAGTCCTTATGGGACCCTGGTTATTTCTCTATAGAAGGAGAGAATTAACGGTCTCACCCTGACTTCCTGTCTTTGATGTGGATCCTCTCATGAGTGCTCCTGCCATGACCCTATCTACTATGACATCACATAGTCAAAATTGGGCATGAAAGACACTGAAGCCTTCAAAACTGTGAGCTGTATAAACCTCTCTTCTTTAAATATTCTTTAAAAAAAATCTTTAAAATATTTAAAATAAATATTAGACAACTGACGAAGGCAGTCACTAAGAATAGCATTCAGTCCTCATCTACTCTTTCAGAGATGTCACTGCCTCACTACTAGGCAGAGACACAGCAGCAGCATGACTCTGTGCCTCCCAGATCCTCCCAGAATCCTGATTACTGCCACTTTGCCATGGAACCCTCATAGTGCCAGCTTCTTCATAGCCCCCTCTTCAAAATCAGAGTGTGCTTGAGAGAGGCCCCAGCGAAACATCCTAGGTCTCTCTTTCACCCCTCTCACCAATTAGGGGGCAAAGAACGGAAGACTGTGTCTCCTACATCGGGACCTCAAGACTCAGAATATGGAAGTGACTCTGAAGAGAATATCCAAAACAGCAAACCTTCTGCCCTCTGGAGAGCCTATACCAGCTCTCCACACTCACAACTGACCCACCCACTGATCTCTAAGCATTTTCAGTGGGAGGCCTCAGCTGCCTGTAGCCAACAGGCCTGGTTTTCCATCTTTCCAGGGGCACGAGCCTAGCCCAGGACTCACTTCTCACACATGAGAACTCTTGAGTGGAATAAGTCACCAGTTAACGTGAACTCTGAGACTTCCACATTATCACTCCCTCTGATCTTGCTGGAGTGAGTTCTTATCTTCAGGTCAGGTTGTTTTTCACCAGAAATGAATCAAAGTCAGGCACAGGACCAGCTATCTCTCAGGAGGAGCAGGTAAGGACAGGTGGAACACACACGTACATGCCCTCACGTGATAGCTGTTCCCAGCAAGCTGGAATGGAAAGACAAGTGAATTATTTGCACACTGTATAAAATCTGCAGCTCCAGACTTGAGTTTCAGAACACCCAAGTGGTCCAACATGGGAAGCTTCAGAATGAAGGAAGAAGGGAGGAAAACAAAGAGAAACTGAAATGTCACACGTTAAGGTGGCAGCCAGTTTCAGTGCCATGCTGACCTGGCTGGGATCCTAGCTCAGCCACTTACTGTGAACTTTTGAGAGAGCTCATCTGTCCACATTCAGCTTGCCCAAACCATAAGTACGGGAAAACAAAGTCATGAGAGTTCTCCAGCCTCTAGCTCCAGGGTTTGAATGTGACTCTTAGAGCCAAAGTGTGGGGACACAGAAACAGCCTTAAGAGCAGGGGACAGAATGAGAAATCACAGGCAATTTGCTGCAAAGAGAGACCCTTAAATAAGGACAGGAACACTGCTCTGGATTCTCAGAGGAGGGGAAAACTATTAGAACTCCAAGAGTCCAGCTAAGCAAGCAGGTTGGAGCCAAGTTTAACAAGGACAAAGGTTATGATCATCCGAGGACAGACTCATTTTAAAACCTGATCCACCAAGAGCAAAAATAAAGTGGCAAGAGAGTCATTCTTGTTGAGTTCTCCCCATACGGCATCTCCACCGAGAAGCCACCAAACACGATGCCAGGTCAAGGCCATAAGGATCACAGCACTAACTTCCCTCAAGTTTTCCAGGTAATATTGTGGTTCACATCCAAGCTCTGCCATGACTACATATGTGACCATAGGCAAGTTGCTTCACTGGTTTGTGTCATAGTTACCTACCTGAGAAATGGGGAGAGTTTGAGCTTGACTGAATAGGAGCATTGTAGGAATTAAATGTGATACTATCTCCGGAGTTCTTGCAACACTATTCAGAACACATGGGTATAAGAACGCATTGTTCACTGGGCATTAGCTACAATCACTATTATTACAAATATTAACAGTGCCCTTCTCCCAATGTGTCTGCCAAGGAAACCACCTAAGAGACAGACCATTGTGGGGCACAGGGAGTAAGGACAAAACTTATCAGGATGTGAAAAAGGTGAACCAAAATATAAAGGTGACTGTATTCCTCAGGGTCAGTGGGACACACATGGTTGCCATTAACAGAACAGATACAGGCTTGAAGGCCAGTGCCTGCACTACTCTTAACTTGCATTCTCATTTCCAATGTGGATTCTCCCCCCCCCCCCCGTACATTAAAGATGTTCTCAATCCTAGCACTAAGTTGGCCCCTACCTACTTACAATTGGGGTGGTTTCTTTCCCTTATGCTACTGGCAAGACTCAATTCTAGCTTCAATATTGTAATTCTGTGTGCTTCCAAAGTCATTTTTAAAAGTCTCCCCTCGTGCCTATAAGCACCTTTTCACTACTCCAGATGAAATTCTAAAGAACATTCAGTAAGAGGTAACAGCTAATACAGTGTTGACCTTTCACTACAGGAAGCCTGAACCAGAGTCTGGCTCCTACTGCCTGCCTTTCTCTGCTCTCCAGTCCCATCATTTATAAAGGGTAACCATCTACAAAATCTGTTTCTCTATTTTAGTGCAAAGGATTAAATGACAGAATTTAGCATGTCACAGTTTAGCAGGTCACACACAGTGACTGATCCACACATTGCAGTTGTTGTGTCAGTGAAGTCCAGAGAAGTTACTCCACCAACTCAGAATCTTCCAGTATACCTGCTGGTGCCCTTTGCCTGATGAACAGGAGTCAGCCCGCTGGAGAAGCTTTGGCAGCCTCTTGGGTAGAGGAACCCCAGCGAGCCATTCTCTCTCCTAGGAGTCTGAGAAGCCCCCTCTTAGGAAGCCCCACATGCAATGCGGGGTCCTTCTGCTGCGGGTGTTAGAGCCCTGGTTCGCTTTCAGGTCCTGGACGGTGCCAGTTTCACAAGCCGACTGTTGGCAGGCCCCGTGGTCTCTGTTACTAGAGACTGAATGGCCAGTGAAAGGGACCCATTGTCTGGCCGCTGAATGAAGAATACCCCATTTAGAGAAAGAATTTGCCTGGTTTCTCACAGAGAAAGAAGACAGCAGCCGTGGAGAGGGAACAATGCTGACCATTCACCAGGTTTTTACTTAACATCAAAGCCCAGTGACCAACCAGGTTAAGGGCCACACAGCACAGAGCAAGCCAAAGCCACGCTGGTATGTAAAAAGAGACACTTCGGAGGAAGAGGTGGCAGTTTCAGCCTCAACCGCCACAGTCCACCCCAGCCAATTTAGCATCTGGAGAAAATGAGAGGAGACAGGCTCAAGATTCTACCGTCAGACTCCGTAGAACTTTGTCGGGTCCTCGGGTCTTCTGTAGTTACCGGGCTCCCAAGATGTGCCTGCGTATGGATAAGCTAGGCATCTAACAATACAGACACTGCAGCCTTGTTGCCAGAATTCAGATTTCATGGGAACAGCCCACAGTCTGGACACTGGGATTGTTTCAAAACTCATCAGGTGATTTTTAGGTGCAGCCAAGGCAGAGAGGCATTGAGCCCAGGGGCAAGAACTGTGTTTTGTCCACAGCTACATCCAGAACTGAGTGCTAAGGCAACTGTATATTTGACACCAATTACTGGAGTCGAGGAGTTTGTGGACTGCTCCAAGAGAGCTCATCAGTCCCAGCTTCCCCCATGGTAGTAGCTCTTTATTCTTTTATTAACCATTGAAACTGGGCCAACGGGTTTCAGGGTTTTTGCTGTTATTGGGTGTTTTTTGTTTTGTTTTGTTTTTAGTGTTGTCTTCTTTGAACTCCTTTTCAAAAACCACTGAACCATGAGGCTTCTAAAATTCTTTCCAACTTAAAAGTACTGATTCCAAGATCATAAATCCCTTCTGGCTCTTTGAGAGCCATGGCATTTCTCTGATAGCTAATCAGGACCAGCAAGTTCTGGGAAGGGCCCTCTGAAGATTGCTCACCCTCCTTGGGTCCCAGGCTAAGGCCTCTGCTCAGCTGTTCATGATCCCAGAATGTCATCCATATGCCACTTTCCCTACTTAGCTGCCCTCACTCCCTTTGCAAACTCAGCCATTCCCCTCCAAGTTCCTGCTGCTTCTTATAAGCTAGTGGCTTCCAAGTCAGTTTGTCTAGTGTTCTCTGTATTCCATATTCCATACTCTACCATCTAACTGCCTGCTGGATAGCTACACCTCCATTTCCCTTAGGCACCTCAAATTCAAACTGTCCTAAAAATGAACTCATTACCTCTCCACACCCAAACCTGCTCCTCCTCCCTTCCCCTCCTCTCCTCCCTATCCGGATGAGCAGCATCACAGCTACCCAGTTGCCCAAGTTGGGAAACTCCAGAAGCATCTTTGCCCTCTCCTTTGCCTCATGCCCCACCCTCTAGTAGCCTTGGGAGAAGCCTTGGTTTCATCTTTCTCTTTTCCTTTCTAGTTTCTCTGCCACAGAACCTAAATATTAGGTCTAAAAACATGGCAGTGAAGCTAGTTTGTATCCTTTAATAAGACAATAAGATTTTTGTTTTGTTGCCTTTTGTGCCTTGCTATTCCACATAAAACATCTTTCCCATCTCAACGTTGCTGTCCTCTGCTTATTCTTCACATTCAGACAGCCCAAATTTCAGGTCTTGGCCTCACTGCTCATAGCACATGCTTGACCACAGAAATTCTCACACAATGAACAGCATTTGTTATTTGCTAGACACGTTCCTAAGCATCTGGCATCTTGTCACTTATTTGCTACCCCCTAAAAGCATGTACTTGGGTACTTTATTATCTTAAATAAAAACCCAGTGACAGTATTTTTTAACTGAGGACTCTTCAAACAAAACCTTACCCCAAACTGTTGCACCAAAAATGGGAGCCTGGGGGATTGAAAGATTTCTCAATAGTTACATCTCTTCTAGAAGACCAAACATTCTGTTCTCAACACATGCATGGGGTGGGGTGGGGGTGTCTCACAATTGCCTATAACTCCAGATCCAGAGAACTGGGTACCTTCTTCTGACCTATGCAGGCACTGCACTCATGTACACAAACCTATACACTGTATATACTATAATTGAGAATTTTACTTTTAAAAAAATAGAAACTGATGACAGAAGTTAGAGGAAACAGATTTCTTATGCCAATGCTTCTCCGAGCATAAGGTTCAGGAGAAGAAAGGCTCCCTGGAACTCCAAAGAGAAGACATTGCAAAGCAGTGTCCAGATACCTTTTAGTTATCATTTTGTTGTTGGTTGACTGACACTGTGGCTTTCCTACCCAGTGCAGTTAGGAAAAGGCAGAACCCTGTCCAGGCCAGTGGATTTAGTGTAGCATGTTAGCAAATGAGCACCATGTCACTTCTAGGTGACTGAAGCTTTTTCAGTGATAAAATAGGGTCAATGGTGTAATGCCATTTCTCACTGACAGGGCTTTCCTCTGGTGGGTCAGTATTAGACTGGCTGAGAATATCCTTTGTTGACTAACATTGTTTTCCATGCTCTAACTAAAGCCACACTTGAGCACTTGTCCTTTGCTTTGTGACAGTTCCCCAGCACCATGAGAGGGTCAAGTGACATTTTTGCTACCAGTGTCCTCACTGCCAAAACCTTCTCTCCTGCCTCATCTACCTGTTCTTTCAAACTAGCCATGGTTTAAAGGGGTGGGGGGACCTGTTAAAATTGTACCTAAAGTTAAACATTTGAACTGGGCTATAGTGTTCAATGTCAACCTGCCTGGGAATTTTAGTGCTACCATGTTTCAAAGTGAACAAAATGACAGGGGATATTGTTCAGTGGTAGAGTTCTTGCTTGGCATGCATGAAGCCTTCATCTTGGGGGCAGGGGAGACTTTCCTCTTAATGAAATGACATGGATGTTTGTGGCTCTTCTATAGGGCTCTTAGGAAGTCTTTTCACATATTCTTCATTCATTTAACATTTAAATACTCTTGTTATATCCCAAAATACCTGAGCAGGCTTCTAAGACCAAAGGATGAAGAAACATGGTCCCTATCCTCAAGGCACTGCATTTATAAATATAACTAAGCAGAAATAATGGTACTACACTCATCTGATGGTCCATGGTAATAGTATCTACCAAGCACACTGCTATGGTTTAAACTTTAGATGTCTCCCTAATGCAGTATTCTTAACATAATGGAAGAGATGCCTACACACATTTATTCATTTATTCCCTGCCACACACTCCATCCCAGTGTTTGGAACTATCGAGAAACATAGTACTGGTTTCTCCTACACTTGTGGGGAGGGGAGGGGTAGGAAGTGTTAAGTCCTGATGAATTAACAGCTAAACCAGCAAACCAGCTGTTTGCATTTTATCACAGCCCTGGAAACATGAGTAACACACAAAGAATTCAACTGTGCCTTCAGGTGAAGCAATGGCCAGTGAAGGAAGTGGCATAGGAGCCAATTACCGAAATATCTATTAAAGGAGATCCCTTGTCCCTATCACCATGACAAAGAAGATAGACTGAGGAAAGGCATGCTGACCAGGTGCAAAGGCAAGGAGAACAAGAACCCAGAGATTCTGGACCTGCATACGTTCTGTGAGGTTGCACTATGTGTGTGTTGTGAGAAAGAGTGGGGATGGCAGCTGAATCTGAAAAGGAAGTTCAGCACAAAATTACTCAAAATGCTTATCTTAGTTTGCTTTCTATTGCTGTGATAAAAGGCCATGACCAAAGGCAACTTGGAAATGAAAGGGTTTGCTCAGCTTACACATTCTGATCACTGACCATCATGGAGAGGAGTAAGGGCAAGTACTCAAGGCAGGAACCAGGAGGCAGAAACTGAAGCAAAAGCCATAGAAGAATGCTGAGTATGGCTTGTTTCTCCTGGCTTGCTCAACCTACTTCTTTATACATCCCAGGACCACCAGCCTAAGAATGGCTCCACACATAGTAGACTGGATCCTTCTATACCCATCATTAATCAAGAAAACACTCCCACAGGCTTACCTATAGACCAATGTGGTAGGGATATTTTCAACTGAATTTCCATCTTCTCAGATGACTCCAGATAATGTCCAGTTGACCCCAGCCACTCCCCCCATCCAGAAAAATCTAACAAGAACAATATTTGAATATGATGGTATAACTTTCTGGTTAGGTTTAATAATGTACTTTACCATATCTATATGCAGTCAATGAGCCAAGTCTTGCTGCCTGGGAAAGTAAGTAAGTCACTAATATTGTGCAATTCCCTGGAAGTGCTTCACATGTAGCGGGCCATTTAATAGTCTCAACATCTCATACACCTGAGGAAACTAAGGCAAGGAGAGAGTATGTAACTTTCCAAAGGATCTGCTAGAGATGCACATTTGGATTTATAACCATCAGAACACTTAGATCCCAAGTCTGCTGTACCTTCAATGCATAAGCTGTAGTGGGACTTTTAAGACCCAAACTATGACACAGATGAACCAAAATGGGAAGAGATGGAAATGGAGATAAGGACATAGCTCAGTGGGAGTAGTGTGGTGATCCTGATGTATGTGTTGCTCTTTTCATTGTTGCAACAAAATATGTGACAAATGCAACTTAATAGACTGTGTCTATTAAGCAAGGAAGTCATAATAACAGGAGCTTGAGGCAGCTGGTCACATGGGCTCTACAAACAGAAGGCAGAGGCAGGTGAATGTCATACTTAGCTTTCTCAGCTCCCTTTCTCTTCATTCATTCTGGACCCCCCAGACAATAGAATCATACCACTAACATTCAGAGTGGCCTTCCCTCTTCAGTGAAACGTCATTACAGACACATTCAGAGGTGTTTCCTTGCTTATTATAAATTCCAGGAAGCTAATGGTCAAGATTAACTATCATACCTAGCATGTGTGAGGCTCTGGGGTTAAGCCCAAGTACCAAAATAAACAACACCAGTAGCAGACTACTTAATGCTTAGCTCTTTGATGTTCTTGGAATGGAAGACAGTGAGATGGTAAGGACTGGAGCCAAGGGTGGGAAGAATAGGAAATAGGAGGAAGAGGGAAGAGCAAGAGTCAGCAGAAACAGAAAGAAGTCCAGAGGTGGAAATCAAGGACAGAAGGCAGAACCACAGCTTTGGTTCCTTTGGATGACAGGTGACTTCCTATGCTGAAGTTCAAGGATGGAGACCCATCTCCCACAAAATAAATAAACAAACAAACAAATCCTTTGACTGAAGCTATAGGCAAGTGGGCCAAGCCCAGGATTTCATAAGTGAGATACAAATGTACCATTCGTGGGGCTGACAAGAAGCTGTGCAGTAAACAGGGATCAAACACAAGGGCAGACATGCCTCCTCCACCAGCCAGAGATGACAGCAAGGAGACAGGACCAGGGAGCTCCAGGCAGGAAAAGCTCTGAAAGTAAATTGTGTTAACCACTGTTTGAATGGCTAATGCAACTGGAGGATACTACCTGAGTTTGTCAAGAAGTCTAGATGGCCATTTTACCAGTGTGTCTTGAAGCTTTCTGCATTCTAAAGAATAGTTACTCTAACGTTCAGAAACATGCCCAGTGTTGCCTTACTGGCTGTTAAATGTTTATTCACAAGGGTGAGTGAGATGGCACATAAGGTCAATGCCATGCCTATAATAACAGGCTCAATCCCCAGGACCTACACTGTGAGAGAGAACCCACTATTGCAAGTTGTCCTTTAGTCACTACACTGGCATGGTGAGATGTACACACCCCACACATAAAGTAAATAAAATTAAAAAAAAACTTGACTGCTAATAAATAGATGCTATCTCTCTGCTCCCTGACGCCCATCCCTGGAGCACCCTAGACTGTCCATAAGCTAGCAATTAAAGGTTGCTGTTCAAGCAGGAAAAGTTCCCAAATCCTCAGGGTAAGTTCTGATTGCTCAATGTTATACAGGTAGTATTTATTAAATATTTTGGATATCATCCCTGCTTGCAAAAAGTAATTCTGCAGTTGGGTTTGACATCATGTGAAATTAATGATTATAATTACTATATTATCTTCCATCCACCCAGTACAGTGACAATATCTACAGAAAGGCCACAAAGGCTAAAACTGTGTCCCAAGAACCAAAACCTAACAACAAAATCTTTAGCACAGATCTTTGCAGAGTTCATGGTTTTAGCCTCACGGGAGAAGTCCATGCTCTACTTACTCAACAATGTATAGCAATAAAGACCAACTAAAGCTAGTGTTCTGAGCCACCACCTGCCTGGGTTTTGTGCAATACTCAGTTAAACAGTTGGTCAGAATCTGTCAAGGAAATACTAAGCAAAGGAGAGTTCACAGTACGTTTTGCTTTTAGAATTCTACTTTACTGTCCAAATGTAGCACAAAAACCAGAGCTCCTACACCTGGAGTCAAACAAATGGGTTCTATATTCCAAATGCAATTCCTACAAGAATCACCCCCAAAACCAAACATACTTATTAATCACTACCTTAACGGCAGGCAGATGCTGCAGATCATGGAGGCTGAACTGGTATATAAGGGGTTAAGTGTGTTGCTTGCTCCTGTTTTTGTTTTTTCAATGTGCAGTGTACCTCCTAATCCTCGTGGTTTCATTCCTTACCAGCCAGCAAGCATTGTCTGAACCCATACACTCCTATCTTAAGCTTCCTTTACAGCCCCTCTGGTTCAGAAATAGCAAAGACTAGAGGATTATGTTCACACTCAGCATTCCCCTAAAGTGAAGCAAAGGATCTCTTGTCCCTGACCACAGGGCTGAGAGCTGACAAAGTAGATTCACAGCCTAGAATGCTAATCCATCATTCAGCCAAAACTATAAAATATTTTCCCAGCATTAATCCCAATTCCCACAGTAAGACTGTGGGAGCTAGGGTGGCTTAAATCCTGTAGACAAACAGTAGACAGGAGCTGCCTACCTATCTGCTGAGTGAAAGAATAAGATGATGAAACAACATACATTGGATAGAGGTGATGTCTGGAGGCTGCCTCGAGTCGCCGAAAGGTCAAATCCATGTGGCACTCAGATGTGAAACCTCGCGCAGCAGTGTCTCCTTTTAAATGCTTAATTTTTACTGATTTCTATAATAGCCACCCCAGCCAGCAGCTGCTTTGTTTTCCTTGTGTGCCAGCACCTGAGTGGTTTTCTTTATCTTCACAGAAGTGGGGTTTGTCATCGCCCTCACAATGCAGATAAGGAAAATGAAGTAATAATAGGAAGTTCCTCCAAAGCCCAAGACCACACTGCTAGAAAGTGATGGAACAGGTTTCCAGCCCTGACCTCTCTTCCACAGAGATTAGCCCTTTGCCCTCTGGGAAGAGAGGAAGGTAAATCCCTGGCTTCCCACTAGGTAAAGCCCAGGAATTCATGGTGACCTGTTCCATGGATTTTAGAGGCTGTGGCAGAGACGATATTAAAACAGCTACCTCTGAATCATGATGCAACAAGCCCTTAAAGTTCACTGTGCCCCCAAATCATTAAGTTAAAGATAAAGAAATGTTCCTGAATCTCAAAGGAGAGAAGAACTAATGTGAATGAAGGAGTATTTTCTCAGGTGTGTGTGGGGGGGGTGTCAGTGACAGCTGGGTAAGGAGAATGGATTTTGGAGAAAGGAAAACATAGGAAAGAACATTATAAACTGGAATTTGCATGCTCAAAAGCTTAGCCTCCAACATCACCTGCTTACAGGAAGGAGAGGAATGAACCAGTCTCCTGCCTCCTTGCACCTACTGCTAAGACCTAAGGGCCAGGTCTCATAACATATAAGACTGACCAGCGCTGTCCACACCAAATCTCCAGAGGAATTCTTACGTAGGTGTCAGTAGCCAAGATGATAGGAAAAGAGCCCGGGGCTGGCCACCATGGTGTAAAGAATTTGGCTCATGCCAGGATCCCAGGGATGTGCACAGGTGCTCAGATCAAAAAAAGCTAGCCCTCTGCATCTTTGAATCTAGGTTGTTATACAATAGAAACGTACATAGCTCGGAGGGGCCTCAGCTTTCACAGGGTCCTTTAATCACTCCATGCTGGCACTCAAACCCAATCCACTTATTCATTTGAATGCTAAAATTTCTCCCACAAGAGCACGACCTCAGAAATCTCTAAACAAACCCTAGGTACTGTTCAAGATGAGTCACTGAGACGCTCCAAGGAGCTCATTTGGGTTGGGCCAGGCCTGTCCTCAGTCAGGAATGCTGGGAGCAGGTACAGGGTGACTGTCCTGAACTTTAAAACAAAGGAAGAAACTGAAGGGGTCAGAAAGAAGAGTGTGGAAGTACCTGCTGAGGGTGCCTGGAGCATCAAAGGACAGGGCTTCAGAGGCTTCAGAGGTGCTCATTAATAGTAATCTTGGACAAGACTCCTCAAGGATTTTCTTAAAGAGGTATGATTAACAAGATCCCTGTTTCTTCATAGCCCTGAACAGTTTCAAATACATTTGTAGACACTAAGCTGCCAGAGTTGCTATACATTATGTTGGCCATGGCTCTTCTGACACAGTGACAGAGATCCAATTCAAATGAGCTATGAAAAACTTTGAGTAGGGGATTATTGGTTGAGTTCACTGAAGACTCAATGGAATTCAGGCATAGCTGTGTCAAGGATCTCAAACAATCAACAGGACTTGGTTTCACTCATCAGTTCTGCTTTAGTAAATGTGGCATCACTTCTGAGCAGTCTTCTAACAAATGATGCATCCCCAGAAACCCCACAAAGCTTGTCCAACCTTTGACACATGGCATGGCATTGTCATCTATAAAGTTCTTACTCAAGAAGCAAAAGGAGAGAGAGAGAACATAAAAGAGGGAACCATTATAGGTTTGAAGAGAAAACTGAACCTAAAGAAATGTCCAGAGGCCTGCAAGACTAACCTCAACTAACAACTTGAGCAACCGTGGAAAGGCTACCATAAATGCCCTTCCCTGATAATGAGATCGACAACTAACTTATCCGCCATCATAAAACCCTCATCTAGTAGCTGATGGAAACAGAAGCAGACACCCACAACTAAACACTGAGCCGAACTGGAATCCAGCTGCAGAGAGGGAGGAGTTTTAAGAAAATGGGGCTATCTTCATTCACATTCACTATTTGCAGGGTGGCAAATGAACTAAAAAGGCATAGTCCCCAAGATGGAATAGAAGAACATAATAGAGGCCATTGACTCAGTTTGCCAAAGCTTTGGTCCAACGAGGTAGAACACTTTCAAGGAGTAATTGTACCTATTACTGCAATGACAAAGGAAAGAAAGAAGCCACAAAACCCAAAACAGGGTCCATTTGCCAAGGCCAGGAACTCGGGGAAGTCCTGAAGATCAGCTGTAACCTTCCCATTAAAATTTGCAGTAGCAGACCCTGCCTACCCATATATCCTACCCTACTTCTTGGCCTTATTTTTTCTCCATAGTTCTTTTCTTCATTTGCTATAGCGTTTTATGAACTTATGCTTCCTTGTCATTTATTTGCCTCTGTCAGAATGTTAGTCCATGACAGCAGAAACATATATCATGTGTTCACTATATGTCCAATCAACTAGACAAATGTATAACTTAATTAGCAACCAAATAAGTACTTATCGTATGGGAAGAGGGTGTTCCAGACAGGGCAATAGCATGAGCGAGGGGCGAAGTGTGAAGAATCCAGGAACTAAAAGAAGCCCCGGTCGTAAGGGAATACAGAGGGAGGATAGAAAGGAACCATTCCTTCCCCAACTTCATATTACACTGTGCCAGGAGCACCCTAGATATAAAACACACCTATCTGAAAACTCAGTCAAAGGTCAGAATGTATCAGTAGTCTTCAATCCGTAACAATTTTGTATAAAAATAAAGTCAAAGCCAATTTGTAAATGTATAATTATCTCAGTTATTTCTACAAGCTTACAGATAGTCAATATGTTCCTCCTATGAACTAAACTGTACTCTCAAAAAAAAAAAAATTATGCTGAAGCCCTAACTGCCAGAGGGGTGATACTTAGATAGGAGACTTGAAGTAATTATACTTATGTGAAGTCATAAGGATAGGGCATTCACAATGGTATCAGTGCCTTTATAGAGATCAGAAAATGTTCTCCATCCCTCCATTCCTCATTCATCCATCCATCCATCCACCCATCCATTCTCATCACTCTACTGCTCTCCAACTTACCTCTCTGCACATTAGCCTTATACTTCCATCCAACAGGTTGTTTCTTAAAGGGAAATAACCCTCAGAATCACCAGGGCCAATTCTGGACATTATTTCAAAGAAAGAGGTGTCCTTTTCAAAATTCATGTGAAAACTCTCTCTCTCTCTCTCTCTCTCTCTCTCTCTCTCTCTGTGTGTGTGTGTGTGTGTGTGTGTGTGTGTGTGTGTGTGTGTGTGTACTTGTGGAGGTCAGCATGTATGTGGCAATCAGTGGTAGTCAGTTATCTTTCTCCCATGTAGATCCCAAGGATCAAACTGGAGTTGTCAAGCTTAAAAACAAGCGGTGGCTTTTATAAAGAGAAAGAAGTGCTGGACTCCTCCTTACCAAGGACCACTTGTCTTTGCTCAAAAGATAGAACTCAGGGGCAAAGCACAAGTCCTTATTTGCAAATAACGATTCCTCGGGCATATTTTCCTGTTCCCTATGAAACCCATATGCTTCTCAGCTTTCAGCCTTTAGTACACATGCTGCTGCCACTGTGAGCCTGTCTGACTCCCCAGGTAAGAAGTAGCCATGCTTCCCAACACTGTTAAATACTTGCTATGGGATAAGAGCAGAGCAAAGTGCCCTGTTTTGTCATCTCATCCTCAACTTCTATTACCACCTCTTACACTAATTTGCTAAGGAAGCAGTAGCCAATAACCACAAGCCTGCTGTAATTTGTTCTTTCACAGTCTGAAGTCTAAAGTCAATGTGCCAGCTGTTTGGTTCCTGCTGAGGGTTACAGTGAAGAATTTGTGCAGCTCCAGTTATCTGCTGTTCATTAATGTCCATCTCCCTTGTCACCACATCATCTGTCCTCTGTCAGTGCCGTTCTCTATGTCCCTGTTTTATAAAGGCACCAGTCATTTTTGGCTTGGGACTTTCTGCTTTAATATTAACTTGGTCACTGACAAAGACCCTGTATTAGCTCTTGTTGCTGTGATCAAGTATCTGGCAAGAAACAACTTAAAACAGGGTTTATTCTGGCTTGCAGTTAGAAGGGAAATGTTCTATCATGGAAAGGAAGTCACAGCAGTAGGAACATGAGACAGCTATTCACACTGTCAACAGTCAGAGTTGAGTAGGGACAGGAAGTGGAGTATGGTAATTAGACATCCCCAGTGTCCTCCTGTGAGGCTCCTCCTCTTAAAGGTTCCAAATATTCCAAGCCAGCCTTGCCAAGTGGGGACCAAGGGTTTAAATGCATGAGCCGATGGGGGACTTTTCACATTCAAGCTACAACAGACCCAATTCCAAATAAAGTCATATTTATAGGTATTGAAGGCTAGAATTCCAACATCTTCCAGGTCAGCAGTTCCCAACCTTGCTAATTCAGTGACCCTTTAATATAGTTCCTCGTGTGCGGTGACCACCCCAACCATAAAATTATTTTCATTGCTAGTTCACAACTGCAATGAATCATAATATAAATATGTGATGTGCAGGATCTGATATGCAACCCCTCTGAGGGGTTGTGACCCATAGGTTGAGAACTACTGTTCTAGGGGACACACTCAACCTATAACATCTCCCTTTATTTTCTCACTGAGTCTCAAGGAGTTTCTGTAATCTGTCAGGATCACCCAGTCAATAAGCAGCCTGGATGCTAAGGCCTGGGCTCTTAACACTTCCTCTGCTTTTGTTATTGTCCTTTGGAAAACTCATTTCTCTTTTAAAACACCAAACAAGATTTTTTTAAATTGAATTTGAGTGTAATTTTTCATCACTGTTCTAGACCACAGCATCCTTAAAAACAGATGTAGATCATATGTATTTCTGTTTCCCTAGACCACCCAACAGGGTTCAGTATATGCATAGTTCTCAGGTGGACAGAGAGGAACCAAAGTTAGGCTGGAGATGACTGCTGTTCTCTATAGACAATATCATTTGTGAACCCAGAAAAGCTCAGTGTAAAGAATTAATAGAAACATTTTCTTTGCTTCTCTGATTCATTCATACATTCTTTCTCTTTATGTAATGAGTCCCTCCTAGGAGTGAAGCAGAATGCTAAGCAGTAAGTATTCAGAGATAACTTAGACAGAGTCCACACCCTCCCATCTGAGAGCTTATAACCTGGCCGACAAGACAGATGAGTCAATAAATTGTTGTAATACAGTATCACAGGGCGCGCTTATTTCTCAGGTAAACTTGTTCTAGTGTCAGGAATCCTCAGAAAAATAGTGAAACAGGACATTCTAAAATTTGTATGACCTCTTAAGGCAAAGAGATGCCATAGGATACACCTTAAAACAACTGTACTGTATGAGACCACTACCAGCAAATGCTACCTCCTGGCCTACGTGCTCACGTGCATGCGTGCATGTGTGCGTGTGTGTACCCACATGTGTGAATTTAAGATGTCCCTAGAGTTTAGGCTAAGCCACAAAACCTCAATGGGTATTAACTCCAGGCAGACTTGTTGACAAACTGTGCCACTCATTCGCTGCATGAAGCTAGGTAGACATCTTAGCCTGTGAGTCTTAATTTCCTTATCTCTCCAATGGAATAATGACCTAGTGAACCAGCTGGTAAGTGGATCAAGTGCTACAGGAATGCAAAGGAAACACGGAAGCAAAAGGTGACCAGGAAATATCACTAAAGGAGACCCTGGGCAAGTCTAACCTGGGTCTGAGTTCCAGCTGTACTTTACAACTATCTTGGGAAGATCCTACATATCACTAAACCTCAGCTCTTTCCTTGTCCAATGGTGACACAATCACAGAGAGAGGACAGATTTTCAACCACCTGACCCAGCCCCTGGCACATGAGTCATTGTTCCATTACTCCTGTCTACATGAGCTTTTGATTTTCCCTATCACCCTCTTCCCCCACCCATCTTCTTGCCTAGAATTCTTTGATTAGTTCTGACCATTTCTTTATCTTTTTTTAACAGAGTAAGAAATGCATAAAATAAAATTTACAAATTGTGACATGTAGTATATTCACAACACAGTGCTGTAATCCATCACTACCATCTGCCTCGAGCGATTCTAATGTTCCAAAATTAAAGTCTGCATCTATGAAATAACCCCTCTCTGCCCCAGCCCAGTAATTAACTATCATTCTGCCTTCTGTTTCTATAAATCTGTCCATCCAGTATCTCATGTCAGGGGAGTTGCACCTTGTTTGTGTTTTTTGGTGTTTTTCACTTAGCACAATGTCTTCAAGGTATTCCTGTTATAGCAGGCATCTTCAAAGTTCACTCTCTGTCTTTTAAAGCTCAAATCCATTCTTCTTTCCTTCCTCCACTGCAGGTCACCTTCCCACAAATGAAAATATGAAGACACAATAACTGAGTAGCCAGTGACTGCATAGAAAAGGAACACAGGCTATCTTTCTCCTGATTGCAAAATTAATTCATATTCCTTCCTATGGGTCATTTTGGTAACATAGCAAAATCCCTCTGAAGTCCCACATGGCCACCCAAGGCTCCATGGGGAAAAAAATGTGTTTCATACAGGAAATGACTTTGTTGGTGCTTCAGCCCATGGGAAAGGGCAGGGCTGAAACAATAGGCAGCTCCTAACCAATGTGTACTCGCAGCAACACTACCACTCCATACCCATAAATCTACATTGCCCATTGTCTTCTATTTGTCTCTGGATCCAAATTTGAAAACACCCTACTGCTCTCTCATTTGAACATAAATCTTTCCTTAATCCCATTCATTTAAAAAAAGAAAAAGTGTTGTGGGTTTTAAAGTCACTCCCTCAAGCTGGTAAGCTTGGTCTGGCCTCCCCACATCCTCAGAGACTCTTGTCCATCACTGGTGAGCTGGCTCAGCTTCTGAAGCTCACTCTGTACTCTGCATAGTGATGGGGTGCCCTCCTTTGCTGTACCCCAGGAAGTACTATTTAAAAGGCCATGCAAACAATGTACATGACAGTAGAAAACCAAAAACAACCAAAACGTCTAGCACTCAAATGAATGGCAGCACATGCACGGACAACATAGGAGGAAGTTATTAAAATTAGAGTGAAAGGCAAAAGGCATAGAAAGGTGTTCAGAATGTGTGTGTGTGTGTGTGTGTGTGTTATGTGTGGATGTGTACCGTGTGTGTGAATGTGTGTGTGTGTGTGTGTGTGTGTGTGATGTGTATGTGTTCCTGTATATATTCATGGGAACATATACATGTGTATAGGTGTAGTGGCCAGAGGTTGGTGTCAAGTGTCTTCCTCAATCCCTCCTCTCTTTATTTCCTTATTTATTTTTTTTTAAACCCAACCCATCGTATGACCCTGGCTAGTTAGCTTGGAACTAGATATAAACACACAGGCTGACCTTGAACTCACAGAGATCAGCTTGCCATTGCCTTCCTAGTGCTGGGATTAAAAGTGTGAGCCACCACAACTAGGGTCACTTCATTTCTTTCCTTATTCTTAACTGAAGCTAGAATTCACTAATTCCGTGAGTTTGGCTGGCCAGTAACTGCAGCCTCCTTTCTCTTCCTCTCCACTGCTATGGTTACAGATGTACTTTAGGCTGGGCTTCCTAGCAACACCTTTAACCCCAGCACTCCAGAGGCAGAGGCAGGCGGATCTGTGAGTTTGAGGCCAGCCTAGTCCTAGTTCCAGGACAGCCAGGGCTATTTAGAGAGATCCTGCCTCAAAACAAACAAACAAACAAACAAACAAACAAACACAAATGTGTTTTAGGACTGCAGATCTCAGTGGCTTCAGGTAACTTTTGGTCTATATTGTCTACACTGGTAAGTATTTATTTATATATTAGATTCTTAACAGTGCCATAACAATTATCACAGATTTGTTGCCTTACAATAGATATTTATTGTCTGGATGCCAAACAGTATAAGTCAAGCTCTCTGTGCGGCCATCCCTCTCTGAGGACCTGAAGGAGATTCTATTCATGGCCTCGTTTAATTGGTGGTTTTGCCCTGTCCTTCTCACTTCACCTTCTCCTTTGTGCATCTCTAAACTCCTTCTGTTCTTCCCCTCCCCACCACCAGGTAACTCAGGATGATCTCTGCCTTCTCAAGATCCTTTTAGAGGCATCACTCATTGTGGACCATCCAATGATCTCAGAGAATTGCGACAGACCTCTTTAGGGGAGTAGCTGTTAGCCTACTACACTCAGCAATCAATTTTTTTTTTTAAGTCTTAGGTTTTCCTCATTACTCATAGCTTTGTGCATTATTTTAGCTCCAATGCCCAGTGCCTGGTTCCTGGCAGACCCAAAATAAATATTTGTTGGAGAGATAAACAAACTCCCTGGAGAAAGCATGTGTTCATTCAAGGAAATGATGGTGACTTCTCTTCCTTTCTAATTTTTAATTTGCTGGTTTTGTTGCTAATTTCAGATGTTATTAAAAGGCATTTCCTTGTCTTTTTTTTTTCTACCCTCACTCTAATAGCCATCCCCATAAAGCTAGGAAGCTAAAACCTTCCTACAGTGCAATGGTGTAGAGTAGAAACAGACCCTGGTTTCCTGTGTTCACCCAGAGGCCAAATGAATGAAGAATTCCCACTCATGTCCTCTGTTCTACTCTGTAGCCCCTATGCTCACCCCAAAAGCAATGTGAAAGTCATGACTTTAAGAAGGGCTCTCTCTGTCATTTCATCCTCCTTCTTGTGAAACATGGCTAAGACACACTCAGAGCCTGGGCACCCAAGAGTGAGCTACATTACCTGGACTCCAGCCTAGAAGTCCTTGCATGAAACATACCACTTAATCCCATTTGAGTTAGCAACATTCATCTTCCCCGGTGGCCAGTTTAGAAGGCTAATGCATGCACACACAAATAAATGCATGTATGGCAACATTGATTGTGCTGTTGATTGTGGTCTTGGGACCCTTCTCAACACAGGTGTCTGTGGTGCTCAATTCAGTTAGGCCTGTGAGAGAAGCCTGGATAAGGGCTCCAAATAGTGATACAGTCAATATAATGATTGGTTACCCAGTTCCCAGAGCTTATCCTTTATAGACGAGTCAATGAGGCTATCCCACTGGGTTCCTTGTACAAATACACAGGAAGCTGAGACACGGGGTTTCTTGTGGGTGAGCATAACCCACGAGTACAGAGTTGAACAAGTCAAAAACTCCCTTGTGAACACTGAATAAAGGCAATATTTAGTGAGCTTTTACTCACCTTCCTAAGATGCTCAGCTTGTGAGGCAGAGCTCAAGTTAGATTTTTGCTTCTACTCCTACCTGAGGCTAGAGATTTGCAACCCAAGTATGGATCCAGGAATGAAGAAAGCAAACAGGGGACCATATCTGGCATAGACCTTTCCAGCAATGACTAGACCACATATCAATTCCCCAATAGCCTGGAGATGGTGAATATGCAAAGAAATATATAAATAGATAAGTGTTCAGTAGAGAGAAACACTATGAGAAGACTAAAGTAAAATAAGGATGCTGAGCATAAAGGAGGTGACCATACTGTGTGGTCCCTGGGAGTACCACGTGCATGGGGTTGAGCAACATGGTCACCTTGACAGGAGGGTGACCAAGGCCACCCTGTGAAAGAAAAAAGAGGAATAGATATGAGATCTAGACATCACAATGAAAGAAGTCACCACCATATATGGCTGGCTTCACACAAGGGCTTCGGGGAACGTACATGAAAGACAACTTATTAGCGCCATGCCTGAGAAACTAGAGATGAGAGGATGTGATGAGTTCTGCCCACCATGCTAAGCCTGCCACAGGTAGGTGGTGTGGGGAACACGCTGGTGGAAGAGGCACAGTCCCTGGTCTTGGTGACAGTCCCTCTCGGGATTTCCCAATGTGGTGCTGGTTAAAGTCCTAGCTATTTGGTCTATGCTCATTGATGACTCTAGAAAAAGCTGCTCAGAGAAATGTAGGAAGTGCTGGGCTAACAAAATGAAACCGGTTCCTTCTCTGGAAGACCTCTCGGGAGTTTTAATAAGCAAATATGCTTTGTGAGTGCCAAGCAGAAAATATGAATGGCAGTTTCTACTCACCCAGTTGCCCAAGGAAAGTTTTCTTTGAACAGTAGCTGGGGCGGTTGCTCCCTGAGTGGGGAGCGAGTGAGTAATGTAGGTAAATGCCCAAACAGCCAGAGCAGAATGCAGAGTTAAACAAAGATGAGAAAGGGACAGAGCTGGCTGAGAAAGAGAGCCTTGTGGAGCATTCCAAAGGACAGCAGACCTCCACAACTGCCCAAGCCCCGGCTGCCGCAGAGCAGGCCTGCCTATGGCTGTCCCCAAACGCCTGGCTTCACCCAAGCTCCAGTAGTAACCTATGAGTCAGCCTCCCTCAGGGCCAAGTTTAGCGCTGACTGTCTGGCTAAAGTGGTTGTCTGACCTCCCTAAGCCTCCACTTACCCTTCTATAAAATGGGGATGAAAATATTGCCCTCCCTCTCTAGGTGGCACGAGGCTGGATAATTACTATTTGGTAGGGTGCTGAGGTGCTGACGAGCTCTGTCTGACACATTTCTCCTCTGCTCCTCAGGACGCCAATGCTCACCTCCCTGGGAGCCCACAGGCCTGTCACAGGTAGCACTCAAGGGCCTCAGTAACCAGGGAGCAGCCCTCTCTCTAGGGTTCTCTCTCTCTCTTATGAAGCTCCAGTGAGAGCCAGAGTCTTGCCTAACCCTCTTGCTGACAGCTGGCCATTGTGGAGGTGGAGGAGCCAGCTGCAAGCTGCCATTCCAGGACCCTGCCACACCTGGGAGGCTGCTTAGGGCCGGGACACCCAGAGGAGGTGCCACCTGCCTGGAAGCAGTCATGCAGTGTCCTTCTCACTGAGGAGGAGGGGCCCTTGCCCATCCAGCCAGGGCCTTCACAGGGCAGGGAGATGACATCAGAGGACCTGAGTCCAGTCCAGCCTGGCGGGACAAATGAACTGAGGTAAGTGCTGTGTGTGGGTCTGACTATGCTGAAAGAGGAGGGGACCTTGAGAGACTGTCATTCCATGATCACAGCTAGATCTGTCCCATTCCTTCCCTGGGGGGAGGGAATGAGGGTACCCCCAGCAGATGCTCAGGAAACTCAGTGGTTCTTCCACATACAAATGAGTCCATCAGTCCATGGCCAGCCCTAAAGGCTTGGCCCCCTCCTCAGACAGTATGTATGATGGTCTTTTCTGGGGATTTTCCTCCACCCAGCCTAACAGTGGGGTTCATTTGACTGACCTCACCAGGATGGGGACCAATATGGGGTTAGCAAAGATGTACATGACAGGACATGCTTGTGATTGGGCTAGGGTCCCTTGGAGGCAGCTCTGCAAGTGATTCAAAAATGGAAGGATGGAAAAAGAATCTCTCCTGGGACTCATGTGACCTTGAAATGTGGACACACTCAGGTGCAGAACGGGATTCTAGTGCTGTGCTCTGCCTTGCCATCGGCAGGTAGATAGCAGCTCATGCCCACGCAGTTGGCGTTTCGCTGTGATCCAGTGTGTCTGTGGATGCATGCTTTTGCACACATTGTTTCTTTGCATAGGTGTGCCTCCTGCTTGGCCCCAGAGTATCCGCTTACAGGGTGAGCTTGTATTCCCTTCCTCGGCTAAGTCAGTGCTGTAAAATGCTATGATGGAGCGGGGACCCAAAAGGGTGTCAATCCAAACTTTCAGGACCTTGCTGTGTAGGTCATTTTAAAAAAGAAGATCTCTTCGTCCCTGAAAACATTAGGGACAGGGAAGGGAGCTAGTGAGGGAAGGACACAGGCCTTGTTTAAACCAGTGGCTGTCTTTGGCCCTAGCGTGCTACCAAGTGACTTGTCACTGTCAGAGGAGCCATGTGAAGAATCTCCGGCATGTCGTTAACCTCGTTCCAACATGTAATTAGCCCAAAAGGCCTCCTCACGGCCTCCATTCAGCATTACATCATAAAGAATTAGATATTTTACTGTGCAGAGGACACCGTGAAGACTTAAAAGAGTTAATTATGGCTCACTGGAGTCTGTCCCCAAGATCCCAAGACCCAGACATTAAGCTGTTTATTTTCAAATGTCAATGGTCAAACCAACATGTGAGGCAGCTTCCTCCATGGAATATCTGAGGTTGTCACTGGCCTACAGGAGCAAGCTGGAGGGAGTAACTTGCCTGCCCTTCCCTTTGGTGGGGACTGCAGTCTTTTCCATCTTTTCAGGGATCTTAACTACACAGCTCTGGGGGAGAAAGAAAGAGAAAAGGAAAGAGAAAGAGAGAGAGAGAGAGGGAGGGAGGGAGAGAGGGAGGGAGGAGAGAGACAGTGAGTGGGAGAAAGAGGGAGAGAGAGAGAGAGAGAGAGAGAGAGAGAGAGAGAGAGAGAGAAACTCTAGTTGCCCCTCTTGGTTCCATGGAGTGAATCCACCTAGAGGCATTTATAATCTCTGAGGTAGAGAGCCAGCAGTGTGGCCAGAGTTCAAAGTGAGTTCAGCTCTAATCTGGATGTGACCATCTGAGCCAATCTAACCATGCAGGCTCTGAGGACATTATTATCACTCAGGTGTAATTACAGATAAAATAGTTTTATTAATCAGCTTCCTAAGGGGATCACATTTATCTGATGGCTGGTGTGTGTAATGTAAGCACAGGGAGGGACAGAAGTCTATGCTGGAATGCCTATGTGTGGAGGATGCAAGGTGTCTGGGACAACAGATACAGGAGAGAGTGTGACTGGAGCTACATCTAGGCGCACGTGGGCCTCAGTGAGAAGAAGCAGTGTATATGTGGTAGCATAAAGGTGAATACATATGTTTGTTCAGGCCAGTACAGCTGGGCGTGAAATCATGCCTGCTTTTGCATTGTACCTTGTGGTGGTCATGACACTTTCTCCCTCCCAACTAAAGAAAACATCCATATTTGTACAGAGCTAGGGTTACAGGGCCCCCAATTTGTAAATTGCACCTAGGCTAGGGGTGGCCTCTTTGGCCGCAAACTGCCAGGCATCTTTTCAGATTTTATCTCCAGACCTATCTTGGCTTGTCTTAAGTATCCATCACCTTAAACCAGTTTGCCAGTTCTGACGTATCCCTCAAGGCTGGAGCTCCTCCCGAGCACCTCCTGACCATTGTTCAACCCCACTCTGCTCTGAGCAGAAGGAGGGAAGATGTGAGCTTTGTGAGCTAAGGTCCTAAAGCTATCTCAATTAGTCTGCCAATCTGTCTTAACCTTAATTAAGCCTCAGTGGTACATCGTGGGTTGGGTAACACTCCTCAGGCTAGTTTTCTGCCAATAGTGAGCAACTGCCCAGGGACTCTGGAATACGGATAGAGCCAGGCCAGTCAATTCTGCCCTTCTTTCACTGTCCACTCAAAACACTGGGTGCCTGGGCCAGTTTTCCCAACACATAGCCAGTATCTCCTGGCCAATTGTACAACTCATCACTTAATTTAGATGGAATGCTTGACTTCAATTATCCCCCCCCCACCCAACTCAGAGGTCCTTATGCAAAATCTGCCCTCTGGCTTGCACATTGCCCAAAGTGACACCTGTAACCTGAGGTGGACACAGCCTGCCTACCATAAAGCTGAATGACTATTACCTATAGAGACAGGTGCTCCCATGGACAGGTGCAAAAAGGTGAGCTCTCAGGAGTCCCATCGATGGGGACTGCCAGAAACATGTAAGTGGTTGGTGATAGCTGGAAATGGTGTGGCCAAATGGCAAATCTTCTGGATACTCTGTAGTGACCTGTTGGGATTCGTGGACTTTCTGTGTTCCCAAAAGGGCACATTGGAGACCAGAAGTGGGAAAATGTAGGTGGGGAAACAGATACTTCATGAAACTCCTGTTCTGCTAAGTTAAATAAGAACCACTGCCAAATGCTGTCTACCCACATGCAAAATGTACATATATGTGCTATTCCACCTGATCCAGTGGACATCCAATAGCGTTTCCATTGTGCTGATTACCAAACCCAGGGCTAGCTAAGCTTAAAAATAACTTATGATAATAATCTGATGAATACTTAGTATGTGTTTGGGACTGAGCTAAATACTTCTTACACTACAGTATTTCATTCGATTGTAATTTTTTAAGATTTATTTTATCTATATGAGTGTTATGCCTGCATGTTTGTATGTACACATCACATGTGACTAGTGCCATGGAGGTCAGAAGAGGGCATCGGATCTTCTGGAACTGGAGTTACAGACAGTTGTGAGCCACTATGTAGGTTCTGGGAACTGAACCCAAGCCCTCTGCAAGAGCAGTGAGTGCCCTTCTGAGCCATCTCCTCCAGCACCCATTTTATTCAGTTGTCATCAAAACTCTATGAAATAGTCATACCTTTTCACATGAGGGAACTGAGGTACAAAAAGCTGCCAAGTTGGTAAAGCTGAGATCTGAACCTGCAACTCTTAGACTCAAAGCCTAGGGTTCCTTCTACGCTTGGTCTTTCCTTAGCTGCCTTCTCATCTGGCTTCTGCTCTTAGCAAGGCCATGGCTACCTGTTTAATCACCACTTCTCCTGAAAATGATCAGGCCTGTCTATATCTCACTGGTTCCCAGGAGCCAGAGGGACAATGGTCCCTCCAAATGAATCCAAAGTCTACCACCTACCCTCTTGCGTTCACTCATTGAGAGGAAATTAAAATGTGGTTCTTAAGAAGGGATGCAGGTGAGGGTAAGTAAGGTGTGGGCCTCTGAGGGTGTCTGTCTTCACCTGGTTTCTCAGAGATAGCATCCAAAGATGTGGAGCCTGGGCACCTGGGGCTAGCCTAACAAGGTCTCCTGGGATTATGAGTTCCAAATACAAACATGTCCATGTTGATGGGAACTGTCTGAGAGCCAGTCAGCTCTCAGAGTTAAGGGCCCCCAGGTTTATCAGAAGTAGGAACCCTCAGCCTCCACTCAGGACATTCTGAAAAACTGATAACAAGATGCCAGAAAACTTTAGAATAGCTTTGTAAAACAGCACAATGCCTGCTTTCTTGTACAAGTCTGTGCTCCCCACTCAGACCCTAAACGGAACCAACTTCAGGAAATTTCAGAGTATAATTCAGATCTTTGAACTTGTTTATTCATTCATTCCTTTGAGACCGGATCTCACACTGGAGGCCAGGCTGACCTCGAAGTGGTGCTCCTCTGGCTTCAGCCTCCAGTGCTGGGATCACAGGCTTGTGCCTTCATGTCTGGTGAGACCTTTGAACATTTTAATGGCAAATGTTTACAACTGTGGAAAACAAGAAGAGATCGGTGGACGGAAAATATTATTTAAAAGATGGTCAAAAAAAACAAAAACAAGACTGAATAACAGCCTCCATAATGAGCACCAGAAAATGGTGTGCAGAAAAGCCACGGGAGTAAGAACAGAACCCACAATGCACAAAGTACACATTCAGTCTTAATGATTTCCTTATAAAATTAGTTATCCAGACCATGTCTATTATGATAATATTAAGAAAGCCCCAAAGATAGGCTTCTCTACAGCTGCTGCAGTGCAGCCTGGGAGATGGACACCTGATTGACAGCTCTCTGTATGTACCAGAATGTCCAGTTCCATTGCAGGGAACAGATAAACTATGAACCCTTAGTACCCAAGTGCCATTCTTTCCAAGAAAAAAAAATACAGATAAAAGTACCACCTGACTTAGATCCTCATCTGCAGCATGGCTGTTAATGTTCTTTTCAGATAAGATGCACCAAATGCCACACTTAGAGCACCAGTCTTTGAAAGCAGGAGGCTGTCCTAGAAATTCCCAACTCTTGCTCCCAACATTTATAAAAATGCAACTTAGTAGGACTCTCATCCTTCAAATAAAATAAACTTTGAAAGGAAAGAGAAAAAAGAGAGAGAGGACATTGTGACCCACCCATGCTGCCTTGCAGGTGTTTGCCCCTCAAGAGTAACAAAGTCTGAGGCTCTTCAATACTGAGGTCTTCTTGAATTGGAAAGACAACCCCCCCTTTTTTTTGTTTTTGTTTGTTGTTGTTCACAGAGGTGCATGGCTGCCTGTGACAGTGACCTGGAGCCAACAATCTGTGCCCAGGAAGTGCCAGGATTAGCCACTCCCACTCTCCTCCTCCTTTGCACCCATGCCTCTGGTGAAAACAAGACATTCCCCCTACCCTCCCCATCCCCACCCCCACTTAAGCACAGTGCTCTGTGGCCTGAGCTCTGACTTCTTTCAGAGGAAACCCTGGTTCTGCTGTTTAAGTCAGTGACCTAACACAAATCACAGAAACTCTATGAACCTCGGTTTCCTCTTCCATAAAATGGATATAATAACAGCCCCACTCCTACGATGGCTAAGTCTGCAGCACACTAACCATCCATTTTAGCAAGTCATCGCAGTCCTTCATTGTCCAGTTGGAATATCAAATCCCACTGAGCTCCCCCTTCACTCACATCCTCCAAACCTCTAATTCAAAATTAACTGCAAAATTATATAGTACCCTCAACTGTTTCCCTTGCGTGTTCATAGACGAAGTCTTTTTCCCTGATGCCATAACTAGGTCTTGCTCATTTTTATACTCCCTTTTTGTTATATGCTGACTTACTAATTTGTTGGGTTTTTATGATTACTGTAACTACCAAATCCTGACATTAACGATTCTGAAATCCAGATAAACTTTGTAACTTAGCTGCATATTTAACAGTGTTCAGATCCTGAGATTATTATTTAAATTGATGGGCATCACTAAAACACATACTCAGTAACATCTTTTAAAAGGGTTATTTTATCTTTTTAAATTAACGTACACGATTAGCAGGTTTCCTTTGGGCATTTTCATTCATACTCAGATTTGGTTGCTCCAGCCCTGACTCTGTTTCTCTCCCCCTACCCCTTTCCCTGGTCCCCATCCCCAAACACACCCCAGGCCCTCCCACTCCCAGCATTCCCTTGACCACTTTCATATCAATTATCCCTCTCTACACCTCTCCCTTAAAGCCTCTGTTCTCCTTTCATAGATCCCTTTCTGTTTCCTGGCCTCTAGCTATATTCACCCATACATACACACATCCAGAAACTAAAAGCAGTTAAGAACACTGGATAGTCTTCAAAAGGACCAAATATCGATTCCCAGCACCCACACTATGGCTCACAACCATCTACGACTCCAATTCCAGGGGTTCCAACACCCTTTCCTAACCCCTGAGGGCACAAGGAAGGCATGCAAGTGATACAGGAGCACACATTCAGGCAAAATATTCATGCACATAAAAATAATAAATAAACTAAAAGCTTTTCATTTAAAGCTAAGATCCACACAAGAGGGAATACAGTATTTGTCTTTCTGATCCCGGGTTACCTCAATAGATATTTTCCAGCTTCATCCATTTTCATGCAAATTTTATAATTCATTTTCTTCATCTATACAACTTTTCATTATCTATTCTTCTTTGATAGACAGCTAGGCTGTACCATTCCTTCTCAGCAGTATCTTCAAAAAATGTTTTGGCTAATTAATAAAGGCAGATCTACACAGATCCAACTACTAATTTCCCCCAGAAGCCCCCTCTCCTACTCACACACCCTTCCTTCCTCTTAACCACAGACACACCTTTGAATGATGACTGCAGGAGTTCAGTATAGAACTAGAGGCCACTGTGTCCACACACATCGCCAGGCTGCATGTGTGGTCCTTCCCCCTCCACCAACGAGGAGACAGGTTCAGAAGGTGAAGTTTTTGCAGCAAGCCCAGTATCAGGGTCCCTGTGGGAAGATGAATCTCTAATGAATGTGATTATCTATTGATAGTCTTTGCCAAGATCCTTTGCAGATCAACTGAGCTCATTGGACAGGCCCAGTCACCACCAAGGCTACCAACAGCAGCACCAGTATTCCCCATACCCAGTTGGCAACAGCAAGGACTAGCCACAGGTTCACCTCTGAAAACACTCACTGAAAGCAAGCCTCATGCCTGCCAGGATGTTGATATTCAATAGGAAAAGAACTACAGAACACTCTGCCTTTAAGAACCCTTTCTTGGAGAAGGATTCCCTGGCTGAACCTCTCAGATCTATGCCTTTGCACAGCCATTATGACTTCAGATTTACCAGCCTGATCCTAATCAAGAAATCTGCAATGGTTTGGCTTCCAATACCTCTACTGACAAAGGGAAAAGACATTCTTGCAGTGAGGCAACTGTTTCACAAACATTGGTGTAATTAAACCCTCGTGAATAGGAGATGAGTATTTCCACAGTTTTAACAGAATCCAGTTGTACTGTGGATGTAACCCAGTTGGTAGAGCATTCAAGTAGCATGCATGAAGCTCTAGGTTTCATCCTCATCACTGCATAAATAAATCAGAGTGGCATGGCCCTGTAATCCCATCACCTGTAAGGTAGAGGAGAGGGTCTTGTGTCCGTGGTCGTCTTTGGCTACAGACTGAGTTCAAAACCATCCTTGATTGCCTAAGGCTGTTTTTCAAAATCAAAAGGAAAAAAAAAAAAAACAAATTTAAGTCAGGCATGGTAGCACACACCTGTAATCCCAATACTTGGGAGATAGATGCAGGGTCTCTGTAAATTCAAAGCCAGCCTGGTCTACATAGAAAGTTCCAGGACAGTAAGGGCTATATAGCAAAACCCTGTCTCAAAACAAAACTTGAGTTTTGTAATAGTTATTACAGTATTGTTCATCTCTATAACACTGTGGCCAACCACTGTTTTGCCAGTGTTTGAGTTCCATATCTCCAGTGCTGAAAATATACAAAGACCCATTACTTTCGAAACACAACCAAGAAAGAGTGTCTAGTGGGGAACAACCTCATTGATGCTCTCAACTGAATTGAGATTCTTAGTCAGAAAGAAGGACGTATGAATGGCCAAAGATGGGAGAAGATATCCAAAGAGGGATTAAAGGGAAAAGGGAAATCTCAGCCCTTACAATCAGTACACAATTTGTTTAAATGCTTGTATGTGCTTAAGTCCATGCTGAGAACTTTAGAGACCAGCAAATTCCCAGCCTTTATACTTGCTGTCAAGCATCATATCTGAGTACATCTCCACTCAGAGTTGTCCTCCCAGGATTACCATGACATCACAAGCCAGGGCACTCTGACTGCATGCATTCCCGAGGTCAAAACCTGAGAAGTGTTCTACCAGCTATGTGGTATTAGGCAAGTTGCCTGAACTCTCTATACCTGTTTCCTCATCAGTAAATTTTAGGTGATGATGAGACAGCCCTCATAGGAATGACATAATTATCAAATGACTTAATACACACAGCATTCTTGGTTTGTTCCTAGCACCTAGGAAATGCACCCAGTAAAGGACAGTTGTTAGGACTATTCATTATCCTTCTCGGTATGGCAGACTCAAAGGCCAGGGTCTCGATCAACAACTGTATTTCTGTCCATCCTAATGAGACCTACCATGTATCAGCAATCACAGTAAATGCCTCACAGATGAAGAAATGCACCCATGAAGTTGATGCCTCATCAAATAGCTCCCAGGTGCCAGGTGCCAGGTGCCAGGAATTTGTTATCAGATACATCCACTGACACCCCTCCAAAAATCCACCAAAACACATTCTGACATTGACTAGTTGAAACAATAGAGCATAGGAAAATAAACGTTCTCCTCAGAGTCTGTGCTGGAAATAAAGCCAGAACCGTGGAGACTGACCCCACAGCCTGAGCCTGCCTGCTAACACTCTCTCCTAATGCTCTACAACTGCCACAGCTGTTTTCAGTTCACTTTTGCTTTCAACCTGTGCTGCCTGGGTGGGTTTGGGCGCCAGTGAGGGCAGCAGGTTGTGTGTGGGGCAGCGGGTGGGGATGGGAGATGACTTGAATAACAGTTCCAGGAAAAGCAACAAACAGAAGCCAGTGTCTGCTTGAATGGATACAGTGAAGGCTTGGATGGGACCTTCTGGCCTCATGTCTGTGTCGGATGGCATGTCCTTTAACTCACTTGATTCTGTGGTGTGTGTGTGTGTGTGCGTGCATGCGTACATGTCAGCTGTCTTTTTCAACCCAAGGCCCACCCCTAAGGCTGCACATTCAGTGAAGTACACAAAAGGGTTTCTACTCACACTGAGAAAGGGGCTGTACTGACAATGACCAGGAAATGTGAAGATCCTGAGCCATAGGGAGGGGGACATCTAACGAGGCCAGTGCCGAGGCCAGAGTCAGAGAGTGAGGCCAAGATGAGATCCTGTTTCTCTAATGTGGTTTTCATTGGGCAAGCTGCAGTTCAACCCAGAGCTTGCCCCAGCCCAGCTGGGTGACCAGCAAATGCCAACACCTCTGTTTCCTTATCTTAAAAATAATATAATGGTAACCATCTCCTAGGGTTACTGTAAAAAAAAATGATAATAATAAAAACCAAGGTAAGACAGGTGAGCCATCCCAGTACACTTGGCATATGAGAGATGCTGTATAGGAATGTGATTCCTTCCTCTATTACCCAAACATCGGCCCCAGGACCACCCAGAACCATCAGAACCTGAGGGCTGGACTCTGGAGGCAAACAGCTGGAACAGCACAATGCTTGCTCTGCCTCTGCTACTGCAAACTGTATGACCACAGGCTTCATCTACATCGTCTGAAAAAGAGAGATGCTAAATAGCTCCCTGGTTGAAGGTCTGCACAAAGGGTAGTTAATGAAATATAGCAGATCATGCTCACTGGAATGCACAGTTGTTTGCAGGGAGGGGGGTTGCTTTTCAGATCAGCTTGTCTGAGAGGTCTCTTTCCAAAGTCACCTCTCTCTCTCTCTTTCTCTCTCTCTCTCTTTTCAAGAGAGAGCCTTTCCTTCTTTGGAGCCTGCCCTGGAACTAGCTCTGTAGTCCAGGCTGGCCTCAAACTCAGAGAGATCTACCTGCCTCTGCCTCCCGAGTGCTGGTGATAACGGCATATAACACCAACGCCCGCCAGAGTCACTTCTCTTAGCGATTCTCATACAGTGATACAGTGAATGACACTTTGTGAACCTGGAAGGAAGACAGAAAGAATTCTAAATAACCTCAGCCCTTCCTCTCCCATCTGGCCCTCACCCCTGTCTCTTGGCCCTTCCCACTTCCACATCCCACCTTCACTGCCATTCATCATGCAGCTTTTAGAAGTTTAGTGTTTCAGATCATCCAAATATCCATTCTAATCAAATTTAGATAAAATGTGATGTTTATACTTAGAGTGCTATTTCTCATTTGTTTATATCAATCTTCCCCTTTTAGCTACTGGTCCAGAAGCCTGTAATTTTCCACGCAGTCACCAGAGATGCCACCTTATACACTCAGGACCACAGGACAAACCAGGGTGGATGCCACACACATCTGCTGCTAGATTACTTTCCACTCTCAAACAACTGAGATCATAGGAAAAAATGCAAATTTCTCCAAAAGCTTCTTTTCTAAAAACAATAATAGAATAGCATATTTTGCTAGGACTTTTTTCCCTGGGAAGGCTATATGTGTGTGGCTCAGAAACCAATAGCAATAGCATAGAAGAAAATAGCACACAGGACTATAGGAGACGTCCAGAAAACAGGCTTAAACAGGAGAATTCACAGATGTTAAAACTTGAAGGGGCATCTAAACTCAGTTACTTGTAAATTCTGTTCATGTGCAGATTCTTTTGTTCAGATGAAATCTTACCCAGATTTAGAGAGAATCTTTGAGGTTCTTGAATCCCAAGAGGAAGTATTAGACTTCCATGTTCTCTTCCACGCTCTCGCCCTTCAAACAGGACAGTTTCTAAACTACTGCCCTAGGGGCTAGGGAGATGGCTCTGTGGATAAAGGACTTGACTTCCAAGCAGGAAAACTCTAGAACCTATACTTTAAAAAATAAAAAAATCTGGGTGCAGCAGCACATACCCACAATGCCAGGACTGGGGGAGCAGAGACAGGAACATCCTGGGAGCTTTGGACCCAGCTAGTGTGCTGAATCAGTGAGCTCCAGGTCCAGTGATAGACTATCTCAAAAGTAACCAAGAAGCTGGAGAGATGGCTCAAAGTTAAGAGGATTTGCTGCTCTTGCAGAGGTCCTGAGTTAGATTCCCAGCACCCACATGGCCACTCACAGTATCTGTAACTCAAGTTCTGTTCCAAGAGATCTGACACCTTCTTCTGGCTTCCCCAAGTACCAGACACACGTGCAGTAACACATACATACATGTAGGCAGGCAAAACAGTCATACACGTAAAATAAAAATAAAATTTTTAAAAAGTAAAACGAAGTAAGATTAAGGATGATTCAGAAAGACACAAATGTTGACCTCTGGTCTACAGAGGCCCACAGAAAGAGACACACACACAAATGCACATATGCACACAATTATAAAGAAATCAAAACACTTTTTGAGATAGTCTCACTGCATGTGTAGCCCTGATTGACCTAAAGCTCACTCTGCAGACCTTGAACTTACAGATATCTGCCAGCTTTTGTCTGGCTGGGGTTAAAGGCATCACCACACCCAGAAAAAAATGATTTTTCAATAACTATCTTAATCCTATTTTTTCTCCTATTACTATTGGGAGAATTGGGACTCAGAAAAGCTGGCTGTCTTGTCTAAGGTCACACAGCTAAGTTAGTATCCTCAGAAGTTCACTTATCTTTCTCCAACTATTTTTCCATGGTGACACATGAACTACCTTTTGTTTCTTCACACCACTCATGTGTTTGGATTTGAGTGCCCATGCCCAGAGTTCCCAAGAAAACCTAACGAACCAGTCTCAGCTTTCACCTTCAAGTCCGAAGTTTGGGCATGTTGGTGACTCGGCTGCATGAGATTGCAGAAAGAATGGTACGCATGATAGAGGGTTACAAATACTCCTCCCAGAGGACCTCATATGTCACCATTCCGATTAAAGGAATGTCCTAAAACAAGGGGAGTTCTCAATGAGACAACTGAGAGTTTGCAAACAAAGAACCCTCGACACTTGACAAACTACAAGCTCCCTTCATATCTCCATCTGTAAAGCAGAGGAGATTGGAAAAAGGAGAAAACTATCACCAGGCTCCAGTATTCAAACAGGATGCCCTCTGGGTGCCTAGAGTGAAAAGGCCAACAAGGGTGCTGCCCACTGGCTCTCCCTCTGCCCCCTGGCTGGATCAATGAAAGGAAGGGAATTTCTGACTAACACGCTTTATTTAAAAAGGGAACATGTAGCACCTAAGGACAGGCTTCCAGGTGATTTGCTGCATTCCCAAGTACAGCCTTCCCAGCAGCCATTATTGCATTAATCTGATGAATCCCAGATATGCTCATTAACTTATTCACAGTAACACAGCCGGAAAATGATGAGCGCGCACAGAACTGGATCCCTGCAGCGCCTTTATTCTTTGCCACTACCACACACTGCTCTTCTTTCATCACACACAGAAAGGAGATAACACGGCAAACAAAGGTTCAGGACTTGGCTAGCCTCGGAGAAGGCTGCAATGGACAGAACCAGGCCTGCATTTCCCTCTGGTTTGCACAAGGGAGAATACTACTGCAAGCATTCCACACGTATCCCCCAGGGGCAGGAATTTTGTGCTAGTTTCCTGGGTCCCCTAACTGAGTGGTGGGCAGTGAGAACTGGGTACAAGATCAAGAGAAAGGTAAACTTTCTGCATGTGAGAACCAACCCCCCCCCACCAAGGAGCCGTGTCACACTGTATGTCACCGTCATCAAAGGGGCTGTGCATAAACCTGAAAAACCAAACGGACCTGTCTGTAGGTGTCACTTATATCACAAGGCTACAGGTGCCTTTATTTCTACCATCCGCTGGTGCTGGGAGCACGCCTGCCTTCTCTTGCCTTGAAAGCCTTCTGTCTGGACCTAGCCGCCACTTGTCTTCACGTAAGCAGCTTTTCTTTGCTCTTTTGAATGAATTGAAAGGGGTGTCTGGGCTCAGAGACACAGCTGGGGCCTGGGACTGAATCTGAATCTATCTCTAGCTCCCACACCAGCCCCTCCATGAGAGGCAGTCAGAGTGCCTCCTGTGGGGGTGTTGGACTCAACCTTGACTGCTTGCCGGAGAGAATTTTGTCTCCTCGGGCAAAGTGGCCACCCACCCTCTTCCACCTGGATCCACTTCCCCTGGATCCACTAAACCAAAGGCAGCTGAGAAAAAAAATTGTACAGGCCCCTCCTTCATCTGCCTTTAAGAGGGAAGCCGGATTCTGCACAGATAGTCAGCTCAAGGAAAACCCACCACCTCCCCAAACCCTGTCCTCAACCTCAGACTCCGTCCCCACCCACGGGCGGGGTGTGGTCCTGCTCACCATGCTGCCCCTCTTGATGCAGTGAATGGTATTGTTACAGTTTAGGGCATTTTTCAGGAGTTTGAACAAAATAGTTTAAAAGAATCCCATTTGGCCCTCTCACAGCGCCTTAGAACAGAATAGTTCCAGAAAAAACATTGGCTAGGGTTTTTTCCACTGTATTCGCAAACCTTATCACTCTCTGCGTCCGTGCTGGGTTCGTGTGCATTCGCCCCCTACTGGCAGCAACTGGAAACACATGCTCTCCGCATCTGCGTTTAACTGCTCAGAAATTCCTAAGACAGAAATGGTATCCTAGAACATTTAAGAACTTCAACTCCATTTTACAGAAAGGACAACTGAGGAACGAGATGACCCAATAATTTATGGAGACAGCTTTGTGCTGTAGTCCAAGTCCCAGCCCCAGGTGGCTGTTTGCCCATCCACAGGAAAGTTTAGCTATTCTGCTTTTGTATTATCTGCAAGTTTTTTTTTTTTTTCCCCTTCCATGATTCAACACATTTGGTACAGCAGCTTTTAGAGTTTGGTTGCCTCCTCTTCTCAAAAGTCTCCAGAGTGAGGCTTTTTGGCTACTTTATCTATATTAACTGGGTTTACTCAGGACATTCGGAGGATTGTGTGTTAAAAATGTCCATTTTAAGGATGAGGAAGTGGGTTACCAGAGGCGATCATGAGTACTTACATAGCAGACCAGAATAAAAAAGAAAGTCAAAACTTTTAGCATGCAGGCCAGAAAGTCAGAAATGGCAGCAGGTTAGGTAGTTAGGAACTTGCTCTGTGAGTACTACAAGCAATATCCATCCCTTGGATCTTTAACCTAAAACTCGAGATCCTTGTATCAAAACCCACAGCTTCCTTCTATGAGTCTCCAGAAAAAAAAAACAGCTAAAAACAAACAAATGAAGTCCTAAGTAAGCTAAAGGAAAAAATGAAGACTTGCTCGATAAGCCATCAACAAGTTGGTTCCCACAATGCTGTGGTATTGGTTCCAGAACAAATACTCGAGTACCCAACCCACAAGCCTTCCTTTATTGCAAGTGTTGAAATACCCTCATTGAGACCTCTGCATCCTGCCCTTCTTAAAGAGCTCCGAAGGGTGGGAAATTGACATTCCTTGTCTGTAGGACTCTGGACTGGATGGACATTCAGGAGCCATGGAGCTTTAGAGATGAAAAAGCATTTCTCTACTCAGTGGCACTGCCCAGATGGTAGAATTGTGGTCGGCCTTTCTCAGCCCTTTTCCTTATTTTGCACTGGTGTGGCTTTGTTCGGAGATATTTTGACAAAGAAACAGTCAATGCCTGTATGCTGAATTTCAGGAGGTAGAAGCAGGAAGATTGGCTCAAGTTTGAGGCTAGCCTGATCTGCATAGCAAGTCCACACTCCAGAAATGGGGAGGGGAGAAACGAAAGGGGATGGAAAGAAGAGAAATAGCCAAAGTGTAGATGCTTAATTGGGTAGATTTTTGGTCACATGCCCAAAATGAACTGGATGATCCTGGACAAGGTCAAGGAGGAATTTTCCTCTTCTGGCAAATTGGCCAAGGTTGGGTGGTTTGCGCCGTCACCTCTCTCTGGTGGTTCAGGCCACGGGCACTGTACCTGTTCGTTCTGCCATTGGTTTGTAAGTAGGACAGAAGCCCATGAGCCTGGATCTTTGGCTGGGTGAACCTTGTCTGTGTGCTGGTGCATGAGCTTGATCCAAAAGGGGACAGGAAGTCGCTGGAGGCTCTCAGCTCCAGGCTGGCCCTGACTCACTCCGAAGGTACCTACAATCAGACTTCTCAACAGCAGGAGAGAGCTCGCCTGACTCCAGCGCCTTGGGGTTGATCATACCAATCCTTTCCTACTTATGAGGCAGCCAGAGCGGTAACTAATGTAGGCGAAACTGCTTCCATGTGCTGTTCGAAAGTCAGGGTGTGGGGGTCTGGCAGAGCAAAAGAGGGAAGGAGGAAGAGGGAACCAGAGGGCTTTCTGGGGCTACAGATTAATCTGTGTCAGCACTAGTTGTATTTGCACTTTGACCAAAGTGCAAATGTTATCAGCGTGGCTTCAAGAGTGTATGCGTGTACAGGTTTAGAAGTGTCTGGCTGATCAGGTGGGAACCTAAAGAAAAATACAGAGCCAGGGTTGACCTTAGGTCCATCTCTTAGTGTCCTCCCACCAGAGATGAAGAACTAAGGTCTAGAGAAGGGCAAAAGGCAGGATCATGACTCCAAGTTAAGGGATCTTTCATAAGGACAAGCCAGAGTGAGGATCAGAGATCTCAGGAAACTTCTAGTGTCCCCTTTTGTCTCGTGTAATGCCATGCCTATTTAACCCAGTTCTTTTTTCCTTATTTTCCTTGCCACCCTCCCCTCAGAGCCTTTTGTCACCACCATACCAATTGAGAATGGCTGGGCAAAACCAGACCTGGTCTTACATATTGCTGGTCTAGAATCCTCACTGATAAAAGGGCACCACAGCGGTGACCCACCTACATTAAAGAAACAGTCAAATGTCCAATTACTGCAAGCACCTTCCAAGTCCTAAAGAAAAGGTTCTGCTGAACACAAAGCAGCCTTTATTCCTGAACTTGCACACCTAGTGCATGCTGGCTAAGTAGCCATGGCCTTTTGTGGTGAGCTTAGACTTAATAACGCCTCCTCTTACGACAATAGCAAAACAAGAAAGAAAGAAGAAAAGAAATGTTCACTGCTTTCATAAAAGACCTCCCCCACCCTCAAAGAAGCAAGAAATAATTGTGGAAGGAAACCAGCATGGTATATACCAGCTAAGCTCTGTAAGCAAATCTAATGGGTATAATTTGCCATAGAAGGAATTATTGAAGGGAACCAAATCCATCATTGTGTGCAGCCCTGAAGAGATTATGGATAGAGGGAGTGGGCTGGTGTGCAGGGGGAGGGGAAATCCTTAAAAGCGGTAAACACCCTACTGATCAAAAACAGTCCTGAGCTTTATAAGATCCAGTTCAATTTGCCAAATGACTTTTCTTGTTGAATACTAAATGTCTTCTATATGTCAGATGTGGGCGAAGAAGGGCAAAGCCAAGGTTGAGTTTAACCCATGGAGGATGCCCCCATTGGCTTTGAAAACCTGGAGTCTGTGTTCTGTTGTCTTCCATTTGGGGCCCACCTCTCCTTTCTCCAAATTCAGTGAAGATCATGTCAGAAGTGTTCTGAGTGTCCCGCCCAGAAAGGGTGAGGTTCTTTCTATCCTTTGCACACACTTATAGGATTTTCCAGAAGTTAAATTCAGATTAAGTGTCGTGTGCCTTAATCCTACTCCCAGGCACCCCCACACCCATTCTGTATAGACTCATGATAGAAAACTGGTCAATCCATGGGAAAGTCAGAGCCCAAAGGCAGGAAGCCTTGGCTTCTCATTGTCAGCTCCCAGCAAAGATCCATGGCTGTGCTAACTTCTGGGCCCACTAACCCTGACCAGGTATCAGGAAAAGGTTGGGGACTGGGAATTCACAGGTGCTGGCCCAAAGAGGATATCCAAGATGAAGAACCCAAATGCTTGTTTTTCTTTACTAACATACAGCTCTTCTGCACAGTGAATGGTGATCGTGATGGTAGATTTGTAAGCATCTCAGACGGCTCTTGTGACTATTAGTGATCATTATATAAATGTGCCACTAGATAGGGAAGCTAACAGACATGGGAAAGTTAGGACCTCCTTCAAGCTTAACTCTGCTATCTATTGATGGTGTGACCTTGAGCAAGTGACACAGATTCCCTGGGTCTCCACTTCTTTCTCTAGCAAATGGCAGAGTATATTTTCCAGCCGTGGTACTGCAACCCCAGAGAAGCAGGAGGTAATTCTGCCTAGAGGTTGCCAAATCCCTCAAAGGGCTGGGCAGTAAATACTTTGTGATTCACTGGACAAAAGACAAAAATCAAGAATGCTAAGTAAACAAGTGTTTCAAAATCTAAAAGGATTTCTGGCTTCAGGATAAATAAATTTATAAAGGAGGTATGGGCTGGATTGGCTTCAGGTTGTAGACGCCTAATTCCTGATTTAGGTGGTACATGAATGAGCTTTTTCTATTTGAGGCTATACATTCATTTTTATGTACATTAGAGAATACTAGCTTGCCATTTATAATGATGATATAAACTGTTCCTTTTAAAGACCCATTTACTTTAAAAGAAAAAAAAAGATGGTTGTTCAATTTTTTTTAATTTATTATGTTCAGAGAAGCATGCGGATTGAGTAAAATTGTAATAGTAACAGGTAAAATGATGCAGTTTGAGGAACACTGGGCTGAATGATGGAGAAGCATTCATAAGTTCCAATTCTGTATTATGTTGTCCCTAGACACAGACTCTCACTATTGCCCTGGCCTTTGCCTGTACTGTGATTTTGAGCTGCCGTGTCCTCCCCATGAATAGAGTTTGAACCAGCTTATCTCATTAATTTTATGTCAAGAATTAAAGAAAATGAAGTTAAGTGAGAAGATTTTGAAAGAAAAATCTTCTAAACATGGTCTCCCCAACACACACATACACACACACACACACACACACACACACACACACTTGTGGAAATACAGAAATAGCATTGGGCCTATGGGAAGGAGCAAAGATGAGGTTGACAGGGCAAGAACACCTTATCTTCTGCCCAATCTCAGCCAGACACCTTTGCATGAGCTCCCGTCCAACCACCATAAACTGCTCAGGGAGAAGAGGGCTGCAGACAAGACCAGGGACATCCCAAGCAGGCCCACCTGAACTGCCACTCAAATTCCATCTCCTGTCAGCTGGGGTAGCTTGTGCTTGCTACCTGGAATCCCAGAGCCCCTTCCTTCATTCATAAAACAGAACCTTTCCCAGCACCCACTAGAGTGGTTGCTCTGAGGAATCCTCTAGAGGACTTAGCACAGTACTCTCCATGTACCCGAAGCAGGGTGGACTGGGAAGGTATACGTCCTGTAGAAACAGAGCTCCTGAGAGGATACAGGATTGCCCCAGCACATTCATATCACTGCAGGGCATCATGTAAATATCCGCTAACTGAAATAATTTAACTATAGCTATAACTTAATGTGGTGTGTGTGTGTGTATGTGTGTGTGTGTGTGTGTGTGTGTGTGTGTGTGTTCATATGCAGGTGTCTAATGAATAAAAACTTTGCAACATCAGTTTAGGACTCTTTTTTGCTGGGAAATAAGGTTGTGGCAAACACATGCACATGCCAACACATAGAAACTTTCAGAGCTGCCTGATTTCAGCATTCTGGATAGATGCATACTGGACAATGCTTGACCCACTTTCCAAAGTGCACTTTTATATATTATATAAAACATGTATAATATATGTGTTATATGCAATACATAGTGTTTATTACATATTACATATGGGGTGGTTCAGACATGAACAGAGAAAAAGAGGCAAGATTGCAGAATATGAGCCTCCATCCTCAAATATCAGATCTGCAACTTTCTTGTTATGTTACTTGGGCAAGTATCTCAACTCCTCTGGCTCAATTTTCTATAGGTAAAATGGGGATAGGCAGGATGTGGTGAGGACCAAAGAACACTGTCTGTGGAAAACAGCCGGGAGTACCCGGCTAATGCTCTTGTTAAAAGCTAAAGGCCATTCTATTGGGCATTTCTACACGTGTGGCTTGTGGAAGCCCATATTCCACACATCCTCACAGCCTCTCTAATATTACAGGGTGATGTTGGACTCGGTGACCCATAGCACCTTTCTACCCAACACGTCCTTCTGTGATCCCCTGATGTCTTGGACAGATTTGTTCAGCAATGAAGAATATTACCCCACCTTTGAACATCAGACAGGTACGGACATCTGGGGGTTCATTCAAGAGCAGTGGGACTGGGCTCTGGCAGGATATACTGGTCTAGGGCAGCCTAGAAATGCCAGTGTTCAGGGCAGAGGCTGGTGGAAAGCCATGGTGAATGAAGTACAGCCTTGTTGGGGAAGGAAAGGACTAAAATCCTCACTCCTGTTTCTTCCTATTTCTGTGTAAACTGCACAGCCTGCCTCAAAGCAATGTGCAGTAAACATGAGTCCACTGTTAGTCCTAAGGTCTCCTCTCCACCCTTGTCTCATTCTCCTTCTCCCTCCCAACCGCCAGCTCAGTTTTCTGTATCTACAAAGGAAGCTTAAGACCTTATGTAAATCTCATTGCCAAGAGAGGCCAGCTGAGCTTTGCCCCAGAAAACCTCCCAGGCCTCCATGCCTGAGTAAGTGCTTGGGTGACTGCACATCTCAGCAAACCCAGCTGGCTGCTGGCACAGCAGGTGCACCCCCCACAGGTGATGCACACCCCACAAGTGATATAAGCACCAGGGAAGCTGTCTGGCCTCATGGAGACTTAACCCTGAGCACACCAGCCGAGCCAAGTCTAAGCCTAGTGCCTAGAGGTAGGGAGTGATCAGGAGACGTCCACACTGTCACCACCACGAGGAAGCCCCTGACTTTAGTTAGAGCTAGAGGTCAGTGCTACATACCCAGAATTGAAGGCATTCCTAAATCACATTCAACTGACAGATCTATCAGATCTATCCAGGCCCTGGCCTGTAGTCCACGAGCACTGAAGAGTAGCCATAAATGGGGCCCAACACATGTTCCTAAAACATTCCAAGATATCTCTTTTGCAATTCCATGTCACAGTGTCCAAAGATCACTGCGTTTGGACTTGACTCATTCGATCCCAAGAAGTATCTGGATTCCCCGGCATTGGGGAACAATGTAATTCGCCTCCTTCCCTCTAAAGTTTGAGAATGAGGTTAACTGGAAAAGAAGACAATGAAGGCTTTGGGGGGGGGGGTTGATCTTTCATGTTGTTGGTGCCTGGTCTCCCAGATGACATGTGGGTGGCAGTAGGGAGATGGCCTCAGCACTCTGCCCACGTGATACCCTGATGACAGGAGCAGTAGCTTCTGTAGTTGATCAGCATCTAGGCTGGGTTCTATGTGACCTTAAAGTGAAGAGTGGCTTTGACACTGTCTGCTCCGGTTTAAACTCTCATGCCCCATCTTCTTCCTCTGTGATGGGGCTGACCGTGGTGTTATAGTCTGGCACCAGCAAAACTCAGGGCTACTTCCAGCTGGGGGTAAAGAGAAAGTTCTAGAGCTGATGGTTGTGTTAATATAACAGTGTGAACATACTTCATGTCACTAAACTGTACACTTTTAAAAGGTTAAAATGGCCAGGTGGTGGTGGTGTACACCTTTAGTCCCAGCACTCAGGGGGCAGAAGCAGGCAGATCTCTGAGTTTAAGACCAGCCTGGTCTACAGACTGAGTTCCAGGACAGTCTTGAAAAAAAAAGTTTAAAATAGTTTCATGTTTGGTACATTTGCCACCATAAAACAATATAGTCCATTAGCAGAAGGTATCACCCATGGAACTGACCGTGTAACCTAATTCTGTACTCTTGGGGGCAGCCCTCCACAGAATGAGGCCTTGGCATTTCCATTAGTGGGATGAAAGGTAAGACAATGCCATTGCTAAGATTCTTCTGGAAGTGTCTCTGAATCCCACATCAGGAAATATCAAAAACATAAACTTCTCTCACCACCATTTAAAAAGCTTGAAATCTCCATCAAGATATGAGACCAGTGAAAATAAAATATTCTCTTTTCTTTTCCCAACAAGAACATCTTCAGAGAAGTGACATATGAGTCTGAATTTCTATAAAAACCTTCTCTTCCAGGAGTAGATCAGGGTAAGTCAGGATGCGCTGACTGCTACTTTCTACAGCTTGTCTCCCTGGTGCCCACAGAGCTCCATCTTGAATCTAGACATTGCCACTCACCAGCCATGGGACATCAAGCTTTTTGACACATTTTCCTTCACCAAAATAGTACCCACTATCTAAAGCGGGGAGTGTAAAATGAGCGTTAATACTATTATCAGGTATTTAGACAAGTTCCTGGAACTTGTCAGATGCTCGTGCCATCCAGGAAGCCCTCAAAACTCCTAGAGAGGTAGAAAACAGTCATCGCCTTCCTCTCTCCATTCTCCAGCCCAGATCTCAGTAGTAAGCCTTCCTTCCAATCTGGGATTGAGACCAAAAGTAAAGGAAGTGAGAAGGGAGTGATGTGCACAAGTGATGCCTGGGAGAGGGCGGGTATAATGCTCAGCCTACGGAGGAGAGCCAGCTGTTTTCAAACTTTGACAATGACTTCAGCAGAGAACTGCTGAGCCCTCAATGCCCTTACCGCAAAGGACTGACCCTGCTGTTTGAAGCAGGACTTTTGGTTGACTGCATTAAAGTTGAAAAGGGCACAGTCACAGATTGTAAAATACTCTGGAACTTCATTAATTCATCTTGGCCTTGATACCAGCTTTCTCAAAATAGAGAATTGTCAATATGAGACAATTTATTCAAGCAGAAACTCTGTACTCCATGTGCATATATAGTGTATGAACTATATATATATTTGATATACACACACATATGTATGGTTTTTTTTTATTCTTGTTATTTTGTTTGGTTTGATTTAGTTTGGTTTCTGTTTTGGTTTTTTGAGACAGGGTTTCTCTGTGTAAAAGATCTGACTGTCCTGGAACTTACTCTGTAGACCAACCTGGCCTCAAACTCATAGAGATCTGCCTGTCCCTGCCTCCTGTGTACTGAGATTAAAGACATGTCCCATCAACCCTGGGCCACTGTGGTTTTTGGAGACAAGGTCTTACTATGTAGTACTGGATGTCCTGGAACAGGACAGGCTGGTCTCTAACTCCAAGTGCCTGCCTCAGTATTGGGATTAAAAGTGCATGCTACCATGACAGGTTTCACATGCATATATCTTTAAAAGAGTAAATATCCAATTAAGTTCCAATAGCCCACCTTCTGAAAAGTTCTGACCTCATCCCTACTTCCTGGAGTTCTACCCTTGACGACATCCTCCCCACACACCTCTTCCCAGGCCTTCAAAATGGCCATGCCAACATATGACACCTCCTTCACTTTGGAATTTTGCTTATACTCTTTCCACAGCAGAGCTTTCTAGACTGGTGAGGCCTGAGGGAGTAAGCTCCAAGGGGCCCCTCAAGTCTACCACAGTACAGAGCCTGGGTGGCATTGGCAAAGACAGATGCTGGCTGCCCCTCTGCACTCCCACCAACAGATTCCTCCACTTTCATTCTGCATAGCTGTTATCAGTTTCAGCTGCAGGAGCAGGATGACACCTCCATCACCCAGTTCTAGCTCTGTCCCTCACCCACTGTGTGACTTTACAAAGGGCTGTCTCCTTTCTCTGTTTGTAAAATGGGAGCTGTGATCTAAGACCTCACAATGTAATGAAGACCAAATAAAAATCAGTGTTTAGCAGGGTGACCAGTACATATGAGCACTCAAGGAGCACAAGAGCTGTTGGGCCAATCCGGTGGCCTGGGGTGATGCCCCGTGCCAGTAGTGGGGAAGCAGAGGCTAGATGATTTCTGTGAGTTTGAAACCAGCCTTGTCTGCATGGTGAGTTCCAGGATGTCCAGAGCTACATAGTAAAACCCTTTCTCTAAAAAGAAGAAAAAAAGAAATTTAACAGCTCTCATTATCCAGTTTCAAGAAATGCTCTCTAAAAGAATTATGCTGAAACATCTTAAGTATTCAAATCAAGGAAGGAATCATTTAAATCTCATCCGGGCTTTTCTAATTAACATACATGTGCTAGATACAGAAATTCAAGAGTTCATCCATGGGTACAGGCCTAAGAATTTCTAAGTCAAAGTCAAAGAACACACACTAAATCATTCAAAAGTCTAAGTTGAGTCCTGTAGCAGAAATCACAGCCCAGAGAAGTCACTACTAGCTACCTCTGGTTTGTCTAACCACAGAGGCCTTCAGGGAAGCCACACCCAGCACTACTCAGGCCTGGCTTTCTCGGCCCCTTCCTAACTCTCATGGTCATGGCTCTCCCAGACACGCAGCTAGCCCTCCTCTTTTCTCCATCCAGGTTCTTACACTCATGGTCTAAGTCATTCCAAGGTCAGAATGAAAGCCAAGAGAGGTTCTAAGATGGGGCCAGCCCAGCTCTGAGAGGAAATCTGCAAGAAGCCATTTGTCACCACAGGACTTCCCTCATAAAACCCTTCCTTTCTGTCACAAAGCTACAATTGATGGTGCCCTACCCTACCCAGTTCACTCACCACTTCTCTTCAATGTCGCCTTGGGCGAAAAACTTTCCCAGCTCCCTATGCTAATAAATCATGCTAATTATGGTCCCAAGTTGTCTAACTCTGCCTCCTCTAAAGTAGACTGTCTGTCTCCCCCTTGCCTCATACTGCATTTGTTCCTCACTCTGAGAATGAACATAGGCCTGCAATGAGAGCTGAGCAGCTACTGTCCACTATGGTATGAACTTTCTAATCTCCATGTCCCTACCTGGGGCTACTTCAGGCCTGGGTGTCACCTCCCTACCCTGAGGGCCCTGGAACACATCAACCATCAGTGAAAACTGAAGGCCCAATGAAGTTTCATACATCCAACTTGATAGCTTCATTTGAGAGAGCTCCCCCGAAATCAAGGACAACTCTCTCAAGTGCCTTAGTTTTTCTTTCCAAGGCAGCTGACCCTCAAATGCCCTGACCCACTTCAGACTTCAAAGGCGCTAGCAAAGCCTGCTCTTTAATAGCGGCCTCTGGACTTCTGGATCAAGCTTTCTGGGCATAGGATGCTGGCTGGCCTCAACTAGTAACCTAGGCAAATGGAACTCATAATAAAGCTTCTCCAAAAAGTTCAGTGGGTTTTGCAAATGAGAGGCACACTAGCAAAAACACTGTACCTTTCCAGACAGAGAATATATTCATACATACATATACATACATACATACATACATACATACATACATACATACATACACACCCTTTTTTTAATTTGCTCTAAGTTCATTTCTTCTAAATACTAGAAGGTTCTTTTTCACATCATTTTCTAGGATTGGAGGCACTGGCATCATTACCTTTCTATCTTCTTTCTGATTTTTCAGACCTAAGTTTTAGATAGATAGATAGATAGATAGATGATAGATAGATAGATAGATAGATAGATAGATAGATAGATAGATAGGGACAGACAGACAGATGATAGAGATACTGACTTATGTGTGGTGGATATGCATCCATCTGCCTTCCTGCCTGCCTACCTGCCTTCATTCAAATCTTGTTTTTGATAAGTGCACAAACTCTGGTCCTCCAGAACCAGGAAATGTGGCATGATGCAAAATGTGCACATGGTGCCTAACTACCTTACTAATGGCCACTGTGACCCTGGAGGGGGAACCATGTAACCTCCCAGAACCTGTTTCCTTACCTTAAGGTAAAGATCATAATCACCGGTGATCTGGTAACTGAGGGCCTGTGGGCTAAGGAGGGGGATGGGAAGGGGCTGTTAGCACTCCTGGTTCAGGGTAAAAAGAGCTTGATCTAGGAAGGGAGGTGCTGTGAATCCTTCTGGAACCTTCTGAAAAGGCACCTAGGGGAAGATTCTTTGAGAGAGTGAGCAGCTGTGGCTCAGGGAGAGCAGGAACCACTCAGGAGTCCGCAGAATGGGGAAAAGGCACCTTCAGGCAGAGAGCAGGGAGTGACACAGGGGCAGGTAGGTAATAGAGGCCCCGGGAGCAGGATCCCTCCCTTGCTCAGTGGTGCCACTGAGTCCTCCACCTCGTCCTAAGACTCTGTCCATGGAATCACTCCACCACCAAAATGTCTCTGTGGACACTGACTCCGTTAGCCCTGCCTCCACATCACTGAAAACAGCTATTTCTTCCCAGCTCTGGAGACCGTGGGAAGGGCTGTTACAGACAGGAAAGTCAGCCACCACTTAGCTGAGCCCAGGCCCCTGTGGCACACAAAGCAAGCTCTGTAAGTAAGCTTCATGGAGGAGCTTGAGAGCGGGCGCCAGGCCAGCAACACCTTCCTGATGTCAAGACTGACCGCCCACCTCCCACTTCTCTAGATTCTGAAGGCTCTCTTGGCTCCCAGAAACAACGGAGTCTCCCTTCAGATGCCAAACAAAATAACCCAGAAGTAGAAATGGAGAAAGGAAGGGAACAGAGACACAGCAAAACCTTTCCATGAAGAGAAACGTGCTCTGTGCTACACAGCAGTGCACTGATAGCCATCTCAGTCAGGGCCCAGTGCAGGACCAGCAGCCAAAGAATGTCAAGGATCATAAACATCTCTCATCGGAATACCAGGAACGGCTAAGGGCCTCAGGTTTATTCAAGCCAGAAGTCAGTAGATGGAAAGCACAGACAGAACTCAGGAAGCATCTGTTTTCTCAGGAGACCCTGCCCTCTGCCAGGAACCAGCCATAAGCCTGTTCAGCCAGCTCCAGCCAGCAGTAGGAAATCAGGGAGAGGGGAGTTAGGTCAAACCATCCCCTCGATGTTTTCAACTACCAAGCAAAAGCTATACGTGGGAACTTACCAGCCTGGCAAAATACAGGCTCTTTCATGTTAAGACACTGGTGATTTAAATAAATCACTTGCTACACATGTGTGTGAGGCCCTGGGCTCAATTTCCAGCTGCAGAAGAAAAAAAAAATACTGGTTAAAATTTTAAAATAATACAAATCTAGGATTTGGGCTTTACCAAGAGCCTCAACAGTAGGAAAAGAGATTTCTGGGAGTCTGCATTTTAGAGGGAAACTCAGCTTCTATCTTTGTGAAATAGCCCTGCCACGACAAGGCTGGAGGGATTTGAGAAACCAGATGATGCCAGTCAGGACTTGGCACCTCAAAGGTAATGAACAAGAGGTAGCCCCCCACCCCCCACAGGTCAGAGCTGTCTCCTAGCTGGGCTCATCAAGGCCCAGCAGCAGCCAGTGGGAATTTAGAGGCAGGGGCATGGCAACAGCAGCAATGCCAGTTGCTGTGGAGTGTCACGTCAGGATGTAACTCTCCATTATCCACATAGCCTGAGTCAGTGGCTGCAGCCATGCTCTGCCGACTTCCCCTCACTCTCTCTAGCTCTCTGCCTGCCTCTCTCTTCATGTGCCATGTCTTTTCTGTGCTGATCCTCCAAGGATGAACACAGGGGGATAAGAAGAGCAAGGCATGCAGACTGCACCCACATCCCAGCTTTGCTGCCCACCGGCAGCTGGACCTAAGGAAAATGAGTCTCCTCTCATCCTCAGGTTCCTCATCTATCAGAGGACATAGGCTAAATGTGTCTATCCTCCATCAATTCCTACCACGCAGTTTGTGGCATCCCACAAAGTAGGTGGAGAGTGGCAGCATTAATAACAGCATTAAACCATATGTGAGCTCGTTTAATTGGTAGAACAACCCTATGATAAAGGTGCTGTAGTTGTCTCCATTTCATGAACAGGGTAAATGAAGTTCTCACTTATTGGATGGATGGATGGACAGCAGGTGGGTGGATCGATGGATGGTTGGGTCGTGGGTAAACAGATAGATATTATGGTGATTACAAGAATTATTTACATCAGAGCTGGGGGGTGTAGCTCAGTGGTAACTTTATGACTGTGCTTGCCTAGCCTGCAGAGGTAGTTGTCTGCAATCATCAAAGAATCTAAGTGCCTGGTACCTTCCCTTGTCTATTCTTATGCATGCCATTCTATCTGTTTCTGCTGGAGACATTGAGACAAGACTGTTGGGGACCTGGACAAGGTGTCACTGCTTGTATCCCAGCCTCCTAGTCAGGATGGCAACTTCAGTTGTCTGAGTATCTGCACAGGTCTTTACAGGAGTAGGACCTGCAGGAGTAAAAGGAATGAATCTTAAACCACCAGGAACACAGGAAAATTACTAACTCCTCCATCATCTCCTTCCTCCACAGACATCTGTTCTGGTGGTCTGCCACACTATGGGAAATATCTCACTAGCTCCAGATCCTTGTAAAAGATGACCAGGAGCTATGCACAAACAGGTAGCCAGATGGGCATCTGTCCATAAATGTGCAGAGGCTCAGACCAGTTTCAAATAGAGTCTGACACACAGAAGGCAGTTAATACTATTGGATTGATTGATAAGTCCCTAGGCACTGGCCTCCAAATTGTATAACAACACTGAAGGTCAAATATATTTTCCCCATTTTTCAGCTGTGGAATCAGAGGTCTAAACATCTGTGGGCCTTACCCAAAAGGCAAGCAGCTCAGTCAGGATTTGAACTCAGACTTCCTTCAGAGCTCCTGAGTTCTTATTCTTGATACCACATTGCCTGAGGAATATTTTTGCTCTCTTTCTCTATTGGATATCTTCCTCTTAAGCGCCAGACAGAGAGATATAGTAATTGCCTAC